>NC_134568.1:89879576-90479576 GCF_050947875.1 Dermacentor variabilis
CAAATTGGGGGTGCGGCCCTTACACGGGTGTGCCTCTTACACAAATGAAGATTCTTACCGTATAAATCCGTGTAATTGTCCTATACTTCGCTGTCAGAAATACTGCTTCACCTTTCCGCCGAAACGGCAACCTTTCTTGTTTTGTTTTGAACGGTGAGTCCGAGTATAATCGCTGCTTCGCATGACTGCTATTGATTTTGATTTCGAGTGAATTCGGCGTGGGCTCATTTCGTTTGGTGAGTGAATTATATATATTTATGACCTCTGCAAGCAAGCGGCGGTGTTTCCATCCCTAATAAATGTTGTAAATTATTAGAATTTTTTTTCGTGAGTCACCAACGTTTCCAACTGGAAAGAGAAACAATACTGAGACACATATCATTCACGTGCATTTCACACGCCTTTGATAAAATACTCTGTCGAAGGGGTCACTGAAGTCTGCAGGTATAGAAAAGCACGCAAAATAATTTGAAGTGAGGCGAACATACAGTAACATATTCATTCTCTAGGCATTGGCTATGTATACAATTAGAAATGTTTGTTAGTTGGCTACCTCCATCTCTTTAACATCTTTTAAAAATATAATAATCTTTGTCCTCTGCATATATTTAAATATATTTTCTTTGCACGGTGTTCAAGTGAAAAAAAAAACACGGCTAAGGTAGCCGCTGCTGGTGCTTCTAAGGCGCTTGTCCTCCTGTCCTCAGGATTTGCAGAAATAAACCGAAAGAATTAAACGCCGTGCATGTCGCGCCAACGATGATGCAGTAAGCATTTAGCCGAAATAAAATTTTTATGAGGGCTTTGATGGGCGAAGACTCACTCAAACGTAGTAGCTGGGTCATGAGAGTCTGGGAAGCCTGCAGTCGCAGAGAGCATGACCCAGCTTTGTAGAGCACTTTTTTGTTCGATGCCGGCTGAGGGCTTCCCAGTCACAGTGGAAGACCTCTTCTGTGTATGGCTTCTAAGCGCTCATATTGACTATCTGAGGGTGACATCAGATATCAGATCAGATATCAGATAGATATAGGTAACAGGCCGCGCTCATATTTTTATGCAGCACCGAACACGCTTCGAGTCATAGGAATGCGCTGCTCGAGACAGAGTGTAGAGGTAGACCCACCCTGGGCATTCGAAGATATCACATGCACCTAAAGTGTAACACGAATGCAGTCAAAAAGCTGCATTCCATCTGCAGAAGTCAAGTCACTAGTTCTGGAACATTTGCACACGACTTACCCGGATCACCTCCAAGTGTACACAGATTGCTCTGTTGAAGTAGACGAAGACTTCTGCGCAGCTGCATTCTATATTCCCTCTCTGAGATATGAGTAGTCTTGTCGTTTGGACTGTATAGCTTCGTCTACAGTTGTGGAAGCCGTGGCAATAGCTGTTATTCTGCGCAAGCTAAAGAATTTGCCTCCACAGAATGTGGTTCTCTTTACCGACTCAAAAACCGCCTTGCAACAACTCTACCGTGGTCTACCGTCCGTCAAGTTCCTACGCAAATCACTAGCCCCCGTGAAAGAAATCGGCAACAAAGGCTTCACAGTAAAGTTTCAGTCGGTTCACTCCTACATTGGCATTGCTGGCAACGAAAAAGCTGATGCTCTTGCATACGCAGCGCTCTGTCATCCTACCAAAGTCAAGGCCCCAAAGGGTAATCATATTAAAAAATCTGACATTCGAAGTCAATTTGGGTCACTTCAGGTTCCACCACATATGCTCTGCGTAACCAAGAGATTTCATCGAGAGGAAGCCTCACTTCCATATTCGAATACGGCAGGATCTGCTAGTACACCAGCATGCTTATTTAGGACGGGACGTATCAATTCTCCGAACTGCATGGCATGCAGCGAGACCGGAGACATTGAACGCTTTCTGTGGTCGTGCCCGAAATTCCAAGATAAAAGGGACGCTCTCCTGGAAAAATCTTGAAGGAAATGACCTTCCGCATTCGTGCTTGCATCACCTTGTGTTCCCCGAATGAACATTTATAGCCCACAAAGGAACTTCGTCTCCTTTTTGCATTCTTAAGAGAGTCTGGTTTGATAGACATGTGGTGAAACACCGCAGTGATGCAAGAGGCGCTCAAGCGGAGCGATTGCGGCCCTTGATCGCCAGGTTAAACCCACCGGTTGCTCCATTTCACCACCACCATAAAATTGTAAGTGAAAAGGTAGAGGCAACTCAAAAGAAACCTCAAATGATGTGGGTAACAGAATTATGGTAACGACCATTTAGGCGGGGGCAGGGCAGAGACCCTCCCTCCCCCGTAGTTGACGCCTATAGGGCGGAGCAAACGTTTCTGTGACTGAAACCTGAACAGGGACTCTAAAATAAAAACCGCACCACAGGAAGAAAGAAAAGCGGAATTTGCACGAGAATGGTAACCAAAGCACATGTTTAACTGGCTTTACGATGAGAAGAGAGGGCTCCTACTGTGTTATATATTTGCTTGAATGAAATGAAAACAGATATCCCTGGCAAGTACTAATTTATGGCTAGAATGTGAACGAGACGGGAAAGAAAACCTGCACATGATCCTTTATAAGTTGTGAAGGGAACGAGGCAAACAGCTGAGAAAAGAGGTAAACACCGATACATTCTTTTTCGCATATTGCAACTTTCCCGAAAGAAAGAAAATAAACTCCGTGCCGTTTTTTGGGGCACTGTGTTAGCATAGTGACAAGTTTGGGTGTGTGCTGTACACAAAAGAAAAGGAGCAGTAGCACACTTTCAGTTTTACATGCACCGCTGTGGAAGATACGCCAGTGTAGTGCGGTCATAATTGTGAACGTAAGACTACGTAAAATCACGCACTATTCGTGCACCTTTGCGCTTCCAGTTTGCGACGTGCTATGTTTCGGTCTCGTGCGCAGTAGTGCGCTGTGTCTGCATGATTGAAGAAACTAGGTTGAGGTCTGCGGCGCCTTCCATGTAATAACGGCCTCACATTTTGCGACATAGAAGTATGAGGCATAACGTTACATGCAATTACGTGATGCACTGTTCCGTGGTCGCTAATGGAAGTTGCGAGAGAAGTGTCTGTAGCCTTCGTGTAGCATTGCCTGTTACGTATGAAACGGAGTATAGTATCGAGCGAGCTGCTGTGCTGTTGCAATCTGCCCAGAAGTGTAGCAGCCAAGCGTGGCAGTGGCAGGGCGCCCTGCTTGAGGACGCCACCCGGTCCTTTGCGATGTTGTGTTCTTACCGATGGTCTTATGGTGAGCGCGCAATAGCAGTTCGACATTATTGCCCGGCCAACTGATTTAGTAAAGCGAAAACCCCAAATGCTTTTTTTACGAAACAGTAAACAAAATGCGTCATCGTACGAAAGGCACAAGGCACGAAGCATTTGCTCGCGGCCCGAATAAGTGGTCCGCTTGGGTGCAGGCTGTAACACGCGACCAAGAAAATACATTATGTATATCGAAATGTTCCAGAAGCGAAAAAAAGGCAGAAGAAAGCGGGTTGCCAGTTCGGAGTGCCTTTGGTGCCACGTGACGAAGATGTACGCCATCTTCCTTCCCGAGTGTCCAAAACATGAAACTGCAGGGCAGGCACTGAGGGCAGAGTTTGATGTATTAGATCGTCGATCATTTATCCTGAAAAAAAAAGAAAATACTTATGGCCAACAGCGGTGCTCCAGAGAAAAGCGCTTGTTGCTGTAAAAGAAAATTTCTAGAAAATGGAAACATCTTAGGTTTATAATAAATCGTCGTTTCGTGCGTCACGAGAGTTTAGCTTGGTTATATCATATGTAGTTATTTGGTATGCTGTTTAATTTGACCTACTCGACCATTTGAAAAACTGCGAACTGTGTGTCTTCAGGAACAGTTCAGTTACTTTTATTTATTTATGGAACTGTGCATGTGCATACATGTTTGTGCGTGTAGTTCTGTGCTATCTTGAGCTGTGCATCCTGGACTCGTGCAGTGAACTTTGCTTGCGTTCGTGCTTTTTTGCTGTATTCGGTATTTTTGTATGCTTATCGTAATTTCGCTTTGTTTGCCATGTGACGCCATATTTTTCAAGGTGCCAACCTCTTATAATTTCATCTTATTAAAAAATAGCAGTGGAATAAACCAATCAATAATTTAGGCATAACCCGCTGTATATATTGTATGCATAGAGTGCCGTGTGTCGGCAAGACTCAGACGTCCCGCCACAGGGCTCGTTATCAGAACACTCACTATCTGAAGTCATTACACAACAAACGAAAGAGACAGAAAAAATAACTTTGCGTATTGTGAAGCATAGATGACATTGCTGCAACTGCAGGGGATTTGATCGCCGGTTTTCTAGTAGCACCCGTTAGAAAAAACTGCTGAATTGCGAATTTTCGTCTCTAAAAAAGGATGATCCTTCGCCATTGTATGGAACATCACTGGTGGCAAGTATAGCAGAAGTCTGCCTCAAGGAAGGTGGAAAGAGAACTTAAAGAGGAAGACCCACCGCGGTTGCTTAGTGGATATGGTGTTGGGCTGCTGAGCACGAGGTCGCGGGATCTACTCCGGCCACGGCGGCCGCATTTCGATGGAGGCGAAATGCGAAAACACCCGTGGTTATATTTAGGTGCACGTTAAAGAACCCCAGGCGGTCAAAATTTCCGGAGTCCTGCACTACGGCGTGCCTCATAATCAGAAAGTGGTTTTGGCACGTAAAACCCCATAATTAAAAAAACTTAAAGAGGAAAGGTGTAGCGCCACATAGCGCCAAGAAACTGAAGAAAGAGCGAACGGCTGAAATGGTGAGGTGGAAGAGACTGATGAGAAACCTCGACCCCCCAAGGGGAACCAGCGCTGGCCAGGAGTGAGGGGAGGTGGGGGTGGGGCACGGTAATTCGAGTTGGCAAGCAAAATATGCTGACGCCATCCGGTAGGGAGGCATCGAAAATGGCACGACATATCGAACGTTAACAGACGCGACATGGGTCCAGCGAGATCTGTCTATGGCCGTGCTCGTTGCGAGGAGTGCATGTCGTTTTACGTTCTAGCACAGTAATGCCCAGTCACATGGAGGAAGAGTAGAACTAGGAGGGAGCACTACATAACAAAACTGTAGCTAAGAAAAGTCGACCCATCACTTGATCACGTCGTGATAAGTTTTAGTCTCTTCTACCGACGCGCTCAACGCAGGTTCTTCAACAAATCATGAGTCATTCCACTCTGTATCGTGGGCTAAACAGCTTCGCTGGTCATCTGCCTTCACAGAGGGGACGCAGAATTTTGAACAAAGGTACGAAGACATTTATAGTCCTGAGCGGTGGTCATCGTGACATTAGGTACGCGCGCACATTCTCGTATCATCTCCATTATTAAATGCGTAAGCATTTCTATGCCTACCAAACGAGAAATTTGTCCGTCTTCTTCTTCTTCAGGAAGAAGAAGAAGTCGACCTGTGCGGATGTGGCATTTTCGGCTCCCGCTTCTGTACACGTTTTCGGACTGATTTGTGTGCTTCCTAGCAACGAAATGTGCACTATTCGACGCACTTTCTTCTAACGAACACGCCGATGTCCGATTTTTCTTCCGGTCAGTGAACTCTTTTCAATTTCCGAGACTCTTTAGTTCAGACCACGCTGCGGCTCAGCTAGCCCTACCCGACTAGGCCTATCGCCGGGGGCGAGGAGCGAGCAGGCCCAGGCCTCGCTCGGACGTGTGCGCGGCAGGATGCCCGCTATGGAGACCGTCGTGGAGGGAGAGGACATCTCCCAAGAGGAAGCGAATCGCCCAGGCTGGACGACGGCCATGGGCAGAAACAAGAAGGCCAGAGCGGGACCGACAGTTCCGGACCGAGGCAACGAGGGACGAGCAGAGACGAAGGGCGGCCGCCGCACGGCTGGCCCGCAGAGCGCGATCAAGCGCCTCGTCGCCGCATCGAGGCTCCCCCGGCTACCGAGGGACCACATTCGCATCATAGTGAGGCCGAGAGACGGCCTCGACGTGAAAAAAGTGAGTCAGATTCGCCTGGCGCAAGCGCTAGCAATGGCGGCCTCGCTCCCGCCGAACGAGACCGAGGAAGACATCGTTTGTCCGAACGCAACCCAGAACATTCTCGTCGTGTCCACGCCGACTGAGAAGAACGCCAACGCATACGCCGGAATTCACAAGCTTCACCTAAGAGAAGGCGCATACAATGTGGCCGCATACATTGCGGCGCCGGACAACACGTGCAAGGGGGTCATCAGAGGAGTGGACCCCGAAATCAACGAGGCCCAGCTTCAGGCCCTGATCGTGAACCAAAGAAATCCCAAGGCCTTGGAAGCCAAGCGGATCAAAAACAGCTCGACGGTGGTAGTGCTCTTCGACGGCATGAAAGTGCCGAACTATATCATGTGTGGCGTAAGCCTAATACGTTGCACGCTCTACAAGCGACAAAACGATGTGTGCTACGGGTGCGGTGACTTGGGCCACAGAATCGACGTGTGTCCAAATCCTCACAAGAAGAGGTGCCGCGGCTGCAGAGTCAACGACCCGGCTGAAGACCACCAGTGCTCGCCCAAGTGCGCCCTCTGCGGGGGCCAACACCCGACGGCGGACAACAAGTGCAAGCAACGATACCAAATCCCTTACGTCGTGCGGCGCAGGAGGCGCCAACGCAGAAATGCCAAGAAATCGCGGCTGCAAAGCCAGCCGCAACAGGTTGAAGGTAGATCACGCGATTCCAGCGTGGCAAGCGCCCCCAGACGGGGACGTTCGACAACGCCGACACTACGACAGCGCAGCCGATCGAGAGGCCGTTCCCTCTCCAGGGGGCGCTCCCGCTCCCAAGTGCGCATTCAAGAGGGGCCGACCTGGGCGGACCGGGCCAGGCCAAAGCCGCAACCGAAATCACAATCAAAGGTAACGCAGGTAGCATTGCCAAAGCATAACAAGGAAGACCCTAGAATAGCTCAGCTAGCGGAAGACAACGCGCGCCTCAAAGAGGAGATTAAGAAAATGAGGGCGGATTTCGAATTGTTTCGAAAACAAGGTTCCACTTCTCAGCTAGCCGAACAACAGCAGCAGCAGGTGGCGCAAAGTACACCGACCCCGCAAGGGGAGCAGTCGGTTCGCTCGGTCAAACGCAGGGCCCCTCCCCTGACGGAGGAGGGAAACCTGGCGGAACACGAGTCCAGCAGCATCCTATTGGGAATTAAGCAGTCGATTAGCTCTTTGCAGCTAATGGTCCAGCAACTATCGGAAAGCATAGTAGCGCTCGCGGCAAGAGTGACGCGCATCGAAGCACACATGGCGCCTGCAGGTGCTACACAACTCCGATGTATCAATCATGGCGAACAACCCAACTAGAGAGCTGGTCGTGTGGCAGTGGAATTGCGCTAGCATCAAAAAGCGCAAGGCTCCGCTGCTACAGTTCGTTGCCTCACAGGCGGACAAACCGCACGTCATAATCTTACAAGAAACCTTGGGTAGCGAGGCGACCTTGCCCGGCTACCGGGTCGCCTCGTCGAAATTCGAACAGGGTAAGCGCGGAGTGGCAACGCTCGTTGCGAACAAATGCTCTTTTCAGGAACGAGATCTCAAATTAGGCAACGTGAAAGCGGAGGTAACCGCGATCGAAATCATACCGAACAGTTGGCTGAAAAACAGCGTATTCGTAGTGAACGTGTACAGCCCGCCGTCTGACCGCAGACAATCGTTCACGTCGATCATAACGAAGGCGGCCTCAATGGCCAGGGGGGCACCGCTAATAGTGGCAGGAGATTTTAACGCGCCCCACGGAGCCTGGGGTTATGCAAGGCCAATGCCTAAGGGAGAACGGCTATTGGAGGCGGTCACTATGTGCTCGCTAGAGCTGGTGACCGACCCCCGCTATCCAACTCGACTAGGCACGTCGGTGGCGCGGGACACGACGCCCGACCTGACCTTCGTAAAGAACGTGCGAGGGGCAGAGTGGCGCAACCTGCACGAGAACCTCGGCAGCGACCACTGCATACTGGCGGTGACGATCCCCGTCAAGGCGACACCACCGAGGGAATTTAAGGTCACCGACTGGGACGCCTTCCGCAAAATAAGGAAAGAAGACAAAAGCGAATATGCGGACCTAGACAGCCTTTTTAGAAGGCTCAAAGAGGACGTTAGCACCGCGACGAGGGTTGTCCAAACTGAACTGAACGTGGAAAGGATGGACGCGAGATTGGCCCACCTATTAGAGGCAAAGAATTCCCTCACGGCCAGGTGGAAAACGCAAAGACTAAATCGCAGACTGCGAAAGAAAGTAGCGGCACTAAACCGGGAAATCGAAGCGCACTCGATCGAGCTTTCCAAGCAACAGTGGAACGAGGTGTGCGCGTCGGTAGACGGACAAATGAGAACCGGGCGCAAATGGAACCTCCTAAAGAAACTGTTAGACGACAAGCAATCCAAAGGCAATCAGAGATTGGCAATTGATAGGATTTTACACAAACAAAAGGAGCAGGGCAAAACGGAGAGCGAGTTCCTAAAGGAGCTGGCGGAGACGTATCTGCCACTGGGCCCGTCAGGCGATGGCGACTATCCGCAATACGCCGGCACAGAGGTCGAAGAACTCGACGCGCCCTTCACGGAAATCAACAGAGCGTGGGAAACGGGACAAGTACCAGAGGTCTGGAAAGAGGCCTCGGTCATACTAATACCGAAACCCGGTAAACCACTTTCGGCGGAAAACATGCGGCCAATATCGCTGACCTCGTGCGTAGGCAAGACGGCGGAACATGCCATACACAACCGAGTATCGCGGTACATAGAGAGAGAGGGCCTCTTCCCACATAACATGGTGGGCTTCAGACCGGGCCTCTCCACACAGGACGTAATGTTACAACTCAAAAAGCACATAATCGACGGCATAACCAGAGACACCAGGGGCATACTGGCCCTGGACCTAACGAAAGCGTTTGACACGGTGAAACACAGATTTCTAATGGAAACGATCTCGGTGATGGGGCTCGGCCGGAAATTCCACTCTTACATAGGCTCCTTCCTCAGAGACAGGAAAGCCACGATCAAAATAGGACAGGCCACGTCCGATTGGTACACGCTGGGCGCGAGGGGCACCCCACAAGGGGCGGTGCTCTCCCCGCTATTATTCAATCTAGCATTGAAAGGGCTATCGGACCGGCTGACGAGAGTGACCAACGTCAATCACGCCCTGTACGCAGACGATATTACGGTGTGGTGCCCGGGAGGGTCCGACGCAGAAGTCGAGCGGGCTCTTCAAGAAGCGCTGGACACAACGGAAGAGTACCTGAAGGAAACGGGACTCCGTCTGTCACCCAGCAAATCGGAACTGTTGCTCTACAGGCCCTCGAAACAAGGCATGAGGAATTTGACGCCGATCGATCAAATACCAATCAAATTACACACGAGTGACGGCCAGCCGATCCCCAGAGTGGACACTATAAGAATCCTGGGGCTGCTAATTGAGGCTAAAGGCGGTAACACCCAAACGGTCATGAGTCTCACGTCCAAAACGGAGAACATGCTCCGGCTGATCCTCAGGGTGACCAACCGCAGGGGAGGGCTCAGCGAGAGCAATCTCATCAGACTTTACCACGCCTTCCTCATGAGTCACGTAAATTACATAGCCTCGGCGCTAAAATGGACCAAGAGAGACGCGGCCAAGATAGACACACTGATGCGCAAGAGCATCAAGAGGGTGCTAGGTCTTCCGATCAGTACAAGCACGGAGCGGCTCGATCGGCTAGGGGTCCACAATTCGCTAGCAGAAATAATCGAAGCACAGACCAAGGCACAGGTCGTGCGGCTGTCGACCACCAGGGCCGGCAGACGCATCCTAGAAGAAGCAGGAATAAATGCCGAGGCAGAGTGCACCGCACGCAGCGTCGCGCTCAGCGCGGCGGTCAGGGGCACTTTCAAGGTAGAACCGCTTCCGAGAAACGTCCACCCGCGATTCAACGAGGGGCGCCGAAGGGCGAGGGCCCGAGCACTGCTGAAATCAACCGCCAGCTGTCCGGGACTGGCGGCATTTGTAGACGCGGCCCAGTACGGGCGCAGCGACCGGTACGCGGCCGTCTCGATACGCTGGGATGGCACGATCATCAACGCAGCATCGGTCAAGGGGGTAACGTCCGAGGTGGCCAAGCAGGTGGCAATAGCCATGGCAATGAGGGACCCCGAACGCCCTTACGTATACACAGATTCGCGATCGGCGGCCAGAGCATTCGCCTCGGGCTCGATATCGCGGAAAGCGGCGGCCATCCTCGGCAGTGCGGGAGCCGCGGGTCATCACATCCTCAAATGGTTCCCAGCCCACATGGGGGCCGACGTGCACCCCGACTTTCCCAACGCCAACGAGCTGGCACACGGACGCGCGCGAGGACTCACGCACCGCGGCGATCGTGGCGAGCGAAGTGGCGGGGAGGGAGGGGAGCACCGAGACCCGCTGCTCACCTTCAACGAAATAACCACGCATTATCAGCTGTCGAGGAGGACCTTCCCGCTCCCCCACGCTAAACTTACTAGACCACAGTCATCTATATTCAGAATGTTGCAAACAAGGTCGTTCCCCTCGAGAGGCAGAATGAGCCTTTATTCATCGGACGTAGAGCCGCAATGTCCGGATTGCGGCGAATCGTACTGCTCGCTATCGCATATGCTTTGGCAATGCTCCGCGTTAAGCGGCACCGTGTTCAGCAAAGAAGAAGACTGGATGGACGCCCTGCGAAGCGACGACCACCAGACCCAGCTCCGGGCCGTCCAGAGGGCTCACGAAAGGGCGGAGGCTCACGGGCTTCCCGTCCCAACGTGGGTGCGGCCCGCGACCCCTGCCGACCACTAAACCAAGAGTGGGTGGGAAGGGGTTCCTCAGGACCCAATAAAGTTCTTTCCTCCTGTCCGTCATGTAAGACAATGAATGGCTCATACCCCCTTAAGCAATGGCTCACCCCCGTAAGCAAGCAAGCAAGCAAGCAAGCAAGTCTAGTGATGTTGAAGATGGTGCCTATTGATAATTAGTCTACTGAAAATGCATATCCAAGTGATGAGACGTATACGCTTTTGCATAGTATGAAGCGTTTTTGCATGAAATTCGGGAGCTGAGTTTTTGCTCACGCAGATTTGTTAACGGAGACGGAAAATCCACGGAACCCCAGGCATAAACTGCTTCACTGTAAAAAAAAAAAAAAAGGATAACGGATGCGGCAGCAACAATGTGCACCGCTGCACTCGAACGATGCAACGAAGACGACGAATGCACTAGAGCTAGAGTGTACTAGATAGACATGCTAGCAAAGCACCCGCGAACAAGTGCGTGTCGATTAAAACCTACTGGAATCAAGCACACTGGGCCGAATCTGGCGAGCGCTGCTGCTGTATTCTTCTTCCTCCTCCTCCTCCTCATCGCTAGGTTGTGTCTTACGCGCTGCGGTTGGCCCGCGGTGTTTTACAGCTGGTTGCCCATAGAAACGGGATGGTGTTGGCCTAAGAATACGAGAGAGAAGGTATGAAAGACGACGCCAGTAGTAGTGGAATCACTTTCGTCCACATATACTGCAAACTGTCTTGCTCGGTAGACATGGCTCCTATAACGTGCATGGCCGCAAAATGTGAACACGCCGTCCGCTCATATTTTGGTGCACGTTAAGAAATAGTTGCGCCGATTAGAGCCGCGTGACTCTCATGCTGCTCTTTTTATCGCCCTCAAGGGTTCTTGTCGGAAACTTAAGGTTTTTTGTTGTTAATCTGTATTCAGGCCAAGCAAGATCACGATTTTGATCCACGCTTTTGCGGTTACGTGACCTTGTGACCTCTGCGTCACAAAGGAACACGATTCACGCTTAATTTCCACATTACGGATATCCCCTGCGGACTTATTCATAAAACCAGCCGGTATTTCGGTTAGTGTGTCTTAAGTCGACGCATTTGCATTGACTTGAGGCACTGAATCTAGAGAGGTGAATTGTATTAGTTAAATTGCTTCACGCGAGGCTTCTCATGTAGGGGCCTGTCGTGAATCTGCTCTTGCAATGTATAGCGTACTTAACCGAGAAAAGCAAGGCTGAGTACTGCAATAATAGCACTTTCCGTAATATGAATGTGCGTTGGTTAGAGATTATACGCGGGAATAGTTCATGGTGCCATTCATCAAGAAGAAAGAAGTATGGAGCGTCACACTACAGCCTTGAAGCCTAATAATACGAAATAACTAGGAGAAATCATGGAAGAAGCACCCAAGCTAGTCTTGACGATGGATTAGTTTCTAGTCACCCTGCGCTATACAGCGCTTGGCTCGTCGTCTGCGTGCATGTCTATATTTGTCTGCTGCGCCGCTTGGAGGGCATCTTGTGAGAGGTAAAAGTGAGCGTATATGGAGTAATTATGATATACAGTCAATTTAGGACCAGAGCAAAACGGTACCAAAAAATTTGCCTCAGCCGTGATATTCATTACATCGTGTGATGCGATGCGCATGGTTACACCGGTTCTAAACTCGAAGCCACTATATTTTATGTAGGAAATATACCTAAGATGACAGAATTCTCTGAATAATAACGTTCAGTCGAAAAAAGAAGTTCTTAGTATGGGAACGAGGGGACATTCTTTCCACTAATGTACGAAGGATAAGGAAAAACGTTAATCCACTCCTGACTTTGATCTAACAACATAAAAAAAAACCTTCAGTGTTGTTGCGTTAACAGTAGCTTGCATAAAAGAAAGGCGAAAATATTAGCATTCCCTAAAATGTTCCTGTATCACACCCACGGTACTCACGATTTCGTGGTGGAAGTGTAGCACATTTTAAGAAAAAATAGGAGAATGCATTCATTGAATTGCCATCGGTTACCTGTAGTTTTGCTGATATCAAAACTCTGTTTATCTGTTCGACACAGTCTGTTATAGTGGGTGTGTCATACCGTCCACCAAATTCTGCACTGGCCACCTTTCTGGGCAAACGTGAAATATCTTTTGTGCTCTCATCGGTCAACATAAAGACCCAGTGGTTATTGTAGGAGATTAACATTTTATCACTGGTGAATCTGGTCATACAGATTACGATAATTTACTCCAGAGTTTCAGTTTTCGTAATCTCAGTGACACACCTTCATGCAAACGTTTACATGAGCAACATTAGGCTGAACCAAGCGTTGACTAACACACCCGTAACCTGCGCTGTCTATAATAAACCGATGTCGGACCAGCTCCCTCTCTTTCGGTTTGATTGAGTAAACCTGCTACAAGAATTCATAGTAACAAAAAGATAAGGACTAGGATAAACTGACTTACAGCATGTGGTCACTAGGGTCAGATTCCCTATTTAATGAGAACGTTGACACATGACTTTCAAACCTCACTGAAACAATTACAGGCCTTTAGGCGCACTGCAGGGTAACTGCGCCTACTCGATCATATAAGGTTACATTTTGGCCATAGATACATGAGTTATTTCAAGTACTAAAAAATAAATATTTCTGGTATCAAAGCGGCTGAAACATGAAAGAAATCGTTATTAACCAAGTCAGTACAAATATCTTCGAAATGAAGCAGTCACTGTAATACGGTTACGTAAGGACTACTATCGATCGCTTATTCAGAAAGCAGGAGACAAAAAAATCAATACTCAAGGAAGTTCTTGGTAATCCGCATTTGCACCGGATTCTTCTAAATAGCGTTGATTGTTGCACTGTAGGATACTTCAACTTCCATTTCACTAGTACAGGGTCATCTTCGGCATGAATACTTTGTTTAGCGCAAAAAGACAGACACAAGAAAGACGACAGGACAAGGCGCTTTCTTGTGTCTGTCTTTTTGCGCTAAACAAAGTATTCATGGATTCGCACCAACTAGCCCGCCAACGCATTGTGCTGAATCATCTTCGGCAACTCGGTTTCTAGAATGTAAAAACTATGTCTGCCTTTCTACTTGTCCCGTCAACGCCTTCGCTCATCCTGATATTAAAGTTTATCAACTACAAGCTACAGTAGTGACTATGCTTACTAAGAAAGCAGCAGGTCTAGAGGGTATTACGGTACGCCTCGTCAAAGATAACCTTTACACACTAAGTCCAATTCTGTGTCACATTTTTAGTTAATCCACAGAATCTTCTACCTACCCATCGTTGCTTAATGTAGCCAAGGTCGCACACTTGTATTCAAGAATGGCGACTGGTCGTTCTCAGTGTTATTAATGACATCGTCAAAAAGATTTGCAATACGCATTCATAACTTTTTAGACAAGCATAACTTAATTTGTCCACAGCAACATTTCGGCCCTATTTCCCAACTCCATCCTCAGTGTCGTACTTAACACAACTACTTAACTCTTCACTGAATAGTAACAAGCTAGTCACTATTGCGTTTCTTGGCCTAAAGAAAGCATTTGGCACAGTCGACCACAACAGTTTACCACTCAAACTAAAACACTAGGTATTAGGGGTAAATTTCTTGATTTCCTCAAAAGCTACTTGTCCCGCACTCACAAGGTTCCTATTAACTAAACGGTATCATCTCCCCTGTCGTTAAGCACTAGTATACCCCTAGACTCAGTTATGAGGCCATTGTTTCTTTTTTGTACGTTAACGAACTACGATATGTCTTACACTCCGCAGAAATTGCGATCTATGAAGATGATGCAGCTATAATTGAGACAGGCGATAGCGTAGAAGAAATTGAAAGCAAGACAAGCGCAGAGCTGGTCAATATTCAAGACTGGTTTTCTGACAAGTTAACCATTGACACTAGGGAAACTAAGCACATTATAATTCACTCAGGTAAGAAGGCTGTTGAATTAAGCGCTCCAAAGATCGAAATTTCTAACTACACTTCTTCCTTCAAATACACCATTATATATTATGGACGACACCTTCCACCGGCGTGATCAAATTAATGCAGATTGTTCTAAGCTTTCTGTAGGCTGCGATACGCTGTTAGAAGCATGTGCTTTTTTTGGCCCTGTTGTGTTACGCATTCTTTATTTATTTCGATTTCTTTCCCTCTCACTTAGCATATTGGATAGCATCATGGGGTTTGACTAACAGCACTCCCAGTGTGGTCTCGTCGTGATGGCTAACGCTATCACGACGAGACCACACTGGGTCAAACCCCATCACGCTATGTCATAGCTCTGACGGACTCTCAGGTGGCATGCAGAAATGTTTCTAGGGACAAGA
This sequence comes from Dermacentor variabilis, assembly GCF_050947875.1. Taxonomy (NCBI): domain Eukaryota; kingdom Metazoa; phylum Arthropoda; class Arachnida; order Ixodida; family Ixodidae; genus Dermacentor; species Dermacentor variabilis. The sequence continues at coordinate 89,894,685 of NC_134568.1, forward strand.
TTTCCAGGACCGTACATCGCATTCTGATTGAGGCGCACCAGCTCGCGCCATATATACAAATCGTGTGGACTCCGGGGCATGAATCCTTACGCGGCAATCAGCAGGCACACGCCTACGCCCGAGCGCATGCACACCGGGAGCCACGAGAGGGTCACGCCGAGCAGTTCCACCCCGATCCCATACCGTTAACCTACACGCACATCCTACAACACTATCGCCTTTCAGGAAGAACACTACCGCCGCCTCATAATGCCCTGACGCGAGAGGAAGCCGTAATTTGGCGAAAACTCCAAACAAACGCATGTCCACATTTGAGTCTCTACTACGCCGTACACCCTGCGCTGTATTCCTATAAATTCCCACACTGCGATCAATGCGCAAAGCTTTACCACATGGTATGGGCTTGCGCAAGCACATCATAGCTCACACCCATAACACACCCAACCACACGGCAATGGGAGGAAGCGCTGTCCAGCTCCGACTCGACAGACCAGCTCAACCTGGTCAACCGAGCAGGAAGTGCAGCTAATGCCGCTGGACTCCTGGACTGAGGGGACCACCAACTGCACAGCGGAAAAGCTACCTACGCTCTAGTGCTCTTATCTATAAAGTTTACTCCCTCTATCTTGACGTACGGCAGCTATCTTGATAACATTAAAGCGACGACGAAGTGTCTGCCTATTCATGGCCGAGCCCCCAAAGTGTGTTGAGCCATTTAACTAAGGAACAAGAAGAACACTGAGTATCTCTTGCAACAACACCATTTCTTGCCTTTTCTGTGGAATTATACGTGTACCTCTGGGACGTCGCTTCTTTGTCCGTTGGCGACGGACGTCGACCACCTCGGACGTCTGCCAGGTTCGGCGATGTCAGCAGTGGCCGCGTCCACAAATCTGACCGGCGCTTACAGTGACTATGGCACCGAGGACACCTGTATGCACTCACTGGACAGCGAGGAGCCCCCTGACGATGACTTCGCACTTGTGAGCCGTAAGGCGAAGAGAAGGAACACCAGAACCTCTTCATCCTCGAGCACATTGAATCAAAGAACGCAACGGAGGCCTCAGACCAACATCACCCTTTTCATTCCTGCTGTGCCCTACGGCAACATGAAACGCCTCAACAGGCAGTCTCCTTCATTGCTGCTGGAGGGAATTGATGCCGAATGAAATTACCGACACCACAGTGAATTCCCGCAAGAATGTCCTGGCGATTGATGGCGCGCACGCAATGTGACCACGCTCAATACCTTGCGTACGTCACTGATCTGGATGGAATGTTCATTCCCATGTACCGCTGGGCTCTGACGTCGTCACCGGTGTTATCTACGATGCAGATACCGTCGTTCTCAGCTCCGACTTAGAAGTTCTTGTCAAGCCAGCTAGTGGAGCTGCTGTCATTGCGATTGTTACCTGCCTTGGTAACGAGTGTGCACTGAGACTTATTGCCTTGATGCGTTTAATAAATAGGCTACGCTTGCTTTGAAATTTAGAAAGATATACAAATCCATGCACTAACCATCATTACCAAGTATAGCTGAACGATAGCAGCACCAGAGTTCCTCTAGTAACTGTTGTAGAAACGCTCTGTGCCTAAGACATGGTCTCCGAGATAGCGCTCTCCCGGAGTCCACACGTGGGATGGTGTGACTATTCAGACTATTCAACCCACTTTATGCTTAGTCTTCTCCTTCTTAAATCTACGCCGTCCCCTACTTCTACTGTGCGCCGAACAACCAGTTAAAAATTTACTTGCTCGTGCCTCATTTAATTACTGAGCACCTTCGCTTCACTTCCCGTTATCTTAAATAAGCTCGGTAATATTGGCACTATATTTTTATTTAGTCGCTTGCTCTCTTTCAAACGCAACCGCTGATTCGCGGCGTCGCAGTTTGGGGCACCTGTTAGTCGCGGAGCAGGGATGAATAAAAGCTTTATTATAGCTCTGGAACTTTGGCATACCAATATATTACAATTTTTTTTCAAGGTTACGGCACGTTGTCGGGAAATTAATTGTTCGAGGTTACAGCGCATGCAGGGTGAATAATGAGAATCTGCTGGACTGTACGCGGTCTGTTTATTGCTCTCGCAAAACTTCGGTGAGGCGCTAAGTTGCTTCATTTGCATCCACTAAACGAGCCATGCTCGCACAGACGGCCCAAGCGCAACCTTTTATCATGCAGTCCTGAAGTTCTGATGAAAAGTTTAATTCCACAGTGGTTGGGTGAATCTCCATATGTGTGAGTACTGCCGACATTTCTGGCTGCACAAACTAGTGATTTCATAACCACATCAGCCAAAATTACTTGCGAGTAAATTGGCTTTGTGCTCAAGATAATTTAGTGCGAGTGATTAAGCGGACGTCTGTTGGTAACTGCGCTTCAAGGGGGAAAAAGACAAAAGAAAAAGCTATTGTCTTTGTTCGCCTGCACGTTGAGTGGACCGCTATACACACACTGCACTTGGAGTTTTCAAACTTCTATTATGCAGACAACAAATGTGAGTCACGCGTGGACGTATGGGTGGCGGCGCTGTATTTATGACAAACGACACTTCATTTTCTAGCATTTAAGGGACCACGTCTCGTTGCAATGATACTGCAACAAATTGATCTGTAATTTTAACAGATAGGGCCTAAACAAATTTAGATCTGCCAACTGTTACTTGAGCTTACACAACGCCAATTTCAGATAATCCGATTTTTCTAACTCCAGACCCTCCTACTGAGGTAACATCTGAAAGTTGTACACTTCCATACAAGGAGCAGTATACAAGATACCGCGTAATGAAAAAAGAAAAAAAAATTCAAATGGCCTTTGGTTTCAGCGTTATACAGGATGCTTCAGCGAACACTTTCATGAATTTTTAAGGATTGCCTGTGGCAGACAGCACAATTCTAGTCCATGAACCGGTCTACTCGATGAGGCGGACATCACTTTCACGAAAAATTGAAATGCATAATCGACTAATTAACTAAATTTTCCTAATTAAGTTTTAACTAATTACTGTATGGCACAGAATGCAATTTACAAATCCTAATAGGTGAGATTGCGAAGCGTATCTACTTGAAAAGAATTGTGTGGATGACACGATTTAACAGAGATGCGGCGTCAAACTTGCGGTAAAAAGGCACTGTCGTTCCACTTAACAAAACGTCTTTTTATGCATTGCAGCACAAAAGTAACTGGAACGCCAATCCATTTCTCCGCAAAGTTGGGGAATTAATATCTCGAAACTGATGCCATCCTGACAATTCGTTCTAAGTGTGTCCGCCTTGCGAATTCCCGGCCAGAATGTTTTAATTGCAGTATGTGCCATAAGGTAATTAGCTAAGGACGTAATTATTGAATTTTTGTTGATTAGTCAATTATGGATTTCAATTTTTGTGCAAGTAATCTCCGCCTCTTCCAGTAGACCAGCTCATGGACTAGAATTGTGCTGTCTGCCACAGGCAGTTGAAAAAAAAATTGTTAAAGTGTTCGCTGAAACACCCAGTATTCTAAAACATACTTGGACAAAATTACGAACAATGTAATCTCCCAATTGCGACTGCCAAAATCAGCTGCAATGTTTTCGACTGTACAAGTGACAAGCCTGTTCCATGCTAAAATGTATACTTGAATCGATTGAAAGCAGAATTTAGTTTTATTCTGTTTTCCTTTACTCATGCGCGGAACTTCCCAAAAGCTTGTGATGTTTGATTGTCTCTACTGTTTTCAAGTGTTTTTCATCTCTAGTTTTTCATGGCCTTGCGAAGTTGCGGCGCCGATAATGCCGGCACCAATAAAAGCGCCAACCTCTTTTTAATTAATAAAATAAATACAGTACGTGAAGCAAATCGATACAAGTACAGGAAGCTTAGAATGCTGCACAAGAAATTCGCGATATTTTTTCTCATCGGCCAGACTACTTGAGGCGGGCATTACGTGCCAAACAAATTGCAATGTGATGTCGCTGATAAACTTCAACTAATTAATTTTTATTTCCGTTATTCACCTCAGGGCAAACGCCCAATTTGTGGGAATAGAAACCTAGCATTAATAAAGTCGGATTCATTTAGCAGAAATCCTGTGCCTAGCGTCAATTTCGAAAAGTATATATCCTCAATTGTGCGGCCACATATACATTTGTGTTCCAGTTAACCCTTATCGGCGACGTGGAAAAAGTGCAGAACGAGCCAACCACCTCCGTCAAGCTGCGCGGCGCCGTAGCTTTTATATAAGTGACTTCTTCTCCTTCCTTGTGAGCAAGGAAAAAGAACGAATGAATGAATAAATTCGAACTCACCTGCCGCGATGACTCAGTGGCTATGACATCCTGTTGATGAGCACCAGGTCGCGGGTTCGATTCGCGATGGGGGATTCGCGATTTCGGTGGGGACAGAATGCAAGAACGCTCGTGTATTATGATTTAGGAGCATGTCTAAGAACAACCGGTGGTCTAAATTAATCCAGAGTCCTCCACTGCGGATTACCTAGGTAACGAGAATCCTGATCTTGATACCCCTATTACGGAGGCAGAAGTCAGATATGAACTTACCAGGCTCAACTCGAAATCTGCACCAGGACCTGATGGGATAAGCAACAAAACACTCAGGAACCTCGACGATGTATCCATCCGAGCTCTCACGGACTACATGAATAACTGCTGGGAGCAAGGCAGCATTCCAAGTCAATGGAAATCAGCCCAAATCATTTTTATACCAAAGCCTGGAAAGAAACCACAACTGACGAACTTAAGGCCCATATCACTGACATCCTGCGTCGGTAAACTCATGGAACATGTGGTTCTCACACGTCTCACGAGATACATGGATGATGGACTTTACCCACATACCATGGTTGGATTTCGACCAAAGTTATCGACGCAGGATATTATGCTCAAACTAAAACATCAGATCATAGATGCGAGTGAGAAAAGTCTAGACACTAACGCAATACTAGGTCTCGATCTAACTAAGGCCTTTGACACCGTCACGCACAAGGCCATACTACAAGATCTCCAAAAGCTGGATGTAGGACGTAAAACATACGCGTACATCAAAGACTTCTTGACAGATCGTACCGCAAAGATTTCAATTGGAGAATCCAAATCGGACGCGCTCAAGCTAGGTAATAGGGCTACCCCGCAGAGTTCAGTCCTATCTCCCTTTCTATTCAACGTGGCAATGATCGGTCTTCCTGCAAGACTCGAAAAGATAGAAGGACTCGGACACAGCCTCTACGCGGACGACATCACCCTTTGGGTAGCGGGTGGAAGCGATGGGCATGTGGAAGAGATCCTTCAAACAACAGTAAACACGGTGGAAGACTACATCAAAGACAAGGGACTGAGATGCTCCTCGCAAAAATCAGAACTTCTGCTCTATAGGCCCACATGCCGGGGTCGAAAAAGCATTAGGGAAAGGCCGGGCATTGTGGTCACAGTAAAAGGCACCACGATACCGATAGTGGAGAGCCTGAGAATACTGGGACTCCGCATTTCCGAAAACGGCCATAACGGAGAAACCATTAGACTACTTGGCAATAGTGTTCAACAAACAATCGGACTAATAAAGCGGATATCCAACAGGCACTATGGCATGAAAGAGCACAATCTGATCCGATTAATAGAAACATTTGTAATCAGTCGTATTGTATATGTGGTTCCTTACCTCAAGCTCTACGCTGCGGAGAAAGCCAAGATAGACTGCATTATTAGAAGGGCGTATAAGCAAGCCTTGGGACTTCCGGCAAATACGTCAAACGAGAAATTCTTGGCACTCGGCGTGCACAACACATTAGACGAACTTATTGAGGCCCAGAGAGTAGCGCAGTATGAAAGGCTTACACAGAGTTTGACGGGGAGACACATCTTAGATGACATCGGAATAACCTACGAAGCACAGCACGGAGTGCGGAGAGACATCCCAAGGAAAATAAGGGAACATCTATCGATACCCCGAATCACCAGAAACATGCACCCGGAGTTTCACCAAGATCGAAGAAACGCACGAGCGAGAGCTCTCCACAAAAGATTCCGTAGTGCCAGGGACGTAGTCTATGTGGACGCGGCGGAGTACGCAAATGGACAGAGTATGTCGATAGTCGCTACGAGTCTAGAGGGTGACTGCAGAGTTAGTGGGACGGTAAAAGCATGGAAGGCAGAGGTGGCGGAGGAAGCTGCCTTAGCACTGGCAATAGCCTCCACGGAAGCTAACATCGTAGTAAGCGACTGCAAGACAGCCGTCAAGAACTATGCAAAAGGAAGAATCTCGCCGGAAGCACTGAGAATTTTAAACAACTTTCGTGAAGATCGCGACATTCACATTATATGGGCACCCGCACACTCCTCCCTTCCCGGGAACGAAATAGCACACAACCTGGCTCGAGAACTGACAGGCCGAGTAGGTGGCACGCAACAAATACTGGGAAGGGGGAGAGACCGGATGACCAGCTTTAACGAGATCACCAAACACTATAAATGGGGAAGGGCCTATTTCCCCCCGGCACACTCCTCGTTAAATAGACGGCAAGCGACGGCATGGCGCCTCTTACGAACAGATACATATCCGAACCCGGTGGCCTACCACCGCTACTACCCGGACCTTTACACGGATAGATGTAGATTCTGTGAAGAAAGGGCGGACCTACAACATATGGTTTGGTCTTGTCCTCGTACACCCATACAGAATAAAATAATTAAGACCAGAGAGCAGTGGGAGACCGCGTTGCTCAGCTGTGCACCGGAAGACCAACTCAAGGCAATCCAGCAGGCCGAAGATGCCGCCAGGGCCCAAGGGCTCGAGGCCGTCATTTAGGTAGAGGCCTAGGTCTCAAATCTGCTGTGCACAAATAAAGTTTATTTCTCCTCCTCCTCCTCCACTGCGGCGTCTCTCATAACTCACTGAGCACTTTCTAGACGTTAAGCCCGAGAGTTTTGATTCCGAAGTGACCTGAAAGCTACCGGAACTCCACCTGTTGCACCTTTCAAGTTTGTTGCAAATTGTTTCAGGCGCTAAGGCAGATTTATTTCTGTCCTTTTTGTGCAAGAGCAGCACCTACTAAATGCTTCAAGTTTCACTGCTTTCAGATATCCTATAGTGCAATGCTGCCTTATACCAGTGCCCGTCGGTGACTTTCGCGGTGGTTTGAGTTTGGAGATCACTGATAACGTGATCCAGGTGTTTGCTGCATTGATAGGAAATAACCATTTTGTCTCACTGCCAGGAAACGCAGATCCTGAACGCGGTTATGGTGCTGTGTCGCAAGACAACTGCTCGACATGCGTGTCTCATTTTGATAGCAAAGCGATCGCAAAATGGTGGCAAAATGCCATGACTGCGGCGGGGCGCATTGAATGTGGATCAAGATGGGCACACGTATGCTAGTGAAACGCTGCTTTATACCAGTGCCCGCCGGCGGCTTGCGCAGTGAATTGGATTTGGAGGTCACTGATAACGTGATAGACGTTTGCTGCATCGACAGAAAATAACCAATCTGTCCCACTGCCAGGAACCGGAAATCCTGCGCTCGGTTACTTTGCTCTGTCACAAGACAACTGCTCGATATGCGCGTCTCATTTGATGATGGCAAAATGGTGGCAAAGTGATAGCAAAGTGCCATGATTGTGGCGGGGTGCATTGAGTGGGAATCAAGATGGCTGCACGTCTGCACGTACAACGAAATAAGGAAGCAACGCTGCCACCATTTAGTTCTTTTCTTTCGGGCCAAAGTCATGCTTTTGAATTCACGTGCCTTCGAGAACGCATACGGAACTGATTGTGACTTTACCAGTGTACCTTGTCCACCACGCAGAGAAGCAGCCGTATTAGTGATGAGATTTATTTCCGTGTGCGCATAGTTCCAACTGAAGTAACGGCAGCGCTACTGTGAAAAATACCTGTGGCTTCAAAGTAATTCTGACCACCTGTGAAAAAAGAATGAAGAGAACCGTAGGGCTCAACTTTCATTCAATTAACAATCTTGCAAAGACCGTGTGAAATGCAAAATGAAAATGTAGTGGTTTTCTTTATTTTTTTTTTTGCTAGAACTGTCAATTATACAATCGTGTATGAACACTCATTGTATATCCTTGGTGAGTCGAAATAACTATACGAAAGGAGAGCTCTACTGACGGTGGGAACCGAACTGATAGTTTCCGCATGGAACTTGCCGTGCTCTGGGAATTGAGCTGCGAGATTGATTTGGTTTGCCGATGGCTTGCTTCCTCTCTCCGTCCCTCCCCCATTTTCTTGGAGGGAATCCGTTACCTCGGTCAGAGCACCAGGCTGCACGTCACCTGTCATTTGCTTTCGCTATCTCTAAGCGTGTCATAACCGGAAATATAGCAATGAGCTGATGCTGCTTGGTGTTCGATGATCGACCAGCCCCTGTGGTCGCAGGGAATGCACCAACATTGCAACATCGTCACAAATTGTACATGCGCAGGCGGAAGGGTTGGTCGTTTCGAACTGCTTATAGACACCATATTTTGACTCAACAGCGGAAACGTGAATCCCGCAAGCACGGAACTAAGCTCACAAAGCTTCCTGTGGGACCTTCCCTATACGTGCGACATAGAACATTGCGTCCGGTCGAGGGGTCGTCCGGATTGTCTAACTAATGACTCAACTTGAAGAGCAGGGCTACCCGTGTTGCCACACACTGTGATGTTTAGGACAGGGGGAACCGGTGTGTTTGAAACTGCCGCTACGGGCCAGGAACCACATGGTAGCTTCACCAAGGTGCTTGACAGTGTGTGGCGTAATGAACCCGGCGACAGAGAATGTGTTTTTATACAAGAGTGACAAGTTCGGCTAGTTGATTGTGCAACATTTTCTTGCCTCTTTTTGTTTACATATCTCTTGATCAGGCCTGCTCGCTGCGGAAATAACATGACCGGTGGGCACGCTATATTTGGGAGCATACACCATCCGAAAGATAGATTCCGCGTGTATCAGCACACCTTCGGTTTTATTATTCAGCAATGAGGTTACAAGTAGATTTCTTGGTTTCCGCACCATCTTCTCGCTTGCCATTTCTTTTTTACCACTGTCACCATTACATTTGTTGTATTTTTGGCTGCCGGCCGTGTACAACAGTTGTCCTTGCTACTTTTCGTTCTGTTTTGTTTCGAATAGTATGCAATTCGTCTATCCGATAAATTGCAGTTCGCTTCACCAATGTTGCCGGGAAATGTTCTTTTAAGTGCGAAATATTTACGCGTGACTTGAGACGCACTTCACCGAGCCTCTCGCCGAGTTTTGCTTGTTCGGTCTTCATTTTTACCGATTCGTTAGTTTCTACACTGAAAACCAATAGGGTCAGGACCAAGTGTGCAAGCTTGCACCTGACTCATGACCTGACGCCTGCACTATCAGCCTAAATTCAACCGTAAACTAATTACAAGAGACTAGGTTGAGTTATCGCGTTTTCAGCTTTGCCTGTATTCAAACTTCACAATGTTAATATTCATCCACGCCATGCTTAATAACCGACAACAGAACAATCGCACATATGCCTTGTGGGTACAAAGAACAGATGTTCCCATGGTTTTTTTTTTTTTCGTTCGCGTTTCAATTTACGCTTATGGTACATTGTGTGCTTGTGCGAAGCAGCAACGGTCGTAAGTAAAACGGAACTAAAAAAATCTTTCTCAAATACACACGCACGCGCACACGCGCACCCAAACCAACGAACACACAAACACACACACACACGCGCGCGCGCCCGCGCGCGCAAATCCTGAAGGTGACGCATTTTGTTCTCATTGTTTGCTAGATCGGTCGCCCCTAAGAGGGAAAAGGCTCGTTAGTATTCCGGTGTACCATTTGGCATCATCAGTCTGATAAGAAGCGTCGCGCGAAAGCAAGTTCCATATAGGCAGGATGTTACGACATCGCTGATAGCACCCGGCCGGACGCTTCATTAGGACCTCTACAGTCATTGCGAGCTTCCTAACAAACCGTAGCGACAACTGTCGCGTGCTGTGTCCGCGTTCGCTATTCTTGGTCTATTATCAACGAGCGTTAGGAAGCGAAGTGCACCGCCAGTTCAGAAGTGGTATTGCAGAGGACCTTGTGCACAACGGCGGACCTTAGCCACGGGAACAAAGCGTCAATCGTAACATTCTGCGCCAACTTCTGGGACGCTGCGGGATCCAAGTGCGATTGCTAAGCGCAGCGCGTGATGAACTGAGGAGCCAGTGTGGCGTGCGATATACAAGGGCTGCCTCGGTGCCGCAAACAATAATTAACGGCAATCACTAATTATCTGGACTTCCTTCTGCGGGGCTGGACCCATGAGTGCTGACTCTAGCGCGTCTCATTTCTCAGAACGTCGTTCATTTGGCCTTTGCGCTTAATAGCTAGGCATGTCCCGCTTCATACTCGTGAGTCACTGGAAGTTTCTTCCTGAAGCTCACCCATCTGCACTCAGAGCACATTTTGTGCCTTTTTTTTTACCGGTCTTTGAAAGCAAGTGTCTGTATACCACGGATAACATTAAAAATAGAGGTGGAGGAATATGAACTTGTTCGAATACGAATGGAACACGAATAGCAAGGGTCGAATATCGAATAGAATACTGAATAGTCACACGCAGAAGCACATGTTTTCAGTAAGAATACTTATTTTTGGCGTAATTAGGTACCACACTCATATTGACTGGTGAAAAGGGAAAGACATCAACTATCAAGCGCAGTTAGGATCAGTTTTAGACACGACTATAGTAATTGGCATAAGAAGAAACTGCACAAATAGCCTCTCAACATCTCTAGAGCTTGGTTGCAAACAAGGTTTCTACGAATGAATGGCTGCTGTATGACTAGATTTCTAGAAAAGAACAACTAAATAAATGGTTATTGAAAAAAAGTTTAGAAGTTGTGGAAGAAGAAAAGGCCCTTGTAGGACTTGTATGCCGTAGACGCATAGTAAAGAATCCGTTACAAGGAAAACATAACTGTTCTAGCGTAAAAGACAAAACTGCGGCATGACTAGACTGCAAGGAACATGAAATGACAGAATACAAGCAAAAATACAATTATAATAAAACAGGTAATCATGTAGGGTCCCGGCGCCAGACCGAAACAAAGCTTGCGTCGCCAATTTTGTTTCTGGATTGCTTCGAAAGCTTTTGACGTTGTTTCGCTTTTGATAGTTTGCGATACATTAGAGAAGAATAAGCAGACATTAACTGTCAATTTTTACGAAATATTTGGTTAGTTTCAATATTAGAAAATACGGAATAGTTAATTTTCGAATACGAGTACCAATAGTTAGTGTGAAAGGTTCGATTCGTATTCGAAACTTCGAATATTCGCCATCTTTAATTTAAAGTAAATAAGCTAGGTCGTAAATATTTTTTTACTCCGTCGTTTTGTTATACACGATTTCACTTCCTGAACCTGCCCATTTTTGCAAATAATACCTAGAATAAGAAGAGCGATGCCAGTGTAAGACAATATTTTCGTTCTAAACACTGTGTGCGAACTAGCCCAACAGCAAACTGTCAAACATCTTCATAGTGGGTATTCTAGTCATTATGGCCTTTTGAATTAGGATGCATTGCGCACTACTGGGTCTCAGTGAAATTAATGGCAGCCTTTAACCGACCCGGGGGGGGGGGTAAAATAGCGATTTCCGATATGAAACGGCTGAACCTTACTTTTGTGCGAAGAAAAAAAAAACGATTAGTTAAACGTGTCCTAGTTGTTGGCGTGTTGCGTAAGTGTTGTATGAAAGTGCGGAAGAATAAACCGCACTTCGTCGTTTTTGGCACGCATAGCGCAGGCGAAGTCAATAATTTTCACTATTTCTACTTTCAGCGAGCCCCACGACGCCCGCCACTTCCCAAAGTACTCCCCAAAGCGTTCTCAATGGTAAGTAAGAATATCCGTAGGATTTGTTTCCTTACTTTTGTAATCACTGTAGCATGAAGTAATTGATGATCTGTTGTACTCGACCTCTCATATCCCCACGACGTGAACAATGGCGAGAGGGACGGATGCGACTTAATGCCTATTCGTCAGTTCTTTATATTACACGCAGGGTAGATACCTAAAATGAAGGTGTTAAGTCTCGTACAACGCGGCGACGGTTGCTCAAGAGATTTGCGAATTGTAATATCTACGTTGCATATACCACGCATGGATCACGCGGACGAGTCTCGTCTAGTTGTTGGCAGACTGAGGGGCATTCCACTGAGAAAATCTATCATTTAGCTGTAAAATTGTCAGAAGTGCCATTTGCCGAAACCGTTCTAACGGGTACTTGAATACCGCGTCGTATTGAGTCGTATATTCAACTTACAGTATGGTGCCTGTTTTCAATGCCATACCTACCGGCGCACTATAGTTCAAACTGGGAGAGTATGCATACGTGCAAGTGCGCTGCGCTGCAGTCTGTGGCTGGCTGTGGTCTAGTAGCTTCTCTCTGTTTCTGTTTAACGCGGTAGCAGTTACGAGCTCGAAACAGGTTTTACCTATGTCCGTTCCTTCCTTCCATTACGCTGTGGCGGAGCATGTGTTGCTCTGACAGGACGAGTTCGAAACATAGTTTGCTCCCTAACCTTTGCTTACGCCTTGGAATGCGTCATCGTGCTGTCTTTGTGAGCCTGAGTGTCGTGGTCGTGTTGCTGCTCGCGTCGTCATCGCGTTGGCGACGCCGCCGGCACAATTTTTCTGGCGCTTCTTTCCGTGATTTGGGTAAATCGGTTAGACTACGGCTATGCCGAAACCACAGGTAAAGGAGGGCCTATAATAGAAAATTGGGGTGTTTTAGAATAGCAAAATATTTGAATACTCGAGGAATAAGACCACCGAATACCGGCTTGAGTGTCGGATCGGATATCGAATACCGTCTTATTTCTAGAGCAACATGCAATATAAAGTTTTCGCAGAGTACGGTGGGTAAAAAACAAAATAAACAGAAAAGATAATGGAATTCTGGGGTTTTATGTCACGAAACTACAATTCGATTATGAGGCACGCCGTAGTGGGGGGACTCCGGATTAATTTTGTCCACCTGGGGATCTTTACCGTGCCAACCCCCCCCCCCCCCCCCCGGACGGGTCACGGGCATTTTTGCATTTCGCCTCCATCGAAATGCGGTCACCGCGGCCGGTAATTGATCCCGCGACCTCGTGCTTAGCAGCGCAACACCATAGCCGCTATGGCACAACGACGGGAAAAAAAAAAGAAATCAGGTTTATATACTTCGACGCATGCATGTAATACCATTCATTATTACTCATCCGGACAACTGAGCAGAATGTAAATGATAAACTGCTTTTAATTATCTGAGCACTATCGCTATGACAATAATGAAACAAGGGAACAGCATGTAGCTAGATGTACACCTGGCCACAAAATATTACGTACCATGAAATCTGAGAAAAAGCTGAATATATCCGCAACCTCACAACGCAGCCTGCTATTTGCATTTCGGGCCTCAACTAGAATATGCTAACAACATTGTCGTATACAGTTTTACTGGCCACTGCGACAGGCAGCTCGGGGACCGAACGTTTTCTAAGATCCTGTGGTCGGTAAACTTTTGTAGCCGGGTGTACGTACTGTGTGGCCTTCGCTAAAGGAGAAAAATGTGGTACTGCAGCATCGCACATTGTTTTAAAAGAGATGCAATAATATGGTGAGAATGGCTAGACAATGAATTGGAACGAAGTAGCATACAGCCTTGAAGCGAGCCATTCTTATTGAATGACTAAATTATTGCGCAGAATTTGTATTCCGCGTGCGTTCACTCAGGAACTAAAGCCCATGCGCAACAACCGTAGCTATCCTGTAGTGTAGAACCATTCGAAACAGTCCTCACATCCACTGCTCTGTCTCCCTCGAGACTACAATAGGTGTTTGTATGCCTTATATATGCTAAAGAAGCGAATGTTCGGTCACCTCAAATAGTGAACTCTCGAGCCGGATACGATTCACATAGCAAGGATTATTCGGAACCATTCGATTCGTATTCTAAATTTCAATACTCGCACGCCCCTCTAGAAAATCAATACGATTGGTGGCACGCCACGCTGTGCATTACGAGCCACATCCGACGGCGCGATGCCTCGCGTGAGCTGAACAAGCAGCCCATCCGACATCCACGCCGAATAGGGCCGCGATGAACCTTCGCGCTTGAGCACTGCACCGGCTCATCGAAGACTAACTAGCGGTAATTTTAATGAAAACGCTATGGTAGCTACACAAAATCTGCTCCCGTATACGGTTTGTGCACTTTGGCTTACGTAATTTTCGCAACAAATTAGTCACCAAGCAGATATTTAACGGAAACTTCTTAATTAATTTCTTTGCAATCACGATTGAGGTGTGTGTACATATTTGAGACGCTAAGACGATCCTATTTGTAGACAACCTCAATTTTTCGTTCTACTGGAACTCTTTTGTTCCGAGATACTTATCCTAAAATTTTGCACCCAGTTAGCTAATTTTGCATTTAGGGGCGTGGGTCTCGACACAACCTAAATTGAAGCGTGTGCGTGGCAAAAGGAAGCACTCAGTAATTGCTTGTTTTCGCCAGCCAATGGCGGCTTCCCATTGGGGGCTCGACATTGTGTCGAGATCTACAACCCTGCGCGAAATTAGCTGACTACGGGTCAAACTTGATTGTGATTATCTGGGCAGAGAATAGTTGGACATGAATTAAACTAAATGAAGTCGTCGTCAAATAGGACTAACGTTTCATATATAAACAAGTGAACATTCCCTCGCTCGCTCAGGTATTGCAGGAAAAGACAGCCACACAGCACACGTGTAAGAAGGCGGCAAGGTTTATTTTAGCCCACACGAGACCTGGTCTGTCTTCATCCCGGCTTGTTAGACTCATCTGACAGTATTGAAAGCCGATGACGTTATTCTGTTAGTGGGTAGTCAGAGAGATATTCAGCTTCCGGCAGACATTTGTGAAGATGATCAATGCCGATGCTCAAACTTTTAGTGAGTTTTGAAGCCAGCAACACAACGACAATGACAGAAGAGGAGGCATTATTCTGACGTTACCTCGGTTTTAATGCTGATGGTTTAGGCTAGTTGGTTTTGCGTCATGCTGTGTGGCGCAGCGCAAAGCGGGACAAGGGACTCATGCTTGTCCTTGTTTTTCTGTGTTCTTTGTGCTGCTTCGCGCTGCACCACACAGCCTAGGTTTTAAGTTCACTGGGAAAAAAATAAGAATCATGATGCCTAGTGATACTACTAATGAGGCAGTCACAATAAAGGCAAACGCGATACCGAGATAGCAGCACTCAAAGTGTAATGCGAGAGAAACATGGCCATAATTAAACATCGCGCGATACGGGGACACAACAAATATGATGTAGTGCTAGGACTGTGGAAAGGAATCACCATTTCCAGACTTAGGTTTGTAAATTCGGTGTTGCCTTCAAAATCCGAAGTCTACTGTGGGTCAGAGATTAATCAAAGACATGTTGGAAGACTAGCTTTAGGGGCCCTTGAATAAGAAGAAGAAGAAGAAATAAAAAAACTACAAACGATTGGTGTTGGGAGGAATGGGTTGGGGTTACTTTCAAGTTCGGAAGGCTCAGAGCAAAACCCGTTTCGAAAATGAATTGAGGATAATGAAGGAACAATAGATGGGCGGCTAGGATAATTAGGCGCATGTATAAAAGTAACTTCGACTCAAAGTGGAGACAAAAAGAAAAGTTAGGAACTAACCCGTTAACTTTGCATTATCAATATGGGCAGTGGCAAGGAAAATAGCGTTTAACGTAAAGTCAGCATACTAGATATGCGCCATGAATGGAGAGAAAACAAGCAATGGGACTATATCCAACAGCAAAAGATAAATGAAATCAGAACAGAAAAGCTTTATCGTAATTATAGTGCCTGATCGTTCGAAGCCAAATTTTGGTGTCTGAGGACGCGGAGTTATGGACTATTCATGAGTAGCGTGTGAAAATAGTACAGGCGCCGTTATGGCTGTTTTGTTAGCATATCACGTTATAAATCTAGAGGTAAATAAATAAACGAAGACGCAGCCACCCAGACCCAAGCCCTGGGTGTTTAAGATAATGAAAGGAAGGTGAATGAACCCGCTGTGGAGAGAAATAAAGCAAGAAGAAGAAAGGCCGGGAAGTCAGCCAGACGAGAATGCAGTTTATTTCCCTACATTGGAGGACAGAAAAAGGTAGAATCGAAAGATGGAGAGAGGCACCGCTGCGCACACACAGTAGGATGCACAGCAGGACCATAATCGGTCACTGAGGCTGATGTTCTTCACAAGCTGCAGTAGCGCAAGAATAGATTGCGCCATCGCCGAATGTGGCCAGGGTCTAAGAATTTTCGTTCCTGAAAAAATCCACTCAGCTTAGTGCCATCTGTAAAGAGATCCGTTGGACCTCGTCTACAGGACAAATGCCCAACATGTGTTCGATAATTATTCCAGACCAACAAGTGTCTACACGTTGGCGTATCGGTGATTCCAAGAGGGCAAGAATAAGCGTTCGTGAATGCCACACCCAGCCACAGGCAGTAGCACAATGTTGCGTTGCCGATGGGGAGCGTGTGGTTGGCATGTGCAGCCAGAACAAAAGATCCTCGGTACGTAGGCGGCAATTAGAGACGCTCGAAAAACTCGAAAAAGCTTGTGCCATTGTGACAGCAAGCAAACATAGTTCTCTTCCTTCGTCCGTTTCCACCAGTGAAATTGGAAACGCCTGGGTGCCTTTGTGACCTGACGGGCAGCCTTGTCAGTGCGGTCGTTACCGATGATGCCACAATGATCAGGAAGACACTGAAAGTTGGTATCGTGGTCTTTTTTCCATAGCATGTTGGTTAATTTCTCATATTTCAAATGAAATCTGCTCGTACATACAGATTTCTAACTCTGAAGAGCTGTTTTTCAATCACAAAACAGGACCCATTTCTGTGCTGGTTGGTCAGCGACATAGTTGATGAGGCACGGAGGGCTGCAAGTTCTGTTGCTGTGGATGCCGTTATGTGTGACACCTTGTATGTTATCGGGATCCGCACACGCTGTGCAAAATATAGTAAACGGCAACTGGACAATTGGTGGCATAGATGTGCTGAACGCACGGAACGAACAGAACACAACTTTCCAGGGCACTACAATACATTATTTTAAGGCGAAAGCCTTTCTAGGCTGATGGTGAAGTTTGTGTCAGCAGACCTGACCACCGGATTGTCCGCCGAAGCTTCATCACGCCATCTGAGGACAGATTATAGACAGATTAAAGAATAAAAAATAATTGATAGTGACAGTTAGTGAATGATAACGTTATAATAGAGATTGCTAAAGGTTAATAATGGCTAGTAATTAGTAATAATCACTACTAATGGCTTGTAATGACTACTAATGACTACGAAAGGACCAATATGTCTAACGACGGCTTGTAATGACCACAATTGATTACAAATGACTAAAAACGCGTACTAGGGAGCAGTAATGACTAATAATGACTGAAATGACTTGTAATGACTATTAATGACTGAAATTCTTTTAATATGGGATTTGAATTGGTCAGTGACACTTATTATGATATCCTTCGTCGCAACAGAGAAACCACAGGTTTAAAGAGATTTTCGACTATGCATATAAATGCCAGGAGTATAAGGAACAAAGTAGACGAAATTCACAATATGCTGTCGTCAATAGAAAATAACTTTGATGTTATGTTTCATGGAAACATGGTTATCACAAAACGACCACATACCCATTTTTCATTAACATCGCTCGCAGCACATAACTAGAATCAATCAAAGGTGGTGTAGCTATGTACATAAAAGAGAGATTACGTTTTATTGTAGTGGAAGAATTCTCAGTAGTTACTGAACACGTAGAATGCCTTAGTGTATATTTAGGAAAGACCATGGCGTCGGTAATATATAGGCCTGCTACTGGCGAAAAAGAATTTTTTTTTGGCGCGCGTTGTAACCGCATGCCTGTTCTATAAATGAACCTGTGATAATCATGGGAGATATAAACATAGACATGAGCTCACATGACACATGGGAATCGCATCTGAAATCAATTCTAGCTTGCCTCGCCTGCACAAACCACATTAAATTACCAAGCAGAGTTACAGAGAATGGCGCCACATCGATTGACATCTGTGTTACAAACTTACATTAAGGAGTATTTGCCGCAGTTCTTACAAGTGATATAAGTGACCATTTACCCCTATTTTCTGCTACCAATTGCGTTATCAACAACCGCGCTACCCGGGCACCTTGTTATCGTCGAATTATAAATGATTTTTCTTTACAACACTTTCGGGAATTAATTGTAGCTACAGACTGGCAGGCGGTTTACACTGAAAGTGATGTTAACGCAGCTTTTAACATTTTTCTTTCTATCATAAAAACCTCTTAAGAATCGGCTTTCCCGCTATACGATATGAACGAAGCAGAAATAACAAAGTACGAAAACCTTGGATAAACCGTCATTCGTATAATGACATAAAAAAGAAAAATGCGATGTACCACCTTTTCATTAAAACATGTAATCAAGGACAGTTGGCGATATTAAAGTTCAGAAATCACCTGCAAAGCAAACTAAAGAAAGCTAAACATGATTACTATCGAGAACTGTTTTCTAGCATACGTAACGAACCGAAACTGATACGCAATGCAGCGAATAAAATAACAAGTAGAAAGTCTAGTATTGCGTCGCAGATACCATTACTGAACAAAAGTCAAATGACGAGCATGAACGAACATTTTGTTCAGGCTGGTTCATGTACCTCGAGAGGAGGCGAAAGAAGAGTGGTTCATACAATAAATATCCCGCCGGTGACTAGCTCCATTTTCTGCAACCACAGGTAGCGTTGAGACGCGAAATCTTATAGACAAAATGAAGAGCACAGCCTCGGCAGGACCTGATGGAATTCAACCGGAGCCAATCAAATATGTCTCAAGCGAAATAAGCGTCGTTCTAGCTTATATTGTTAATTTGTCAATATCTTCAGGAATTTTTCCAGAAGCGCTAAATACCGCTCGCATAACACCAATGCATAAAGGCGGTGCGAAAGATCAAGTCTCAAATTAGACCAATATCGGGCTTAAATATATTTTCAAAGCTTTTGGAAAGCGTCGTGGTTGAGAGGCTGTGGTCTTTCCTGACTAAACACAATGTAGTCTCAAAGCACCAATACCGTTTCCAAAAGAATAAGTCAACAGAGCAAGCCCTTCTAGATATCAAGGACAAAATAATTGAGAACAACGAAAAACAGAAGGTTACATTTGGCCTTTCTTTAGATTTGCGGAAGGGTTTCGGCTCGATCGATCATAAAATATTATTACACAAATTAGAAATCTGCGGAATACGCGGCGTCGCTAATGATTTAATAAGAACTTATTCAACGAATCGAAACCAATTTGTTCAGATAAATTATATTGCCTCTGGCTTTTGCCTGTAAAACATTTTGCCTCAGGGTTCAAAACTGGGCCCACTATTGTTCTTAATTTATGTAAATGATATTGTACGAATACCCTACTCACCTGACTTGGCAATGTATGCCGATGATACTAATGCGTTTTTTAGATCCAATGACACTTCTGAACTTTTTGTCAGCGTTAATGCATATCTAAATCGCTTGTCAGTTTGGCTGAGAGAAAAATAGACTCGAATTAAATACTGCAAAAACAACATACATTTTATTCAGGGCTCGCAACAAGAACATACCCGATGACATTAACATTTATTTCAATGGTACGGCGATTAACCGTGCCCAAGAACAAAAATTCTTAGGCGTATGGTTTGATGAAAATTTATCTTGGGGATCACATATAAGGATGCTATGCAATGACCTTTCTAAATCTGTCGGTATCGTTAACAGGTTAACCCAGCTGATTCCGCTTTGGCTCAAACAACAGTTATGCAATGCTCTTATTTACTCTAAACTCTGCTACGGGGTCCTGGTTTGGGGAACAACTTCAAAAACAAACTACAAGTCAATTCTTTTACAGAAATGAATCCTTCGTATATACTGCAATTACCATGGTCGTTTTGCAGACCTTAAAACAGCTCCATTATTTCACCACTACTCCCTTCTTCGAGCAGACAGAATATATTATAAGAAGCGTCTGATCACCATACATATAAGAAAATTATTTACCAAGATAGACAATGATGACATATATTTGCTACTCCGGAATACCAGACACTTACCGAAAACAAGAGCAAATTCAAGAACACAAGAACAAACAAGAAAACAAACATTCATATCTCAATCGATAGAAATATTAAACAAAGTAGGAGAACTGCTAAATTTTAGTGCTTCAGAAAGCTCCTTCAAAAAGAGCTTAGTGCATTATTACTCGCCGATGGCGTTTGCTTTCACTAATTATTGATATTTTCGTTTTATTGAATCTGTAGGTATGCTTGTGTGACCTAACAAAAAGTGCATATAGATAGCATTTGTGCTAATGTTTATGTGGCTTCCTCATTACAATGAACAAATGTTGTAATAATTTTTGTTACTGAAATTCTGTTCTCTTGTGCGAAATGTAAGTACGTTTTATATGTATTCATTTGTACTGATTCCAACTGCTGTTGTAACTGTGGGGTCTGGGACCTCTGTCAGGCCTTCGTGCCTTTAGTCCCAGTCTCCCCTCGCTCGGACGAGAGAGAAAGTCCATTCATTCATTCATTCATTCATTCATTCATTCATATGACCAAAAAGTCTAACGTCAACCTGTAACGACTACAATTGATTAGAAATGACTAAAATGCTTAGTAATGACTCAATGACTGAAATGACTAGTAATGACTACAAGAGGACCAATGTGTCTAACAACGAATTGTAACGACTACAATTGTTTACAAATGACTCGAAATGCTTACTAATGAGAAGAGGCAAAGAGAAAAAGGTGAATGATAAGAGGAAGAAGAGTAGGCTTTCGCCGTTCACCTCTTACGAGAGATCTTAATAGACCGTGCAATATTTTTGATTTGTTGACACCACCTTCGTATCTTAGAGGCCAAAAGATAAACGTAGCAGAAGGGTAAATATAGCGACTTGGTAGCCCCACCACTTCGTCTTTAGAGAAATGATCAATCAATCAATCAAATCAATCAATCAATCAATCAATCAATCAATCAATCAATCAATCAATCAATCAAAATTCATCCGTCCATCCACGAGCCACCCTACTAACGCATACAGAGATCAAAGAGAGTGCTTACTTGTTTTACACTCATGTCGTTAACAATGATCACTTAATTATCGTGCTCTACCGCAGGCCCTACGAGCATCCAAGTGGTTCCGCTGTCGAGCACGTCGGTGCTGCTGTCGTGGGGTCCTTTGGCACCGTACGTGGTAGGAGGCCAGTACCGTGTGCGCGTGCAGAACCCTGATAACTCGCAGCGCTTCCTGAACGTTGGCTATGTGCTCTCGGCCATCGTTCAGGATCTGGACCCCACGGAGAACTACACGCTCTCTGTGCAGTGGTGCCCCTCGCAGAACGCCTGCAGCCCTTTTGTGTCCACCACGCGGATTGCTAACGCACCAAGTGAGTGGCGAATCTCATAGTCTCTGTTTTGCTTAAGGACGTTGAACGCCATCAACCGATCATTATAACAACCAACGAGTAACGCATGACAGCATCCGCTACGACGGCCATCCAGAGCCTTGAACGTGGCTGTCGTGTGAGCAGTCGATGTCTTTATTGTTTCAGTTTGAACGCGATGAAGAAAACGATATTAGAATGTTTCGCATAACGTATCTTGTAATGGGTGCACTCATGTTCCCCAACACCGGAGCAACGTTTGTGGAAGTGACGAAATCTCGTTCCATACTGCCCATTGAAGACGACAGACCAGAGAAGTACGCTAGTCTGCGAACTGTTGGCAACAACTTCAGAGCCCTAGCCTCAACGGAGTACTGACACAAACATTTCGTTTCTCACTTTATTGCTTCATTAAATGGCTCCCAAATCTAAAGTCAAATGTGGAGCCCCAGTTCTAACGACCAATAAACCACTAATTGTCGCATTTTTTTTAATGTGACCAAGTTAAAACACGCGCGAAGTGCAGCGTTGCTTCGCGATGCAGTAAACGAAATTGTAGTTAATGTTCACATAGCTTCTCAACCCACTGACGCGTATCAGAGTAGCGCAATTATTGCAAGCCCGAAAGCTGGGCGCGCGTTGCCACATCGCCCTTTCTTTCCTCCTTCGCTCTGCATTTCTCCGCATTTGACGTGCAAAATTGGATATTCTTCGTCTTCTGCTTTCGTTTCCCTTGGAATGCGGAGTGCCCCTGACACTTTTCTTTCCTATTATCCTTTCGATTGCTCAATGTGCTCAGCTTTCGACGAGGTGTTCGGGGTGTGGCTTCGGACCATTGTACCTGGTTGACTGACCAGTGCGTAAGCGGTTTGTGATTTAACGGGACTACTACCTCGAATTTTCAGTTCTGATAAGAAGCCCACGCAGCGACTCGGCACGCTTGAAGCAGCGTTATACTTGGCGTGTATCTTGAATTTGATCGCATGAAAAGACGATGTAATTGATGATTGGCTGCGCGTTCAGGAAACTGATGCTCCATACCGTGATTACCGAGATGGCAGCTATATATGAAAAACCCTTTCCGCCAGTGTACTCCTTTAATCAATTTCACATGCAACCATCAAAAGAATGCTTTCACTGGGCGGAGTGGTGTCAATTTGATCTTTTTTTTCATATTTCGTTTGCGCATAGTTAACCGCATCAAGTTTTGAACTACGCGTACGACGAAAGTACGTACCACATGCCTGAAAAAGAAGTGTTTATTTTCAATGCTATTGCGGCAGCGGATGAGCACCTGCACTGGATAATATTAATAATACCTTTATTGATCTTACAAGGTAGTCCAAATTCACCGCCGCACCTAAGCACACAGTCCTTGTTGGTGGGCAGGCCGTGCAACACTAAAGTAATATCGACGAAGTGTGCCCCCAACGGACGTGAGCTCCTCAGGGACCCGCTTTTTCGTCTTAATTCGGAAGTTTCCACACTTGATCTCAGCACTCAATAGGCAAAATTGAATCGACGACTTCCCGCCTCACCAGGCGGGATGACTTTTTGGACTCCAAGCCGTACTAGCGACTCCCACGGCAACCGAAGGAGTTGGCAAAGAAGGGACTCTGTTCTTCCTAGCGCTTGCTTGATGCAAGTGGAGAGATGAATGCTACTGCAGAACAACAAGCGCCCGCTGTGCAATCGGCTGGCAGTGACCACGTCAACCCAAGTGCGACAACGGATGCTGACCTCGAGGCGAACTCTCCCAAGAGGGTACGTAGTGACGATCATGAGCCGTACAGTGATGCCGCAATAGTTGAAACCACCGACATGGAAGCGGAAGACAGATCTTTCACCACGGTGACGTACAAGAAATCGCGCCAAGCGGAAATACCAGTGATCTTCAAGCTCACCGACCCGGAAGCGTCGTTTTGGAAAATGAATCCAAAAAAGTTGGCCAGTGAGATTATTACCACGGCAAAAGAGAAGGTACAATCATTTCGTGTAACGAGGGAAGGTAACTTTTCCGTCAATGTGTCTTCTCTCGCTGCCTCTACGAGACTACTTGAGTTAACTCATGTTGCTGGCCTTGCAGTAGAACCATACGTGTCACCATCGTACACGAAAAATCTAGGAAAAATAAGACATGTTCCAATTCAATACACTGAAGACCAACTACTTGAGCACCTACAAGATAGCGGCGTCATTTCCGTTGAGAGGCAGACCAGATGGCTCCGGCGAGCAGATGGTACAGTGGAACCACATGTACTTCGGAGCGTCATCCTACAATTCTTGCCTGACAAACCATTGCCAACACGCGTCCTACTTGGATTCACGAGTCATCCAGTCGAAGAATATTTAGAACCTGCAACTCGGTGCTACAATTGCCAGCGATTTGGCCATGTTGCTAAGTCCTGCCATGGCCAATTGTGATGCAAGATCAGTGCGGGAGCGCATGATTATAAAGCCTGCACCTACAGAAATCAACCCAAGTGCGCCAACTGCAACGGAGACCACACAGCTTCATACGCTAGATGTTCCAAGCATCAAGCGGCTTCATTACTCAGGTGACAAGAAATGTTACATGGTCGGACTCCGAAGCAAGGCTCGCCTCCTCCGAACTTAGATGCTGTCAACCCAGTGAAAGCAGCTCCTCCGTCACAATCAGCAGAGCACAAGAAAACGTATGCGATGGTGGCTAGTAGTTTGCAGGAGATGAACGGCAAACCAAGCAGGAAAGAGAGCCAAGGAAAGACGTCGCGAAGTGTTGTCGACCGCCAACGTGAGTCTCAGCAGGCATTCATCCCTTTGAGAACACAAGCACCTGCGCATGTCTCACGTGAAGCGGAACCATCTCAGCAGCATATGGTGGTGCCTATGCTCTTTGTTGCGTTGAAAGCAATTCTGCGGGCATTTCCTATGGCAAACAAGCTTCCAGAGGTGAGCGCAGTTCTTTCGTTAGAACCACTGGTACTACAAAAGTATCTTACAACAAGCATAATGGCTCGCCAGATGGATAACTGTTTTCGAAACACAACCGTATTTCAATGGAATGCAAATGGCATTCGATCTAAGAGTGCAGACTTCAGAAAGCTTGTTCCGCAATACAGGTTCCCCGTTGTGTGTATGAACGAAGCCAGTGTAGACCGTAATTTCTGTCTTTCGAACTACGTAATATACTCATCTTCATGAACTCCGAACACTAGCCGAACTATGTTATGCGTCAGACGCGATCTACCCTCCTGTCTTCTGTGCTCCTCGGGCTCTGGTGTGACTGAGCTCGTTGCCTGTAAAGTTCAGTTTAAAAAACTGCTTGTGACCATTGTTTGCGTTTACATGCAACCAGCATAGCGCATTACTGAGTCAACTTTCATGCATTTCTTTCAAAAGATTCAAGGACCAGTCCTATTCTGTGGGGACTTCAATGCTCATAACGTTACCTGGGGCAGTAGCCACACTGATGCAAGAGGCTGGTCTTTAGAAAAGGCTATAGATTCATGTGGCCTTGTTGTGCTAAATGATGGATCGATTACCTTTTTAAGAGGCTGCAATTACGCTAGTTGTCTTGATATTATTATAGCCTCCCCTGACCTTACACGCGGTATTAGATGGTGCACAGATTATGAGACACAGGGTAGTGACCACTACCCAATTCTCATACTGCACCCCCTTATGCATCCGGCAAGATCTCCCAGAGTAACTAAACTTACTAATTGGCAACTATTTCGAGAATATCATTCTGTGGTACTGAACCAATTAAATGACCTGGACACATGCATGTCATCGGTACTAAGAAATTACTCTAGGGCTACGCGATACACAATTGTTCCGGAGGGACAAAACAGTGTCGACGCAGACTATGAACGACTCCGAGCCGTTAGACGCAGAGCAGAGCGTCGGTTTCGTCGTTCCGGACGGCTTGAAGATTATCAAGAAAGTCAAGCTGCACACAGAAAATCTAACCGGGACATGCAAAAACTGGGACAGCACCGGTGGCGTGAGTTCTGTACGTCACTTACTCCCTTCACTCCCTTGCCGAAAATTTGGAGATTAATAAACGCCCTTGGCCATCCGGTATCACAATGTAGTCACTTCAGAAGCCTTGCTACAGCTCTTGGCGTATCTGAGCGCGAAATTGCAAACAAGTTCTGCGCAACCCTAGTAAATTTCGCAAATCCTGTATCAATTCAAGATCAATCTATCTTTTCGTTGCAGAAACAGATTTAAAATACTTGCAATTTACCTCATACCCAGTTGGATACTCTGTTCTCTCTAAAAGAACTGCAGCACGCTCTCTCGAAGACACGCCAAAGAACAGCGACTGGTCCTGACATGTCTTATTGTACCTTGAAAAACCTTGGCCCAACAGGCACGTCCACTCTCCTACACGTCTTCAACAAGATGTGGGAGGAAGCACATGTTCCTATGAGTTGGAGGATCGCTAACGTAGTCCCATTGCTAAAGCCTGGCAAAACGCCACTGTCTCTTGACTCCTTCCGTCCTGTTAGTTTAACAAGCTGTGTTTCAAAGGTGATGGAAAGGATGATAGATATTAGACTGCAATGGTGGATAGAATCCAGCAGTTGTCTACCAGATCAAATGGCTGGCTTCAGAAAACGCAGATGTACAAAGGCCTGCATCTACTCAGCATTCTGCACACCCGCTTCTCTCTCTGATAGAGAACCGTCCGGGTGCACAGATACACACCTTGTTTCAAGACCATAAATCGCGACTCCCACGATCACTTTTTGGGAACTCCGACCTCTGCTACCCAACATGGCTTCTGCAAGCGCCGAAAATAGAAACATCAATCGAAGGCCTTAAAAATAAAAGCGACGTTTCCACATTAGCAGCAAAACAATTAGCGTTACATCACCTATTTACATCACCTACTCAGGCTAATGGAAGGAAACATGAAGTGATATTACAGTGGGCCCGGGCCATGCTGGTATAGCAGGCAACGAACTAGTGGACTCATTGGCAAAAATCAGCCCATAAATATGCAGAAATTGAACTCATCCCTTTATCACCAATGGGCACAAAATGGATATTGAGAGTACTAAAGGAAGACTTGTGTATGTCAACATGTTTTAATGAAAACACTAAGGAATCAATACTTCACGAAGTAGACCCTCACCTCGGATACCAGCTGGATGTACAACTGTCTAAAAGTACCGAGACACTAATTCACCGGCTGCGCCTTGGGACAGCATACACCAAACATTTCCTGCATACCATCAAACGGGCTCCTTCCCCGGCTTGCTCCTGTGGTCACGACGATGAGGATGTTTGCCATCTACTCCTCGAATGTCCCATATACCAGATACAAAGACAGCAGCTAGAACAAGAGCTACACTCCATCGATCCTTACCGGCCTTTCTCACTCGCAAAATTGCTGGGCCCATGGCCATCGAAAATAGCGCAGCGAAAAGCATTGAACGCAATTGAACATTTTTATGAAGACACAGGCATTCTCAACAAATACTAGGTATTGCATTGAATAATCACACGATGTCACTAAAAAATTCTTCTATTTGTAATTATTAGTGCTTGTATATTACGTCTTATACATTTTTTGTTGTTGTGCGTGAATTATTTTAACACTGTAATTACTCTATGTTTATATGCTCATCAAAGTCTACATCATGGCCGTTTGTGTGGGTTTGTGACTGTTTACGAACTCATTGTGGAGCAACTTGCATTTGACTTTTACACTTTGGCGTTCATAGGCGTATAGGACTGTGCTGTGGCTTTCTCACCCTATAAAGGGATATTGTTTTTTTTCATTTTCCAACATATTCTTTATTTTGTTGTTTCTGCTATGAGAAAAGGAGTAGCCGTCACCATTATAAGGTGTCTACATCTCTTTCTTTTATTTTCATTTCAATAAAAAAATATCAATGCATCCTAAGCCTCAACAAAATAGAGAAAATTGATTGAACATTTAGTAGTTGAAACACTCAATGTTACTAAGTCATCTTTGGCATCAATTATCCTTTAACTCGTTGTTTACAATATTTTACGGATCAGATAATTTTCTAACAAAAACATGTAGACGGCGCAATTGTCCACTGAAGAATATATAAGAGAGCAGATAACACACATTAGTCACTTATTGCACGCACATGCACATTCAAGGAAAGCTGTTTCTCAACTTCACATGCTAGTAAATCCTGAGCTTCAGATGCACCTTTCACCAGCGGCTGGCGATCGCTTTCTCGATAATATGGACCCGCCGTGGTTGCTCAGTGGCTATGGCTTTGGGCTGCTGAGCACGAGATCACGGGATCGAATCCCGGCCATGACGGCCGCTCTTCGATGGAGGCGAAATGCGAAAACACCCGTGTACTTAGATTTAGGTGCACGTTAAAGATCCCCAGGTGGTCGAAATTTCCGGAGTCCTCCACTACCGCGTGCCTCATAATCAGAAAGTGGTTTTGGCACGTAAAACCCCATAATTTTTTGATAATACGGCTATTCTTCTGCGTAGTTATGCTGCGTCATTTAAAAAAAATTGAAGTCATTGCTAGCGCAGACGACCCGATGAGACTCCAAAGCAAGGCACGATATGCTGCTCGGACAACCTTGCTGAAACCAATCGATAAGGATACTAACGCAGAAATGGAAGATGGGAAGGAGGGGAGGAAAGAGGAAAGGAAGAGCAACAGGGCAAATATAAAAGAATAAAATAGAACTCACAGTACAGATCAGACACAGTAGGGCCGTTCACTGAAGGTCACACAGAATGTTAAATAGAAGAAATAGTATCGACGCTACAAACGTGAACCTAAGTTAACTCTAGAAAAGTAAGTAGAACGCGATGAGACTGATCACGTTTAGACGCACAACCAGTGGGGTACAAACATTTGTCGAGTGTCGCACACCGCAGGCCAAGGAGATGATAGTCTCTCACTAGTCACATGCGCTGTGCACTGAAAGCGGGACACTCAAATATAAGGTACTGAAGTGGCTCGTAGCAGCCTCAAGACGCACACGATGGACTGGCCACACGCCCTTGTCTGTATAAACCTTCGCGCACGTTCACGCAGCCAACCCTTGAGTAGTTGCGCTGTAGCGCGACGAGGCAAGCCTCGACCGCGCATATGGGGCGGGAACGTTTCATTGGCGACGCGCTGGTCTGGATGCTGCTTTATTCCGGAAACACTTATTCACCCATTAAAACTCTATAGCGATGTGTGTTTGGAAATCGTGTCAGTGTACTGGGCACTTATGCATCCAAATAATGCTACTGACGCAACCATGTCGACTATACAGTGTAATAATAATGTCGCAGTTTCGCCCGAAAGGCGAAGCATCGATGGCGAAGCAAATTAGTGGACCGATACGAATTAGAATTAGATACGAAGTAAGGATAGTAGTTTTATCGGCCGTATAAACTTGTAAACATAGGCATACTAACTAAAAAACAAGCATGGTGTCACGCGTGCACAAGCACACATGAACACATCTCGCTCGATGATCGCGGAAACTCGCTGTAAAAAACACTGGCAGCAGCAGCGAACGAATTGACCTTCGTGCTGCCTGTCGCATCAACGCAAACTAAGCCGCGGAAAGACAGCGCGCGGCGGCTTTAAAGATACAGCAGCTCGGAGTAGAACGCGCCTATACCTTCCCCCGGTGCCTTGCGCGACGGAAGACTGCGAGCTTCTTCCCCGCTTCTCTCCCTTGCGTGCACGAGATTGAGCCGCGATTGCCGGTTAACCCTCGCATGCTTTCACTCGCACATATAGCATACGATGCGCGGCGACGATTTTATCGCCCGTTGACTTCATACGGAACCTCACGGCGACGGCAGAAATGCGCCTGGAGTGTCCATATAATTGCTATCGCAATGAAATGCTTTCACGCTAAAACTTTTCATAAGAGCCGGTACTAGTGAGTTGTGATGGTGGGTATATTATTACCAAAGGTGGCTGGCGAATCGTAAGCAGCACTTAAGAACTAAAAACTGTGTATTCGGACTTAGAATCCGAAGGAATGACCAGCTCTTGTAGGAGACCATGCATGGTCACTTCAACTACCTGTGGATTCCCCCTTATGAACCATGCGTGATTATAGGGCTCAGGCACAACGAAGCCATGGTTTTGTGTAGAATGTATTTGTTGCAGCGCGAAAAGTGGTAGACTAATTAACAGGGCTAGCTGGGCGAGTTGGTGATTGAACATGTTCCTATAGGGGTGGGCAGCGCAACCAGGACAAAGGACAAAAGGCAGTAGATGATATGAGCGCATACTAACAAGTGGTTTATTTTTTCAAACAAGTGAATAAATATAGAAATAAATATCTTTCTGGCTTCGTGCGAAAGAACCGTGCGCGTGGACCGTGGCAAAACAAGCGGCCGTGGCTTTAGGCATGGGATTCAGTGTGTCAGCATCTTTGGCGGTGGAACACGGAAAGGAAGCGCCATCGTTCCTGATACGCGATAGGCTCGACGCACGTTTGAGAGCGCAGTAATACGATAGAGCACGAGCGCAGTCACGTGGTCTTATTTCATATTTCGCGGGCTTTCTTTAAACGCTGAAAAAAATCCCCCCGCAGCTGTACATTGGCAGAAAAATTTGCATCGGTCGTTTCTGGGAACCCCCTTTACAACTCAATGAAACGCACATGGCCCTAAAGTGAACATTATTTTTGTTTCATAATTAATCTCAGTTAACAAACTAATTAAGCAGACTAATTAAAAAATGGTCTAACGAGCGCCACATGACGGCAAACCAAATGTTGTTGTTTGCATTCAGCTGCGGTTAACCACTCCTCTTAAAATCCTCGGTTCAAATTACCTGAAACACCCTGTATAAGCGATTGCAACACAAAACATACAAATCCAAAGAACGGACGATCAGAAACAAGGCGAAGAAAGCAAAAAAGAAAGCAGGAAAGAGAAAAGGCAAACATTGAAAGTGACCTTCGTGCCTTGTATGAAGTGGGATGAGCTCACATGCGTATTCCATGTCTGATAGTGAAACCGAAGCCTGGTTGACGCATGTGTCTCCCATTCTTTTAATGTGGAAGGCTTCGATGATTTCGCGAGTTGTTCGACAATTATGAAACATAAACAGAGCACTCGTGTCGTCCATTCCTTGTCCCTCGTCTGTGTCGCGCTGCACATATGCGTGAAAATGTTCACCTAGCAATTCGCCAAACTTGCTGTGTTGATAAAAATTTGCTTTCGCACGTGCGCTCACCCTAGATGATACATGACATGAAGGTTGCCTTGTATTTGTTGCATTTATTTGTTATCTTCCTTGCTTTCTTTTGTTTTCTTCGCCCTCTTGTTTCGGACCATGGGTTCCTTGAATTTTTACGTTTTGAGTTGCAATCGCTTATACATATATACGGTTTACAATAAAATATTCAGCTGCGAATAGGCGCTCGTCCTGCGTGCCTCATCTACGCATTTCGCGTTGCAACAAATAGGTTACCATACCAACTCGGCCAACTATCGATCCTTTCGCGTAGGGTACGGACAGGATCGGCATTCACTCCAACATGTCTGGTCATGCTGATTCTTTCCTCCGCACAAACTGTAACGAAGGAGGGGACGCGAAACGCATCTGCCAGTGATCCAGTGTAGCGAGAGAGAGAGAGAGAGAGAGAGAGAGAGAGAGCTTATTTCACATACTGGAGAGAAAAGGATTTCCTCATGCCTGTGTGCAACATCTAGGACTAAATTCACGAAGCTTTTGTTCGTAAGTGCTCTTTGTCATCGGCCAACCGAGTTAGCCAACCGACCAGCATCGCTATTAATTGGCATATTTATTTATTTGTTTATTTATTTAAAGTACCTTACAGGCACCTTGACAGGGCATTGAGTAAGGGGGTAACAGAAGTGCAAAGTGTCTCGACAGAGTACAAACATGCGGCTCAAATTTGCAATTAACACAAAGAAACGGAGGAATCGATGATAATGTGGTATGACGGCAATATAAGTTTGGGCAGGAAAGAGGATAACACGAAAATATTGGCTGGCATGATACACATGGCAATATTGCACACAAGAACTACAAGTATACCAATTACAATGACGACAGTAAGAAGAAAAGAAGCTACAACCAAAGATAGACAGCCAAATATGCAGATTCTAGGCGCAGAAACCGTTAGCATTGTTTGAAAGACCCACAAGGGTAGAGCATCATAAAAAACGCAGCGCCTAATCGCGTGCAGAGTAAAAACATTTTTCAATATAAGAAATGCAGTCGGGTGCAAAGTGGGATACTGGGGGGGGGGGGGGTGAAAGCAGGAGAACACGTGCACTGGTACAAGAAATGACGGATGTCTTTGGTCTTAAAGCGGCAAAAATAACAAATAAATAAATACGTGGGTGGCATACAGGACATGGCACGAAAAGTAAAACAAAATTTGAAAAACTAGTGTTAAATTTTTATTGCGAAAGGAAAGAGTGGGGAAGTTGACGGAAAATATCGTGGTCTGATTCGGATGCGATGTTCTCTGGAAGGCCATTCCACAAACGTATGACGCGAGCAAGAGTAGATGGGTTTAAAGCATCAGTTGACCCACATAACTGCGTGAAACTTAAGTGATTATGCAACCGACGTGATGTAATGAATGGAGCATCAAGGTGAAGTGGGTATGGTCTGTTGCTGTATGTGTATTTGTGACAAAGGCACAAAAAGGCAATGTCGTGGCCAGTACAAAGGGGTTGAAGTGAAATGTTGAGTTTAATTTGCGTTAAGCTGTAATGATTGTCACAATTGCGTGAAATGAAATGGGCGGCCCTATTCTGAACCGCTTAAAGCATGTTAATTAAATAATTGTGGTAGGGGGACCAGATAGACGCGGCGAATTCAAGCTGCGGGCGAACAAAGGTTTGATAAGCTAGTTGACGAACGTGAGTGGGGCAGCTATGTAAATTTCGACCTAAATATCCTAAAGATTTTGAAGCTTTTGCGCATATGGTGGTAGAATGGTGAGACCAGGAGAAGCTGGGTGTGAAATGCATACCAAGGTACTTATAAGATGATGCCTGCAACAGCGGGTCATTATTAACGGTGTAACAGTAGTTGGAAATGTTTTGCTTGCGTGTGAAGGGGATTATTTTGCATTTTTTCTGTATTCAGTGACACGAGCCATTTTTTACAGCAGTTGGAAATTTGGTAAAGGTCGTTTTGCAGCGTTAAGTGGTCGTCGGTACAGGTTATTGGACGATATATGATGCAATCATCAGCGAAGATTCGCATGCAGGAAGAAATGGTTTCTGGCAAGTCGTTTATATAATTAAAAATAATAGGGGGCCGAAGACGCACCCCCGTGGTACGCCCGAAGTTAAAAATTAAATTATGAGGTTTTACGTGCCAAAACCACTTTCTGATTACGAGGCACGCCGTAGTGGAGGACTCCGGAAATTTCGACCACCTGGGGTTCTTTAACGTGCACCTAAATCGAAGTACACGGGTGTTTTCGCATTTCGCCCCCATTGAAGTCCGGCCGCCGTGGCCGGGGTTCGATCCCGCGACCTCGTGCTCAGCAGCCTAACACCATAGCCACTGAGCAACCACGGCGGGTGGTACGCCCGAAGTTACGTGAGAAAGGGAGGATTGGAAATTGTTAATAACTGAACTGTTGGAGGAGTGAAAGGAAGTTACGGAGCCAAGAGAAGGTTAGTGAGTCTAATCGGAGGACAGATAATTTAGAAATCAGGCGGCAATGGGGGGGGGGGGGGCGACACGATCAAAAGCTTTTCAAAAATCAAGAAAAATACAGACTGTCTGGAGGTTATTGTTCATGTTTCAATGTAGTTCTGTACTTAATTCTAGTAGCTGGGTTTCGCAAGAGAAACCTTTCCTGAATCCGTGCTGGTTGTTAAAAAACAAATGATTAGATTCTAGGTGTCAGTAAACATGAAAGCGATTATGTGTTCAAGAAGTTTGCACCAGATGCAAGTTAAGGAAATTGGACGGTAGCTTTCGGGAATATGTTTATCACTGTCTTTAAATATAGGCACTATATTACCAATTTTTTAATCGGAGGGAAGTTCACCTGTCGCTAAAGATTGCCTGAAAAGGTGGTATAAGACGTTTGCAGAAACGGAGACGGTGTTTTTAAGAATTTTAGAGTTAATATTGTCAATGCCGGCTGAAGTGGATAATTTAAGGTTATTAATTAGAAGTAGTATGCCCTCGGCAGTTATTTCGATCGGTTCCACATATGTGAAGTCAAGTTCGGGTACGTATGGAACGTCAGAATGGTTTTCCCGGGAGAAAACAGATGAAAAGAATGTGTTAAATGCCGAGGTGCAATGAGTGTCTGAAAGTGGAACATGATCATCGTCTAGCAAAGATATCTGTTGCGGATCGTCATCGGGGGGTACAAGTTTCCAAAACTGCTTAGAATTAGATTTCAGAAGGGAAGGTAGATTACTGGGGAAATATTTTTGTTTAGCAGATTGTACTGTGGAACAGTAGTTTATCATAAATCTTTGTATGCCTTCCATGCGGAATGCCTGCCATGTCGTTTTGCTGGGCGGTATAAACGTTTCTTTTTGTTTCTAAGCCGCCGGAGGGTCTTAGTAAACCAGGGGCTTGATTTATTGTTTTTGACTGTTATGAGCGGGACGTACTGATTTATTAGCGCCCACAATTTGTCTCGGTAAAGCACACAGTTATCACTGATGGGATGACTGCCGAAGGATGGTAGGAATGTGTCAGTGTAGAAGGTTTCGAGTTCGGCGTTAGTTTTCTTGTAGTTGTCTTTACTGTAATCGCGATTTTTTTTTTTTTTTTTTTTGCTGTCGGTGCCGGAGAAGGGTAGCGGAATGTTAAGGGAAACTTGGAGGAGTCTTATTAAACATCATCTTACTAACAGTTCCAGCGTAAGAACTTTCTTGCGAATACGGACCATAATGTTCCCAGAAGAACCGCGCACAAGGCAAAAGAAAATGTCGCGTCTCCTCGCAATTTTAGGTGGCTGTAAACAAATGAACGTATGGTAGCGCGCTTTTTGTTCCAGACACAGCAGTGCTTAGCTGAAGTAATTGCCGGCGCCGACTGCCAGGCGAACACCGGCTGCTGCAGCCACCGCCACTGCCATCGCAGCAGCAGCAGCACCGATACCACCAGAAAAAAGGCCGTGATGAGTACGTTACCTATTGGCCTATACTGCTGGCACAAAAAGACTACGGCTGTTTGTTTTCCATGCGCAAAGACGGCTGGCAACAGTCTGTTAATCCTATCAGTGGTTGTAATCTTCGTGGAATTACTAGGTGAAGTTGTGTAATGAATTATTTCGGGGGTACGTTCGTTAAGTTCGCACGAACACCTACTTTTTTTTTTCAGACTGGTGGTACCTGCGACCCATTTCTTTCTTCCTGGCGACGAGAAGGCTGCGATAGTTTCCTGCATTCCGTATGATAAAACTGAACATAACTGAGTTTCGTTTGCGCCGTTCCCAGCATCTGGTGTCAGTGGTCGTGACAATTGTATACATTCAAATTGTTCTATGAAACAACTGCTATAAGCTGCTTTTTTTTTCTTTATCATTCCTGCACTTGGCAGGCCGTCGAACAACGCATGAATTCTAGAAAAAAATGTTTGGAGTTTCCTAGCAAGCTTGATTATAGTTCTTTCACGGGCCTGTTTCTTGGCAGAAGGTGCTACACACGAAGAACTCTATGCCTCTACATGCCTCTATACACAGCAGCGCGGTACTGCGCATGCAACCATTACCAGTCAGTCAAACGCCATTTTATTTTCATACGATGCAGTGCTATTCGCGTCCAGATAGTATCACTGTTGGTCTCATGTATGTCTTAGGCTGCTGAGCACGAGGTCGCGGGATCGAATCCCATCCACGGCGGCCGTATTTCGATGGGGGCGAAATGCGAAAGCACCCGTGTGCTTAGATTTAGGTGCACGTTAAAGGACCCCAGGTGGTCGAAATTTCCGGAGTCCTCCACTACGGCGTGCCTCATAATCAGAAAGTGGTTTTGGCACGTAAAACCCCATAATTTAATTTTTTTTAATGTATGTCATTTTTCTCATCTGGGTTAAAAGAGGAACTTGCCCTATACGAACATGCTGTGACGCGACACGGTGAATGAATGAGACGCGCCGCGGCGATAGGTTGTATTGGCCGCAACTGCAACGTCAACGCCGTGCCACAATCAGGCAGAAGTTGCCACCGTTCTAGAACCTTTGTTTACGACAGCTTTCATAGAGAAGCTGGGCGTGCATGATGAGCAATTTAGATCAAGGAGCATGCGCAGCAAGTAAGGGCTTATCAAGGAGCTTAACACTTTACAGATGCATCCCAGGAGCTCGCCAGTGCTTTGCTCGAAAGAGAGGCGAAAATGCCGCGATGATTCGGTGGAACGTGGGCGCAAAAGGCGAAGGAAACGCCCACGCGTGTGCAGTCGGCATTCTCAGTAGTTTTGCGTGCGTGGCGGAAAATAGATTGCCGGGTTATGGAAGACAAATTACTTCCAGCAAGGGAGAAACGGTCTTAAGCTCGTTTGTATCGTGCTACGCACGGAAGCCCACGAGTGAACATTTTTCTCATGAAAGCGCGGCGCGACTGTAGGTGTATGAAGCGTCGCCGTGTTATTGCCACGCACGCGTTCTGGGTGTTACCCACAAATTTCCTTTACCGTTGAGCTTGCTGCTGCTGCTGCGCTGTCAACTTCGGGATAACATTCTTAGCACATCTTTCGCAAGATACCTCGAGTACTCTCGAGAGTTGCCTGCAGCAAGCATCTGTAATTCGTCACGAGGTCATGTGTGGTCGCTGAAAGAAACTCGCCACGCCATCTGGAGTTTATATTATGGATTGCGTACATATGTATAATGAAAGTACTACTTTTAGCAGAAGTCAGGAATGACCGTTTCGGATAAGTCAGCGTGCGTGCTGTCGTTTGCGGCATGTTCATTTAGGTACGCTACTTGCAGTTAATTGCAACTACCCTTGTGGAGGTATTCTGTAAGTGTACACCTAGTGGACATGTCCATTTCGTCTGCTGATGAGGTGCTGAATGGCTGGAGACACCTGTCCCCTTCTGATGCGTATCCCAGCCCACTACTCCAATGTAATTGACGAGACCAGGTTAATGCGAATAAGTTACCGTCTCATATCATAGACTATTCGTGAAGGTTGTGAAGCTTCCTTTCGTGGAAAAGTCGTGGGATTGAAAGGGCACAACACGAGAGGTCGACCCACGGTACAATCATAAATGAAGGGAGAAGTGCTTTATTGAAAGGCAAGGATTTTTGCCGGTGTGTGAATTACATGTTTTCATATAGGGCGCGTGTATGCGATGTTGTTTTCATTGAGAGGAGGAAGAAGATCAAAAGATAGGAGGGTGTGACAAAAAGAGTGAGTAAAGATAAAGGGTATACCTTCAACGGGCATACGATCTTCACTGTGCCCTGCGTGCAATGTAGGAGAGGAAATAGCGCGCTTATTCTGCAATTGCTACCTCATTGCACTCCGAAGAACCATCCTATTAGTCGCACTCAATGTACCTCAGGGTTCACACCGTGAACTAGTACCACCTGTATGTATCCGTGCTACTAAAGCGCTCCTAGCTTTTCCGATCTTAACGAGATACCTTAATCCTGTGTGTTATGTGTCGTGTTCTCTGTTTATATCGATTCATTTATCATCGCACTTACCTGCAGTAGCATGCCAGGCGTGCCGCCAGGCAACCCTCTCCAGTTTTCAACAAAGAGCCTCTCCCTAACGGATGAGATGATATCGAAAAAATTCACGCTTCACTGGAGCATCAAGTGAACTCTGGCTACAGTTTTCGAGAATGCTATTTCGGAAAAGTGGGTGAACAATAAACGTAAAGGCTACCGCTGTTCTGGAACTATTATTATTATTATATGAAGACACACATACACACACAGATATTGAAACAAGGAAGGAGCAGGCTGGCAACCACCATTGAGAGGCGCACAAAGCCTGCGACTCTTTAGGAAGGAGGGAATAGAAAGGAAGTTGAAGATAAGAAGTGAAGTAAAGAAGAAAGAAACAGCAATTTGACAGGCCATAATGACGAAAGTAAAGCAGAAACATACACACAGGAACAGAAAAAAAGAAAACGTGCAAGTCAAGTCGCACTGATCAGAGAAGGATGTACAAATAGAAAGTTATCAAAAAATATTTCGTCCCTTGCAAACACTCTCACAAACGGGAAGCTAGGCCAGTTTCTCGTAGAAAAGTAAGCAGCGTGCGTAGAGCCTGGTCGCGTCGAGAAGCACAGCCACTCGGACACAGGCAATGATCTAGGGTCGTACAATGCAGGCCATGTAGGCTATAGTCCATTAGTAGCGACGTGTGCTACTAAGGAAAGCAGGGAACTCTAATTTAAGGTGCTCCAGTGTGTCGCAGGAACCGTAAGAAGCACATGACGGACTGCCTACACGTCCTTGCCGGTATAAACATAAACATTCGGACACCAGGACACAACCAACCCTTGAGTAATAGTGCTCTAGCACAAAAAGGCAAGCCGCGACTACGAACACGGGGAGGAAAGTATCCGTTTGTAACATGCTGGTCTGAGTGCTGCTTGAGTAGGTTTCTTCTAATGAACACACAAACATAGTCAAGTCAATTTCCGAACAGTCACATTCGTTGTGAGCACAAGAGGAAGCCAGTCCATCGGCCTCCTTGTTTCCGGCGATACCTACGTGCGAAGGTATCCACTGGCAGACTTAATCATGCTACGCATAACTGGGCGATCAGCGTCACTTCTCTGTAGTATTCTGAGGGCAGCGTGGGAGTCCGTATGGGTGACAGCCTTCAATGTTCTTAACTCGCCGTGCACGTACTTCAAAGCAGCCTCAATCGCTGCGAGCACCACAGTTGTTGATGAGGCTGGATGCGGTATGCGAAACGCCCGTCGGATGTCAGTTGAAAGGCAGAAGGAAGCTGCAGAGGCGCCTTGGCAATCGCTGTGTACAGCTGCGTCCGTAAATAATTTAACATAATGCCAACTCTTTGGAATAAATGTGACTGGCCCAATTCGAATAGAATCGGAACAGGCAGTGTCGACTTTTTGTGTATCTCTGGAAGTGCAAGATAAAGAGGGAATAGACATTTGCTGAAACCTTTCAGAGGTGTAGCTGTAGTAGCACCTTCGCAACTGCTAGTGATGGCTTTAAACAAAGCCGCCATTTTCCCCTTGCGAGAGAAAGGGCGCTGAATCAGCCGTTTAAGAAGTACTAGACTATCCGATGCGCGGTGCAGACGCAATGTCGCGGAGAGACTTGTGGTCCGCTTGCAGCCTCAGGGGCGACTCGTGTGCTGCACTAAGTAATGAAACTGATTGTGCCTCGCGAGGTAAGCCAAGCGTGGCTCGGAGGGCAACCCGGTGGTCACGTTTAAGTTGGGCCATCAAACTAGGCGGCATATTCAGGACTGACAACTCGTACATCACGCCAGAGAGTACAGATTGTAGTGCTGTACGGATTCTAGTCCTGTAGTGCTGTCGTTTGGCCGCAGCCGGCACCCCTAGAATCCAAGGCCACCACACATTTCAGGAGGGACTGTCATTGGCGCCGTGCAGATTTAACCACAGGGCGCCAGGAGAAGCGATCATCAATAATAACACCCAGGTAACGGCGTTGTCGTACCCATCATATTGGTGTCTCTCCAAGGTACAGTCGGCTCATGGTT
The DNA here is from genome assembly GCF_050947875.1 of Dermacentor variabilis. NCBI lineage: Eukaryota > Metazoa > Arthropoda > Arachnida > Ixodida > Ixodidae > Dermacentor > Dermacentor variabilis. The sequence goes on from NC_134568.1 coordinate 89,933,822, forward strand.
TGACGAGGACGTTATCTGCGATGGTATGCAATTGCAGCCGACTTGACAGGTGCAATCTCCAGCCCCACTTCAAGTATTCTGCAGTCGCATTTAGAGCTCTCCTCAAGCTTGCACGAAGGCGTGGACCAAGGTGCGAAGGGCCACTGATCCACAGAGCGATGTCATCAGCATAGACAGCCATGACTATTGGGAAGTCGCATTCCTGAGGCAAACAGCTGGGAAGTCCAGCGAGAACGCAGTTAAAAAGAAGAGGGTATAAAACGCTGTCACGTGGAACTTCACGCATCACATTGCGAAATTCACTTTTTGCTCCTCCAACGCGTACTTTCATTTTACGCTCCGATAGAAAATTATGAGCAAATAGAAGCAGGCGACCCAAAATTCCAGCGATCGCAAGTGCGACAATAATACCCTTATGTGGAACCGAGTCGAAAGCTTGCTGTCTGTCCAAAAAATGGCATATAGGCGGAGTGCTTGTTCTCCCGAGCAAATTCATGCGATGATACAAGGTCTGCAATACTTTCCAGGGCTGAAAGACAGCTACGAAAGCCGCTGATGACACCGGGAAAGAACTTGAGCTCCTGCAGCCTGACATCTTGACGAAACAGTACCATTTCTTCCATCAGCTTGACAACATTTGATGTTAGTGATATTGGTCGGTAGGACTTGAGCTGCTTTGTAGAGCGCCTAAGCTTTAAAATCTGTATCATCACGGATGATTTCCAATCATGTGGGATCATGCATGTTTGTCAAACTTCATTAGATTCATCTAGTATACGTTCATAAAAAGCCTTATCAATGTTTCTTAAGATTTGGTAGGTCAGAGAACTTCACATGGGGTAGTGCCGCGCTTCGAGAGACTGAGAACGCGGTGCGATTTCTCAAGAGTGAAGTCTGCCTCGTCCATCTGGTAAGCAGGACCATAGCAAGCAGTTATGGTACTCTGACTTGTCAGAGATAAAAGGTTGCCGTTTGGGATATCACTTGGCATAGAAGAGACGAAAAGCTGTGCAAATATTTCTGCGGGAATTTTCGGTGACTGGCCAGTCGCTATGCAAAATTCTCCCGTTAGATTCTTGCAGACTACAGAAGTGCGGGGAGCCTTGAGTAAGCGCCGTTCACTTCTAAACCCACTTGCAGAATGCAACGAGCTACATAGGGCTGTCGAGCTCTTGCGACGAAGTTGTTTAGCGTGCCGACGTATGGCTGCATCGAGGCGGTTATGCAGCGTCCAGTCGGTGCTTCTTTAGAGCGCTGTGCTCTCCTGTAAGCGCGGTGTCGACAGGCGCGGAGCCCCAAATGCTTAAGATGGGGGTTTCGTTTATCTTTGTTCTGTCTTCGTCGTACCGTACCTTGTTGTAGGCAATCACTCACCAGCTTGAACAGACTGTCAAATGATGACGCCTCTGGAATCAGCTGACGAAACTTGTCCATTTTGTCACTGTGTAGTTGGAATTCTGGCGGTTGGAAGTAATTTGTGTCATCAACCAAATGTTTAGGTGAGCTAAGCCCCATGGGTCAGCTTCGCATGACCAGGCCAGGCACACATCTCTCGTTGATGTCGGAAGGTCGATGGTGGATTGCTCTTTTTCTCTCCACAAATGTAGGTGATGCGTCATTGAGTGTTTGAAGACCGTGTTTGACAATAAGCTCGGTAATCTCCATCCCACGACTGTCTTGTGGGCGGGAACACACGCGCGCGAATGGTTAGCATTAAATTTCCACATAGCACAAACGATGGAGCACACCGAGAAACTAAGCAATCCAGTAGTGTGCTGTCCGAAGAACGTGCAGGTCGATTGGATATGCTTGCCACTGTTGTCGTTGCACTCCTGAGGCTTATAGTAACTGCTGTATACATGAATTCGGCGTCGCAGATGTCGTCTGCATCAATAATTATGAAATCTAAGTGAGCGCGTACATATATTGATGCTTTTGAAACATTGCGTGAATGCGCAGCGTCCACGCACTGAAAGCAGTCACGTGACGGCGCTGCGCATGAAGCGTTTCTGTGGATACCTACAAAGCCTGGCAGCCTGAATTCGTCTTTTGTTATATTTGTTTCGTGAAGCGATATAATATATGGTGGGGTCTTCAGTGCGAGGAGCTGAAGAGCTAGATCAGCATGGGGCAGTTGCAGTGACCTGACATTCCATTGCAGCACAGAAAGAGGAAGTTTTCCACAAGTGTTCAAATTATTGCCATTTGAAGGTCTAATGAAGGCCGTCTAGTATTGCAACGAGGGCCTACAAAAGCTGCTGTGCTGCTGCTGTCTGACGTCCAGCGATCAGAGCTCTGATGATGTTGACAAGTATCTCGATAAATTTTACAAGTTGGATGTCTTCGTTGGATAAAACCTTTTTATGCACCGCCTTAGCAATATTCTTCAACCAGTCTTGGTAGAGACTGGTTTCGACGCTTTCGATGACAGCGCTGGCCAGGACATCTCAGAAGGCACGCACCCGTTTCCTTCCGACGCATGGTGTCCCGTAGCACTCTTCGAGCGTGCAGCTACATCCTTAGTTGAGGCATTCGCAGCCGCTCGACGAGCACTACGACTACACACTTTCTTCTCTCCTGCTGTCTTCTTTTTGCCGTTCTCTTTCACAGCTTTGATTTCGACCTTCAATGGGCATTTAAATTGTGATTTCCGCCACATTTGGCATGCGCAACAATTGTGCAGAAACCTTGTACATGGCTAATACAGTGCCACAAATGTCTAAAGATTGGTCTTGTTACAAGGTCGAAGAGGGTATCGCACTAGTCCGTCCTTTATATGAGCAGGCAGCTTTTCACAGGTAAATATAATCTTCACACACTTTAACGAGCCCAGCCTTCAAACACTAATAATTTTGCATGGTGACGTGCAAGCCATCATGCTTTTCAACGCGTCACTTTTGAGTTCCAGGTCTATCTCAGATATTACACCAGCTGCTACATGCGCGCCCTGTGGAATGTAAGCCCGTGGTGGACAACATATGTTCCCCGAAGGACTAAGGATAGTTCGCAAAGAGATTTCGCGCCTTTTAGTCCCATATCTACGCGACATTGAATTAATGGAAATCTAGTAACGGATCCCTGAACAGCGAAAGAGACGAACTCGTGGAGTAATTGACGACGCAGGTTGCTAGGCTAATACCACCTGTAATAAAGTCCGTAACAACCAACCGCCCTAAATGTCGTGGATCTAGCCACAATAAACGCATACAAACTTATCAATCGTGTCGTAATTCATCGTAACGCCAAAGTGCTATCGCATTCATATAGGTAGTCATCAGAGATAAATTTGTTAACAAATGTTTCTCTTAAAAGGACACTAAAGGCAAATATTAAGTCAAGCTAAAGTGATAGATTAGTGCTCGAGAATATGTAAGGCGTCAATAGTTTCGCGAACAGAGCCTTAGTAATCGAGAAATTGAGATAAATGCAGGACACAATTACAGACTCCCCCGGGACATTCATTTAAATTCTGTCACTAGTACTTAGCCATTCGTTATAAAAACATTGTATTGAATTATAGAGCGAAAGAAAATGTTACTTGTCTAGTTCAAATAGATAATTAGGAAAAAATTTGAACTCACTGGCGCTACCCTTGACCGAAAGGTTTCAGCCGAAAGGTTTCGTTTTCTTCACTCTGCGCCTCCCGCGCTTTCATCTTTCTGTAGATTCGTCACCGCGTAGTGCTGCGCTAGTTATGCTGGCTCGCGAAACTCTACAAACTGCAATTAGCAGAGAATTCTATTTCCATGTGATGTCGCGGGATGCCCGAACGGTCCACGCCAGGTGTCCAAAAGCAGCGGCAGCACCGAATCTACCGCTCGATCGTGGCTCGGTTTCTCCATGGCTGGGCGTTTGGGTTCTCTGAAAAACACCGTGTTGCCCTCTGGTTGGCGCCGTTTTACTCACCGACGGCCGCAAAGGGCGCTGATGGTGTATGCAACGTTACCGCTCCACCGTTGGGGGGCGGGATATTTGAATTGCGATAGAGGTAACCGGACCTTTCAGTGCATTTTTCTCGTCAACTAAGTCTTTTCTTGGCACGAAACAAGCGTTTCGAGGATTATCGTATGGTACTTAAGCAGTCCACGTCGACTTTGTATTTGTCTTTAGTGTACCTGTAAGAGGAAGCTTTAGCTCGAGAACTCTTATCTAAAGATATAGATGGGAACGGAGAAATCGTTTTTCTCGGCAGATACTATACCGAATTTGATGGTTTAGTATTTAATTTCATGAGTTAAATCTAGTGACTACTGGAAACAAAATTATAATTTAGAACGGCAATGTATTTATAAACTTTGTTGAATATCTCAAATTTTTAGAGAACGAACTATTAAGTTTACGACTATGTAACTCAGCACAGAAACGATGTCACAGTTATAAATGTTACATCTAATAAAACATCTAAAGCGGACAAATTTGATATAATATACATGGCTTTCAAATGCACCACAAATTTGTGAGTAGGACTTTTGCAAAACGTTTGTGAACATTGTAACAAATCACGTAAAATATAAATTACTACATCAAATTTGTGCGCTTTAGGTGCTCCAACGAATGCTGTTTACAGTAATGTGGTATCTATTTTTGTGCAGAGATACGGATTTGTAACCTTCGTGTTTCTATTTTTAAACTCGCCAATTTTTGCACATTTTGCAAAAAAATTTCGCATCTAAATCAAGATTTGGCTTCCTTCAGTCACTATAATTTAACTTACATCTCTCAAATGCAACAAATTTCGCTAAAATGAGTTCAATAAGTGTCTCGTTACCATTGGTCAGGAATTCGAGACCCTCGTTACGTAATGAACGAGAAGGATGTGATTTAACCGAGGGGCCCAACATTTTACTAATCATAGCATAAGAAGCGAACAAACAACGACACCGAAGACAGCACAGGGGAACTTACTTGTACTTACTAACTGAATTAAAGAGGTAATAAATTAATGTAAATGAAAGTATATGAGAAAACAACTTGCCGCAGGTGGGGAACGATCCCCCGTGTCCACGCATGGGTGGGTTTATTTACGAGTTGCCTTCACCCAAAAAGATCACGAACTCGTGACGCCTGCGGCAGGAAGGATGTTCCACATCCGCCGCCAAGGTGTGCAAGTGGTGCTGCTGGCTAACACTAGCTAGCTCGCGTAATGCGAAGACGTGGGATCGTTCCCCACCCTGCGTCACGTTGTTTTTTTCATCCCCTTTCATTTCCATTAATTTAGCATTTGTTTAATTCACTTAGTAAGTACTAGTGATTTCCCCTGGGTCGTCTTCGAAGTTTGTGCGCTTCTTATGCTATGATATATATATATATATATATATATATATATATATATATATATATATATATATATATATATATATATATATATATATATATACACTGTCTACATCGGCAGCTACCTCAGGCGTATCTCCTGGACGAAGCCCGAACCACTGCTCTCAGAAATGCAACAGGACGATGAATGTCTGCGTGTCTTGCACAAACAAGCATATTATTGAAGGGCACCTCTTTCATCACGACCATCACTATCAGCAACAAAAAACAAATAAAAAGCAAACAAACAACCTTTCTAAAGTTCGAATCGAGAACGCGCTCAGGTCGCTTTATTGTCCTCTGTCAGATTGTGAAACCAGTTGGTCCCGTTAGTTTGTAACTACCGTCCGTCACTTCGTTGTCCCCTCCGTGGGGGTCATTGCTCTCTGCTCGAACCGAAGCCACCGCCCGACAGGGGCACCACCACTACCACTCGGCAAACCTGCTTTTACTCTTCAATAAAGCCAGTCGACTCTCCGTTCTCAACATGTTAAAACGTATATTCCTTGCCTCCGGTAAACCAGGATCCCAACAAGTGGTGACCCAGGACATTTACGTTTTTTTTCGAACACTGGTGATGGACGACGCTGCTTCTGCTCCTTCTGGCAGAGACGACGCCATGATCACGTCTCCTGTTATCGCCGCAGAGCTTCAGCTTTCGAGCTTTTGGCCCAAGAATCCTCGAGTTTGGTTTATGCAAGTAAAGGCCCGTTTTCAACTGCGGCGCATCAATTCACAAAAACCAAGGTACCTGCACGTCGCCGCCGCTCTACCCTCCGACATCGCCGATGCCACAGGCGACTTGTTAGTGCCACAGCATACGACGACCTGAAACGCACGGTTGTACAGCTCCTCTCCCAGGAACTCGGCTACCAACGACCGTCACAACTCCTGCACCGCTTGCGTAAATTGCTATGTGGTGTTAGACACGGGACCTTTTCCTGAGCCTCCTTCGAGTTCACCAGACTACATCGAATCGCGCCACACCTAAGTAAGGAACGCAGAAGCAGATCTACCCCGTTCCCGAGACGCGGCACGTGCAAACGAGTTGGCGTCCCCCACTTCGTGCGCCGCAGGTGGAGCTATTCACTGCTTGACTCTTTCCGAAAGTGTAGCGAGAGCCTGGCACTGTTCCAGGTAACGCGGCTCCCGAGGCAAGACGGCTGTAATACACCGTGAAGCCCTGGCAGCAGTCCCTCCATCCGCCTTTGTGAAGGCAGTTGCAGACCGGGAAGGCAATACCGCAGAGAGAAGTAAGCCCTCGGACAATTGGGGCCCAAGGAGTGACCCTGTGCGCCGGGTGTGACACAATCGCACGGGTGCCTGCCATTGGCCGAAAATGACGCCACTTGAGCGGCCTTGCCGATTGGCCGAACGTGACGTGACTTCGAGACACCGAAAGGGTTAAAAGCCAGAGACTGGGAGCAGCAACAGAGCTTTCCTTCATTCATCTCTTTCGAGCTTCTTGCCACGGGCCGCAGCGTCCGCGTTGCTGACGGCCGGTAATGACTTTATGACTGTTAATTTCTTTGTACTCTCACTGTATATAATGTAAATAAACCTCCAGTTTTTCATCTCAAAGTCATCCTCAACCTCGGCCAACTCCCGCACCCAACGGCAAGGTCCAAAATCTGGGGGACAGCAATTGGGATTGTCCTCCAACTCCAACAACTGGTTGACAGCGGTGGGATAGTCTCCAAATGCAACAGTGGCTACTCCGCAAACGAGAGCCAGCTTCCAATTTTGCGCGAGCTGTTCTTGCGGCGCCTCCCAGAGTCCGCACGCATGGTGCTGGCGGGTTCCGACAAAATGAATCTCGATCGGCTAGCTGCACTCACTGACCGTATATGCGACTGCTCGTCTGTTGCACAGTTACCTGTCGGTGCTGCGAGAGTCTCAGAGCCAGGAGACCGACTCTCACACCTGGAGGAAACAGTCGACCGCCTTACCAATGCACTGAAGAAGCTGACGACGGGTGGCCAATTTGACGACGAACTTCGGCGCAACCCTTCACCTTCAGTTTCGAAGCGCAAATAGACTCGCTGCGGCAGTTGTGCTGGTACCACTGTCGCTTTCGCGATCAAGCAAGTCGCTAACTGAGGCATGCAACATCGCCCTCGCACAAGGCGCCTATTTTTCGTAGTCAACCGCATCACTGGCACCTGCCTCCTTGTCGACACTGGAGCCGAGCTGTCTATCATTCCCGCCACGGCCGCAGATCTCCAACGCGGCAAGTCCACACCCACGCTCCACGCAGTGAACTGCCATGGCGTCGTATGTGCTCCGGTCAATAACGCTAGGCATTGAACTCCAGCGCTTGCACAGATGGGTGTTTGGGATCACCGACGTTAGCTTTGCCATACTGGAAGCGGACTCCCTCAGCCATTTCAACTTAGATGTGAGTGTTCGCGATCGGCGCCTAAAGCATAACGTCACATCCCTCCATGTACTTGGTCTGCAGTCCAACCTCACCTCATCTGGCATCCGTACGTTTTGGCCGTTCTCAACGTACATTTTCGTCTACCTTGACGACGTTCTCATTGCAAGTTGCACAGACGAAGAACAAGAGCGCCTTCGCCTTCTAGTTCAGCGACTGGATGAACGAGTTCTGGTCCTAAAACCCCAGAAATGCATCTTCCGGGTTGAAGCCCTGGTTTTCTCGGCCATCCTATTTCACCTCAAGGCATCAAGCCACTGGAATCACGGGTGCGGGCAATCGAGGGCTTGCCCTCTCCAGCTTCCTTCCGAAAGTTGTACGAGTTTCTGGTGCTCATAAATTTTCATAGGCGCTTCATACCATCCTCTGTTCAATTGCTTCAGCCGCTTACCGACCTGCTGCGTCGTGACTCCAAGAAACCGCCTACCTTCCACTGGTCCTCGGAGCACGAACACTCCTTCCAGGAAGCCAAGACGCGGTTGGCTACTGCAGTGCTGCTGATTCATCCGTTGCCTGACGCGCCAACTCGCCTTATGGTAGACGCGTATACCACGGCAGTGGGTGCAGTACTGCAGCAGGACGATGGAACAGACTGAAGGCCGTTGATATTCTTCTCAAATCGCCTCAAACCTACAGAAGCTCGCTACAGCACCTTCGGGAGGGAGATGTCGGCCATCTATTGCGCTGTCAAGCATTTCCGCATTTTTCTTGAAGGCTGTAGCTTTTACATTCTGACCGACCAGAAACCGTTAACCTTTGTTTTCAAGAACAGTTCCTCGTACTCAGAATGTGAGCAACTCGGAACGTGAGAACGCGGCAACTTTCCTTTATCTCCGAATTTTCTGCGGACATCCGGCATATCTCGAGACCGAAAATCAGGCAGCTGGCGCACTGTCGCGGATCTGCACTGTGTCTGCTGGCCCTGTGGATTTCCAGGCTCTAGCCCCCGCACAGCAAAACGATCCCGAGCTTCGCCAACTGCAGGAAAAATGCTCGTCGCTCCAGCTTGCGGAGGTACCGCTTCCCTAACAAAAACATTGGTCACGTGCGACACATCGCAGGCAGCTCCTTGCCCGTTCGTGCCCTATCAGGTTTGGCGGGCAGTATTCGATTCACAGCACGGGCTAAGCCATCCCGGCATCAGAGTGACACTGAGGCTTATCACAGACGGCTTCGTCTGGCCAGGGATCAAGAAAGATATTCGAAGCTGGGCAAGAAGCTGCAAAGCCTCTCAAGCAGTGAAAGTGATCCGGCACACGCATTCAGCGATGCAGCCCTTTCGACCACCAGAGAGCCGTCTCGATCACGTTCAATTAGACTTGGTGGGGTCTTTTCTGTCCTGCCAAGGTTTCAGGTACCTCACGTGTGTCGACCGATACTAAAGGTGGCCTGAGGCGACGCCTCTGTAAGAGATCACGGCGGAAACAGTGGCGGGGGCATTTGTTGCCACGTGGGTGTCGTGGTAGGGCTGCCCTTTGCGCGTAACTACTGACCGAGGCCGGCAATTGCAAAGCTTGCTTTTTTCTGCCTTGGCGAAACTGATTGTGGATAACACTGACATGACATGACAGCACGGTACATGACTGCTTTGCATAACACTACGGCTTACCAGCCACATTACAACGGCATGGTCGAGCGTCTCCACCGACAACTGAAGGCCTAATTGACCGCCATGCTCGACAGACAGCTCTGGGTAGAAAGGCTACCCCTAATACTACTAGGGCTGCGAACAGCAATCATGGATGACCTCGGAGTCAGTGCAGCCGAGATGCTCTATGGGTCAGCAATCCGCGTTCTGGGCCAGTTTTTCGGCACCCATCAAGGCACTCCGTCAGCGACCGCGCAGGACTTACGCTACATTGGTGGCTCGACCAGCTTCGACCTACACCCCCATTTATCGCCCGCGGGCAGCCTGTGTTTAGTTTCCCGACAATGGACACAACCACGCACATCTTTCTGCAACGCGACTCTATCAAGCCACCATTGACTCCTTCCTATGAAGGCGCCTTTCGTGTGTTTTAGCGTTCAGAGAAAACCTTGAAGATTGGCGTTCGCGGCAAAGAAGAGACAGTGTCGTGCGACCGCGTGAAACCAGCCTATCTTGAACATTAACCCTTCATTGCATCCACCATTCACACCTAAGCCTCCGGCATTCTAGGGGGGGGGGGGAGCCCTTGTAGCGACTGTCCGTCACTTCTCCGGACAGTCGACTCTCCGTTCTCAACCTGTCAAAACGTGTATACTTGCCTCCGCTAAACCGACAACAGGTTCATCGTCAAAAACACTGACAGCGCTCAAAAGCTGGACATATGCCTGTGTGTCGTTGCGTGTGTAGCTTCCCGCGTCCTGCCGTTAAGTTCTGCAGCGTAGTGCAGATTGTGAAGTAACGAAAGATTGCTGTCCGATTCCGCAGAACTATGTGAAAGAAATAATTGAGGTTTCTGTCGCGCGGGAGAAGCATGGCATCACTCGGGGCCACTAAGGTTCTACCGGTATTTTCTCCCACTTCGCCGACTATTGGTACGCAGCTTCACTCGCTCTACATGTATGTCCGTCACTTGGTGCAGTGCCTGACCTCAGTGCACCTAGGGACGACGGCACATCTTTAGAAAATACGATTTTGAATGTGAATGTTCCCGCACAATCATGAAATGTGCCACCTGCAAGAGACGCGGCAGCGACGACTAAGCCGGTGTCAACTCGATGGTGTGCGTTCCGCCATCGTTTACGCTGTGCCACGCCTGGTCGTGCTTTTGTCGCTTTCGCTCACGAGTCTGTGGACCAAACGTTCTCTCATTTCTGCTTTTTATGGCATCAGGTGAAGTTCACGTTAGTTTCCTGTTTCAAAGTTTAGTAAAAGAGACAAATAGAGTTAATCAAAATTTTTGCAGTGTAACACAGAACAAGACAGAGTACTCATAGGTACAGCAGTAGTAATAATAAGAATTTAACAAAAAAAGAAGAAAACTGAATAATGACGGGTAGCACTAAAAAAAATAACTAAAATAACTACCCATGTATCAAAAAAATTCAGGAACACCTGTAATAGCTATGTACTAAGCAGCGATGTTAACGTGGGCGATTCCACTATGTTATTGTTCGCAGCAGCAACGAAAATTCGGAAAACATTAGCTAGAGCCCTATATTGAGTTAGTAACTCCGATGATGGTGCCTTGTAATTCGTGACGTTAGCGGTGTTCCAAATTAAGGGACAGATTTAGGGACAACATGCGTTGCTACAGTTGAAAGAGAAATTTTAGTCTCTAAACATTTCGCTGTAGTGGTAAGTTGCAATGTCTCGCCAACTAAAAAACTTCCGCGACTGCGAAATTCACAAAGCCAAAGTTTCATGAATATTCAGGAGGTAAGTCGGGAAGTCAGTCTTACGATATTTCAAGTAGATAAATCGGACATATTTCCGTTCGATCATATTGACAATGTCTCCACGTTACGCTTAGCATGCGAACATCGTGCATTCGATGCCTATTCAAGCTTACAATCTGATAATGAACGTATATACTAAAAGTTTGGCTTCGGCTTACACGTGCCTTAGCTTGTGCCCCTGAGGAAGCGTATAAAAAATATGGGTGAGGGAATTTAAAAATATGGAGATTTGAACTGGGCATGCTTGCTGTCGTGGGGCTTTGACAATTGCATTTGATAACGTCTGTGAGCGGCTCATGCAGTTATCTGTACGGGAGCAATGAAACGTTTCGTTCCCTTCTTACTTTCGTTTTTTTTCTCCCTCGGGGTTACAGTCCTACTGTCGGCCTCATATACGTATGTGTATTGTATAAATTAACACTTGTCGAAGCCTTATAATCCGAACGTTTAATTTCGTTAAGCAGCCGTCATTTCCAAAAGGTTTGGTTTACACCAGATCGTTAGTTGGGCAAACATCAGCCCTGTTTTTGATGCGTGTTAAAAACGAGAGAGCTCCCAGACCGTTTCCTTGCGGGACTCCGCAATTATCAGGCGACTACCTCGAAGAATGGCCATCAATATCGCTACAATTATCCACATTGCCTATCAGACTGTACTGCTCATTAGTGGGAACTAAGGTCGAGTTTGGATCTGTTGTGTGGAACACTCCGTGCCAGACGTTGTAACCAAACATTGAAAAAGGTACAGCGCCGCGTTATTCGCATTTACTGTGGGGGTACCTTGGTCGACGCTTTTATTACGAATATGTTCAATTATTGAAGAAGCCCACAGGAAGTTGCAACTCAAATTTTTGTTCTTCTGCAAGTGTTTTCTACAATGGAACCTTGTTGACTCGCCGGATATTGTTGAATCAATTGTGTTGAACGCGCCGGTGTAGCCACTACGACATTACTTTTTTATGTAATGTAGTCGTGTCCTGCTAACCCTTTTATGCGCATAGTTCTTGTTGAGATAAAGAGCTCGAGATCTTGTAGCACTTCTGGGTGACTTGCCTCTGCTGATGCGTTTGCTTCAACGTTTAGCCAATTGAAATTGTTATTGAGAGATTAACCCTGCGTTGAATTGAATGCAATTACTTATAAGCATGACGCTGTCTATGCACTAAATAAAGAATAAACAATGATAGAAACTTTTGTACGGTTACTAAGGTATGCTGGAAACCAAGTAACTATGAAATACGATAGTACCGAGTTTTAGTATATTAAAAAATTGGAGGACGCTTAAGCTTCGCCTTCAAGAGTGGAATGCGACAGCGTTCCCGTCGACCCGCCAAGGGGTGTAAGACAATGGGCTACGGCGCAGCGACTACGCGCCCCGCATCGGACGCGGTGAGCGTCGAGCAACGCAGCGTTCGGCGCGACAACGAAATGTGCGCCTGAGCAAGCGACGCACGCCTGAGCCTTAGAAACAGCTCGTTTCTAAGGCAACACCGCGTTCACTAGAGGCGCTTTTGTACCGCTTTGAAGCATCGAACTCGTGGCTCAGTGGTAACGTCTCCGTCTCACACTCCGGAGACCCTGGTTCGATTCCCACCCAGCCCATCTTGCAAGTTGTTTTTTATTCATGAAGTGCCTGCTGGGATTTATCGCTCACGGCCAACGCCGCGGACGCCGACGCCGACACCGACACCGACGACACCGGCTTTTCTGCGACACGAGCTCCTTAACGCTATCGCGTTAAAATTAGTTTTCATGGGAGACAAGATTAAAAGCTTTCATACCGTCCCAAAATAGAACGCGGGTTGCGCCCAACTTAACTAGACCAGAAGCGACCTTATGAACAACTTAGGTTAGCAGAGTTTACTGTGGAAAGCCTCTATATAAAATCGTGCTGTAAATGAGATTGCATGTTACTATCATTACGATAATTAGTCATCCAATGGCAATAGCATGTTTAATGAGTTTACAGCAGGATTAAATCAACGATGTAGGTCTATAATTTGTCACTAATGTGGTTTTGCCCTCTTATACAATAGTAAATCCGTGCTCTTCTTCGGTCTGCAACAATCGATGCTGTTTCACGGCAGTGATGCACGGAAAATAACTACACGATATTGTGCTAGCATCTCAGCGTACCGGCGAATAAAATGGCCCGAAATAAGGTTCGATCCATGTGACTTTGCCGATTTTAAATTAACATCGATACATCATCGAGTAACTGCACAGTGTCAATTTCAGAATAGTTTAGTGACTCTGGCATACGGGCTATGATGGTTTAGGAAGGCTACTGGTGAAAATATAAGCTAAATGTTTCGCCAGTGCTTTATTTATCAACGACACAATGACGGTATTTTACGTAATGCGCCCAATTACTTTCTTATTTTCGAAAGAAGCTGTGAAAAGTAGTGCAGAGGTGCGCGAATGAATTTATGCAATGCGTATTCAAACACTGCTGCGTCGCGCTACTGACAGCTTGATTGAGTATTACGGGTCTCTTGCACTGTTCGCGTTTCGTTGTTCAAATATCTCCACTAGCTGTTTTCTTCCAGTATTGGCTTTCCTGTCGTTTATTAGAAAGCTCTTTGCAGAGAGCTTTCTTTGTTTTATTTGGCTCGAATTTGTCAAGGCAGTATGCGAACAAGATAGGCGGTGAAGACTCCGCTTAAATGGAACTCGTAGGAACAGAAAAACGTATTCCATTTATTGGAACTTTAGTTGAAGCGAAGGACGCAAATATGACCAACAATCGTTACATTGGAAAAACGTCCGAGCGTTTTGATATTACTATGGCGATATAGAAATACATTACTCCGCTCTTTTTTAAATATTTTTTTTTCTATTGCGCAAGGTTGATTTCATGCGCGAAAGGATTCCCATTATTCCGCGCAGTCATCGCATTCAAAATACATCTGCAGACTCAACTGCATCTCCTGTCGTCTGCTTCGAAACAATTACGCGGACTGGAACAGTAATATCTATGTCTTCGTCAACAGAATCAGCATTCACCATGGACTTCACCGATAATATATTAAACTGTCTCCTCAGAACAGGTAACAAGGGCAACATCCAAGGTCTCGTATTCGTTGCGGTGCGAATGAAGTAGTGGCAGCCTGCATTCATGATCGTATACCTACTACTCTGGAGTGCTCTCTTCCTTTTCAGGGACCATTACTTGCCTAACGCAGTCTTGATGAGAGAAAAACCGTTGCAACTTCGACATGTTTAATTTGCATTAACTTTTCCTCCACTGCCTGGTGGATTGCATTTCCTTCCTTATATATAGTATCATTAAACATATTTGTCGGACTTTGCCTGTTCAGCACACCGACGAGGTAGGTGATTGCTCGGTTTAAAGTTTCATTCAACCGAAGTTCATAAAAACATGGGATCCGTTTGACACAACTTTGTTTACATTGTGCCTATGGGCGGCCAACAAAAGTTAATACTATTGTTCTATTTATCCGGCATTTAAGCGAGTTCCGCTAATCTGCAGTTCACTGTATTCTATCATTCAATGACAGCACCTCCTCGCATTGTTACCAAGCCCAAAGTCAAGATAATCGACGATAATTCTGTCATTTGCACGTCAGAATTCTTTGAGCGCTACTGCAGTTACAGATTGTGTTGCGCGTGCCGCAAGTGAACGCGAAAAGCATGCCGTTTCATGGTAAGACAAAGCGCGCTCGGCTCTTACCGATTAATGCTCAGGAGCTTGGGAACAAGAATAAGGTCACGTCTTGAAGCACAGTTCAACTGATTATGCGTTGGTTATCGACCACTTGCTGGATGTTCACCGTAAGCATATGAGTCGGAAGCTGATGTAGGCGCTTTGTTTTATTGGAAAGCGGGTGACCCAGTCAACACCTGTGCGATTAAAGGCACCTGCCAAGATAACAATTACGTCGCGGATTTGATACTATGTGATGACCGCAGCTTCCGATCGAGTGTTTCCGTTCAGTGCCGTCTCAGTTGCGATGCAGTTTAACATTATCGTGCTCTTATATACAGCAAACGCGTGCAGTGAAGCAGACCCTGAAGTGGTGCTCACCTGCAGGACGTCCGGCACGGCGCGTGTCTTTGCGTCGTTGAACTGCGTACGTAAAATTCGGAACTTCTCACTTAATATTCTTATGCGTGGATAGAGTTGAAAAAAGGACGAATAAACTGCCTCCAATATACATAACGTTTATGACATTTTGCGTTCCGTCAATGGGGGCAGCTTAAACTTATACGAGTTTTCCCGCCAAGATTTGTGGTGGAAATACAAACCGCTCCACAAAAATAAGTGAGGACAGCACAAGGATTGCGGGCAAACAAGCTGCTGAAGAATGGTTTAAGCATCTTTGCACTGACCGATATACCTAGCGGCAAGCAACGACGACGACACGAATTGCTAAAAGGGAAGCATGTGGCCGTCCATTGCCATCGACCGGCTTAAACTGCTTGAGCGACTTGCTCGCTCGCTGCCGTTGGGGCCTGTCGTTTAGTTTTATGCCGCGTGCTGTTTCAGTGCAGCACATGCAATTTATCGTTCACTTTACGCGGATGTATTCCTACCACGTATATTGTGTGATACGTTGGAGTACGACTATACTTGTAGATCGGCTAGTTGGTTCATACTCGCGGTGAAATAGAAGGCGAAACAATCTGAAATAAGGAAAGAACAAGAAATAGCGTATACCTCGCAACTAAGCCTACTCAGAGCAGACGTGTTTATTTTTATAGGGAAAGTGGCTAGCGTGCGCAAACACATTTGCGCAACACAATCAGACCACTGAGATTAAATACTTTTTCTAACATACAATGAAGGAATTGACGTTCGGTGCTGCGCGGAGCCACAAACTTATCTCTGACACATATATCGTGTTTCTTTTTTGTTTAATAACCCTTCATTAACTCTCGCGGAAAATTCATCCTTCCCTCTGCCGAGTATGCGGATGTTAGAAAGACTTAAATTTGCTCACGCATGCAATAACCATAGTGCATAGGCAACAGTACAGCAATCTTATTCTTAAGAGGAGGAGCCGGAGGTGGAGGTGGAGGTGGAGGAGGAGGAGGAGGAACTTTATTATTGCAGAAACCATTGCGCGGTTTATTCCTGGGTGGTTCCCTCTGACAGCGCTCCACTGGCGATCGCGGCTCGCCGGGCCTGGTCGAGGGTCGCCAGTTGGCTTCCCAGGTCCAGTTCGGAGAGTCTCGCCTGCCAAGACCATGTAGTGAGTGTGTGTGTGTTGTGACTCGTGGCGAAATTGCGTCGCCCGGACGGTCGGTGCATTCGTGTGTTATGTGTGCGAGTGTCGCTGTGTGGTTGCTACACCAGGGACATGTTCGGGACGTATAACTGTCTGGGGAGATTGCGTGTAGACGAGACAAGTGTGGGTATGTGTTAGTTTGTAGGCGGCGCCAGTCCCTTGCCTGGAGTTTTTGAGAGCTTTGTGTGGGGGAGCGTATTGCGTTCTTCCGAGACGTTGGTCCTGTAGTATTTGTTGACCTGTCGTTAATAACTCGTGGGTCACTCGTCGGTCTGTCGGGGGCTGAAGAACTGTGTGGTCTGCCGCTCGGCTAGTGAGACCTCGAGCTGCGCAGTCCGCCTCTTCGTTGCCCCGCAGGCCTTCGTGCCCGGGGCACCAGACGATACCGTGGGTCCATTCTAGTGTGCGACCCAGGATTCGAATGGCTTGTATAGGGAGTGTTCCATTCATGTATAAACGACACGCCGCTTGTGAGTCCGTAAGGACGCGGGCGGACGTTCCCTTGCTCTCGGCGTCGCGAAGTGCGAGAGTGATTGCTGCTGCTTCTGCTGCTGCGCTACATGTGGCGCGGATGGAGGCTGAGGCTACCAGGTTCCCCTGATTGATAACGGCGAGTGTGTATTTGGGCCCGCGACGTGGCGACGAGGGATACGGGCTAGCGTCCGTGTAGTATGTATCCGAGTCTCTGAAACAGCGTTTGTGCAACATGCGGGCACGCGCTGCTCTTCTATCTTGATTGTGGGTGGGGTGCATGTTCTTGGGGATAGGGTCTACTACAATGTTCTCTCTAATGTGGTTAGGCAAGAGTTGTGTTTCTTCTTTGCAGTACTGAGGTGTCAGCGGGTACCCTAGCCGTTGAAGAAGGTGTCTTCCCTGTTGAGTCTTGTTGGGGCGCTCCCTCTGCGCTATGAGCGTGGCACTTGCTAGCTCCTCAAAGGTGTTGTATACGCCTAGCGCTAGTAATTTCTTTGTGCTTGTGCTTGACGGTAGCTGTAAGGCCGTTTTGTACGCCGTTCTTATAAGAGTGTCCATGCGCTCTGTCTCGCTTTTGCGCTTCACTTGATACGGTAGTGCGTACGTGACACGGCTGATGATGAGGGCTTGTACCAGTCTTAAGGTTTCGTCCTCTGTGAAACTATCTTTGCTGCGCGCTACTCTGGCGATGAGTGATGCGGTGCTTCTTATAACGTGATTTAATTTCTCTGAGGCTACCTTTATGCCGTTGTTCTCCTGGACGTGCATACCTAGTAAGCGTGCGGTCGGGACGCGCTTTATAGTTTGCCAGGCAATCTCGAGATGTATTGGCGGGGCTCGATGTTCCTTAGTTTGCTTAGGCCGGACTTGAAGGTACTCCGACTTGTGTGGGGCACACCTCATTCCTGCTGTGGTTAGGTATGACTCGATGTATCCGCTAGCTGTGAGTAATGAGTTTTCTCTGTCGCCGTATGAACCCTTGGTCGCCCATAGAGTGATATCGTCGGCATAGAAGGCAAATCCGAGTTTTGGGATGCTTTCCAGTTGTAAAGCAAGTTCTCTAAGTGCGATGTTGAAGAGGAAAGGAGATATTATTGATCCTTGCGGAGTACCCTTCTGCGGTAGATCATATATGTCCGATTGTAGACCTGCTATGTCGATGCGGGCTTTGCAGTGGCTGAGAAAAGCCACGACATAATGGTATACTCGCTCTCCGCATCCTATGGCGGCGAGGACATCTAGGATGGTTTCGTGTGCTATATTATCAAATGCTTTTTCTGCGTCGAAGGCTAGGAGTATGTTGTTGTTGCTGCCCGGTTGTGGGTTGAGGACCTCTTCCTTGAGGAGGAGGAAGACATCCTGTGCTGACATGCCTTTCCGAAATCCGTACATGCAATTGGGGTGTAGTCCATGTTCTTCCATGTGTTGTTCTATTCGAGTGAGTATAATTCGTTCAAGAAGCTTGCCTAGACAAGACGTGAGCGAGATCGGTCGTAATTGATCGAGCCTGCGCGGTTTTCCTGGTTTGGGTATAAGGACTATGTGAGCTGTAGTCCATTCCTCGGGTAATGTTCCGCCCGGTGTCCTTGCCCTGCCATTGACGTATCTATTGCAAGTGAACGGGATTTTTTACACCAGGTCAACCGCGCAGGCAACGTACAGCCTAGCATGCTTCTTCCCACACAGAGACGGCTTTTGCGGTACTGAAATGCGTGGGCACAAGCGAGCCAGCTTCCGTAATGCCGGAAGGACAATAGGTGCCTTGTAACTGTTAGTCACTTTCTTCAAGCTGTATGCCACTTCGTGCGTGTAACGGAGAACCTTTGTCCTTTTTTTTCACTAGCGGCTTGGCGTTTTGCTTGCCTTTCATTTTCTGAAGGAGTCATAGCCAGCAATTTTGGACATTACCTTTCCGGCAAGCTGTTGGACTTCGCCGCAGTACACCAGCGTAACTGAATGGGCATTTGTTTTTCAAAAAATACATATATTCCAAAAGATGCGTCGAGTTTCAACAAGTTTCAAACAGCAATGTTGAGAGTCTACTTCCTTTTAATAAAATGCGCATTCACGGCACTTCGTCGGCACTTAGTGCTGCGTTATAGCAGTGTTTTGGTCAGCACACTGAGGTCGCTTACTTAAACAGCCGTCGTCAACACTGCACGATCAACACAATAACGGAAGACAATATTACGAGTTTTAAACGCATATGAGAAAGTTCTGATTTTCGATGAACTTCAAGTAAGCGCGTTTAGCTGGCACCATTCAGAGAATGAGGATACGTATAGGTTGCGGAGCGCGGCAGTTCTCGATACTGGGTATTTCCTTAAATATTTTGATCTCGTCAGCGTAAAGGAGAAAATAGCCCTTCTGGACTACTGCGGAAACGTCATTTATGAAAATATGGAACCTTGGGGCACACCATTATATGCCATATATTGATCATTATTGATCACGATGCTCACGAAGCAGGATCCATCGAGATAGCTGCGTGGTACTGCTACAGCAGCAGCTTCACCATCATAGGGCACAAGTTTCTCGAGCAGTAGGGGATTGCCTGGGTCAACGGCTTTGGTGAGGTCACAGTACACAGCATCAATTTGCCGCTTTTGCGTGGCGGGCATGGAAATATGCATCATGAAGCTGTCAAGGTTGGTGGTCGTTGAGCAGCCAGAAAGAAATTAATGAATATTTAGAACAACAGCATTTTTTTACACTGAACAACAATACACTGTTACTAATTTGAAAAGCTTGGAAATTAGAAAGAGAAGAGAAACCAGCTGATAGTTTGTGACATACGTTTTGATGCCTGATTTAAAGGCAGGAAAAAATGCGAGTGGTTTTCCAAGCATGCGGAAAAGTGGAATTATACGGACAGTTAGTAAAGATTCATGTAAGCCCAGGTGCTAAGGTCCTGCCGTAGGCTTTGATATTAGCGGTCGGGTTACCATCTGGGCCGCAGGACAAAGATGGCCTCGGACGCCTGAGGCATTCGCTGTTGAGATTTTCGTCAATGAGTACCGAGCTGGAAATTGTAGCAAAAGAGTGCGGCTGGTGGACAGTGCTGTCAGGTGACGGTTATTATAGAGAGGAAAAATGAAGAGCGAAAAAATCACCGGCTCTTTGCCCTTCTCCCCCACAGAGTCGAGCGGATACGATCTACACATTTACTGGAGCGCTTACTAATGTGTCTCCAAAGGTCTGCCGGCCAGTTAGCGATGCTGTTCTTCAACGACTCATGTGGGACTTGTTATCGCGCGTATACAGGTGGTTACCGAGGACCGCAAGTGGTGGAATTGTCCTATCCATTTGTTAGTCTTAGGACTTCAGGCTTTTCTGTGGGCACGCTCCTTAGGCTTTAGAATAGTTCTAAGTTCCGCAGAGAATTAATGGGTAAATTCCATCGTCTGGGCTTGTACTGGGCTGTGTAGTCATGCTTACATCCAGAAAAATCTCGGTAAAGCGATGGACCTGTTCGTCGACGTCGCATGTACTAGTGGCGAGAGACCAATCAACAATGCAGAAAAACTTGAAAAGGCCAGCATATAGTCACCGCATTGAAAGCAAAGAGGAGGAATTTACTGACTCCGGCCTTACGTCGACCGTTATGGCGTAAGGCCGACAAGGACGCGGATATCTTAATCTAGGGGTGAAACTTGTCAGGACGATCAAGGCAAATGTCAGAGTGCGACATAGTTACATTCTGTACATATGACAGGCACAAGTCTAAAACAATACCGCGACAGCTCTCAATTAAACCGTAGTGCTTAATGAAGGTATAAGCTAGGAAATGTAACAACGAGCTGCATTTGTTGGCTATGAAATTATTGGGAAAAGGTGTAGTTGCTCCTCTACTACTACTACTACCACTACTACCACCACCACTACCACCACCACTACCACCACTACTACCACCACCACCACCACCACCACCCCCACCACTACTACTACTACTACTACTACTACTACTACTACTACTACTATTACTACTATTATTATTACTACTACCATTATTATTATTACTATTATTATTATTATTATTATTACTATTATTACTACTACTATTATTACTATTATTATTATTACTATTATTACTACTATTACTACTATTACTACTAATAATAATAATGTTAAATATGGAACAGTCAGTTAAAAAATAAGCGAAATGGTGGCTGCATTCCTGGCTAGCTTTTATTTGCGAACGTGACGTCACTGGTTCCGTCAGCTTTTATACAAATTTTTAGACAGTATTCCTTCCAGCAGCCTTAAGGGCATATTGCGAGACCTTATACAAGTAGTGGCACGATGCTTTTCCTTCTCGTTTTCCTTGTTTTAACAAGTTTATGGATCCAATTATCGCTATAGGGAAGGGCGATTGCTGCACCGTCAGGCGAATAATTAAGTATGTATTCGTTGAAGCCTTTGACCGCGATGTCGAAAGAAGCGCGAGGGGAGATCATGTAGCCGATGATTACGTGGCCTCACAGACCACGTCCCTGGCCCTCAACTAATTCACGTCGATTATTGCTTTGCATGGATGGAAGAATTTGGAAGCGAGTTTCAACAGAGATTTCTTCGCATTGAAAGAAAATGGCGGCAATAAGAGACGGAACACTTTAGGCTGAAGACTCTCACTTCGGAGTCTCCCAAAGACGTTTGAAGTTTTTCGTATTGCTTAGTATGGTCCTCCTGTTCGTTAATTAGGTATGATGCTTTAAAGACATGACTGTGTCCAAGAACTCGAGAGCCACTGTCACCATGCCGTATTGTGCCATGCGCTAGCTGGCAATTCGATCGTGCAACAGCGTCCTAGTCCGAGCGCTGCTTCGTCAGCGCTGTAGTCGATCGAACCACACGCTGTTCTCTGCCGCAACTGATGCTTGTGCGCCAGGGACTACTTCGCGTTCTTTCTCTTCTCACATATATGCATTCTTTTGTCACGAAAGGTCAGCGCTGATCGACCTCTTATTGATCAAGTTTTGATATACTTCATGGAGACTGCATTTGAGCGCAGCGCTAACGTACTGAAGCGTCCCCGGAAATGTTAGAGACACTTAAACAACATGCTACGTCAAGTTATACGGGCAAAGTAGACATTGAAAACTGCTTTCGTTAATTTCGCTATAATAGGCTTATTCTTAGAAGTGAAAATAAAGATTAAAATGCATTTTTTTAACACTAACGTTCCGGCGGAGCTTGACGTCATAACGTCAATGACGTCATGACGTCAGTGTGACGTCATGACGTCAGTGTGACGTCATAAATTTGAAAGATTGTATTTTCTTTTTGTATTTAGACCATTGTGACTTGCCAAGTTCAGTGTAACAAGGCCCTTCTAGAATATAATTTAGTTCATCCTTACCGACAGCAAATTAACTAGACCTGAGCAGACACCATCAAAATGCATGACGTCATGGCTAGCGGGTGAGGGAATGCCAAGACATCGTCGTCAGCCGTCATTCATTTCTACGCCTTTTGTGGCTCACCAAGCATATTCTCACGGTAAGAGTTGGTTTTTAATATTCTAGAAGGGTAACTGAATAATTTAGCTTAGCCCAGTTTTCTATTTTCCCTAAAAAGAATTCGTGCCGTTATGCATGAGTATATGAAATACTATGCACTTAAAAATTTGAAATGCAAGGGAGGTTACTCTATGGCGGTCAAGTAGTGCAATAAAAGGGTAGAGCTCCAATTAAGTGTTCAGCACGCCAACTTCGAAAAAAAATGGTGCACATTAAACAACCATGTATCCGATTACTGAGAGGGAGACTTCATTATGAATTAACTCTAAGTTTAGTAGTTGTGACGAGCTTGCGGAGCGCGCAGACAAACGTGCGAGTGTCTTGTCGAAGGGGATCAAACAGCGCAAAAAACGGGACATGAGGGGAGACGAGACACACAGCGCTGATTAACAATCCCTTCTTTATTGCACTTAAACTGCAATATAGCGTCTTGTGTGCTTACATGAGGGAAACGACCAAGCGACACAATGCAGCATAACCAGAAAGGAAGATCTTAATATTAACTACACTGCTCCATATAAGAATCTGGTCAGGAAAAATACCAATTAAAAACGGGAAGACAGGCAAAATAAAGCGTGCCTGACATAAATGTCCCAACTTGTGCTGGTCATGAATAGGGGACAATACCAACATGCTTTGAAATTGCCCTCCCTGGGTGCTGGAAAAAAATTTAACCCAATGTCATTTTTTTCTGAACGTGCCGCTGTGAACCTGGGGCCGAATTCACAAAGGTTTTCGTTCGCAAGTGCTCTTCGCCATTGGCTGGGTGCCTTCGCTATTAACATCTCCAGCATCAAGATTGTCTGGAATTTTCTCTTAGCGTACGACGTTTCAAGTGTAAGAAGTTCTACCGCAGAAGCGGTTTTTGATGAGGTTTTCCGCAGACTTCTGTTACACGGATGAAAAGGAAAATGCGTCATCGCCTGTCATGGCAGCACCTGGCTATACCTAGGCTTTCCCGCTTCAGGCCCCACAGGTACTTTCCAGTCACGAACGGCATGCGCGTTATCAGTGTGTCGCAGCATTCTCGACAGGAAAGTAACGAGCACCGAGTTTTCAGGAAAGGAAACGCAAGCAAGGCAGATGATGATTATCGTTGCGGTACAAATATACACCCCAAAGGGTGCAACCGTTTTAAGAGTGAACAATAATCGTCGTCTTGCCCGCATTTCCTTTCTTAATACCGCTGCGCTCGCTACTTTCCTGTCGAGAATGTTCTGTCATGCTGGTAGCGCGCATGCCGTTCATGACTTGGAAGTACCGGGCTCGCGGCGTTAAAGGAAGGAAATGCGGACAAGATAGATGACGATTATCGTTGTGTAGCAAGATACGACCCAAAAGTTGTAATTCTGCTTAAGAGTGTAGCGGCACGCTAGACGCGCCATATGCCTACACTCTACACTCTTAGAAAAATTTACACCCTTTGGGGCGTATCTTGTCCCATAACGATAAACGTCATCTATCTTGTCCGCATTTCCTTTCTTTAACGCTGCGAGCCCTGTACTTCCCAGTAACGAACGGCATGCGCGTTATCAGCATGACATAGCATTCCCGACAGGAAAGCAGCGGACGCGGCGTTTTCAAGGCACGAAACGCAAGCAAGGCAGATGACGATTTTTCTTGTGTGGCAGAGATACAGCCCAAAGGGTGTAACTTTGCCTACACTCTAAGAACAGTTTACACCCTTTGGAGTGCCCCTTCTGCCACACAACGATAATCGTCATCTGCCTTGATGTGTTTCCTTTCTTTAACGCTGCGAGCCCGGTACTTTCCAGTAACGAACGGCACGCGCGTTATCAGTATGATAGCATTGCCGACAGGAAATGCTATCATGCTGATAACGCGCATTGTTATCAGTATGATAGCATGAATGAATATTGTTATAGTATGAATTTTGTTATCAGTATGATAGCATTGCCGACAGGAAATGCTATCATGCTGATAACGCGCATGCCGTTCGTTACTGGAAAGTACCGGGCTTGCAGCGTTAAAGGAAGGAAACGCATCAAGGCAGATGACGATTATCGTTGTGTGGCAGAAGGGGCACTCCAAAGGGTGTAAACTGTTCTTAGAGTGTACCCACTAGAAACAGTTGCACCATTTGGGGTGTATATTTGCCACACAACGATAATCGTCATCTGTCTTGTCCGCATTTCCTTTCTTTAACGCGGCGAGCCCGGTACTTTCCAGTAACGAAGGGCATGCGCGTTATCAGCATGACATAGCATTCCCGACAGAAAAGTAGCAAGCGCAGCGTTTTCAAGAAACGAAATGCGGGCAAGACAGATGACGATTATCGTTGCGTGGCAAATGTACACTCCAAAGGGTGTAAACATTTGTTAGAGTGTACTGTCGGCGAAAGAAGTAAACGGACCACGGCTTAGGTGGCCGGAGCGGCTGCGGGGCCACACCGGGGCGCTGCTATCTCGCTCCGCGCGCTGACGACGAGAGTGCTCCGAGTGACGCCAGACTTCGCCCTCTCTCTCACGCGTGGCCTTGTCATGCTTGATAAATTTCTAGTGCGCCGTTTGGTTGCTCTGCTGCTCACGGTCGCGACGAAGGGGACCGTGCATTGCCCGTAGTCTAGCACATGGCGCTGTCGCCCAGTAGCGGACGGCTGCGGGGAATCAAAGCGCGGCACTGAGAAAGAACGAAAACTCGTCCTGATTGTTGTTTTGCTTATTTTCACCTTATCTTTCATATTAGTGCATGTCGCCGGTTTCCACCGCTGCTCAATTTAGCCGTAACGGCGGCTACGGTGACGCGCGCATTTTCACGCCAGCACGATAAGTTACGTGATGTGGAAAGTTGGGCTAGTTTGTGATTAATCATCATATCTTGACGGTGAAGCAGCGCACTGACATGGACACAGTGTAGACACACGAGAAACGCAGACGACACACGCAGTGAGTGTCGTCTTTTCATGTGTGTCTTCACTGTGTCCGTGTTCGTGCTCTGCTTCACCGGCAAAGTAAGCGATAAGTTACAGGCGTCAAGCTTTACTGCTTACTGCAGGTACGGCTTTTCTGTCGAGATTACTTTTCCGGCATTGTCTCCCGCAGTGGGTTTAATAGTCATAACAGCGATGCCTCTGAAAACTGCTTTGACTAGCTACTACAATGCATAAACCGTTATGTAACTTTACAAAAGTACCGTCAGGAAGAGATGAGTGGGAAGACGAATCGGATACACTAGTCAGTCGGGAAAGTTTATACACGGAAGCATTCCATGGCTTCAAGGGGTCCTCAGTGCGATGAAAAGTTCCCGTCGACCGCGATGACTAGGCTTCCTCGCCTTGACATCGAGTCATAGAGCGCCGCCGCTATAGCTTCGGACGTCCGCCCAGCGCTTCCCACCATAGGTGTTCTGTGTTCCCACTCTGCAACATATCGCGCCGGCGATATGTTGCAGAGTGGGAACCGCGCGTCACCGTAGCCACCATTGCGCTTGCTTGCGTTATGTTGCCTAAAATCGAGCAGCAGTGGATGCCGGCGGCATGCACTAACATGAAAGATAAGGTGAATATAAGCAAAACAATCAGAACGGGTCTTCGTTTCTTCTCAGTGCCGCGGTTTGATGCCACGCGGCCGTCCGCTACTGTGCGACAGCGCCATGTGCTAGGCTACCGGCGATGCACGGTCCCCTTCGCCGCGACCGTCAGCAGCAGAGCAACTGAACGGCGCACTAAAAGTTTATCAATCGTGATGAGGTACCGCGTGAGAGTGAGGGCGAAATCTGGCGTCACTCGGGGCACTCTCGCCGTCAGCGCGCCGAGCCAGATAGTAGCGCCCCGATGTGGCCCCGCAGCCGCTCCGGCCACCTAAGCCGTGGTCCGTTTACTTTTTTGACCGATAGTAAGTCATGCTGGCGCATGACGACACGCCACCGAAGCCAGCGAGGCCGGCTGCGCACGTGGAGTTCGCCTGTTCAGCGACCCGTTTCTTTTGGACGTAGCCTGTTTGTTGGGCTCCCGGCGTATTCTTGCCTTCCTTGTGCATTTCGACACGGCGCCTACAGCAAGGTGAGAAATTTTGCTCGACAGCCTGCTACGCATTTGGAGCAATTTAGGCTTTTACGGCACGGAACCGAGACTTGTGACGCAATTGGCGAAAAACAACTCTTCCGTCCTGGCGTAGTTAATTTGAGTGAATGACTCGTATACTGGGAGATGTTTGCGACGCTTTCTATGAGCCCCAGCATCATTTTAACTGTTTTCGACAGTTCTAGGGCACGCTCGCCGCGCCCAGCTTTGTGAAGCAGTTAGTTACGCGTGTACTGAATCTTACTGGGACAACTTTTGGCGCTTTCTTTGACCCCCAACATAAAGGTGGCTAATTTCGTTACTTCGGGTACCTTTGGAGAAAAGTGGCCGCGCCCAGGGTTGTGACGCAGCTAGCGAAAAGCAGCTCGGCCGTGTGACGCAGTTGCGCGTGTACTGAATCTTACTGGGACAAGTCTTAGCGCTTTCTCTGACCCCGAACATTATTGTGATTAATTTTGTTACTTTCTGGGTTACTTTTGGGGCATGCTTGCCGCATCCGGCTTTGTGACTCAGTTAGCGAAAAAGCAGCTCGGCTGTGTGACGCAGTTGCGCGTGTACTGAATCTTACTGGGACAAGTCTTAGCGCTTTCTCTGACCCCGAACATTATTGTGAATAATTTTGTTACTTTCTGGGTTACTTTTGGGGCATGCTCACTGCATCCGGCTTTGTGACGCAGTTAGCGAAAAGCTACTCGGCCGTGTGACGCAGTTGCGCGTGTACTGAATCTTGCTGAGAGAAGTTCGTGACGCATTCTCTGACTCCCAACGTCATTGTAATTTGGTTACTTATGTTCTAGCATACTTTTGAGGTACGCTCATCGCGTCTGGCGTTGTGACGCAGTCAGGAAAAGCAGCTCGGTAGTGGTGAGAAAGTAAGTTTGGCGTGTACAGAATCTCGGTGGGACAAGTTTGTGGCACTTTTTGTGACTCCACAACGTCATATACTTTCTTTCGGTACTCACGCTTGCGAAAACGCGACAATTGCCAGGAGTGATAACACTGGAGTGTGTTGCTTGCGCCGCAGACCGTGCGAAATATAACGCCGAGGAGCTAAAAAAATAAGAACCTGAAAATTTTTTCTTCAGAATGACTGAAAACAGCCTTTGCACCCCCGCATTTGTCTTGAGCGCGAGCAGAATGAATTCTGTCAGCGTCTAGCATGGTCTGGCTGAGAACCTGTGCTGTGGCCACTTCTGTGTATGTAGCTTACCATCGCGTCGGCTTAGGCCAAGTTGTTTTGGAAACGTGGAGTCGCCCGTGTATTTGTGATCTTAAAGTGCAGGAAGTAACGAGCTGGAATGGGGAATGCTTGCAGATCGGATGTTTTTATATTTTATGGTGTTGTTTGGGATGAGTCGGGTATTTTCTGCACTCTTTGTACGTAGAATCGGATTGCTTTGGTTTGTAATGTCGCCCATTCACGACTTTCGCACGCTTGCCTCTACACGCAGTCTTCCTATATAGTCTAAACGCCAAAATGACACACGCTTTTAATTTTTTCAGCAGATACCGGTCCGGTGGAGTTTCGTACGATAACTACTGCTGCTTACCTGGTGCCAGAACGTTGGATGAATGCACAAAAAGCCCGGAACAAGCATTTATATAGAGGAAAATAAAAATTTCTTGATGTACTAGTCGTCTTGCATCTACTTAATGAAATTGCCGTATCACAGGTTCGATGGAGGCTTGTAGAGATCGTTCGCAATCATTTGTACCAAATAAAACGATTTCGTACTAAGATCGCGCGCCGTTGAGCAGCAGAAGCAAGAAAATATTGCCGCGCAGATCATATAGCGCAGCCGGCGCAACGCGCGCTACCTAGTGTTCAAAACGCGCGCGCCCGAAGCTGGAAGATGTTAATCTCATCCACTTGGTGCGCTACAGTCAATTCGGCCGTTGGCTCCATGGGAGTGTCCGCTTTTGTTAAATGGTTCGACCATCTTCGCGGACTGGAAGGGGCGTTGATTTTGCTTTTTGCTCTTTCGTCAATGTTCCGGGGTGTGCTCCGAGTATACACCATCAGCAGGATCAGTCTTTCGTGAGCGGTGGGTCACAAGAAATAGAATCGAACGATAGGAAGCATTGAATTATATCGGCCAAGGTCGCCCAGAATTTTCAGGCGTAGTTTGCCTTGCTTATCTTCACGCGATTTAGCGTGTCTGTCTGGCCCAGGTGAAGCTGTCAGCGATACGATGACTTCCGCGAGGTTTCGCGTGACTCGGAACTCCACGCGTCGGAGTATACGGCTTACAGCGTTTTTGTCGCTGTGCCAGACTGCCAGGAACGCTTCCGGCCCGTCTACCTCGACGCCACCGGTGCAGGGTCACGCGAAAGTAATAGCATAGAGAAAGAAAAGTTAAGATGAGCACACTCGGCGCAAACTGGCATCAGAAAACGCGTCACGGCCTAGTTTCTACTCCAGCCACCAGCTGACGCGAGCATGACAAAAACGGAGCTCAAAGGTCGCCATTTTGACACGGTTGCCTTATGAAACTCGAATTGCAGAGGGGTGCTCGACTCCTTCAGGAAATGAGGCGTCCGAGACATATTCGGAAAGTGGCAGGAACGCTGAGAGCGCTATATTGGTGTGCAAGGGGACAATTCTATGAGAGGACAGTATTTGAATGCACATAAATTCCATCAAAACGAAGCCAGTCTATAAACTTTTTGAAAACACCATGCACATGATGCATAACAACCATTCTCTACCAAACAAAGCATGCATGCTTCGAGTTACGTAGATGTGAATTTAAATTATGTCTCGCTTTATCTTTTTTAATTTTCGCCTCCAGTTAAAAAAACGGAACTGCCTTGACCACCTTATCACTAAAACTGTGTCACTAGGTGTTTTCACTAACTACAACTACAAAACTGGAACAATCTGGTCTTCCTTTGGCATTTTCTTACCGGTTGTCGGGTGCTTCATTTCGCGTCGAAATGCCTACATATTACATACGTACTACATACTATTATTTTGTTTGCATTTTATACTAGTATGCATTATAGTATGTGTCAGTGCATTACCGCTTTCAACGAAGCTAATACTGTCAGATATTTGAACTGCCATATAATTGGAAATTGTATTAGGTGCCCTACCTTGCTAAATCTAATTTAGTGCTTTAAGGGCATTCATTATCTATTGACCAGCTTTGTAATTTGCATTGACCCATAGACTGCCCACCTGTCTTAGTCTCAAATCGGACTGGAAATTTCACAGTAGCTAATTATATGAAAATAAGTAAATATTATTTTTTGCCTCGGCGACACATGTGGCTTCGTAAAGAACCTCCTCTGGGCCCTAACAAAAGGCTGTAGGGTCATCCTGTGTGTTATCGTTGCCAAAATCTATCCGTGCAATTAAAACGCACTTTCATGTTACGTATATATAGTTCGTACTCCAAGTGCTTAATGGTTCGATGACAAATTGCAGAGCTTCCGGTGCCGTCTAACCTCACTGTGGTGGCTGTTGGGCCGTCGTCCATCAACGTCACCTGGCAGCTTCCGGGGAATAGCACCAACATTACTGGCTACCAGGTGTCCTGGTGCATCAGCGACTTGTGCGTCGGCAAGCTGAACGACCTTACGGCAAAGACTTTCTATTCGGTTCAGCGGCTGCAAGACTTCAAGAACTACACCGTGTTCGTCTGCGCCTACGTGGACCGCGGCCTGACCACCTTCGTTGGACAATGCATCAACGTTAGCGCCAAGACGCGGCCCGCGGGTGAGTGTCTACTTGGCGCGCGTTTCTTCATTACTCAGCCGTAATGTAAAGAACGTTATCGATGACAGACGGTGCAAGCACATTGTCAGCTGATTCCCGCACTTAATCGGGAATGCTGAGGCGAGCGACTTTAAACGGACTCCACATGCTTGGTTACATGCCCAGGACAGAGTTTAGTGGAAAACGCAAAAGGCGTTTTATATTCAGCAAGAATTTCAAATAGGCAGGAACCTTATCACGTTAAATATTTTTTTTACCTACTAACACCGTCGTTCCGTACCAGATTATACGCCGTCATTTTCACGGAAAGATGCCAAGAGGTAAAATTGGCAGAGCCTTTTGTGTACGTTGTTACGAACAAAAAGCGAGAACTAATGCATAAAAGTAACCGTCAGTGTTGGAAAACTCCTATGCGGTAATTGTTGGAGAATGCATTCGGTGAGTGCACCGAAAGTCGAGAAAACAGGACTGTGGAGTGCTAGACGTATATTGTATAGCAGGGCGACAATACCGGGCCGTAGCGTTAAAACATCTTCAAATATACTCCAGCTTAAGTCTTGTACTTCTTTATGTGGTCAACCATATATGTTCTTGCTTAAGTTTTGTACTCTTATGTGGTCATCCATATAGCAAAAGTTCACTCGCTTTGTGTTGCTACTGGCAGTTGTTTTTTGCTGAAAACTGCAGATTCCTGATGCGTTCTGCATGATGTGATTTATACTACGGCATGTCAGGTCGACCAAAACCGGCTTATTTCACTAAATAAAAGAAAAGAAAGCACCAATAATGTAGGCTCTCGATTGAGTTTTGTATACTATAGGTGCTACAAAAACTAAAGTAACATGCCCGAATGTACACGATAAAAAAAACAAGGTTCTTTTTCTGACAAAACGCAGTTACCCGGTCTGCTTACGCACGAAGTGCTGCATGCGAACGCTCGTGCACATGACCGAAAACACGGCCACTTCTCGCCACCGGAGACAGGCTAGAAGAAAGTGGCTGTGAAAACAGGGGCCTGGTGGCTCACTGATATGTGTGGAAACAAAACGGGTCCTGGGCTGTACCACCCATGGCAAGCAAGCGTCAGGGCAATGACTTTGCATTCATTTAGTCTCCGCGACAGGAAATGGATTGACTTGGGCGTGAACGGAACAAGGCAAAAGAAAAGCACTCTGCGGAAATTCCTCGAGGCCATTGTCGATGGTATCTTTTTCGGTGTGCGCGATGTTCGCGGAAGACGGATGAATCACGAATAGGTTGCACGCTATTGTACTGTCTTCGTCCCGTGCGGCAATGGACGGACGTGACCGACATCTACTCTTTCTTCTCGCAGCTCCCACCGGTGGTGTGGCGATACCACTGAGCCAGTCATCGATCCTCGTCGCCTGGGCACCCAAACCGGGATGCCCTTCGATATCGGCTTACCAGCTGAGGGTCGCCAGTCCGACGCCCACCGTAAACTGGGCCTCCACGGAACTCACTCAGTACACTTTCGCGAACTTGGTGACGAAGACGAAGTACACCTTCCAGCTTCGGTGGTGTCCCCTGCCGGGAACGTGCAGCCGAGCCGTGAACATAACTGGAAGCACTTTCTGAATCCTTCCAGTGCAAGAACCACTTGCATAAGGAAAGGCCTGAGGGTCTGTGTACGTTGGAATGACGATGGTGCTCTACAACTACGCGCGATGAAACTTAAATAAGGCACATCGTGCATGCCAATGGTGTACTCCGAAGTCTCAATGCGCTCATCTATTTGCTAACAGGGTAAATGCTATGCGCTGCAATGAGTATTATTTACGTCACACTGCCTATAAACTGTTTTACGTGTTCATCTTCGCGCTAGTCACTAAGAACGTGAATTCACTGCGTGCATGCTCTTCTAGCCAGACATCTCGAGATACTTATATTGCGAAGAACAAAGCTGTAAAAATTGGTTCTCGCAAAGCAAGCTGTGCGTAAACTCGTTCTTTGACAGCAGGGTGTCTTGTTTTAAGCGCGTATTGATGTTATGTGCTAAATGTGACAGCATTCATGGGGTTTCTATGGTTGGAAAAGTCAGGCGCATGGAAAACATTGCCACAAGAGGAATGAAAAGGTGCCTTTATGTTCTATGCCTAACTTTACAGACCCTTTGTAACCTTGCGAACTCGCTCAGCTTTCTCTCGTTCTAAATAGAGCTAATTTCTAAGGTTACATTCACGTCCTTCTGTAATGGTGGGGGTTTGTCTGTGATTAATTAGCGAGCTATGTAATATGAATTACAAAAATCTGATCGGATTCGTTTAGTAGTAAGAACGCGGAATGCGCGAGAATGCAAAAAGCTATAGTTTTGTGCCGCTCTTAAGTATATTCAGCGACTCCTCAATGTTAAATATAGTAAATGCCGACGCTGTGCGAAAAAATAAATATGAGACGGATAGACGAGTACAACTACCGTGATTAAAAGCGCGCTTCTCAGATTCCAAAGCGCGACGACGGAGAGTGATATTAGGTATACGCGGGCTTCGAGCACAGTGCCGCCCGCCGTACAAACACATCGCTTCGAAGGCCACTTGTCATCCACCCTCGGTCTTCTGTAAGCTTGGCTATGTTTCGAAGCACCCAGCATTTCTATTCTTCAGCCGTATCTCATATGCCACGTCAGTGAAGGAATGGACGATAAACGGTCATGACTCCCATGAGAGACCGCTCCCGATGAATGAATAAAGAGTTTTATCTTCGTCTCTATTTCATAGCCCAGCCACCAAATAGCGGCAATTACAAGCGAGTAATACGGGGCCGCTTGCGCTTGGATGGATATAATAGTGGCATGTTGGAAATGGAACACGTAAATTGTAGAAGTTCCTTTCGAAAACTTATCGAGCATGAGCACGAGAGTGAGTGAGACCAGCACCACTGAGATAACGCTGCTGCACTGCCTCGTAGCTGTTAGGTCATACAAATACACGGAAGTTTCCATTGCGTACCTAACACCTAGTTAATGTGGCGAATTGGGCATGTTGGTTCATATTTGAAAAGGCGGCAGCACAAAAAAGACATGGATGGAGACAGGACGACAAAGACGAGTGCTGAATTTCTAAGATGATTGTGAACGGTTCACTAAAACATACGTGCTGTTCGAGCCAGGGGTTAACATCTGCGCATGCGTAAATGTGCCAGCTCTTTGTCTGCAAGCATGAAGGAGGCCATGCTCTTATCAGCAGCAGCAGCAGCTGCTGCTGCAGCTGCAGCAGCAACCTATTTTAAGTCCACTGCATGACAAAGACCTCTCCCTGCGATCTCCAATTACCCCTGTCCTGCGCCAACCGATTCCAACTAGCACCCGCAAATTTCTTAATTTCGTCGCTCCACCTAGTCTTCTGCCGTCCTCGTCTGCGCTTACCTTTTCTTGGTACCCATTCTATCACCCTAATGGTCCAACGGTTATCTAATCTACGCATTACATCACCTGCCCAGTGCCATTTTTTTCTCTTAATGTCAATTAGAATATAGTCTATACGCGTTTGCCCTCTGATCCAAATCGCTCTCTATCTGTATCTTAAAGTTATGCCTAGCATTCTTCGTTCCATCGTTCTTAGCGTGGTCCTTAACTTGTTCTCAAGCTTCTTTGTCAGTCCAAGTCTTCGCGCCATATGTCAGCACCCGTAATATGCACTGATTGTATACCTTACTTTTCAGTGATAACGGTAAGCTTTCAGTCAGCTCACAATGTCTGCCGTATGCGATCCAACCCATGTTTATTCTGTGAATTTGTTTCTCATGGTCAAGGTTCCCTGTGATTAGATGACCTAGTTAAACGTACTACTTCAGACTCTAGAGGCTGACTGGTGATCCTGAACTCTTGTTCCCTTGCCCGGTTATTCATCGTTACCTTTGCCTCCTGCCTATTAATATTAAACCCCACTCTTACACTCTCCCTGTTAAGGCCCTCAATCATTTGTTGTAACTCGTCTGCAGTGTTGCTGAATAGAACAATGTCATCGGCAAACCGAAGGTTGCTGAGGTATTCGCCGTCGATCCTTACTCCTAAACCTTCCCAGTTTACTAGCTTGAATACTTCTTCCAAGCACGCAGTGAATAGCATTGGAGAGATTGTCTCCTTGTCTGACCCCTTTCTTTATAAGTATCTTCCTACTTTTCTTGTGTAGAATTAAGGTGGCTGTGGAATCTCTGTAGATATTTTCCAAGGTATTTACGTAAGTGGTCTGTACTTCTTAATTTCGCAATGCATCTATGACTGCTGCTCTACTCTACTGAATCTCTACTGAATCAAATGCTTTTTCGTAATCTATGAAAGCTATATAGAGAAGCTTATTGTTCTCTGGGGATTTCTCGATAGCCTGATTAATGACATCGATGTGATCCATTGTAGAGTATCCCTCGCTGAAGCCAGCCTGTTCCCTTAGTTGACTAAAGTCCAGTGTTGCCCTTAGTCTATTGGAGCTTATTTTGGTAAATATTTTATATAATACTGGAAGTAAGATAATGGGCTTATAATTTTTCAGTCCTTTAACTTCTCCCTTTTTGTTGATTAGTATAATAATGGCATTCTTCCAGTTTTCTGGGACCCTTGCAGTGGATAGACACTTCTTATAGAGAGGCGTCAGTTTTTCAAGCATGTCTCCATCATTGATTAAATCGACTGTTATTCCATCTTCTATTGCCACTTTTCCCCGTTTCATGTCTTGCGAGGCCCTTCTGACCTCATCTCTAGTTATAGGAGTTTCTGTATCCTGTTCTTTATTGTTCGGAATGGAGCTTTCCTGAGTCCTCTGTGTACTGTACAGGTCAGTATATCCCTCCCCAAGTCAAGAGATCCGCCCAACCTTGAAAATACTTCCGTTACCAAGAGGAGTAAAGTGCGTGTGACATGGAAAATCGCAAAATCTGAACAGATCTTTTGACTTCGGGAGGAATGGTTTAGCATGGCCTCCATCACGCTTGCAGACAGAGCTGGCATAGTTACGAATGCGCAGACGTTAACCTTTGGCTCGGGCAGCACGTATATATTTTCGTGAACCATTCACAATCATGTTGTTGGACGGAGACAATCGTCCTATCTCCAATCGTGTCTTTCTTTTTATTGCGCTGCCGCCTTTTCTAACACCTAGTATGACGAAAACACGATAGTCGCCACTGCGCACATGTCTATATATATATATATATATATATATATATATATATATATATATATATATATATATATATATATATATATATATATTCGTCATTTTTTATTCCCGCCTTCGCAACAAGGTTTTATACTTCTTCGCGGACACGCTATGGATGGGAAATTATGGGCAAGAAATAACCCAATTCAATAACAAAATAAAATTTTTGCGTTTATAGTCTGCCTTTATAAGTAATCCTAATGATAGTCGCGTTCTATAAGGCGACTTCATTTTGCTTTATTTTCCTGCAGGACATGCGTTCCCAGATAATTCCAAATTTTACACCCGACACTGACTGCTGCAGATGATCACACAATATGCATTTCTTTTCCACTAGAAGGCAAACGTGCTTTCTGCACTTCTGTTACGAGTGTTGCCAGAAACATGCCCTTCCACAAATGCGACTTTCTTCCTACTACTACGCCACAGTATCGGTGACATCGTCAAGCCGGACTTTGCCATTTAGACATGGTGAAAAATCGCAGATGGTCGGCTCCTTTCGCAAGTCGCAGCGAGGTACGTGCGATACGGCATTCAACATGTGAAACCCAACCTTAGTCTGGGGCTTTACGACACATTAGCGTCGATGACTAAAACGGGCGTGTTGGATTGACATCAAGTGTAGCGCAGCAAAAACAAGGACAGAAGAAGAAACGACAGAGACTCAAGCGCTGGCATTGCGGCTTTGGTATTCGGTTTTGGCCTTAGGTTTGGAGTATGCTGCTGCGGCACACTTCATGTCATGTCATGATGATCAATGAGCAAGCGCACATCGCTACCCTCGTTTACATCGGTCATTGTCAGCGAAACAGAATGGATGCATAGACGGGCAAAGCAAAATTAGTTTCGAGCGTATAAGAGCAAGCTGTGGCTTAGCTGCTCCTATCTAAATACATGGGAACGGAGAAGTCGTTTTCTCAGCAATCACTGCACCGATTTTGATGAAGCTTGCTGAAATTAAAAGTAAATTAAAATGGAATAACTTTGGTAAGCGATTTTCAATATCTTCCGCCAATGTTATTGTAATATTCTCGAAAATGGCGAAATATAAGAAAAGTCAAGTACTTCGTTTGCAACTATAACTCTGCAATAAAGAACGATATCCCAATTGTTTATCCTTTACCTCGCACTAAACCCACCGGCGCACGTCGCGTCTCTCAACTAGGAGTGCGCATGCACGTCACAGCATAAGTCATCGCTAGGCACAGCCAATCCCCCACTGCGCGCCTCCTCACCCAAATACCTGTGCAGCGCGACGCGCGCTCGAAGCTGTTGCCTATGTCTCGCCTAGCCTTTCCTCCTCTCCACTCCCTTTGCATAGCTGCACCGAATTTTGAGCGGTCGCCGGGCACGACTGGAACTCAAACAGCTCCGCTGTTAGAAATGGAGACGTAATGATTCGAGCATAAGGCTTCTGTGCTGAGGGACTGAGCTTCCATCCCACTATCCAGCCCGTAATACATTTTATTTAAGTGTGAGATATCCGGCAGGATAGCAGCACCACCCAGCAGCAACGGTCAAGAAAGTCCGGGAGTGCTTGCAACGAAAGCTTCGCTTTAAAAGAAAGCTTGGAATGAATAATGCATATATTCATATGCCGTATGGAATCGAGATGGTTCGAAGACAGCGGTCTTGTATCGTAGAGAAGCATATTGGTAAGGAGCGGTCACTCCCGTAGGGCCCTTCAGCCGAGCTACTGCACTGCCGCCAGCGCCCTGAGCGGCTGATCAGACCGCTAATCTTCCGAGATTTCAGACGAGTGGTCTAACTCTTAGTTTCGGTTTCGATAAAAATGCTTTCGATTGTTGTTTTCCTTTGGCTGCAGAAATGCTCAAAACGTCGTCTCTACAGTAGCGCAAGAGCTCTAATCATCTTTAAGCAGGCCGTACAAATGGTCGTAATAAGCTCGCGGATGAAAAATATTGTACTGAAAAAGCAGCCAAGCTTCTCGAAAGGCCAGAAAGGCTGAATCAGCTCATGCAGATTGGAAAAATAATGCGATCAAGGCTCTCTTTATTGCAGTTCTTTTACCGTTTCTGAGCCAATTTTCTCAATTGCACACAATGGGAAGCAGTGGTTCCATACAAAAAAATTAATTTTTTCTTGTTTACACAGGGAATTGGACAGAAAGAATGCTGGATGACACACTTGATAAATACACAAACCAAACTACAAGAAGAACGTTTTAGCAATGACAAGCAACGCGTCAAGTAAAAGTGGCACTTGCGAACTGGGCTAGGCGCCATGCAGCGAGGTTAACATCATTCACAAAACGATCCCAAATGCGCATTACACTGCTCGGACTGCGCCTAATGAAACGTTTTTGTGATGGTACGAGTGAGCCACATGTAACGAGTTCTGTGCATTGAACCGAAGGTCTTGCGAGTGACTTTTGGAAAATTGGTTGTCGGATGTAATGCGCATGCTCTTCCGGAAAAGACGGGTGCAAAAACAAGCGGATGGCTGCACGGTAAACGGCTGCCATGGCTCAGATTCTATGCTACTTGTCCAAAATACGCTCACCCAGCATAACAAACGTCTTGCAACAATGCTCTTAATCCAGAAAAAAGGAAACACCTTACCGCACGAGCGAGGCGGCGCGTGGAAAAGCACGGTGGGGTGGGCGTAATCAGCGGTACATGACCGGTGCAGCATCAACGTCTTTATGAAAACGGAATGCGTGCACGTAACCACGTAGACTTATGATAAGCTGTCTTTTGAGGTACTTTTGAGGTAAAATGGATGCGCAAATTGCTACGCCGCCTGGCGGGTGGTCAGACCCTTACTTGCTCGGCCGCGAAACGGCTCGAGTGCCCGCTCTTTACGTAGGTATGTTTCTCTGGGCTTGAGTTCATTTTTTGCCTGAGGAAGGGATCAAGCAAATTGAACCATGGCATATAGCGATAAATAGCGCATGGAAACCACCGAAACTATTGACGCTATGTCAGCGTTAATACATTTGTCGGGCTGCCCAAAGGGCGAGGAGGTTTCGGCAATGCATTCGAGATAACCGGTGGCTGTCTCCTCAGAACCGCCTTTTTCGCTTGCGGCCTATTCATACGTTCCTCACTGGCGTCCACATGGTGCCCCCTGCGCCAGGAACATCATGGGCGCCCCGGGTGTCTGCAGTGTCAAGAGGTGGTCAAGAGCGAAGTAGCGAAGTCTAACTCGTACCGTGGGAATAGTTAATTGGGGGCCGAGGCAGATCCGTAGATGGTGTTGTTGCGCGGACGATGAGGCTGTGGTAAGAACGTTCGAGTCGGTACTTGAAGATTTCTGGCATTTGTTCCGTGCGTAAAAATTATCCTCCGTAGTGTTTCTAGTACCCTTGGTTCGACTCGTCATGGTATTGTACGTGAACCAAAGTTTGCGGAGGCCCGTGCCTCCCTTAAATGTAATGCAGTGACCTCTCCACCTTTCTCTTATAGCAGGCACATACCCAGGATTTTTTTTCGGGGGGGGGGGGGGGGGAGGGGCAACCCAAGGTAACTCCTCTATGTAAATGAGGGGGAGGGGTACCTTTACTAGTACACATGTGAATAACGCCCACCATTCGCCAAAAAAAAAAACGCGTAAACCCACAAAAGAGAAATGAAATAAGGTGTATTTTACAGGCACACCTGTGCGATACACCTCTCCTTTACTTGGCAAACAAAGAACCACGTCAAATGGACTAGCGCAGGAAAGAAGCGCAGGAAGAACACTGCCAAGAACAAGAAGCCCCCCGATAGTGTAAAATAAAGATTAGTAGAACAGAACTTAAAAAAAAAAAACAGCAGTTGGCAACAAAGGCACACGGACCGCGCGGAGTTGTGTTACTCCACCAGCCAATCACAAAAGCAAACAAAATCGTCGTCATGCGGCCTTTTCAACATTGCATCGTGCTTGACACCTCCGGAGCATCTGCTGTTCTTGAAGAGTCTTTTCATCGGCGGAAGCAATGAGGTGTGCAACAGACATGGACATAACGTATGGAGTCTGCGCATTTCGCATGAAA
Organism: Dermacentor variabilis; assembly: GCF_050947875.1. Taxonomy (NCBI): domain Eukaryota; kingdom Metazoa; phylum Arthropoda; class Arachnida; order Ixodida; family Ixodidae; genus Dermacentor; species Dermacentor variabilis. The sequence goes on from NC_134568.1 coordinate 89,973,131, forward strand.
CTTCACTGCCAACTAAAGTGAAACTTCACAACGAAATTGAAATAGTTGTAGCGAAGCAAGCATGTTATTTCAGTTCAATAAAGAATTAGGCATCCGCCATTCCACTATAGTAGGCGAGGGAAAATTACGCGCTAATAATAGTATTTGTGTAGTCACCGCCTTATTTGGGTTACAGAAAAAGTTTGAAGTACGAATTATTTGCAGCCTCGCGGAGGAACAGTGGCTGGCGTCCATAAGGGCGTGGGCGGGGCTTCATTGCAGACTTAGGTTGTATCCGACTATAGTAGCGTTTTTTTCAATTAGCTCTGGAAGAATTATACATAAATATATATTTGCGGAACAATCGCCGTTCTCTTAGGTACCTCGTTTACTGCTCTAACATGTTAAGCGCCACAACCGACTCGTATTGCTATTTGGGAAGTTGCGTAACGATGCGTGGCCGCCAGTTGCGTACAACTGCCTATGGCGCAGGAAGCTGCGATTCTGCACGTACTTCGCCCGCCACGGAAGGTTAGAAAAACACCTACATAAGCACAGCAGAGGACTGGCTATACGTGATAACTGTAGCAGCGTCATTCAGAACGCACGGAATTGTCCTCCCCTTCTGGCGGCGTTTTGTCTACTTCCTCTTTAAATAAAAAGATGTTGATCCATGAATATGTTCATAAAGAAACGGTTAAATTTGTTAATTTTCGCTTTTCCTTCCTGTTTGGCTGTTGCGTTGGCACTCTCCCTTAGTAGATAGCTTAATTTCTCAAATCCTTGCGACTCTTGTTTCCAGTCGGCAATTTTGCACGAAAAGAGCTGTACAATTAGGGGAAAACCAGACGCGTTCACGGGTGACAGTCATATTGCCTATAAGTGTAAGGGTTATTGCAGGGTTTGATGATGGACGCTGTCTCGCATTATCTTATTTTCCACCTTATCTCACTCACATCACGGGTATAATGTTCCGAGCGTCGCGGCAAGCCGTCACTCGAGGAAATAATGAAACAAAAAGAAAAGTTAAACGCAAATGGCATTTTCTCTCACCCCAACTCGTTCCATGTGCATACAGACCAGCTGACCATGAACCGAATCCCTTTCCTGGTCCCTGGATCAGTCTAAATGAAGAAGGTTGAAATAACGAAGCAACAACGATGCGCGTGACCGTTGAATAAACGATGACAACTGAATGCATCTGGAGTTATCCGCGCGGGCACCGAATTGATGAGGAAACTGGCCTTCACATCCCAGGAGACGCCGTTAACTACCGCCATCCAAAAAGAGTGAAAAAGGCAGCAAAATGTTGACCGCCGAATAGCTGTCAAGTCTCAACATTGATTTGGCGGCGCTTTAGGAATGTGTGTGAGAAGTGGTGGCGTGGGCGCGGAAGGGGGGGGGGTATGTGTCCTAATTTCGGGGGGGGGGGGCGAGCCCCTCCTTGGGTACGGGCCTGTCTTATAGGCTGCTTAGCTGGTCGGCGCGCTCGTGTAGTTGCGATGTTCTACGGTTATGTCGTCATGTCTTCGTGCGATAGTTGCGTGTTTTTCCAGCAGAGAGAGAGAGAGAGAGACAACTTCATGTAGTCGCCTGCAGAACGATACCATGACTAAACGGCGCCGTGACGCGGGCCCTGACGTCTTCTCAGCGGGTGGTCTCTACTCAACTCCAGCGCGTGTTACTCCCGCGGTCGGTCGTCCTGAGGGGCAACGTTCCGTCGGTTTCGCCCGACCTTTCAAGAGCCGCCGAGACCTGCTGGACGGCCCAGGTTTGACTTTCGTGGTCGTAGCATTCCACCGCAGCCGCGAGTCGCGGCGGAATCGTTGTACTTGTCGAAGCCTCATTGGGGAACTTGGTGCAATCCCATAGGATGTGCGTCAGGGTGGCCCTCTCCCGCTGGCACACGCGGCACACATCACTCACCTATAATTTAGGGTATAGATGAGTCATTAACACTGGGGTGGGTAAAGAACCAGCTTGCAATTGTCTGAACAGCACCGCCTCCGCTCGGCTCAGCCCCGGGTGCGGGGGTGGGAAAGTCCTTCGAGTCAGGCGGTGGAACTGTGTAAGTTCGTTGAACGTCTTCATGCGGTCCTTGGCACTACACCACGTTGGACGGTCGGTTGCAGCGGCGCGGTTGGTTAGCGCTCGCGCCACTGCGTGTGCCGTCCCGTTGTGGTTATCGTGCTTCTCGGACGCATCGTTGCCCGCGTGCGCCGGGAACCACTTGATTCTAACATACCGATTCTGTCGTTGCAGGTCAGCCGAGCACAGAACGCGCACAGCCTCACCACACACTTTGCCATTTGCATAATTCCGCACTGCACTTCGCGAATCGCACAACACCGTCTGGCACCCGGGGTCGGCAATGGCCAGGGCAATGGCCACCTCCTCCACCTGACATGCATCGCGGACCCGTAAGCTCGCCGCTGCCCTCGTCGCGCCCGACTTTCGGCACTCCAACAGTCGTAATACATGTGGGTCCTTCATGGGGGGGGGGGGGGATATAAATGTGTTCCTACACCATTATCGCAATGGCCATGGTCATCTAGCTATGGAGAAAGCGTGTCAAAAACATCGTTGTGTTTTGGTTTTGTTTTTCTACCGCCAGACAAGTGGCTGAGGTCGTCATTTTGTATCGTCTTCTGATACACTGTTGCATTGCCCTTTTGTATTTACCCGCAAATCCCGTTGTTGTTTGATTCTTCGTTTTTTTTCTTTTCTACACTTTCTTGTGCTTTATGAAATCAGCTGAAAACTTTTTACGCTCCTTGGCCTGCAAAGACCTTTGACAACAAAATGCAAGCAGCGTACCCTGAGAAGGTATCCATCACGAGAACACGGCTGTCTTTGTGCGCAAAATTAAACAATATCACGTGAAGTGTCGAACGGAGTCGTGAACTTGCGCATGATCCACAAAAACAGTGCCTTTTGAGCGCACATGTAGCGTACGCCCACAATAAATAATATGGACGTGACAGCGGCGCAAATCACTTAAATTAAAGTGTCTCGGGCAACTGAAGTGCAATTTACAAGTGTTCAGGGGCAAAGGTCTTCACACCAGTTGCCGAACTTGTTCTCCTCCGACCTGCCACAATTTTTTATGCTGTGTGTGTTCTTTGGATCGCACCGCTGGTACGAGTTGTTGTGGTCGTACCCGCTGGTACGATTTGTTGGGAACTCGGCGCTGACGCCCGTGGTTGTACCTGGGTCGCAAGCCCCAAGGGTAGCGTTGGCCTGGCGGCCTGGGGTACAACTGGAAGCATCCGAAGGTCCCGGCAAAGCATGAGACGACTGGTAACAACAAAACAACTTGTTTATTTTAACATCGCAAAGAGTTGGCGGTCAGGTTGACCGAAGTAGAGAGACGGGAGAGCACTTTACTCAACAGAAGAAATCGGAGCCCTCCTTTTGGCGTCCGGGGGCAGCTGTTTTTATACTCTCGCAGTTGAGGGCAAGAAGGAACCCCTCAATAGACGAGCACGTGATTGTACAATGGGCTAAGGTGACGCACACTGTCGTAGCGCCGCCGGTCGGGCACAAAGACTGGGAGGAGAAGGTAACTTCTGCTCTCGTAGCGCCTCTGGTCGGGCACAATGACACATACACTCACACACGCACATGAAGACACGTGACATCGGAACATGCCTGGAAACGCCTGGAAACGCCTGGAAACGCCTGGCGGGGAGCGTAGCGGCGACGCCGAACGGGCCAAAATGTCTGCCGCTTTGTTGCAATCGCGCTGGCTAAACCGCGCGTCGTAGGCGAAACGTAACAGACCGCCCCGCCGGGGAAAGGAGATCCCGATGGACAGGGGACTGCATCCGCTGTCCGGAGGGATGTCGCTCGATGATGCTCATAACAGAAGTCGGGCGTCCCTCGACGTTTCTTGAGCGCCGCGCACAGAGAAGGCCTCGTTCTCTCGTTCAGGTTCGCACAGGACACTGCAAAGTGACTTCGGGAGAGTTCACATTCTTGTTCTCGTTCCCGGCAAGCGTTAGAACTACGCTGAAACTCAACCGCTCAGTCAGCAAGCACGGCACAACCCTCACTAAGCCCTGCCAGGCTCTTTCCCCTTTTTATACCACTGCCTAGTTCCTTACAGTAGTCTAGCATCACTCAGAACGCGTCCACAAATTGGAAAATTGCACTAGAAAGCATATCATCACTTTGAAACACTAAACAAAAGCAATATGTTAAACAATCCTGCCTCAGGAAGAAAAACATCAGTAACAAACAATTTTGAGGCTGATTCCTACGTTAGGGGCTTCGACTTAAGCCATCGGCGTTACCGTTGAGACTCCCCTTTTTGTAACGCACCTCAAAGGAATATTGTTGCAAAGCGAGGCTCCAGCGCAGGAGGCGGCCATTTTTGGGAGAGATGGTCTGCAGCCATTGGAGAGGGCAGTGATCCGTCTCAATGATAAACCTCGAGCCGGCTAGATAGCATGACAATTTCTGAACGGCCCACACGAGACATGCACACTCTTTCTCGGTGGCGCTATACGCCTGCTCACGACTGGTCAGCTTACGACTAGCATACAGGACGGGGTGTTCTACTTCTCCATTTTCCCGTTGGCACAGTACAACGCCCATGCCTCGCTCACTAGCATCGCACTGAACAACAAATCCTTTTGTATAGTCTGGCGATCGTAGCACAGGCTGGCTTGTTAGGGCACTCTTTAGGGCGCTAAAAGCTCTTTCCTTTGTCTCGTCCCAGACGACTGTTTGAGGCTCTGTTTTTCTTAGAGCATCCGTCAGGGGAGCCGCGATATCAGAGTACCTGGGGATGTACCTCTGATAGTAGCCGGCGACACCTAAGAACGACCGAATATCGGTCTTCGTGCGCGGTTGCGGAAAGTCTCGCACAGCGGCCACTTTTATTTCAGAGGGGCGGCGACGACCCTGACCAATCACGTGACCGAGGTAGACAACCTCGGCCTGTGCTAACTGGCACTTAGGAGCCTTGACTGTCAAGCCCGCTTCGCGCAGGCGGGTTAGCACTGCCCGCAAGTGTGCCATATTCTCAGACCAGGATGCGGAGAATATCGCTACGTCGTCTAGATACGGTAAAGCGAATTCTTGCTGTCCCCGCAACACTTTATCCATGAGGCTTGAAAAACAGTATGGCGCGTTCTTCAAACCAAAACTCAACACTTTAGGACGGAATGTTCCCATTGGTGAAATGAACGCCGCATACCTACTAGCCTCTTCTGTAAGTGGAACCTGCCAATAACCCCTGACAAGATCTAGGGTGGAAATAAACTGAGCGCTACTAACTTTCTCAAGGCGCTCCTCGATGTTAGGGATCGGATAAATTTGATCCTTAGTGATGGAATTAAGCCTGCGGTAGTCGACGCAAGGACGAGGTTCCTTGCCCGGTACCTCAACTAAAATCAAAGGGGAGGTATAATCACTCTCACCTGCCTCAATAACACCGAGCTGTAGCATTTTCTTTACCTCAGCCTCCATAATATCGTTCTGGCGGGGTGACACCCGATACGCCTTGGATCGTACTGGCTCTGGGGAGATAAGTTCTATATCATGAGTAAGTACAGAAGTCCTACCAGGCCTCTCAGAGAACAGACCTTGAAACTCTTGTAATAGCTGGTGTAGTTCGGTTTTCTGCTCAGGCGACAGCGGTGCTTTACTGATAAGGTCACTAATGACTTGACCGGTGTCTTCCCTGTTCGTCACTGAGCCTAGTCCCGGAAGCTCGACCGGAAGCTCTTCAGGAACGTTCACCATCATGCACACCACTGCTTCCCTTTGTTTATAGGGTTTGAGCAGATTACAGTGGTAAACTTGCTGTGCTTTCCGCTTTCCTGGCAGACTCACCACGTAGTTAACGTCCGACAGTTTCTGAACAATTCGTGCTGGGCCCTCCCACTGCACGTCTAGTTTGTTGTTTAGCGATGTGCGCAATATCATGACCTCATCGTCCACCTCAAAACGACGGGCCCTGGCGGTCCGATCATAATAAACCTTGGCCCTCTGCTGGGCCTTTGCCATTGCTTCACCTGACAACTCCTGTGCCCTTCTTAAGCGTTCGAGGAGCTTAAGCACGTACTCCACCACGACTGGGTCGTCGCCCCTGCCTTCCCATGATTCTCGAAGCATGCGAAGCGGAGACCGAAGCGAGCGACCGTACACCAGTTCAGCTGGCGAAAACCCCGTAGCCGCATGCGGCGCGGTCCTTAAAGCAAACATCACCCCAGGCAGACACAGCTCCCAGTCAGTTCGATGTTCAAAACACAATGCTCTCAACACGCGCTTCATGACGGAGTGGAGCTTCTCAACGGAATTCGACTGTGGGTGGTACACTGAGCTGTGTAGCAGCTTTACCCCACAGCTTTCGAGAAAAGTTGTCGTCAAAGCGCTTGTAAACACTGTGCCCTGATCTGATTGGATTTCCGCAGGAAAACCAACTCGCGCAAATATGGACAGTAGTGCATTGACTATCTCAACTGAGCTGAGTTCTTTAAGCGGCACTGCTTCAGGGAACTTTGTCGCTGGGCAGATCACAGTCAAAATGTGTCTGTACCCCGTGGCTGTTACCGGCAGAGGTCCCACTGTATCAATAACGAGCCGTCTAAAAGGCTCCGTAATGATAGGTACCAATTTCAACGGCGCCCTCGATTTGTCCCCTGGTTTGCCCACCCGCTGACAGGTGTCACATGACCTTACGAAATGGTCTGCGTCCCGAAAACACCCTGGCCAATAGTACTCTTGCAAGAGACGGTCCTTAGTTTTCTTAACTCCTAGGTGTCCGGACCACGAACCCCCGTGCGACAAGCGCAACAGATCCTGACGATAGCATTGAGGAACGATCAGCTGATCGAACTCCACTCCTCTGCGGTCTAGATACTTCCGGTACAGGACTCCACCTCTTTCCACAAAACGCGCATTTTTCCTGGCGATACCTTCCTTGACATTGCAGCGTATGTTTTCTAGGCTACCATCCTTCTTTTGCTCGGCTATCAAAGCCGACCGGCTGACTTTTAGCAACCTATCAAGTCCGTCTGACGTAGGCGCGATGAGCAAATCTGTAGATAGCTCTTCTAACTTTCCCTTATCGGGCATTTCCTCTCCAGTATCTGGCGCCTTCAACGCTACAGACTCAATTTTATTCAGTTCGGGCGTGCTCTGAATATCAGCTTGCTGCGACTCTGACCCTTTTTCGTTGTTTGATAACGTCGGCCCCGCAACTACCGCCTTTGCAGCGAGCTCCCGAACCTTCGATCTGGTTAAGGCCTGAACACTAGCTTCACCAAACAAAAGCCCCTTCTCGCGCAGGAGGTGATCGGACCTGTTTGAAAATAGGTACGGGTACTGAGGTGGCAGCATAGATGACACTGCGGCCTCCGTCTCAAGCGCTCCGAAAGGTCCTTCAATAAGCACCTTTGCTACTGGCAGACACACGCTATGAGCTTCCACGGCTTGCTTGATCCATGCGCACTCGCCCGTGAACATATCGGGTTCTACGTAAGACGGGTGAACTACATCCATTGTAGCTGCGGAATCGCGAAGCACTCGGCACTCTTTCCCGTTCACGAGGAGGTCTCGCATGTAAGGCTCGAGAAGCTTCATGTTCTCGTCAGTGCTGCCTATTGAAAAAAACACAACTTTTGGTGTTGTTTCCGGACACTGCGCCGAAAAGTGACCCGGCTTCTGGCACGTATAACACACGCGCGCTCGCCTCATCTCGAACCGCTTTCTGCGTTTGGCTGCCGCCGTCTCCTTACGTTCGGTCGCACTGCTTTCACTTGCATCCGCACTACGTGTGTTCCCCTTTGCTCTCATGGGTGTGAACTTCGGCCTCTCAAACTTCGAGCCAAATTCACCCTTTTGACCGTCCTTAGCTCCGCGAGCCCGACGCGTCACAAACTCCTCGGCTAGCTCAGCGGCTTTAGCCACCGTACAAACGTCTGGCCTATCCAAGACCCAGTATCGCACGTTCTCCGGTAACCGACTATAAAACTGTTCTAGCCCGAAGCACTGCAGAACTTTATCGTGGTCACCAAACGCTTTCTCTTCTTTGAGCCACTCCTGCATGTTTGACATAAGCCTATACGCAAACTCTGTATATGACTCACTTTTGCCTTTCTCATTTTCCCGAAACTTCCGACGGAACGCCTCCGCAGACAGCCGGTACTTTTTTAGAAGACTCGATTTCACTGTGTCGAAATCCTCTGCCTCCTCTCTATCCAAGCGAGCGACTACGTCGGCCGCCTCGCCGGGTAACAAAGTGAGCAAGCGCTGTGGCCACGTTTCCCGAGAGAACCCCTGCTTCTCGCACGTTCGCTCAAAGTTAACCAGGAACAAACCAATGTCCTCTCCAAGCTTAAACGGCCGCATCAGGTCAGTCATTTTGAACAATACGCGTTCTCCTGCACCGTGTGCCTGACTTCCATTACGAGCGCGTTCCATCTCTACCTCAAGACGCTTCATTTCCAAAGCGTGTTGACGGTCACGCTCTTGTTGCTCTCGCTCTTTCTGTTCTTTACGTTCACGCTCTTCTTTTTCTTTCTGTTCTTTAAGTTCGCGCTCCTGTCTTTTTGCAGTCTCCCTCTCTTCAATGGTCTCAAGGCATTCCGACAGCTCGTCATCCTCAGCCTCTAACTCCAGAATAGCCTTTAGCAGTTCAGGTTTTCTGAGTTTGTCCGAGACATCCAGACCCAACTCTCTTGCAAGCTCCAGCAATTTCGGTTTGCGGAACGACTTCAAATCCATGGCTGCTCTGAATGCTGCTTTCTCTACTGCCTAATATTGTCTTGCCGCAATCTAACCCGGCAGCAACGACAACCACAATTACCAGCTCTGTTTCTGACACTAACAAAAGCCTGGCAAAGCTCAGAAGAAGAAAGTCCCGCACTCACCAAACCTCGCAGCCAAGAGTTCCGCGCAGTCGTTCCGCTGCAGGCAACCAGTCATCACACAGGGCTCGTTGCACTGCTCCCGGATCGTCGTTGAGCTGCTCAGCATACAGTCAACTGCATCTCTTCGCTGCTGGCCTCCGTTGTCGCGATCTCACCGCTGGCAGACAGTTGTTTGGATCGCACCGCTGGTACGAGTTGTTGTGGTCGTACCCGCTGGTACGATTTGTTGGGAACTCGGCGCTGACGCCCGTGGTTGTACCTGGGTCGCAAGCCCCAAGGGTAGCGTTGGCCTGGCGGCCTGGGGTACAACTGGAAGCATCCGAAGGTCCCGGCAAAGCATGAGACGACTGGTAACAACAAAACAACTTGTTTATTTTAACATCGCAAAGAGTTGGCGGTCAGGTTGACCGAAGTAGAGAGACGGGAGAGCACTTTACTCAACAGAAGAAATCGGAGCCCTCCTTTTGGCGTCCGGGGGCAGCTGTTTTTATACTCTCGCAGTTGAGGGCAAGAAGGAACCCCTCAATAGACGAGCACGTGATTGTACAATGGGCTAAGGTGACGCACACTGTCGTAGCGCCGCCGGTCGGGCACAAAGACTGGGAGGAGAAGGTAACTTCTGCTCTCGTAGCGCCTCTGGTCGGGCACAATGACACATACACTCACACACGCACATGAAGACACGTGGCATCGGAACATGCCTGGAAACGCCTGGAAACGCCTGGAAACGCCTGGCGGGGAGCGTAGCGGCGACGCCGAACGGGCCAAAATGTCTTCCGCTTTGTTGCAATCGCGCTGGCTAAACCGCGCGTCGTAGGCGAAACGTAACAGTGTTTGATGGGATATCATTTGCGACATATCATATGCGGCTGGGCAAGTACCGACATACACAACCGGCTGCATCTGCACCGTTTGACCTCGGGCGTCCACAGGACTCGCTATCCCTAGTCAAGCTGTAAACTGTCGCACTTGTTCCACCGGTTGACACGGTGACATCGCATGTTGAATTATCACGAACTCCAAAGCATTCGCCGCCGACGTCTGAACCAACAGATCCACATATGTATAAGAAGTAACTACGCTATTTACCGCTACGGGACGTCCGCGTTTCTCTGTCCAAACAGAGAGAAGCAACCACCACAGCAAATTTCACATGCATATTTATTCCGGAAAAGGGTTTTCTAGTGAGCCTAGCGCATGTGCGCCTGCAAGAGAACAAAACGAACGCTACAAATAGAATGCAGTTACAATCAGTTTCACAGAAAAATGATTATATGCATCTTCAACGCACATTCACCAAGCTGTATGAAGCGAAGCTTTCCTGAAGAAATCCATTGAAAGCAATAAAGTTGTTCATCTTTCGCAACACGTTTTGCAGTAGAGCAATACGTGCCTGTCTGTCGCACGAGTTTACGTCAGTAAAATAAGCTGGATTCACGCAGAGTCAAGAGGGAATGATACAGACACGGGCTCTGGTAACAAAAACAGATTTAATTATTTTTAAGATGGTGCCCCCCCCCCCCCCGCCGTTGTTCGCTGCTGCAGTAATGCGGCTTGGAGTCGACGACGTCGACGCTTGTCTGCAGTCGATGACGGTCCCCAAGGGCTTGCGTCGTTTGAGAATGGGTCGCCGTCGCTCGGTTCAGCAGTCGCCGTCTTCGTAACTGAGGGTCTGTGTCGCTTGCGAATGGCCCAGTCCAAGCTCTGTTCATCTGCTGCTGTCTTTGTCACCGCCGAATATGGTGATCTACCACAGCCACATTTGCTGGCTAAGGGCGGCTAGGTTGTCCATGCGAGGTTGTATAGGCAAGCGCTCTCCCTTTTCGAGGCGGAGGCGCTTTGGGAATTGCTCCTACAGCGTCTCTACTCGACAGGCACCGAGTTAAGAGTGGAGAAAAGCTGAGGCTCCCACAGCCTGTCCTTTAACTCCCTGCGCGGACGAGGGTTTTAAACCCTCCTTGGGTGAGGGGTGCGTTCTACAAAGCAAGCCGCGCGCACTACTGTTCAGGTTCAACAACTGGTCACTCCCACCTATATGGCTGGTAATATTACGGGGTGGTGTTCAATTTTACGTAGGCTACATGTATGTCCGTGTGTGAGTTGCCTCCAGCAATACGCTCTTCACGGGCGTCACACCAGCCCGGCAAGCCGGCCAGTCGCGCAGACCCCCATGCACCCGGCCAACGTGATCCACGCAACGGCGGATTCACTGTATCCGCGATCGGCTCTCTTTTCATAACGTCATCTTCTTGATCAGCCCAGTTTATATATAAACTGGCCTGATTTCACTATCACAGTTTATTTTAGCGAGAGAGAGGGGGCGGGGGGGGGGGAGGTAGTTAGAGTTACTGCAAAGGGAGCCATAAACAGTAACACTATTGGGAATGTGTTTGTGGCACCATCTGTACTTGGCTAGAAGCACTGCTTGTAGCTACCCACCGAGACTGCCCACCGATGGTGCCCACCGAGACAAAAGATTATGAAACGGCGCACGAGAGAGGCTGTCAATAGTAAGCTGAGGACAGAAAAGTATCGAAGAACAGGTCAACTGAACGGAACGCCATGGTATGGCATGAGTGTATTTTACAGGATTGTTGCAGTTAATTTTAGTTGCAGGATTGTATACTCTTGACCAGTTTCTATTTTCAACGTTGCCGCTTACATAAAGCGGGATCAGTGTTTTTTAGCCATCACATTTAAACCACTGACCTGACAGCCATGCACGACGACTGCGAGATACTGCTATTGGCAATTAAAACTTACTTTAAAACATGAAACTCTTTATTAGTTCATCCTTCTGATAACCGAAGGCGACCAAAAACATACAATTCACAATATAGCGCCTCCTTAAGAAACTGCCCTTCAATAACATTATTGACTCGCAAGAGCCAACCCACCTGCTTTTTTTTAAGAACAGGATGCTATGCGGTGCAAGCATATGGAAGACTATAAGCGAGGTGAACCAAAATGAAAAGTGATCATTACTTACAGGTAAAGGAAGTTTTCATTTTCATATTTCTGTATATCTAGAAGATATGTTTTATTTGTGGTCTAGCTACTTTGACCTTAAGACGACGTAGTATTGGAAACGTGTTTCACGCTAAGTGGGAAGTAAAACGTGGCTGCGCTTCTGAAGTTGTATACAAATCTTGTATAGAATGTGCTGTAAGGTGCTTAGTTCGGCTTTAACATCAGCATTACATTTTTATTTTCTTGTCCGTCTGTTTAATCAACGCTTTCATCTCGCACGGAATGCATCTTAACGTCAACCTCAATAAGGCGAACGGACAGCGGACCATGAGGAACATGTATCGACACTGTTGGCTGTAGGTAGACGCTTCGATCTGGTTTCGTGCTCTAGAATAGCCCGAGGAGGAATTCGGCGTTAGTCAACGATGGCCTAGCGTCAGCGTTGGTCAGCGTTCGTGATGGGGCCTGCTTCCTCTCTCTATTTTTTAGGAGCTAGACTGCGTGTGAAACAGAGGCTGTCCTTCAGTTTCCGGCGTTCAAATCACGTTCGTTCGACGTGCTGAAAGTGGCTATTGCGGTCCATGCTGAAATGTTATTTAAGCGCACTACACATGGCCGTTGTAACTACGGCAACGACACCATCAACACTCGTGTGGGCGGGCTATTTCAAATAGGCAATCACGAGTTGCAGGACTGTACGATCAAAGTCGAAAGCACTGTTTTGCTTGTTTGTATTTTGAAATCTGGGTCGAATAATTTAAGAGCGAATGTGCCAATTGCCGCTCTTCTTTTTTCATCTCTGTACACACGACAAAGCGATATTAAATATTGATAGACAGCATCCAGAAACACAATCAACATTATCTAAATATACGAGAGGGTCACGGCTGCCACCGAAACCCGAATGGTACGTGACAGTCGGACATAAGATTGAGGTTTAATGGTATTTTTGCATGCTCTCTATGCCTTGCTGGGGGCCAACACACTTATGCTTATTTTTGTGTGCAGTCGGCAGCCCAGTTACCGCGTTAGACGAGCAGGCGTTGTAATTATGGAACGACAAGTAGGCTTTTTAGTGTCCGGCATTGTTTCTCATCGAAAATTCGCCGACGAGTAACGGTGCTTAGGGCTTTTTATAAAATTCGTATGTGATCATGTGGCCCCATGAGAAACTTTACTAAATTTACGATGATCACTGCTAAATAAAAGCTAAATGGCACGTAAAACACTAAGCGAATTAAAATATACATTGTTGTGAGCTTGCATACAGTTTTCATGGATATATGAACTGATAGGCTTTACATCGGCGTTACAAAAAAAGAATGCGTTGGTTAGGTCACGTTGAAACGATTATGTCTGCAAAATATTACGCCAATGTACACCGCGTAAACGTCAAAATTAATAATCACCCGCGCGATCTTACCCTCAGAACAGTTAGCCTTCCCGCCAGCGGAAAGATGCCAGAGCTCTCGCCAGTCACGTCACGAGTCTCCCCGGGCAGAGCACAGACATTCAAAAGCAACAACACGGGGTGTCTAAACCACAACCGTCTAGCTACTGGATATGCTCAATGCAGAAAGAAAGGAAGTGAAAGAAATAAGGAAAGAGCCGAGGTGGGGGCCTTGATAAAACGTGACATTGGGCAGAAAAAGTGGTTATCGGTAGAGGAAAACCACAGAAGGTGTCTCCCTCGCTGCTCGCCTCCTGAACTCGTTCGTTACCGCGCCTATAGAAATCAATTTTATTGACGTTTTTTTTTTCTAAGCGATGTTAAACATTTCTGTTGAAATTCTTCGACTTCAACATGATGCACGGTCTGAAATGACGACTGAACTTTAAGTATTTGTCAGATTTGACAATTATTCGCAAATTGGGGACTCTGGAAAAAAATATAAAAAGAAACTAGCTTCTAGTGCTCCTAGCACTACTTCTATAGAAGAATGCAAAATTTGCTCTTTGGTCGACTCGGCAACATCATTTTTAAAAGACAGAAGCAGTTAATATACAGAAGCGTCTTTTGAGTTTAACGGTGTCTCAAACGACGGTAGATGCTCATGAGTGTGTGTTATTTTGATAAATACATTCGGTTAATGTCAAGAGCAACTTTATTTATCCCACCGTGGATTGATTTTATCCATCAGCGCTTCGACGGCGTATGTACATTACGAGCAATCCTTCCCGTCCTCTGGGGTTTTCACTCGCACAAGATCAGACAGTAGATTTCAGAGCGATCTTCAACCAAAGCTTGACTAGCTGTCTAATTGCTTACATTTTGAACAACGCCTGTGCAAGTGCCTTTATCCATTACTGTGCAATATCGTGCAGCAGTCCACATTACCGTACAGCACTCTACAGGAACTGAACAAGGCACATGGAGGCTACACCGCCAGTTGAATGCTCGCTAGATCACCTTGCTTGCGCAGAAAAGCTGGTCGAACGAAATAATCAAGTATGAGAAGGTATCTGCGTGCTCCATGACATGACAACAATTGATTCGCGAGCCTGAGGAATGCAGCAAGAGGCAAACGAAGGACCTGCTGCAATGAGTAAAAACAAATGTTCCGTTTACAATAGTAAATTATCCGTTTTCACATTTGCGAAGCTACTACTTTCCCGCATAGCATGGGCATCCCTATTGCTAGTATTGACGCCCGCAAATATTCATATTTTTTTGCATGATCTGACTGACAATATTTGGGAACTGGGGACAGGCCCATAATTTGTATCTCTCATATTTTTTTTAACTCTCAGTACTTAGGCTAAATATAGCCAATTATTGCTTTCATTCGTGTTCCTTGAGGTGCTTCTTGTCAGTTCCCCATAATAATTCTCAAAAATTGCCTGACCAATTATTACTGCTACAAATCTACTGAAAGCACCAGTGATCCGGGTATAATCACATGCATCGCAGTAAAGGTTGCGACTTCTAAGTCCTGAAATGAGATGTTAAACATGAAAGCACGGCAAGTGAGCCCACTTCTTGCGGTAACGATAGAGTTAACCATGGTGTCGTAGGAAACGAGTCGGGAAAAAGAAGAGAAAGTGAAAAGAGGGAGGAAGAGAAAAGAGCAGCGGGATCAGTGGCGTGGGGGGGGGGGAAGCACTAACGGAAGGAGTAATGCTCGTCTAGCACAGTATTTCAGTGTAGGTCTTAAAGATCATCTGAACCTAGACTCGAGTGGAAAGATCGCTATCCTTATTGAAATCACGGACGGCCTGGGACGATCTTCTGCGCAGTTATCACGCGCCAGAAGGGCGACAGGAGATCCTGGCGGCTCGCCGTCCGCAGATTGAGGCGCATATGTGGCTTTACGCGCTGTATACGCTGGACATTCCAGATGTATGTGGACCAGGCCTCAACTGCCGGGCAGTGGATCCACTTGGAGGAGGCCCTTTTAAACTGCAGGAATTCTTTCAGCCACATGCATGCAATGCATCATCTGCTGAGGAGGGTCGAGCGGCCGTTGCGCTAAGAAGCTTTGTCTGGCACTGGTTTGGCATTGATTTGGTGAAAAGGTGCTGGTGATCCTGGAGTCCGGATGGTGTGGGAAAAAGTCGAGGCGTTTTCCCTGAAGTGACAGTGGTCATGCGTCTGTCTCAGTCAGGGTATCAGCTACATGCGAGCTAGCCAGAACGTCAAGGCAGATATCCAAAGTGTTTTGGTGGGCCACTTTGAGCCTACCCCAGTTCTTCTGACGAGCTCCAGGAGAGGGCCGAGTAGCGCACGGTTGTAGAGAGGGACGCAGTGAATATATGTGTTGCCCAGGTTGCTTAGCAGCTGTGTGCTCCAGCTAACAGTCGGTATACCGCATGGAATGTCCTGGCAACATCCAGGTATATCTGACTCGCTGTCGCCTTGGTGAGGCGCGAAGTGCTCCCATAATGGAGGAGTTGAGTGGCATGGACCTGTGACCAACTTGCAATGCCTGGGCCTCGGCAGTTGACACCACAAGATTCATGCACTGACGGCAGTCGCTGATAACATACAGTGCGCACTCCTGGCTGGCCACAGCTAACATCTGGGCTGCAGTATTGTTCTGCGCAACAGCGACAGACCATCAACGCAGAGTTCATGGGAACAGTATAGGCGGTGGCAGCTGGAAAGTATTTATTGGAGGAGAACTACACTTGGGGCCAGTTATTTTCATTACAATGTATTTATGGATAGAGAGCTGCAAGTGGGGCCAGTTGTTTTCACTAGACTGCACTTATGGACCATCGCCATTGCAGCGCTTAATGGTTAGGGCCTCGGTATGGAGGAGCCTCGCGGAACATCACCGGTCATGGTTCGAGGCGTGAGTCATGTCACGTAGCAACAAATTGCTTAAAAAAACGAGAGCCTGCCAGTATCACCTATTTTATCGTGGAATTAGCTAGTGTTCTCTAAGTTAGTATAGCTAAGTTAGTATACGGCGCTTCGTTTTCTGGATCGACCAACATTCGCTATATACTCTTTTCCTCGGCTGTGTGACATCCTACCGCCTTCAGGGTGGGCCCAAGTTGTAACGAAAGAGGTTGTAATTTTTCTTCATCGAAGGAGCCAAAAAATATGATTCGTCATGGCGTCGGCGTCATGCTATCGTCGCAGCCGTCGTAGTCTTGCTGCTGTTGTCACACACACGCTCGCGTTATGCACGCAATTGCTCGCCTTGTATAAACTCAAAGATGTTGGTTCATCTGGTAACGCTTTGCAGAAACCCAAACGACGCTGTAAAGCCAGTTAGCTGCAAAACGCTTCGCGCTGTACCGATTCCCATAGTGCGTGGTATCTGCAGAATTCTTTTTATTGATTACCTCTTAAATGAGGCGAGACCGGAACCCGCCTACGGCAAAGTGATTGGAATGAGCCAAAGACTGCTTCACATTAAAACGTTTGCTTGTAAAGGACACTAGTTCCTCGTACTCGTCTGATTCTGAAATTGAAAGGGAAACAGACTATGTGGAGGTCTTGCTTGAAAACGCTAGAAAAGCCGCTTATGCGGCGACAGGCAGTGCCCCTCGTTCTGGAGGTTACCGCAGCGACCGCAAACTGCGCGCGCCCGTTCAGGGTGAATTCTACTGTGCCTTACCTTTTTACGAAGTAGGAGTGGTTGGAGCACATGTGCATGAAAGGTTGCAGTGAAGGAACAAAACAGACCGCTCTTTCAGAGCAAGCAACTCGGCCACGATGGCTGCACAGCTCGCGTCCGAATCCCCCGGAGTTTTTTCTTGCTTCGGAGAGAAATGGCTCGGCGTCTTTCGTCTGACAGGGATGGTGGCCACATTCTTGAGTGCAGAAGTTTCTTGTTTTCCTTTTTCCGCGTGCCACGGCGCAAGCGTACAATGAGTAGATGGAACACACAGAAGCAACGCTCAGGATGAAACTGAACAGGAAATTCTAACAAGAATAAAACTTCAGCGAAGGGCTATTAACGTTATACGCAGGCGGATCGCGAGGGAATATGCAAGCGCCGTTGTAAGCGGCCGCAGCATGATGCTTGCTGCTGTTTTCTGTGTTCTATAATACAGCGTCGCACGTAGACTACCCGACAGGGGTTTCACAACATTCGACTACATGATTGTGGTAGTCGTGCTCAACAGCACTGCAGACCGCATATACAGTAAGCGAGTCGTCTATACATGCAATTCCTGTCATTGGCGATGGGCAGCCAAGTGGACTTCATTTCCGGGAGATCTGGGTAGGCTTGACGTCACGTTCGGCAGGTGCTTCATTCAGCGTAAAAAATGCATCAATTATTTCTTTACTGCTTATTTCTGACTAAAACTAGCTCCGGTCTCATATTTATAAGGATTCAGCTTTTATTTGTAGCATAAATCATGCTGGCAAAATGTTCATTCAGTACTATCCTTTAAGGAATCGGTGGTATGAACATCTGACAACAGATACTCACGGGCCACGTGCACGGATATTTAATAATTAAAATGACGCCCATTTTCATACCGTTTTTCTAAATATTTCTTACGAGGTTCCCACTATGTACATATAGTAGTCAGTCATTAATAAGACGGCACGCGAAATTGGGATTCGAAACGTGGCATGTTGGCGCAAATTTGCCAGAAGTGTGCAGCTGAAGGCTCAAAAGAGCCCCCCCCCCCCTCCCCCGGGTCTCGTCTGGGGGTGACATTGTCTCGTCTGGGTGCGAATAAACACACCGCACTTTGTAGTAAAAATATTTTAAAGCATTCGCGTTTGTGAATTCTTATATTACTTTGCCGAAAACTGCGCCGCTTTTTTGATGCGACGTGCTCAAGTGATAATTTTCACCTAGTAAAACCGCACGCTGAGCTCTGGCCTTGCAGTGCGCATTCGAAAAGTACCAGAGGAAATTTGCAATGCCGAAATTCTAGAAAGATCTGCTCATTCCAGCTGCTCGTTTGAAGGCTACAAGCACGCGCGGTATATTTTGCGGGACAGCGATGTGGCGTGCAGGCGACATACGCGCTGCATTTATTAGCATTTCAAGCGACACCAGAGAATACTAATAAAGATAAGCTTAAAGATCATGCACCCAATTATATGAAGTATACGTGAGCTGTCCGGCTTATTCTGTATCCTTAACGCACCCACTGCGCTGTCCTCGTGCGAACAGTAAATTTAAAAGCAGTTTTTATACATGGTGTTTAACGTAACTTGAGCAGCGCACAGCTTAAAATGAGGGAGATACATTTTAGACAAGTGAGACCAACATTATATTCCTCGTAGTTACCCTGAGTTGCCGACACTATCAACGAATAGCCACCTTTGGCTGGTTCGGCCGTTTTCGAGGTCGGTGTTCGGGCTCTCACCACCGATACAAAGGCGCCGATGCAAAGGACACTTGCTCTGGTACAATCGAGTCGCGGGGCGTGTTAGATTAGATTATGGGGTTTTACGTGCCAAAACTACTTTATGATTATGAGGCACGCCGTAGTGGAGGACTCCGGAAATTCCGAACACCTGGGGTCTTCAACGTGCACCTAAATCTAAGTACCACGGGTGTTTTCGCATTTCGCCTCCATCGAAATGCGGCCGCCGTGACCGGGATTCGATCCCGCGACCTCGTGCTCAGCAGCCTAACACCATAGCCACTGAGCAACCACGGCGGGTTGCGGGGCGTGTTCGCCACCGCAATTCAACAGTAAATATCTTAAATGATCGAAGAAAACTTGGTTGTAAACGTATTAGTCACAAACTCCGGAAGTGCAGGGATGGTATTTGGAACGGTGAAACAAATATTTTGTCAAATTTTGCTACACTTTTGTGGAAGTTGTGAAAATAGGCGATCGGTGACAATGTGAATGTACAACTTTGCACTATTGCACACATGTGTCATAACATCACTTGTTAATCGAAACTGATTTGCGTGTGTGTGTGTGTGTGTGCATAAGCGAAAACAGCGGGCCTGCCAGGGCCATGTGGTGTGGCGCGAGAGCTTTAGGGCGTCTGAATTACTACGTGCTGTGATAATGTGCTCGGGCTAGGATAGGATAGGACATCCTTCTTCGATGGCGCGTACCCACTTCGGGGGACTGGCGAAGACTTGGATGGTGTTGGTATTGCAAAAACTGGTAAAGAGTGTCATGTGGAAACGGTATGGACAACCTTCTTCTTCTGCCCGCGCTCACTGTGGCGGCTGCAGGAGAGGGCTCCGGCACCGCTACAGATATACTGATTAACGGCTCTGTTTTCTACGTAATTACGCAATGAAACAACAAACGCTACCTAAATGTCTTCCCTGCAATAAATATACGCCATCAAGCTCATTATTACTTTAATAATGCTAATAGCTTCCTGGAAGCGTTCGGCTACTCACTGACATCGAAAATCATCGGCGATGGTTACTGCATAATTGTTTTATGCAATAACTTAGCCAGTTAGTCCACACTCTCGGTTGCAATTTAGTTAGTTAGCTATCACTATAACTTACGATTTAATTACGGATGTTTTAAATAATCGTTTTCGGCCGTAAGTCATATTTGCAAAACTGTAGAGCATGCTCAAAAACACCCACTAAAGTTGACTCTACGATGGTATCTTCTACGTAGTCCTTTTTTTTTTTTTGAGCTCTGGGGAAAATATGAAGAATAAAGAAAAAGAAGGAAAACAACACAGACAGACAAGGAACTTTATTGATGGTCCTCAGAGGGGGGGGGGGGGGGGGGGTGTGCTCCGATGCTTCCTTTTCACGGAGGTGATGAAGCCACGGGCCGTGCACACGTTGGGACGGGAAGGCCAAGCCTCACCGCCGCATCGTGGGCTCTATGGTGTTAGGCTGCTGAGCACGAGGTCGCGGGATCGAATCCCGGCCACGGTGGCCGCATTTCGATGGGGGCGATATGCGAAAACACCCATGTACTTAGATTTAGGTGTACGTTAAGGAACCCCAGGTGGTCGAAATTTCCGGAGTCCTCCACTACGGCGTGCCTCATAATCAGAAAGTGGTTTTGGCACGTAAAACGCCACAATTTAATTTTTTATCGTGGGCTCTCTGGACAGCCCATATTTGACGTGAAAGCTCGGAGCTCCGCAGCGCAGACTCTTCTGCCGTACATCTATGCGGGCCTCTCTGCAACGAGGGGCATTCCCAGAGCATGTGTTCTAAATTGCTTCTCTATCCAGAGCTCGGGCAGTCCGGACTAAATGTGTCTGGATTGATGGAATGAAATAAAGTCAAGTTTGGATATGATCCTGTCTGAAGCATGTGCAGTGTGATAGCTTGCGGTCTGTTTAAATTACGGGGGGGGGGGGGGAGTAGACTCTCCTGCCAAAGTAGTAGTACTTAGTCACCTCGTTAAAGGTGGAAAGAATGTCTCGGAACTCGACAAGCCTAGGTTCAACTATAGACCTCGACTCGCATTCGCGTCCGCACGGTGGGTTAGTGCGAGCGCTTGTCCATGTGCAATGTCGTTGAGGTTGAGGAGGGAATCCAGCTGAGAGTCGAGATGTGCCATCAACCACGTGATAGTATGCGAACGTATTACTCTACCGTCGATGACTCTATGTGCTTCTTCGGCGATGGAGCCAGGGGCGAATGCCCTGACCGCCGCCCTTGAGTCAATGAAGATTTGAGTTCTCTCTCCGTCTAGGAGTGTCAAAGCGATCGCTGCCTGCTCCCCCCTAGCCGGGTTGGAACCTCTGATGGAGGCCGCGTAAGTGACCTGTCCTTTGTGATTGTATACCGTTGCTACGAAGCCAGGTACTAAGCCGCGTCAACGAAGCTGACCGTGTGAGGCGATCACTTGATCTTCCGGAGCACTGCCACAGCCCGAGCTCCGCGTCTGCCCGCATTGTGTTGCGGATGTACATTTTTGGGAAAAGGAGCAGCCATGATGTTGTCTCTTAAGTGATCCGACATTGCACACTTGCATTCCTCAACTACAATGGAGCTGACTCCCAAGGCCGCGAGAATCTCCCTCCCTTGGGGGGTGCTGGAGAGACGTGATATTTGAGCTTTTTTCCGAGCTTCACTGCACGCTTGAGCATCTGTATTGCAGCGCCGTCAACCTTGTTTCCAAAAGTGAATCCCGTGTGCCCGTCGTAAAAGAAAGCTGGCGAGAGGGATTGCATCCGTGTTCAGCGTCGACATCTCTCTTATGGTTTAGGACATAAAATTTCCTACTAAACTCACTAGAAGGAACTCTGGCGCTGCAATCGTCCAGCCACCGCGGGAATGATGATGGCGAGTGCATGGATTTGTTTAGTTTTCGTGCTTGTGGCTCCAAACGTTCCTATAAGGTTATTTATTAAACTTCAACTTTGAAATTTTTAGGCACTCACAGGCACACAGCAAGGCAATTAGTCTCTGCGCTCGTGCGCAATCGCCGCGGGCGGTTCTGGATTGATTTACGAAATCGCGAAGCCGTTTGACGCCAGAAATACGAAGCTTAGGCAAATCTATGTACTGCCCAAGGTGGCTGAATCGCCACACTTGTCGCTCCGGCATAGGCTAGCGCCATATTTCTCTAGCTCTAGTAATTTTTCTAGGAAGCTCCATTGTGAGGACCGAGGCGAATTTCAGTCTTCATAACGGAGGTGCTCACGAGGCCGCGGTCAATAGCTCTTTTTCCCCTTCGCGATGGGCATGCGCGGGCTTTGCTGGTTGTTTTTTTTTTTTAAACAAGGTTGAGAACGCTGCTATCCAGACACCTAAAAGCGCAGTGGCATCTTTTTCTTCGTACTCTGCGAGCTTTCTTGAGAGTCCTGAAAAGAGAACCATGCAAAAGATAACGCCCTGCAAACAATTTCATTGGGCGTTGCTCAGTATGCTCTATGACTTCTCAAGTATGACTTATACTTAAAACAAGTATTTAAAATTCTAAAAAAATTAAATCAAACTAATTATTCAATTGTTGGCACATCAAAAATAGCGTAATTACCTCAAGACGACACTGACCAATATATCATTGGTTTCGTTTATTTAAGGCGTACCGCTCTATCTGTAAAAACTGGTTAAAAAGACAGAAATAAAAAAAATGCACGGAGGTTAACGAGGTTGCACCTGGGTTTGCTAGCCAACACTGGGGGAGGACAAGCTGGAAGGAAAATGAAAGGAGAGGGGAAACAGATTGCAAGCAATTCGCTCACACGTATAGAACAACGTTCACCACACATTTAAAGGCCATCTGCAATTAAATTTACGCCAGCGATTGATCTCGCTTGAGTACCCGATGTTGTAATCGCACCGCTGGCGCGAGTTGTTGGGAACTCGGCGCTGACGCCCGTTGTTGCACCTGGGTCGCAAGCCCCAAGGGTAGCGTTGGCCTGGCGGCCTGGGGTACAACTGGAAGCATCCGAAGGTCCCGGCAAAGCATGAGTCGACTGGTAACAACAAAACAACTTGTTTATTCTAACATCGCAAAGAGTTGGCGGTCAGGTCGACCGAAGTAGAGAGACGGGAGAGCACGTTACTCAACAGAAGAAATCGGAGCCTTCTTTGGTGTCCGGGGGCAGCTGCTTTTATACTCTCGCAGTTGAGGGCAAGAAGGAACCCCTCTATAGACGAGCACGTGACTGTGCCGCTCGGGAACAATGGGATAAGGTGGCGCAGCGTCGTGTCGGCGCCACTCGGGCACAATGGGAAGAGAAGGTGGAGCAGCCGTCGTGTCGGCGCCTGTCAGACCCCCTCGCTTCACAGTTGTTGGGAGCTCCTCTCCCCGGCTGCCGCGCTTCGACAAGCGTGGGCACCAATATGCACATACACTCACACACGCACATGAAGACACGTGGCATTGGAACATGCCTGGACGCGCTTGGCAGGGAGGCGTAGCGGCGGCGCCGAACCGGCCAAAATGTCTGCCGCTTTGAACGAAGCCCCGGCGTCCGTTGCATCCGCGCCGGCTATACCGCGCGTCGTAGGCGAAACGTAACAGACCGCCCCGCCGGGGGAAGGAGATCCCGATGGTCAGGGGACTGCATCCGCTGTCCGGAAGGATGTCGCTCGATGATGCTCATAACCGAAGTCGGGCGTCCCTCGACGTTTCTTGAGCGCAGCGCACAGAGAAGGCCTCGTTCTCTCGTTCAAGTTCGCACGGGACACTGCAAAGTGACTTCAGGAGAGTTCACATTTTTGTTCTCGTTCCCGGCAAGCGTTAGAACTACGCTGAAACTCAACCGCTCAGTCAGCAAGCACGGCACAACCCTCACTAAGCCCTGCCAGGCTCTTTCCCCTTTTATACCACTGCCTAGTTCCTTACAGTAGTCTAGCAGCACTCAGAACGCGTCCACAAATTGGAAAATTGCACTAGAAAGCATGTCATCACTTTGAAACACTAAACAAAAGCAATATGTTAAAAATCCTGCCTCAGGAAGAAAAACATCAGTAACAAACAATTTTGAGGCTGATTCCTACGTTAGGGGCTTCGACTTAAGCCATCGGCGTTACCGTTGAGACTCCCCTTTTTGTAACGCACCTCAAAGGAATATTGTTGCAAAGCGAGGCTCCAGCGCAGGAGGCGGCCATTTTTGGGAGAGATGGTCTGCAGCCATTGGAGAGGGCAGTGATCCATCTCAATGATAAACCTCGAGCCGGCTAGATAGCATGACAATTTCTGAACGGCCCACACGAGACACGCACACTCTTTCTCGGTGGCGCTATACGCCTGCTCACGACTGGTCAGCTTACGACTAGCATACAGGACGGGGTGTTCTACTTCTCCATTTTCCCGTTGGCACAGTACAACGCCCATGCCTCGCTCACTAGCATCGCACTGAACAACGAACCCTTTTGTATAGTCTGGCGATCGTAGCACAGGCTGGCTTGTTAGGGCACTCTTTAGGGCGCTAAAAGCTCTTTCCTTTGTCTCTTCCCATACGACTGTTTGGGGCTCTGTTTTTCTTAGAGCATCCGTCAGGGGAGCCGCGATATCAGAGTACCTGGGGATGTACCTCTGATAGTAGCCGGCGACACCTAAGAACGACCGAATATCGGTCTTCGTGCGCGGTTGCGGGAAGTCTCGCACAGCGGCCACCTTTATTTCAGAGGGGCGGCGACGACCCCGACCAATCACGTGACCGAGGTAGACAACCTCGGCCTGTGCTAACTGGCACTTAGGAGCCTTGACTGTCAAGCCCGCTTCGCGCAGGCGGGTTAGCACTGCCCGCAAGTGTGCCATATGCTCAGACCAGGATGCGGAGAATATCGCTACGTCGTCTAAATACGGTAAAGCGAATTCTTGCTGTCCCCGCAACACTTGATCCATGAGGCTTGAAAAGCAGTATGGCGCGTTCTTCAAACCAAAACTCAACACTTTAGGACGGAATGTTCCCATTGGTGAAATGAACGCCGCATACCTACTAGCCTCTTCTGTAAGTGGAACCTGCCAATAACCCCTGACAAGATCTAGGGTGGAAATAAACTGAGCGCTACTAACTTTCTCAAGGCGCTCCTCGATGTTAGGGATCGGATAAATTTGATCCTTAGTGATGGAATTAAGCCTGCGGTAGTCGACGCAAGGACGAGGTTCCTTGCCCGGTACCTCAACTAAAATCAAAGGGGAGGTATAATCACTCTCACCTGCCTCAATAACACCGAGCTGTAGCATTTTCTTTACCTCAGCCTCCATAATATCGCTCTGGCGGGGTGACACCCGATACGCCTTGGATCGTACTGGCTCTGGGGAGGTAAGTTCTATATCATGAGTAAGTACAGAAGTCCTACCAGGCCTCTCAGAGAACAGACCTTGAAACTCTTGTAAGAGCTGGTGTAGTTCGGTTTTCTGCTCAGGCGACAGCGATGCTCCACTGACTAAGTCACTAATGACTTGACCGGTGTCTTCCCTGTTCGTCACTGAGCCTAGTCCCGGAAGCTTGACCGGAAGCTCTTCAGGAACGTTTACCATCATGCACACTACTGCTTCCCTTTGTCTATAAGGTTTGAGCAGATTACAGTGGTAAACTTGCTGTGCTTTCCGCTTTCCTGGCAGACTCACCACGTAGTTAACGTCCGACAGTTTCTGAACAATTCGTGCTGGGCCCTCCCACTGCACGTCTAGTTTGTTGTTTAGCGATGTGCGCAATATCATGACCTCATCGCCCACCTCAAAACTACGGGCCCTGGCGGTCCGATCATAATAAACCTTGGCCCTCTGCTGGGCCTTTGCCATTGCTTCACCTGACAACTCCTGTGCCCTTCTTAAGCGTTCGAGGAGCTTAAGCACGTACTCCACCACGACTGGGTCGTCGCCCCTGCCTTCCCATGATTCTCGAAGCATGCGAAGCGGAGATCGCAGCGAGCGACCGTACACCAGCTCAGCTGGCGAAAACCCCGTAGCCGCATGCGGCGCAGTCCGTAATGCAAACGTCACCCCAGGCAGACACAGCTCCCAGTCAGTTTGATGTTCAAAACACAATGCTCTCAACACGCGCTTCATGACGGAGTGGAGCTTATCAACGGAATTCGACTGTGGGTGGTACACTGAGCTGTGTAACAGCTTTACCCCACACCTTTCGAGAAAAGTTGTCGTCAAAGCGCTAGTAAACACTGTGCCCTGATCTGATTGGATTTCCGCAGGAAAACCAACTCGCGCAAATATGGACAGTAGTGCATTGACTATCTCAACTGAGCTGAGTTCTTTAAGCAGCACTGCTTCAGGGAACTTTGTCGCTGGGCAGATCACAATCAAAATGTGTCTGTACCCTGTGGCTGTTACCGGCAGAGGTCCCACTGTATCAATAACGAGCCATCTAAAAGGCTCCGTAATGATAGGTACCAATCTCAACGGCGCCCTCGATTTGTCCCCAGGTTTGCCCACCCGCTGACAGGTGTCACATGTCCTCACGAAATGGTCTGCGTCCCGAAAACACCCTGGCCAATAGTACTCTTGCAAGAGACGGTCCTTAGTTTTCTTAACTCCTAGGTGTCCGGACCACGAACCCCCATGCGACAAGCGCAAATGATCCTGACGATAGCATTGAGGAACGATCAGCTGATCGAACTCCACTCCCCTGCGGTCTAGATACTTCCGGTACAGGACTCCACCTCTTTCCACAAAACGCGCATTTTTCCTGGCGATACCTTCCTTGACATTGCAGCGCACGTTTTCTAGGGTGCCATCCTTGTTTTGCTCGGCTATCAAAGCCGACCGGCTGACTTTTAGCAACCTATTAAGTCCATCTGACGTAGGCGCGATGAGCAAATCTGCAGATAGCTCTTCTAACTTTCCCGCATCGGGAATTTCCTCTCCAGTATCTGGTGCCTTTAACGTTACAGACTCAATTTTATTCAGTTCGGGCGTGCTCTGAATATCGGCTTGCTGCGCCTCTGACCCTTTTTCATTGTTTGATAACGTCGGCCCCGCAACTACCGCCTTTGCAGCGAGCTCCCGAACCTTCGATCTGGTTAAGGCCTGAACGCTAGCCTCACCAAACAAAAGCCCCTTCTCGCGCAGGAGGTGATCGGACCTGTTTGAAAATAGGTACGGGTACTGGGGGGGCAGCATAGATGTCACTGCGGCCTCCGTTTCAAGTGCTCCGAAAGGTCCTTCAATAAGCACTTTTGCTACGGGCAGACACACGCTATGAGCTTCCACGGCTTGCTTGATCCATGCGCACTCTCCCGTGAACATATCGGGTTCTACGTAGGAGGGGTGAACTACATCCATCGTAGCTGCGGAATCGCGAAGCACTCGGCACTCTTTCCCGTTCACGAGGAGGTCTCGCATGTAAGGCTCGAGAAGCTTCATGTTCTCGTCAGTGCTGCATAATGACAAAAACACAACTTTTGTTTTTGTTTCCGGACACTGCGCCGAAAAGTGACCCGGCTTCTGGCACGTATAACACACGCGCGCTTGCCTCATCTCGAACCGCTTTCTGCGTTCGGCTTCGGCTGCCGCCGTCTCTTTACGTTTGGTCGCACTGCTTTCACTCGCATCCGCACTACGTGTGTTCCCCTTTGCTCTCATGGGTGTGAACTTCGGCCTCTCAAACTTCGAGCCAAATTCACCCTTTTGACCGTCCTTAGCTCCGCGAGCCCGACGCGTCACAAACTCCTCGGCTAGCTCAGCGGCTTTAGCCACCGTACAAACGTCTGGCCTATCCAAGACCCAGTACCGCACGTTCTCAGGTAACCGACTATAAAACTGTTCTAGCCCGAAACACTGCAGAACTTTCTCGTGGTCACCAAACGCTTTCTCTTCTTTGAGCCACTCCTGCATGTTTGACATAAGCCTGTACGCAAACTCTGTGTATGACTCACTTCTGCCTTTCTCATTTTCCCGAAACTTCCGACGGAACGCCTCCGCTGACAGCCTGTACTTTTTTAGCAGACCCGATTTCACTTTGTCGAAATCCTCTGCCTCCTCTCTCTTCAAGCGAGCGACTACGTCGGCCGCCTCGCCGGGTAACAAAGTGAGCAAGCGCTGTGGCCACGTTTCCCGAGAGAACCCCTGCTTCTCGCACGTTCGCTCAAAGTTAACCAGGAACAAACCAATGTCCTCTCCAAGCTTAAACGGCCGCATCAGGTCAGTCATTTTGAACAATACGCGTTCTCCTGCACCGTGTGCCTGACTTCCATTACGAGCGCGTTCGATCTCTATCTCGAGACGCTTCATTTCCAAAGCGTGTTGACGGTCGCGCTCTTGTTGCTCTCGCTCTTTCTGTTCTTTACGTTCACGCTCTTGTCTTTTTGCCGTCTCCCTCTCCTCAATGGTCTCAAGGCATTCCGACAGCTCGTCATCCTCAGCTTCTAACTCAAGAATAGCCCTTAGCAGTTCTGGTTTTCTGAGTTTGTCTGAGACATCCAGACCCAACTCTCTTGCAAGCTCCAGCAATTTCGGTTTGCGCAACGACTTCAAATCCATGGCTGCTCTGAATGCTGCTTTCTCTACTGCCTATTATTGTCTTGCCGCAAACTAACCCGGCAGCAACGACAACCACAATTACCAGCTCTGTTTCTGACACTAACAAAAGCCTGGCAAAGCTCAGAAGAAGAAAGTCCCGCACTCACCAAACCTCGCAGCCAAGAATTCAGCGCAGTCGTTCCGCTGCAGGCAACCAGTCATCACACAGGGCTCGTTGCACTGCTCCCGGATGGTCGTTGAGCTGCTCAGCATACAGTCAACCGCATATCTTCGCTGCTGGCCTCCGTTGTCGCGATCTCACCGCTGGCAGACAGTTGTTGTAATCGCACCGCTGGCGCGAGTTGTTGGGAACTCGGCGCTGACGCCCGTTGTTGCACCTGGGTCGCAAGCCCCAAGGGTAGCGTTGGCCTGGCGGCCTGGGGTACAACTGGAAGCATCCGAAGGTCCCGGCAAAGCATGAGTCGACTAGTAACAACAAAACAACTTGTTTATTCTAACATCGCAAAGAGTTGGCGGTCAGGTCGACCGAAGTAGAGAGACGGGAGAGCACGTTACTCAACAGAAGAAATCGGAGCCTTCTTTGGTGTCCGGGGGCAGCTGCTTTTATACTCTCGCAGTTGAGGGCAAGAAGGAACCCCTCTATAGACGAGCACGTGACTGTGCCGCTCGGGAACAATGGGATAAGGTGGCGCAGCGTCGTGTCGGCGCCACTCGGGCACAATGGGAAGAGAAGGTGGAGCAGCCGTCGTGTCGGCGCCTGTCAGACCCCCTCGCTTCACAGTTGTTGGGAGCTCCTCTCACCGGCTGCCGCGCTTCGACAAGCGTGGGCACCAATATGCACATACACTCACACACGCACATGAAGACACGTGGCATTGGAACATGCCTGGACGCGCTTGGCAGGGAGGCGTAGCGGCGGCGCCGAACGGGCCAAAATGTCTGCCGCTTTGAACGAAGCCCCGGCGTCCGTTGCATCCGCGCCGGCTATACCGCGCGTCGTAGGCGAAACGTAACACCGAAAGCAATAGGCGCGGAGGTCCGTGATAGCTAAGGAGACTGAAGCAAATCGCAATCTTTTCAAAATCGTACCTGGCCTGTTGCTGACTTTACTGGTGAAACGTGACAGGAAGTGACACTTCTTCGTCCCTTAGGCAACACTGGCGCATGCGCAGGGTGCGCGGCGTAGCACAAGGTATTCCTTCATCCCTACTTCAATGGCGGAGCAGTAACGTCGGCATGCTCACTTTGTCATGCAGTGGAGAAGGAACGAATAACCGTCTTTTACCCTCTCACGTGCCAGTAATCTACAACGTACATGTATTCTGCTCCAGGTACCACGCGACTGGTCTGTATGGTCTAACTGGGCACAGCTACGCGATGGTGGGGTGTCCTAGCGCTCCAATCAAAATGGCAGCTTGCAGCCTGCTGTTCTTATTAATGATTGGAATGACTGATACCACCAAATGCAATGTCTTTGGTGGCGCAGAAAATCTGCAATACTTTCTGTTTTACTGTGCGTCTTTTGCGCATGAGATTCTTGCCCTCCGGAGAGGACGACGACGAAGTTACTGTGCTCGGTTGCTGGTTTTCTTCTGGTGCTGCAGTTTTTCTCTATTTACGTTATTCTCGTGCATCAGTAACAGGCAACGACGTTTGTGCTGAATCGTTAAGTCTTATGCTCTGCTGGGAGATCCTCCCCGCGGAGCTTGCCATGGAAGATATGGTCTTGGACGCGTCTGGCGGTCAGCATAGACCGCCCGCGGCTCGGAAGCGGCTCAGTTCGGCAGTAGGATCCGACGCTACTGATTCCGAGCTTTCTGACTCAAGATCGGAAGATTCGGATGCTTTCATACCTGTCAAGCACCGCCGCCCACGACGGACGTCTCCGACACCGTCCTCAAGTGAAGGGATTATCATATACAGCACCATCATGACTACGACAGTAGCTTTCATTCCCGTCGACGCGATGGTAAGCCTGAATGCTATCTCTCGACAGAAACTTAATGATTTCTTCATCAAGCTTGCCCCTGGACTAATCCAAGAAGTTCGCGTGAACCCCTGGAAAAATGTCATTGCTGTTGACACAAGTGATGACAAGATGGTGCAAACTCTACTTGGTTTGTCTGAAATCTGTGGGGTCCGCACACGTCCCTACATACCACAGGGTACAAATATAGCAGCTGGTGTCGTATCTGATGTGGACTTGGATCTCAAAGACGACGTTTTTAAGAACATGATCGTTTTCACGCCACAATGCAAAATAATTGGCCTTCGAAGGCTGGGCTCGTGAAAGTGTATGAAGATACTTTTCGCCTCTGGAAAGCTGCCTAGTAATATAAAGGCTGGACTTATGCGCTATCCTGTTCGACCTTTCGTACCACGGCCTTTGCAATATGCCGCAAATGTTTTAAGATTGGTCATGTTCAGGGCTTTTGCACCAGAGATCTGGTCTGTGCCAAATGCGGTGGGAATCACCATGTAGATTACTGTGAAAATCAGGCATATCGGTGCCCTAACTGTAATGGTGAACATTTGGCAACGGATAAAGGATGTCCCTCATTGAAGAATGAACTAAAGGCACTAAAAGAGAAAGCCAAAAAGAAGGCAGCAGGAGATGAAAGCTCTCGTCGCCGTAGTGCTGCCACAGCGACAGGAAAAGCAGCGCGTTCAAAGAGTGACAAAGACACAACGCATCGGAAAGTAGGGGGGCGGACCTTCTGCCTCTCAGCCACATCGTGGCCAGCGCTTCCATCGAAACCGTCGGAACAAGTATCTACAACGACTTCAACCACAGTGGAAAGCATTGCAAACACAGCACCTAAACCGGTATCAGCCAACGATGTGCAACTTGTCAATCTTCTGAAGACGCTTGTCAACGTCATCAGATCTCTAATCGCCGGTCGCCAGACATCAGCAGCGTCAGCAGCAGAGCAACTTTTGGAGGCACTCGTTCCTGTCCTCGACGGCCTTGGCTATACGTTTTACCGGAAACAATTCTAACAGTTGTCAGCAGCCTTGCCCCTTTGTGCTGCAATGGAATGTCAGGTCGATGCGACCGCGGCACGCTGATCTAGTCCTTCGACTCATCGCTATGAAGGCCACACCAGACGTTATAGCGCTTCAGGAAACTAACGTAAGGAAAGACGAATATCGATTGCCAGGCTTCGTGGGTGTCCACAGTAACACTACATGCGCCGAACCAGCTTGTGGCTCTTTCCAGAGTGTGGAGGCGGCGCATACGCGCAATGCTTCAAAAGCATCAGTGTACGTTCGTGCTGACCTGGACTTCGCGTTTATTGACACAGACGGCATCTGTGACGATGAGTTTGAGTGTATAGCTGTTACTGTTATAGCTGTTACTGTTCCAATGCCTCGCTACTTGAGTGCTTAGTGTCTGGGTGTGGTGCATCGTTTGTGTTATGCGGAGATTTTAATGCCCACCATCCACGATGGTGTAGCCGTCCCCAAGACAATCGTGGGGCAGAGATTAACGAGATCATTATCAAGAACGATCTGCAAATACTGAATGACGGTTCACCTATATATATAGGTAGAGGAAAGGAGCATTCCACTAAAGACCTTGCGATATCAACGAGAGATGTGTGCTTAGCCTCGTCATGTGAACCCGACCCGTGGGGCTCAGATCACCTACCCATTTGGTTAACACCAACACATACTGCGGGTCGCCACGATGTCGTTTATACAGTGACTAACTGGGACAAGTTCCGACAGCTGATCTCAGAGGCACCATCTCAAGACAGCCTATTAAACTTATGAGTGAGTGCTTACGAAAAGCTACAGCACAACAACGACGGAGTATCGGCAAACCAAACCCCGATCTAAAGCTTTTGCGGCTCCGCGCATGTCGACGGCGCGCTTATAGACGGGCACAGCGCTCTTAACGACGCACCGACTGGACTATAGACCGTTTCATCGGGCGAGGAGGATAGGGCGCGCGGAGAGCCTTTCCTCCTCTCTGGCTTGGGTGATCCGGCGCGGCGCTGCTTGAAAGTATTGCTGTCGCGTGCTGCGGAACGATTTCGAGATGTTTTAGATGGTACTTTGTGAAATTTACGCCATGTCCGTTCATACAAGGTCGTCAGGGAAGCCTTTCGGTGCATCGGTGACTACAGTAGGCGGAAATATCTTTTGGGGGCGTAAAAATGTGACGCGTTTTATCAGCCGCGGTGTACGCACATTATCAGTCGCGGTGTGTGTATGTGTTGTGAACCATTTTGCTTATATCGGTTTTAATTCAACAAAGAAAAGCGGTGTCTCTGTATTAGCAGCATGAAATGGTAAATCTGCTCAATATCTGATCGCTTGGCGTAGGGAGTAAAACATAAAGCATAAGAGCGCATGCTCGTGCACGGCCAACCTAAGGCAACCACGAAGCATCTAAGCGGCAGGCGCAATCAAATATTTGTGATGCACCGGCATCGTTCTCGCGCATTTCAAGTCTAGTAGGCTTCAAATTACCATATGTCTACGCTACCCTTCCTGCATGAGGCCGATGGCGCTGCTCAAAACAGCGATCACAGCGGTTGGTGAGCCAGCACGATACACATATAAGCTATGTGCTTCGCCATTGCCTTTTTCGCCTGTATACAGCCATAATATATGAGGGATCGCATAAAAAGAATGCGATGCCTATTTTTGAGGACAAAATTTCCGTAATGCGTGTGAGTGCGTCGTAGAGAACGGAACGAACACAACCGAAAAAGAAATTCGGTTATCATCCTCTTTCTCGAAAAAGCAAGAGAAAACGGGCTAACGCCGCAATAGGGCCTCGCATAGTTACGCCGCGCAACGTTTATAAATATATAACCGCCGATGCGGTATGCTTGGACCATGCTGTGTATAGAACAAATATATATGTAATCCAGCACCTACCACTGCTTAGGACGCTCGCGCAGTTCGTAAACAGTCCCTTTGCTGGACAAGCGTAATTCAGACTGCAAGGTATGCTGCTATCACTTGCCAAAACTATTTTATTCAGGGGCGGAAACCTCATCCATCGAACCAAGTAGTCACGCAATGTAACCTGCAGCGAACAGTTTGAACGCTTGTCAAAGTATAACATCACAGCTCCTATCGTAGCAGAACGGTACCCACGCTCACGCTGTTACGATCGTCGCGTATGTTTCATGGCTCCTAAACCGCAGCTTAGAAATAGAGGATAATACTGCAATGAGGTCACATTAGTGACTGGAACATTCAGAAATACACAATTCATCTCCGAGGCTGATTGTAGACTCGAATATGCGCGCACACATCGCGCTGCGTGTTCCGTTCACCTCAACGCCAGCAGAAATTCCGGCCATGACGCCTTAAACCACTTCAGCACGTCTCACAGAACCGTTTACCACGTAGAAGACACACGTAATACTAAGGCCGCACGACGGCGAAAACAAACGCCAGAACCTGCCGCCGAGCGTATACCTGCCATGCAAAAGACCGCTTTCACCCAAGCCAGTATGGCGCTGCTCATAGGCGGCGCCACTGCGCTCACAATATGGCGGCGCCTACGAAAAAACGGTCTATATACAATCGCATTGATGCAGCCATACGGCGGCATGCAAAACAGCTTCGTCGCAAGAGCTGGGAAGCTTTGTGTAGTTCGTTGCATACTGGGAGTGGTTTTGGAAATGTATGGCACATACAGAAGGCTGTCCGCACTCCTGAAATCTGCAGGAATCCTACGGCTGCATTGAGCATAGCGACTGGCCAGTCACCGAAAGTAATAGCGGAGGCATTTGTAGACATTTTCGTCTCTCCTGCATCCAGTGACACTAAAATTAGTGAACTTCCTTCTTTGACAAGTCACAGTACCATAACCGCTTCCTACGGTCCAGCCTGCCAGATGGACGAGACAGATTTCACTCTTGAGGAGCTGCGACACGCGCTGAGCCTCTCCAAACGTCGCACTGCTCCAGGCGAAGATGGTGTGACGTATCAAGCATTGCGGAACGTTGATAAGAGTTTCCATGACCATATATTGGAAGAGTATAATGAAGTATGGAGAACCGGTGTAATCCCTTCTGAATATAAATCGTCCGTGGTAATACCAATATTAAAGCCCGGGAGTCCTGCAAGGCACCTCAAGTCCTACCGACCAATATCCCTAACTTCAAATGTCATCATGTTAATGGAGCGAATGATCTTATTTCGCTTAGATGTCAGGCTAGAGAAGCTGAATTTTTTCCCTGATGTCATGAGTGGCTTTCGTCGCCGCCGTGCGGCTCTGGACAGCATATCAGACCTTGTCTCAGCACTCGAATTTGCTAAAGGAAACAAGCATTCCGCCTACATGCTCTTCCTAGACATACAGCAAGCTTTCGATTCAGTTCCGCATAAGGCGATTATTTTCGCTCTTGCAACCGCGGCAATTTCGGGTCGTCTGCTCCAATTTGCGCATAATTTTCTATCGGAGCGCAGGATGAAAGTGCGTGTAGGAGGAGTAAATAGTGAATACCGAAATGTGAAGTGCGGTGTTCCACAGGGCAGCGTATTATGGCCACTTTTGTTTAACACCGTACTCGCCACGCTTCCAAGTCGTTTGCCTCGGGACACTAACTTCCTTGTGAGCATAGCTGTCTACGCAGATGACATTGCTTTGTGGATAAGCGGCCCTTCGCACCTTGTCCGCGGTTTCGTGCAAGCTTGCAAGGAGCTCTCAACGCTACTTCGGAGTACTTGGGTGAAGTTGGCCTGCTCATATCACCTGCTAAGTCGGCTGCAATAGCATATCACCCTAAACTACGCGCTTGTCGAACAATGAGCCGACTTTATCTTGACGAAATGCCTATAAAATGGGTGCGACAACACCGTTATTTGGGGTTAATAGTAAATGATCGCATCTCTTGTCGTCCTGCCGTTAAATCTGTGCGACGCAAATCGCAATCCCTCCTTATGTATGTGGCCGCCTTGACTGCTCGAGGTGCTGGCTGCGACCAAACAACGGTTCTTCAAGTGTACCAGTCATCCGTACTCTCAGGCATGCTGTACGCATTACCAATTTTGAACATACCACCTAGTTTGATGGCCCAACTGGAACGAGATCATCGCGTTGCCCTTCGACTAATGCTTGGATTACCTCGTGTGGCGCAATTTATTGCATTACTCACTGAAGCGCATCAGTTCATCATCAAAGGAGATCAGAGAGCTCTGTATCATATTGAGCGTCTGCACCCCGCATCGAATGGTCAATCACTCCTTGATCGTCTCATTCACCGCCCGTTATCTCGCAGGGGAAAAATGGCGGTTATTTATGAATATCACTACCATTTCTGAACATGCTGCTTCAGATAAGTCTCCGCCTCCAAAAGGTATCACGAAACACGTATTCCCCCTTCGCCTCACAATCCCTGACATGCACAAAAAGTCTGATATGGCTGTTTCGGCAATATTCCAATTGGCTCAGTCTCACATGTTCGAAGAGTTTCCAGATTATCTTCAAGTTTTCACAGATGCATCTGTACACAACGACGGCCAAAGCGCCTCTGCAGCTTTTTTCTGCCCTTGAACTCAAGTACGACGCATCTTTCAAGTACCTCATCCAACTTCGTCAACAACTGCGGAGCTAGCTGCGATTAATGTTGCACTGAAATGCGTGCAAGAGGAGTTAACTACATCGAAGGTTGCCATATCTACGGACTCCCGTGCTGCCCTTACCAGGTTACAACGCAGTGAGCTTGATTGTCCATTTGTGCGCAGCATTACTGGCTCTGCGAGCAAAATTGCATCACGTGGGGTATCTCTCGTTGCTCAATGGATACCTTCACACGCAGGAATCGCCGGAAATGAAGAGGCTGATCGGCTCGCTTCAAGTTGTGCTCATAGCAACTGTGACTGCCCAGAAATTTTGTGGAAGCTTGATGACGCTCGTCTGCTGATTCGTCGCCACCTACTCAAGCAGCATTCAGATCAGCGTGTCGCAAATGGAACGTTCCCGCCCCGTGTTCGTGGTCGAGGCTTGCCTCGTCGCGCTAGAGCACAACTGCTCAAGCTGAGGGTTGGTTGCGTGAACGTGCACGAACGTTTATACAGACAAAGGCGTGTGACAAGTCCATTGTATACGCCTTGTGGCTGCTACAAGACACTTCAGCACCTTATATTTGAGTGTCCCGCTTTCAGTGCGCAGCGCATGTCGCTAGTGAGAAACTATCATCTCCTTGGCCTGCGGTGTGCGACACTCGAGGAATGTTTATACCCAAGTGATTGTGCGTCTAAACGTGATCAGGCCCATCGCGCCCTACTAACCTTTCTAGAGTTAACCAACTTAGGTTGACGTTTGTAGTGTGAACATTCAACATTCTGTAGTAGCGTGACCTTCAATGTGTGATCTGTACTGTGCTCTAACGCTTCTTCCTTTGAAGATGGGAGGTGGCGGATTCAAACACCTTGTAGTGTATATTGTGAACCGACTACCGGTGAAACCGTGATTGCGTGCAGCTATACTTGGCGTCTCATCGTGGAGCGCACAATTAGCCGCATAGCGATCTAGCCATGGATGTGATTGATAATTGTGGAGGCTGTTCGACGCGGCGTCACTTTAATTCCGGCTGCAGAGTCGAAACTCGGCAGAATAACGTGCGTAGTGTACTGTGTTCTACTTTAGTCTTTAGATTTGTCCTGCTGCTCGTCCTTTCCTCTTTCCTTCCCTCCTTCCTATCTTCCATTTCTGTGTTGCTGTCACCTCCCTTCAGAAGAGTACGCAGGCGTTGTGCCCCTTCCGGTGGCAGTTGCCAGCCTCCTCCTCGCTTTCCCTTCCTGTTAACTGTGTATATGTGCTCAAAACAAATAATAATAATAATAATAATAATAATAATAATAATAATAATAATTGCCCTCCGTACCGGTATAAAGCTAATATACAGAAGGCTTTTGAGGCTGCACGTGATCTTGGGGCCGTGGTCACGCATATCACAGCTGCAAAAACCACAAAAGCGTTGCTGAGCTTCCTGAAGAAAACCGGACTGGGCGACCGTCTTAGATTCAGTGCTGAGTATTTTCACTGCGTTGACGATACCGAAACTTGACTTTCTCTCATTTCCTTAATATTTTCGTCCCCATCCCCCAGTACAGGGTAGCCAACCGGCCGCAGCCTTGGTTAAGTTCCCTGCCTTTCATTTATCCTTGTTGTCCTCACTCTACAGCCTCTTAAATAATATTCAATTAAACGGCATTAAAATTGTCATTATTTTTATTATACATTTTTGCAGACGGCTGTAGGTTTCCAAAGAGACACGCTTACCTGTCCTTTCGTTCACACTTTTTGCAAGAGTATATATGCACAGCGATGAACGCGATCTTAGAGGCACAAAGCACACATGTAGTGTTTCGCCTAACTTAACCTATTTAAGGAAGATCTGCCGAATCTCAGCAAATTTTCGCGGCACCTCAAGTGGGTCTTCCCTCATTAAATGACGGCACCGCTGTTCTGCAGAAAAGAAAATGAGAAACCCATAGTCAGCAAGGAAATATTGCGCGAGTTCACGGCTGCTAGGTCAAAAGAAATAAACACGTGATAACTTCGTTTAGAAAATTTATACTCTGTACCAATATGTGAAAAAGATCCTAAATATATCGTAATATATTGTAAATCATAAAAAATCGTAAAAAATAGTCGGACGTTGTAATGTCGAACAACGGAGAAACACGAACTTTGTTCTTTATATTGGTCACTGTTATAAAGGTCTCTATAGTAACTAATAAGGCACACGAAGCGTGTGTTTCTTTAATTTATTACTTATTTCTTTATTTCTTTAGCACACTAGGTGTGATAAAAATCCAAACTGACTGCACGATTGTTTTCCGGTACGCTTGGGAAGTAATGCTTTATTTTTTTTTTTCTGGAACCTTGTTGAAGTATGTACTTTAATCGATCAGATGTGGTCGGGGTTTATGAACTGTGCACTCGAAAGTCTCTGCAGTGATGCAAGAAAGAGCTGAAGGTGATGAAATATCGCTTTGCCTGTCGGTCGTCATCATTCTCGTAGCTGCCTCTCAGTCCTCGTCACTGTCAGCCGAAGACTCAGATGGCTAAGGATCCGCGCCTTTGAAGAGGATTACAACAAATGGAGTTCTCATGTAAACGTGTGTTCAACATAAATAATTCTTTTTTTTTTAGACAGGCAAACTTTTGGTAGGTCACTCGCTGTAGCAGAGCTCACGATTAAACGATAAATACGATTCCGGCCACGAACGAGGCCGTATATACCCGTTCGTTGCACGGATCCTTTTGTAATAATTAACGGCCGCTCCCGCTTTCTAAAAATTAGGTTTGACTGTTTCAAATGACGCTGCTAACCGCGGTTACTCGTGCAACTGTTCCAAGGTCCTGAGCGCAGAGACAAAAAATAATAATAAACTTCGTACTGCTGCGTTCTTCTTATTAAGCCGGTATTCTTGAAAACGATATGGAAAGCGCGAGCAGCGTTACTTCAGTAGCATTTCTTGTGATATATTCTTTGTAATATTGGTGCTTAGCATTTGTCTGCAATATGTTCGAAATGAAAGACACACCAGCAGTCACGCGCCTTTTCTTGCTTGTTAATATTGACATGCAGTACGGCCGCGATTATAGCGCAGGAGCGCGCCCATTAGGAGAGAATACCATAACTCACGATTGAAACGAAAACCGGCTTGCAGTAATCGGCATCGCAATTATTTTACTCGTGCATATGTTCAATTCCTAGGTTGAATGGGAAAATCGAAAGCGCAGCTGTGACGTACATGTAAATATTTAAATATGCTACTGAGCTTTTCTAGTGAGCTACAAAACATTCGTCCTTTAAGCACTCCATACGAATATTGTACAAATATTTGTAAGTTCAATTGTATTATGCGCATATCTGTTTCCCGGAGATGATGACTTAGGCATTCTGACGCCGCCGCCCGGTCGAAATTAGCAATAACGGACAAAGAACCGCACATACGTACTTGCGCAATCGCTGACGAGCGTTTCCATGGCGACAGCGTTTCTTGCTGCTATTTTTTTCGATAAATTTTTCTACGCACATTTCTCGCCCGCATTTAATTGCCGAATTATTTGCTGTGTACTCCTCATTTATGCACATGTATGGTTCTTTATCATGTGCGAAGCTTTATCATGGGCGGAAACAGCACTCCTATGACAAGCACCGACGTGTACGCTTAAGTTTGTTTCCTTTTAGTGATCTTGCGACTTACGTAACGAGAATCAGATCCGCATCATCGACATCAGAGCCGGAAGATATTACTGCTTCAGCAATGGTTGCATAAATGTGCAATATTCGAGAGCCTGCATGATTGTGAAGTCTACAGTGGAAAAAAAAGTCTACTCATGTTTTTTCCCGAACCGTAGCGAAACACAAAAGCCTTAACACAAAAGGAGAGCGTGTATTATACTACGCATATATTTTATTTATCGCATGCGGAGCACACCTAGCGTAAACACAGCCTGAAGTGCTGCGAGCATACGTGTCTTCGCACACTCCTTTACTGAACTGCTTCAGGTTGAGCAAGTTGGAAAGGATTCGTGGTACACCGAAAGGCAGGCGTACAAACGCGGAAGCCACACGGAACAAAACGGACAGCACGGCATCTGTGTAGTCTTTTTCGTTTGGACTTGCGTCTATGTTTCTACGCCTGCCTTTCATTACTATGACTCTTTTACAGACTTATAAAGAATTGAGAAGGCTAGCATTGAAGGAAACTGAGTTGTCGGCTGGCAGACAATGGCGGCTAGAAGAAAAACTTCGGCAGAGACACTTAAGACTGCTAACGCGTGGGAATGCGAAAGCATTATAGTCCCTTTAGTGAAATGTTTTTTTGTCCGCACGTTCCTTGTCCGCGCAAGCTCTCGCCTGCGTTCTAACTGCGCCTCGGTAAGGCCAAATCAAAACGCGCCAAGCGTCTCGGCGCACTCGCTTGTGTTGTGACTTCGAGGTGGCGGACGAAAGACGGACTCTTTCCGCAGACGAAGAGGAAACGAAAAACTTTACACAATGTTCACAGATGGCGGATGATAGCGCACATGTAGCTGCAAGAGCGCATCAGACCGACTCTGCGTCGGGAGGCGACTCTCTCTCCTCAACTTCGGCGAGTTCTCCCTTTAGTCCCTTTGGCGACCCCTCGTCGGCAGTAACCAGTTTGCCAGGTGCCGACGTCACTCGCGTCGAATTCTTGATTCGTCGCGGAGATGGCTGGGTGCTTCTTGAAGTCCCCCTCGTCGAATTCTTGATTCTTCGCGGAGAAGCGGGAGCTCCCGTCGCCTCGCTGATATGCACGTGGTGCACGTAGTATGGCAGCTCCCGTCGCCTCGATGATCGCCACGTGGTATGGCACAACACTTGCCAGCGAGGAGTTCGTAACTCGAAGGACCGCTCAGCGCCATTCGATTGGATATTAATGTTTTTTTTTTATTTTATACACTCATAACGCGGCGCCATCTCCTCCCATCGGCTGTGCCGTCACGTGTACAATGACGCATGCACTAGGTACAATTTTAGTCAACGAGAACCGTGGAGCCCGGAGGCCCCAGCTCGATTCCTAGCAAGCCGGATCATCCCCTCTGGTTAACCTCCCTGCCCTTTCCCATTCCTCTCTCTCTCTATCACACGCGTACTTAAATTGAGCGAATTTGTTTTCAAAGTGATTAATTTACTTCATTTACAGGGACTTCCCTGAAGAATTTGACGTCAATTCTAGGATTTTGTGACGTGTGTTTACTGTTTGCGCCGTCGGCCGCTTTTGGTATCAGCTTTCGGTCACGACGACTACGCCGACGGATTTTTTCGTAATGGGGCATATATTGGGCTTTAGCATTAAAATAAGAAGTACACATGCCTACACGCCAACTGAATAGGAACGGCACACGCAGCACCAGAGTGAGAAGTACGTACCTTCACTACCGGCACTTCCTTTCGAAACACGGAAGATTGCGACGCGGGGTGCACGCTACAATGTTCGGGAGCCGGCTGCTGTCCACCGTAACCACGATCCCAACAACGAAACAGAAACGCACGTGCTCAATACAGCTCTCGCGTTCAGAAGGCACACACACCCTTGCTACTTTGTAGAAGTCGCTATTTATTTGTAGATCGCGGCTTGCAGTTATAAGTATAAAACATCGAGCTCACCGCGAGGTCGTTATATGTGACCTCACTCATAGTGATCGCTATTTGTGGAGTGTCCTAGACATACTATGGAGCGCAAATCTTTTAGTTGAACCTCTTTAGCGTCAAGGCGCTCTACACAATTTAGTATGAACGACATGGTGTTGCTGCAAGGGCAGTGAACATTCAGGAAAGAAGTATCCCGACTATTGAAGTTTTATTGCGATAGCAATTGTATGGACACTTCATGCGCATTTTGCCGTCGCCATGGACGTCGCCGTGAAGTTCTGTATAAAGTCCAAGGGCGACAACACCGTCGCCGCACGTCGTATGCTGCATGTGCGAGAGAAAGCATGCGAGGGAAGCCGACGATCGCGGC
This sequence comes from Dermacentor variabilis, assembly GCF_050947875.1. Lineage (NCBI taxonomy): Eukaryota > Metazoa > Arthropoda > Arachnida > Ixodida > Ixodidae > Dermacentor > Dermacentor variabilis. The sequence continues at coordinate 90,014,716 of NC_134568.1, forward strand.
TCAATCTGGCGTGCGCGAAGGAGAAAGCAGAGAGCAAATGCGACGTCTTCCGTCGCGCGAAAGGCCGTGGGGGAATAAGAGGGAGGTAGGGAGGGGGGCGGCGTTGTGCTACGGCAGCAACTGCGCATTTCGCGACCGGGCACAAGGGGAACAGACGATCGCGGCTCAGTCTCGCGCGCATATATGGAGGAATATACGTGGTTGCGGCGGCGCGGGAGGAAGGGATGGGGGGGGGGGGCGTCTTCGGCTCTGCCAACAAGTGTGCACTTAACCGGTCGCGCGCGCCTTTATCTTGAAAGGGATCTGCAGACGGCTCGTAGCTTTGTGCGCGCTGTGTTCTAGCCTTTCTTGCGCTGAAGGGATAGACCGCACGAAGGTCACTTCCCTCGCTGCTGCTGCCGCACTTGTTCACACCAACGCTTTGACAGCGAGTGTCCGCGCTCATCGAGTATGATGTGTTTATGTTTGCTTGTGCGTGCTGACACCATGCTTGTTAATCCAGTTAGTAAGCGGTTGTTTCGAAGTTTAAACAGCCGCTAAAACTACTATCCTTACTTAGTATAGCTGCCTACCAATTTGCTGTCGCAATCGATGCTTCGCCTTTCGTGCGAAATTGCGACTTTTTTGAGTGATGTGGACTAATGGTTCGTTCACATTAGCTGGAAAAATTCCCCGACGATTCTATATTCCCTAATGCGAAATTTGAGCTCAGCTCTTTAAGTGTTTGCATTTCGCGATATATTGGCTGGCGCCGACAATCTGTCTCGTGCGGCACATTGCGAACGGAGCGAAGTGTGGCGCGTCTGCCTCGCTAATCTGAGGATCGCGAGGGCCAGCACGTGGGTGACGCGTGAGCGCAATTCACAGCAGCCACTATACCGTCAGACCCCCCAGACGACGCGTGCTACTCTCGCGCCATCGTCGCCGCACTACGCTTTTCTTCTTACCCTTTCGCCATACCCTCCTCCTCTGCTTTCCGCCTCATGGTTACGCTGCACTCTCCTCCTCCGCTTTCTTCCTCGCGTCTTTCATTCCCCGCTGCGCTCCGCGTTCGCTTTCAACTTTTGCTGTGCCGGTTCGCTCAGTTACGCCCACGCTCGCCGCAGGAACCGGCGCCTAAGAGCTGCGCTCTAAAATGTGCACGGCATGCCGCAGGTGGGAGAACGCGCCAGCATTGGCATGACCACATTTGGGGGCATCTGCCGCCGCGTCAAGCAAGTGATTTGGCATCAGCAGGATTCACTGCGGCTGGGATCAGCGATGCTGAGCCATACATTTCTTGCAGTGTTTGCTCAATCGGCCGCTTCTCATTGGTCTCCCCGATCGGCGGCAAGCGGCCTGCCGCGAAATATAGCTCCAAGACCATTCGCTCCGCGGCAGGAAAAAGTTGCCACTCAGCTGTTTTCACGGCATGCTTTCTGCCATCTGCGGCAAGCCGCTCGCGTTTTCGCCGACAACTTTCTGCGGCCATGAAGGGAAAGCTACGGGGACAGAGCTTCTGCACATGTGTTACCGCGCCAAGCAGTCCGGCAGCGCTTCACAGTGCTTTTGGTTGCTCCGAAAAGACGCTCAATCGGCGCATGCAGCTTCGTGCGACAGTCTCCCGTTTGCCTAGACGCGGAAGAGAAAAGCCGCAAAATAAGTAAGCTTTTACGTTCAGTGGTGTGTTTTGTCTTATTTAACTGTTGCTAATAAGTTGGTTTATGTTTTCTCTTCCCCAGCTTAAACTAACGAAGATAAAAACGCGGGACTCCTTCAGAAGCGCTCTCACTTGTGCGCGCTTTGCCTCCGTAGCTTTCCCTTCATAGCCACAGAAAGTTGTTCGCGAGTATAGTGTGAACGTACCTTTAGTCTGTATGTCCGTATATTGACTCATTTCAGGGCGTTGTGTCAAAGGCTGGGTGGACCGGCGCAGCACCATGGCGCTGGGTTGGCCCACAAGCTGCTTCGGGCTTGCGCCCTGTTCCGCCTCACTGGCCCAAAACACAAATGCCAACACCCCACGAGAGCGATGCAAATACTATGAGCAGGCGTTATGAACAAAAGATTTTCATGGCGCCAAACGACGGGGAAAATGTGGCGACACGCATTCCTCTCGGCCGCCATTGCGTATGGCTACTCATTACCATAATTAGCGCGGATCGTCGCACCATAAATTATGGCGGAAAGTCTCTGCAATGGCGGCCCAGCGCAACGTCACGCAACGTCAAATTGACGTTTACGAAGCAGCACTTCCTGTGACGCTCCCCACAGCAGATTCCTTCAGCCAATCGGCAAGCTGGCATGGCGGCTATCTTGCATCGCCACCACATATTCGCGAAATTGCATGTGCATTGCACTGACTTCTGTACGCTACCGCTCACTTTCTTTTTGAAGCGCTAACATCGCAATATAGCTGCCAAGGACCAAAAAGATGTATTAGTCCATAAAATTTGCAGCTCCACGTCACGTTTCGTCATCTCGATGAAAGCGAAAAATTGCATTTTGCAAAAGTTCCGTTTCCCTGCCCAAATATCAAGGCACGTGAGCTCTCCACAGCCAATCAGAGTCAACATGGCGAATAATGGCGGCCATGCAGCCGCAATGCGTGTCTAGAATAGCGCCCCTTGGTCCGCACTACTAAAGATACAGCCGAAGCCAGAGCCACAGCGGAAGTCACAACCGAAGCCACAGCCGATGCCACAGCCGGAGCCACGTCAAGTGATACTGGGCACCGTCGTAGAGTACACAGCGCGGGTTCCTGACTAATTGCCCGAACAAGACCGGCAAGTGATTATGATGCTCCGGTTTCTGATTAATACTTTTCGAACGCTCTTGAATAAACTGAATACTCAGTCAGCGCAAAGTGCAGTACAAGTGCTGGATGCTCTCAATTCAGTGCTTGCAAGTCTTCAGTAAGCAACATAGCTTACCCGCAGCATTCTATTGGCGCTGAAGTAAAAAAGGCCGGGGTTTACTTTACCGATATACTGCCCCGTAGTGCAACGTACTGCTAACAACCACTGGCCCCTTGGTCTTCCAACGCGCATCACCAGCTATGGGGAACACCAAGATTAGCTTAAAACAGCAAAAGGACGGCAGCCCGATGTATCGACGAGGCACTTGCTTGGACTTGACCGATTTCTAGGCGCTTTGCTGCGTGCACAGGCAGTGTTCCCTCTATCTCGCTTTCCTCTTTCTGTTCAACTTGCCCTTCCCCAGTGTAGGTTGGCAAACCGGACGCTCGTCTGGTTGACCTCCCTGCCATTCTTCTTGTTTTCTCTCTCTGCCTCTACGCAGAGGAAAATAATGCAAGTAATTGCCGAATGGAACTAAACGTACCAAGACAGGGAAGTTTAGAAGCACACCCGACGTCAGCATGAACCTTTTGGAGACACATGTAAGAGTATGACTAACTATAGCAGAGGAAATGAAGGCCGAACTTCGCATTTTCAATGCGCACACAAATGGCGGCATCAATAATGTCATTGTGCCGTGCTTCAAGTTTCGCGGTATTTTCGCAGTGAAGTGTTCTTTCTGCGCGAGAAAGTTTTATCGAATTACCGGGCCCGAGAAGAGAAGAATCAAAAAGAAAAATATTTTTCACCGAGTGGTCGTTTATGTCACCTGCTTAGTACTTAGTCAACCTAACTGAGTTGCGTTGCTTCCTGGCGCGCATTCAAGCGCTACCCACTGTCGCGTGCCATGACGCAACGCGTCATGAATTTTGTTTATTGTCATGTATACCATCGAAATTACGGTATATTGAGCAACGCGCAGCCAGCCACGAATGGAAAAGGTAGCATCTGCGTGACACACGCTCTCCGCGACAAACTTTCTCGAAGATAGGACTAAGCCTGCAGGCACTACCCGTGTATACCGTGTGGCCCAGCTGACATAAGCCAAGCTCTTCCAAGAAAAAAACGAAGATTAAGAAATCGCGGTGCAAGATATCATGATAAGATTTACGGTGTTCGGTCGTCAGGCCTATGACGACCGAACACTGTAGGTCTGACAATTGCATATTGCCGCGTGTTCATTAAATCTTTTTTCTTTTAATATCTTCACTAACGTTTATAATGTATATGGCGCACTCCTAGTATAGCGTTTGAAAATCCATACGTATACAGCATTGTACCGTCACAAGTAAGCCTGTAACGATCTGCATGCATGCAACATTCTTCCGTTATCGTGTCTACGAACTTTACTGACAGTTCTTTCACTGGATACACACTTTATTCTCTTAACACACTAGGCGCCTAAACACGCTTTGAGCACAATATTTTTCTCTTGACATGAGTTATTCCTATTTTTCTTACAGAGTAATACGCGCAGTTAGTAATTTCTCTTCGTTTTATACGTGATTGTGTTCCTCATGCGCGCTGTAGTTTGCCTAATTTAAGAATTACCATGGTTTGTCTGAAGGTAAATTCGGTTGTCTTTTGGTATAGGTAGGATATGACGCGTGAAACACCAATAGCAATGTCCAGTTATATCTACTGTAGCAGACGGGTTTGTCGGAAACTAATAAAATTAGTTTTTTCTTCTCACACCGAAAATCATTAGACACAAACGCCAACGGTCTCATGAGTGGCATACACCGGTGCAGCGACTGAACAAAGTAGATCACTCTGTTTTCGTCAACACAACTTTCCGGCACTGCCGCAAGAGCGTGAGCTGTCAGAATTCATGCGCTCCGGTTGCTAAACCGTTCATGGTATTGGAGTGTTACTGCAGTTTTTGAGGAACACCGGCCTCAGTGAGTGATTGTATCGCCCTGCTGTGCGTCCCACTGTGAGCACGCTGCTCTCTCTCTTCGTGTTTTCCACTCTCTATTTCTCCTTGCCCATTTTACCCCTAGTGTAGGTTAGCAAAGCGGACGCGCGTCTGGCTGACCTCTCCACCTTTTCTCTCTCTTTCTCACATACATACGTTTGTGCTAAGAGGTAACTTTTGGGGCATTTAATTAATGAAGAGGCACCCTGGTTAATTTTCAACGGCCTTATACCACAAACACACTGCCCTAGGCATATCAAATACAACTTTGAGCATTTATTCAGTCTTTTTACCAGCGCGCATGGCTTTTATATATTTCCAGTAACTGAACACTTCCACCACAAAGAACGGCACTGTCAATTGAGTGCACTAGCGCGCACCAACTGCTACATTCAGCATGGTTGCGTTGGCGCTGTTTTCAAAACGCGACAGGAATCACAGTAAGACCACTCAATTCAGCAAACAACGAATTTTGCAAGGCTTCAACGAACGACGTTCGGATCCTCAAGTTTGTCTGTGTAGGTGACAGGCACAGTGAAGTGTTGCACTGGATGAAATCTGCACAGCATCATCGGCTTAAAGAAACGATTCAGACAGCTGCGTAAGTTTGTCGGCACTGGGAAGAAAATAATGAAAAAAAAGGAAAAGAACGACAGAAAATTAGAAAGAGTAAATAGTGAATGATGACGCATAATATTTACTGGTGTTGTTACTATAGGAGTGGTGTGCGAACTACGTGGTCGTACAGAACAGCAAGGGCTCCGTCCACAGCTTTTACAGTTAAGGTGACTACAAACGGCTGAGGTCAGATGCATTCTTTCTCGATTGTTTTTCAGTTCTGAGCAGGGTGGACTTACCTGGGACGATCCCAACCATGGCTGGCATGCTGAAAGTGATTACATATTGTATCGAACACACCTTACCCGTGGCCGTGGCACTTATATATATATATATATATATATATATATATATGAAGTAAGAACACACAGCTTCCATACACCTATTTGGAAAAAAAGATCAACGACAACAACAACAATGGCAAGTATACGTGACAGTTCAAATGCACAGTTTGAATGATTTTCAAGAAAAAGCTGAGTAGCTCCGCTGCGCGAACATTAACATTGAAAGTACACAAATTCATGCTGTTTCATGTTCTTCATGCGTATCGCAGACAGCGTTGCCCAGGTTCCTTTCGGATGCAGCCTGCTCAACTCCAACGATCATCTAAATTTCCCATCCCCGAGCGTTTCAAAACGATATGTTATCTTTTGGCACGCTAGCAGGTCCAACACGTGAAGTAAAGAAAACGTTTCACGTCTTTTTGAAGGAAACCCTCTTGGGTGTCGCAGGCATAGCAGCCGAAGTACCGCCCATGGAGCCCCTGAGGAAGGCTTCGATGGCGTCCCCAAGAAGCATGGCATCTACAACGTTGCCTTCGTCCCACTTGACCTGTGACTCGTCTTTTTTCGGCGGCTCCTTCGCGCACTCTTCGGTAGTCTCCTTCTTGACCTCGCGAACAGCGTCGCCTGACTGCTTCCGCTTGGACTTGCGCACGCTCGGCTCATCCGCCGGGGACGGCGGCGCATCCTCCAGCGACCTCTGGGGCGCGCCTTTGCCAGACAAGCTGTTGCGCTTCGACTTGCTCGGCTTGGCCTCCTCGCTGGTGCTGCGCTCAAGGGTGGTGGAGCCCCTGCGGGGTGCTGGCGGCGTCGACACGATCCTGGGGATGTTCTCGGCCGTCGGCTCGTAAGGATCGGTGGCCATGCCCGAGGGGTCAATGGTGGCTGAACGCGTCGTTCGCAGTGCTAGCTTCTTGGGAGAAGTGGCACCGGCGGCCGGCACTGCGACGGAGCCAATAGACGACTTTTTCTTTGTGGTGTGATGAATGAGAGAGAGGATGTCTTCCTTTTTGCAGACGATTCCTTCGTCGATGCTCGTTCGTGGAGACACGTTGGGAGAACCATCCGAAGATTCTCGCGAAGACTTCCTCGACCCCTCTCCGCTGCGCAGCCCTTCTGGTGAGCGGTCTTTGTTGACGGCCGAGTCACTGGACGAGTTGCGCTTTTTCATCGTGAACTTGACCTTCCCACCCGAAGGGGGCTTCGCGTCCGGGTCGTCAGAGGTGCTCGTCGTAGCGGTGTTCACCGAGAGCTTCTTCAGGCCACGTAGTAGCTCGGCTGAAGACATCGTCTTGCTGAAAAACTTGGAGGTCTTCCATCCCGCAGCCTTGTTGGGCTTCGGCTTGCCTCTCTCGCCATCCGAGGAGCTGGTGGTGGGTTTGACGGCAGTCGCGTCCACCACAATTTTGTTGGAGGTGTCGCGGCGCGTGAGCTTGACTTTGAAGCTTGACGGCTGCGAGGCGCTCTTGCTCAGCGGCTCGGCCACCACCACCGTGCTCTCCGGGATGACGGCCGAGCGCCGGGGGCTGGACGAGCTGCGGCGCTCGTCGCGCGATGGCGACCGGGCCCGCTCCTCCGCTTCCAGCCCCGCCTGCGGCACCGACATCTGCCGCACCGCGGCCATGGCGCGCTGCGCCACGAGCACTAGGTGGTCGCTGCAAGAGCACACGTCATTCTCGGGGCTGGCAAGCTTCACGAGAATCTTGGGCAACAGGGTGCTGGCTGCGCTCAAGCGCTAGCACGGGTCATCTCAGTGGGCTGTCAGCCACTGCTCGGTGGCCGAAGAGGCGTACATCTCCGCCAGCCAGACAGTAGCCGCAGCAGGGCGCCCTGCACAAGTGCAACAAAAGCAAGCGTGAGAAAGGCTTTCCCAAGCAGCGTTCTCTCATAACGTCCTTTAGTTAGACTTAAATACTGTGAATTAGAGAACTCGTTTTGACAACCGCGCTTAACGCCGACAATTGATAACACCCCCATCTTGCCCTTACAGTAACACTAGCTGTCAGTAATAGAGGGCTAGGTTTACGTGAATTGACCCAGAAATTAAGCCTTCTTTGTCTCTAGGAAGGCGTACAGTGCACACAAATTTTGGCAAAAATAAATGCGCGTTGGCGCTACATCTGATAATTCAGTGCGAGGAACCATGAGGGCGCAGAGGAATTAGCGTGACAATGGGCATCACGCTGCACTTAATTTAAATGTTTCATTTTCTCACAAAGCACAAATAAATTTAGAGCGGTAAACTTGAAGCGCCGAGACAATTTTACGAGCTTCTCCTGTATCCGTGGACCATTTTTTTTTCTTAGGCTATTAACATTTACTCAGGCAAGCTCACAACGCGCAGGTCTTATACGGTCGGGTTTTATACTGCCTGCCTTCCATAACGGGAGCTGCGCCTGAGTAGCTGTACCTCTGCGCGGTTACCCGTGTCGTCGAAGAACAAAAAGTGCAGTGCCGTTCTCAGGAGCTGCGTCCGGCCATGTACTGGGCACAACAAGGGATGATTATTACCAGGTCATCGCGGCAATGATAAAATGAAATATAAAATAAGAAAGCACCGCCTACTGTGTCGAAGCTATGACTTTCCTCTTTGAAATTAACGCTATATATATATATATATATATATATATATATATATATATATATATATATGCATACTGGCAGGGTTAATTACCGAAATGCACGAACACTCATATTCGCTCTACGAATACGCGTTCAACACAGGCTGCTTTAAGTATTTGTAGGCTTGTGCTTCAGGAGCGAAGGAGAAAGGCAGTTGACCCGAATCGACGCCGGGAAAGAACAGCGAGCCGCGGCTTCGCGTGCCACGACCGCCTTTATTTTCCCCTCATGCGGGCGCGCGCTATCCCGACACCGCCCAAGCGAGGGCGCTACAGGGGCCTAGACTGGAAGTCGAAACCGGACTGAGGGCCGGCTATGGCTCTCGAGCACGAGGTCAGACAGCGATGCGAGGCTTGCCATTGCGGTTTCATTCATCGCTTGTTTTTCGTTAAACACAAGATAGTGCAATGAACCAGCCCCTTCTTGAACCAGCAGAGCATCACTGGCTTAATCCCTCTTGAACAACCAGGATAACGTTTAACGAGAAGAAAGGGGGTTAACCGAGGGGCCCGATTTTTATTAGTCATATCACAAGAAGCCAACAAACATTGACACCAAGGACAGCATAGGGGAAATTGTGCTTAATAAATGAAATGAAGAAATGATAAATTATTAAATATATATATAATATAAATATAAATTTCCAATAATTTATCATTTCTTCATTTCATTTATTAAGCACAATTTCCCCTATGTTATCCTTGGTGTCAATGTTTGTTGGCTTCTTGTGATATGACTAATAAAAATCGGGCCCCTCGGTTAACCCCCTTTCTTCTCGTCAATTACATAACGAGGGGCTCGAATCCGGCAACATTGATGCCTTCAGGTAGCATATGTGGGTTTATTGACCAGTCGCCTTCACCCAAAAAGATCACGGTCTCGTGACGCCTGTGGCAAAAAAGACGTTCCACGTCTTCCGCCATGGTCTGTGAGTGGTGGCGCTGGCTAACACTCCCAGGGTTCTACTAGGACACATAAATACCCAAGAAAGTGGATGGGGAAACAGCGCCGCGGTAGCTCAATTGGTAGAGCATCGCACGCGAAATGCGAAGGTTGTGGGTTCGGTTCCCACCTGCGGCAAGTTGTTTTTTCATCCACTTTAATTTCCAATAATTTATCATTTCTTCGTTTCATTTATTAAGCACAATTTCCCCTATGTTGTCCTTGGTGTCAATGTTTGTTGGCTTCTTATGATATGACAGGATAACGTTTGGAATTTATGAACTGCTAACATACTGATATGTTCTGTTTCGTAGTGTGTCGTGTTCTGAGTGCTCATTTTACTACCGAGTGCTCATTTTGTGATAACTGAGTCTTTATTAGAACATGTTTCTACATATTTTTTTAGTTACTATCGATCTCACCTCTGGCCGTGCTAGTATAGGTAAATCTTTGTCGTGCGATTATGTTCACTTATCAACCGTCCGTTTGAGCGACTAATTTCGGCGATAGCGGCTTTGCGGAATCGCATGACGGAGGGTAAGAAGATTCGAAAATGAAGAGCATCGTTGCCCAACGCGGGCCCAGTGTTTTCTTTTTTTGTTGTCGTAACATCATAGTGTGTTCATATACAGGGTGTTTCCTATAGACAATATATATATATATATATATATATATATATATATATATATATATATATATATATATATATATATATATATATATATATATATATATATATTATAAGAAGGCTATAAGCGCAGCGAACGTGGTGTTTTTTGCAGACAAGTTCCTAGGCGAGGCGGACATACTTTGCGGCTAGTAACGTGAGCTTCAGAGGAGTAATTAACAAACATTTATTAAAGAACCTTTTATCCTTCTGAGGTCCAGCAATCTAGAATTTGTCCAATATATCAGACGTTTGAAAGCTAGTCGCAGCGGCCAGAAAAACGCCTCTGCACGATGGAAAGCAACGTTTTGGTTTGTTCCGGCGCCTGTGCTGTTATCTCGGGCGCGCTTGCTGCTCGCAAAAGTAGGAGATTTAAAAATGGCGGAATAGGAGCTCCACCAATGCACGGGCTCCTGTTACAGCGGTCATCGCAGAAATACGTCAATTTGTGCATATTTATGTGACTACTTATGCAAGGGACAATGTGTTTTCAAGCATTTCTGTGTGTCTGGCATAATCGAAGGATTATGTAGAAACTTAATCCGGGTGATGAGTGCAATAGTGTCTTTGCAATATCGGCAATGCCCAATATATTGGACATTGCCGTATTTACTTGAAAATATTTCAAACACTATAAAATGACGTATTATGGTTTTCTGGAAGCCCCAGAATAGCATAACTTATAAATAAATGAAACAAATCACTTACACAAACTGCACTTCGGACCTCAGGAGGATACTAGTGCCTGAGGGGCAGTTGTTTGAAAGGCGAACTTGAAGGCCGTCACATTTTACTGCAGACTCATTTCTTTTTTGGAATCATGAAAGTCGCACCAAATTTGAGATATTTACCATCGAAGTTCAACGGTAAATCCAGGCAATGTCAAAACCGAGCGCCGCGGGAGCACAGAAAAGGCAGCCACGCTAAGGATGGGTGGATGGATGCTTTGAGCGTCCCATTTGCGGGTTGCGCCACCAAGTTCTTACTATTATATTGCCTAACGTCCTACCTATGTTAAAAAATGAAAAAAAGGAAAGAAGAAAAAAACCACGATGAACTCCCACAACCAAATTTCCTGACCCCCTATTGTGAACTTTGCTTTTGTACGTCTCCGCTTTTTTTTCGTTTCCATACTTTTCTTCCACCAATCTTCCTATCGCCTCTTGCTAATCTCTATTGCGGACATGTTTACTTTTCCCCTGCTCTCGCTGAACCCAAGGGCTTCAAGGAGGCCAGAGGTGCCTACATCGATCACTGGGCAGATATATCTTCGCATTATAATAAAACTCGCTCCATCGTTTCCCTAGGTCTACCGCATCAATCACATGCTTCTTCTTCCTTCTTCTATCTCGCTTTATAGGTGCGTGTTCTAAGGCACCCTGATCTCGCTTCGAGAAGTAATGAGCTTCCCTTTGAGTTATCATAAATTGTTTCTTTCCTGATTTCGTTTTTTCCTCTTAAGTAGTTACTCATAACAGGTTTCTTTTCCATTGTCACAACCTATAAGATTATTTCAGGCTCTCCGACTTTCCGCTTGACGTTATTTGTTTCCATGTAGCTTACTACATCGGTTGCGTACTTGCTGATAAGCGTCCTAGTTCTTTTCCTCCACTGTGAGTCAATGTCTTGTTTTCTGTACAAAAGGCTGAAGATTCTCGTTACCCATTTACTTTCTGCCATATTCCTCATTCGTTCTTTGAAATCAATCTTACTCTGAGCTTTCCTCACTTAAAGACTTGTCTAGCCCATTTCACCCTGCACAGGTTCATTTGTAGTCTTCCAGTGAGCGCCCAATGCAGGGGTCCCATTGACCTTTGGTTGCCACTGAGTCCTGATTGTGCCCCTCACTTCAAGCAAACAACCGCATTTTCAAATGTGAGTCCTGGGACCATTACACCTTTCCACATACTCCGGAGCACCTCGTACCTATTCTTTCTCCATAGCGCCTGTGTTTCATTATGGCAGCATTTCTTTTCCCCTTTGCTATCATTGTTTTTCTTGTGTTTCCATGTATGTATTGCATTCGTTTATCCATATACCAAGATATTTATATTCTCTTACCCGAGGAAAGTCGTGCCCCTGTACTGACACTGTCGGTTCACTGTTTTCATTGAATGCCATAACCTCCGATTTCTAACGCTAAATTTCAGACCTAAATTCTCGCCTTCCTGCGCACAGATATTAGCCAGACCTTGCATATCACTTTGCTTGTTAGCTAACACTACAATGTCGTCCACATAAAACAAACCTGGAAGCTGCTGCTCTACTACTGTACCTCCCTGTTTGCATGAGAGATTAAACCCGATATTAAGTCCTTGTAGCGCGCTCTCCATCCACACCGTGTACATCATAAACAGCAGTGTGGATAGAGGGCACCCCTGTCTCAGTCCCTTGTTGATATCAACTTCCTACGCGCTCCTCGTCCCTTCCCATTCAACGCAAACTGTAATTTCTAGATAAATCTCCCTAAAAAGCTGTATACAGTCATTGCCTATGTCTTCCCCTTCCAGAATATCGTGCAATATGTTGCGGTTTAAGTAATGTCTACAAAAGCTACACATAGCGCTCTTCTTTCTTCTCTGGATACTTCAGTACACTGAGTAAGGGCAAATTAGTTGTCATCCAGACACCTAATGATCCTAAAGCCATTCTGAAATTCCCCGCAAAATTCCATTATTATCTGCCCATGCTTGAAGCTTTAATTTTATTGCCTGTTTTGCTAACAAGTACATTACCGATGTAACGGTCAACGGTCTGTATGAGTGGAATCTATCTTCCTCCCCCTTACCCCCATAAATTAAATTAATTCTACTTTGTCGCCAACTATCTGGTATTCGTCTATCTTTTAAGGTTTTTCCTACTGCTTTCAACAGAGCTTGCTTACTTTCTATTTCTACTTCATTAATCAGCCAAACGGGAACCTCCTCTAGCCTTGTGGCTGTGGGCTTAGGAATTTTCTCTTCGGCTTTCTTCCACTTGAAATTTGTCAGCCCCAGCTCTTTTTCCCCCCATCTGGTTCTCTTTCATGCTCGTTTTTTCCTCGAATACAACCTCGTCATTGCCTTGCAAAGATTCGACTGTTATTTTTCAGATGTAATTTAATGCTGCGTCCCCTTCCAGTTTGTTTCCATCTTTGTCTAGGATATGTTGTTGTATTGTTACAGACTTCCTGCCTAATAAATTTATGTGGTACCAAGATATTCTAGGTGCGACCTTTTTTTTTTCAGGTATTTCTGACAAACAACGTTCACTTTCACCTTTTACCTTTTCTTAAACCAGTATTTGAACCATAGATGTTTGTCTCCCGGTATATTTTTCATTTTCCGGCTACTTCATCCTGCAGCAACTGCACTTTTCTGCCCCTTCCTGTGCTCTCGTGATACTTTCTCTCATTTGGCGATCGATTCTCGTATCTCCCCGTTCCATCAGCTTTTCGGTTTCTATTTTCTTTCCAATGAGGATGTTGCTTCTCTTTGCGTATGTCTGTCGTAATTACGCTTAGAAGCGTACCATATTCCCACTCTTTCTTCGTCCATTTGCCAAGTTCTTCCTCTACTCTTGTGACTATATTTGTTATTTCTCGAACGTTCAAATTTGGATTGGCCATTCCTCGCTCCTTGCTCTCGTTCCCTACTACATGTCCATTTTCAAAACGATGCGTCGCTCCCTATGCATGGTCGCGCCCTACGTGGCTATACCCTTCCTCGTCAATGACGATTTCTCAACTCATCATCAATTCCTTCTGTCATCAGACAGTAATCAATGGTCGATTGCCGGTTTCCCAATTCCCACGTGGTCTGCCCGTCACGCTTAGGCGCTGTATTCAGAATAACGAGGTTGTTTTGCTCACAAATATCTAGCATTGACTTTCCGTTGTTGTCGGCATAGCCCTCACCCTCACCCAATCTGCTCTTTTCTTATCCCTTAACGTTACACCTATCATTCTCCTTTCCATAGCTCGTTGTGTCGTCCTCAATTTGAGTAGAACCCTTTTCGTAAGCCTCCAGGTTCTGCCCCGTAGGTGAGTACTGGTAAGACACAGCTATTATATACTTTTCTCTTGAGGGATAATGGTAACCTGCTGTTCATGATCTGAGAATGCCTGCCAAACGCACCCCAGCCCATTCTTATTCTTCTGATTATTTCCGTCTCATGATCCGGATCCGCCGTCACTACCTGCCCTAAGTAGATGTATTCCCTTACGACTTCCAGTGCCTCGCTGCCTATTGTAAATTGCTGTTCTCTCCCGAGACTGTTAAGCATTACTTTAGTTTTCTGCATATTAATTTTTAATACCGTGCGCAGGGTAGAAAACCGGAACTACCTCTGGTTAACCACTCTGCCTTTCTATGCGTCCTTTTCTCTCTAGGCATTCCACTAATTGTTGATTCTTCTTTATGCAATTCTTTCCGGTCGACAAATACGTTACCCCCCGCCAAGTTTTCTTTCCACTCATTGTACATGATAACCAAAGATGCTCTTGACATTTTGAATTTACTCTTTTTCCGTATGGCTCCCTGATGGATGAAAATTACGACTCCCCCTCCCTTTCTTTCCAATTTAGTTCTGTAACACCTTTCCAAACGTAATTCTCAATCACTGGCGGCTTTGCCGAGTATCTAAGGCGCGTTTCTGTAACCGCGTACACCACTATTTGTTCTCTACTAACCTGTTCTTCAATTTGGAAGGGCTGATAACCCACTTTTTTTTTCTGCTACCGCCCGGCAAGCTTATGTAGCCTATTGCATGGCGAGCTCTCTTTCTTGTTTTCCTCCTTCTTCTGTTATTGGCACCGATGGTATTCTGAGGTCCCCGCAGGGGATATTCTTCATTGCTACCTACCTTGACCTACTGAGCGCCCGTGGGCCCCGAAAGAAAGCAACTGCGCGTCCAGCAAGTCACCAGCCCACTTCTCGTCGAAGCCTCTGATTGAAGTCCATCCCGTCTCGTTGAAAACAACCTTCTCACTTCCTTGTTTACTTCTACAACCTCGAAACCTTTCTCTCGGCTCAATCTCTACACAGCCTCATTTGCAGCCACGACAGCTCTGTATTCGGTCATTCCAGCGACTATAGGCGGCGCGACGGCAGGTAAAAATGGCTGCCGAGACGGTGATAAGGCGATGTCGCAAGCGTGTGCATCCCGAGCAGCAAAGCACGTCAGGCCCCCTAATTTCGCTGCAAAGCATACTTTCTCTCTCGCTAGAGAGACGCAAAGGTTTGTAAATGAAGGCGAAGCTACGTTCAACGCCGGTCACATCATATGTTGAGGCGTCAACTCCATTAGAGACGATTTCTGCAAAGGGGAGCGCAGAAGCGTAGCGGAAGGAGACGTGGACAGGAAAGACGCTCACTTGCGACTAAGTAGACGTTCAGAGACATACCACCAGGAACATTATTGCGCATGCACTGTCATCGAGAATTTAAAAAAAATGTTTACATTATATATATATATATATATATATATATATATATATATATATATATATATATATATATATATATATATATATATATATATATATAGGGGTTTTCTTCAAAGTTCAGCGCGCAGGACCCGACGTAACATACGCAGGAAAGAGACGACGAACTTTTTGGAAGACTTCTTTTACTTAACGTTTTCGGCTGGTGGACCAGCCTTCGTCAGAGTACAGTAACGCATGTACAACACATACACAGCTTTAAAGGCACCGTATCACGAGCAGAGGGCGCGCTATCTACACTGACTAGACCATACACTGCGCATCATAAATCATTATCATTGCGCATTATAAATGATTGTCCATGACACGCATTTTGGAATGTACAAAAAATGAAATGCAGATGTGTTCACGATACAATACATACAAACATGACTCTCAAGTAAGTGCCAGCGGTTACAATGGTTATGTGTAGTGAAAACAAAATGACTTACATATGCAGATACAAAGGCGTGATGTTTGGCACGTGGCATCTCTAAGTGCAACCTCGAATTATCTAAAAATTAATATGTTAAGCGTACAACTTGGAGCCACAGCGACATACGTCAAAAAAGCCACATGTAAAATAAGAGACAGAAAAAAGCGCTGAAATCATGTGTGTACACTGTGTGGGAAGTGTATATTTGTGCTCAATCTAAAGTTAGACAGGTTAGTTTTCCTTTGTTTTCATTTATTCCAGACGAGACAGTGTTAAATTTGTGAATCAGGTAAGATTCGCGAAGCTCGCGGTCATGGTTGGTTCGGAATCCAGATTCGAGTATTGTTACTTTGAGATTATTAAATGAGTGGCCCGGCATTTGACCTGTGGTTGTTAAAACGGATCCTGAAAGGTGTTTCAGTCTGGCCTATGTATTGCATGTGGCAAGTGCCGCACTCGAGCAAGTACACTACGTTATATGAATCACAGTTGAAACTGCCTTTAATAGTGAACATGAAGCCTAAATCGCCGTTACGGCGGTAAAAATTTAGGCTTTATACGACGATGCAATGCGGAAGCGTGCAGGTTCAATAGGATGCTTCGCGGCCTGTGTCATCGATCAAAAACAGTATTTTTCATCGACCACGGTTTTCACTTGTTATCCCCCCACCGAGAGCTTGCTGCCGATGGGCTACATCCCAGCTTCGAGGACGTTAGCCTGATAGCAAGCCACATCCGTCATCTGAGTGACTCGAAGGCTGCACTGCAATCTTTGCTATCGGCCCTGCAGCGCGGACCACACGAACAACTGGTATTTGAGATTAGAGAACTCATTCATACCTTAACTGAGAAAGGACACCACGTGACATTTCAGTGGCTTCCAAGTCACTGCGGAGTCATAGGGAATGAACACGCTGACAACGCTGCTCGGTCGGCTCTTCAAGGGGACGAAGAGGAGCCGATACCGTTATCAAGGACAGATGCCGCTCGAAAACTTCGAATGATCAGCCGTGACATCACGTTCTCCTTGTGGAACGCTGGAAGTTTTCACGACTACCGACTCCACAATCTTGACTACTCTCTACGCCTTTGTATTCCAGCTGGACTCTGCCGTCACGAAGCTACCCTGCTTTGTCGACTATGGCTAGGGGTGGCTTTCACCAAGTCTTTCGCTTACCGAATTGGATGGGCCGACGACGCCACGTGTGAGGACTGTGGTAACGAGGAGACTTTTCACCACCTTCTTTGTGACTGTCCTCGATATAATTTACAGAGACAATCACTCGCAACCGCGATAGCGCGCTTTGACCAAAGACCTCTCACAGAGGAACTTATTTTACAATACCGCCATCACAAGCCATCGCAGCAGAGGGCGACGAGGGCACTGTTGCGGTTTTTGAGGGCGACAGGACTGGACAGGCGGCTGTAGCCTGAACAAATGTTGATAGTGTGGCAAGTGTCACTGTGCTGTGCGATGACAGTATTCGGTGCCAGTGACCGATGGTGACTGTGTGTCTAGGCTCCTTCCTTTCCTTATCTCTACTTTGTTACCACTTTACCTCCCCCTCCCCTCTCTCCCCAGTGTAGGGTAGCCAACCGGATCTTTTTCTCTGGTTAACCTCCCTGCCTTTCCCCTTTCCTCTCTCTCTCTCTCTCTCTTTGCGCCAAGAGTCTTCTGGGTGCCTCGTCGTTCTGGTGCGACCACGCGTCAAAAGAGTCCACACAGCCACCTGCACAAACCCCGATGTCAAGGGACAGAGCTCCATCCCGCGTTCCGTGCTGCAAGTCTCCAAATAACCCAGCCCCAAGTGACCAGTGACTACAAGACTCCTTTGGTAATTCAACTTTAACTACTGTTTCCGTATCTTTTCTGAAGTGCCGGAAGGTGACTGAAAAACGCATTCGTGCGAAACTTCATGTGTCCACCCTTAGAGAGTATGTTAATACTTCAATAATCCCTAGGGGCCTTCGAATTCGTGTAAACCCAGCCACCTCTGAACTATCGGCCGTAAACAAGCATAAGTGGCAAGATGTACTGACTAATGCTTCACTCCAGCTAGTCCGTATTATTTTAAATCACTATGAATCATCGGCAAGTTCACTTTTAAATGTAGAAAAAACCTTGGTTGGCCAACTTGCCCCGCATGAAGTACATTTGCTGAATGTTTACGAAGAAAGAAAGGTGAACGCGTTAAACAAAATAAAAAGTCGGAAACTGTTACGGGACAATGTCCCGGCGATAACATACTCTACCAAACAAACCTGTTCGGCAACTTCTGTAATCCCAGTTGCTAAAGCATTGCCGGAGACAACCAACCCGGGCACTACCATAGTTAACCTTTCCCATGTTGCGCTTCTGCCTACGGAAGAAAGGGTTCTTTCAAAAGGCCTCAATTTCTGTCCAGCCACCGGGGGCTTCGACGAATTCCAGTTAATGAAAGACATTGAAAACTTCTCCCGAAACTTAAGACTCAAAGAATATTTTCATGGCCGCGCTAACAGCAAACAGGACCACCCAGCTATGCCGTCCGCGACACACTGGGCGCCTGCCTCACAACGGGACAAATGCCTAGACCTATATATCAAAGCTGTTTCTCGCGACGTGCTCGACACCTACAAGACACGCGCCCCATTCCAGAGAAATCTTTCCACTAGCGAATCCGATGCTCTTAGAAGCCTAAGCACGCGCGATGATATTGTTATTAAACCGGCGGACAAGGGTGGCTCGGTCGTGATAATGACAAAAGAAAATTACAAAAAAGAAGTCGTAAGACAGTTATCTGACGGCACATTTTATAAAGAACTTCCCTGTGATCCTACCGACGAATTCCTTTCCATCATTAAGGAGACCATAAAAGCATTGGTGAAGAAGCAGAAGATCGACGATAAAACAGCACGCTCCTTGATTCCACTTAGTCCAATAGCCGGGCGCTTTTACCTGCTGCCCAAGATACATAAACCAGGTAATCCAGGCCGTCCCATTGTATCCGGCATCAGAACAGTCACAGAATACATCTCTCGTTACGTCGACAGTCTAATCAAATTTATTCCAGCCACATTTCCTTCTTTCACTAAGGATACTAATGCTTTTCTTAATGACATAATAGATCTAACCGTTCCCGAAGGCTCGCTTCTGGTAACGATGGATGTCACTTCCCTCTACACGAATATTCCCCATAGGGATGGCATTCAGGCTGTCTTGAAATCCTATGAACACCTCCAATGTAATAGCCCGATTGATAGCTCAACCCTCGAGGTTCTGCTTAAGTTAGTTCTCGAGTTTAACAACTTCGAATTTAATAATTCTCATTATGTACAAATTAGTGGGACATCGATGGGAACTAAAATAGGCCCCGACTATGCGAACGTTTTTATGGGAGTGCTCGAGGACGCGTTCCTTAATAGTGTACGAGTAAAACCGATCTACTTTAAGCGCTACATCGACGATATATTTTGTATTTGGACGCATAGCGAAACGGAACTCCTAAACTTTATTGCGGCATTCAACCAGGCACACCCCGCTATCAAATTCACACATCATTACTCACCGTCATCTGTAGACTTCCTTGACGTCACGATTACCATTGCTGATGGACGCCTAATCACAAAACTCTACAAAAAGCCAACTGATAATCACCAATTTCTTCATTTTGAAAGCAGCCACGTGCGTCATTGTAAGACTGCGATTCCATATAGCCAGACACAGCGCTTTAAGCGCATATGTTCCGAAGAAGGCGATTTTAATTCTTGTTGCCAGGAACTCAAAAAGAAACTTCTCAACCATAAATATCCAGAGAAGATGATCGATGACGCGATACACTGAGCGGCAGGATATGACCGGATGGACTTTCTTAAAGGCAGAAACAAGCCCAGTGGCTCCCAGTCGACTAATTTGATACTCACACAGTCCGCATCTAACCCTAAGGTCTCAGGCATACTCCGCAAACACTATAACATTCTTACCCAAAGCGACAGGTTAAAAGCCATTTTTCCTGAGCCACCTCGTGTCGTGTATAGACGTTCGAAAAACATAGGTGACATACTAACGTCTTCAAAAATCGCCACTTCTAACCCGACCGGTTGCAGCCGCTGCAATAAACCACGTTGCAAAGTCTGCACTCATATAACGCCTACATTAACTGCCACCAGCACAGCCAGCCAATTCATGTTCACTATTAAATGCAGTTTCAACTGTGATTCATATAACGTAGTGTGCTTGCTCGAGTGCGGCACTTGCCACATGCAATACATAGGCCAGACTGAAACACCTTTCAGGATCCGTTTTAACAACCACAGGTCAAATGCCGGGCCACTCATTTAATAATCTCAAAGTAACAATACTCGAATCTGGATTCCGCACCAACCATGACCGCGAGCTTCGCGAATCTTACCTGATTCACAAATTTAACACTGTCTCGTCTGGAATAAATGAAAACAAAGGAAAACTAACCTGTCTAACTTTAGATTGAGCACAAATATACACTTCCCACACAGTGTACACACATGATTTCAGCGCTTTTTTCTGTCTCTTATTTTACATGTGGCTTTTTTGACGTATGTCGCTGTGGCTCCAAGTTGTACGCTTAACATATTAATTTTTAGATAATTCGAGGTTGCACTTAGAGATGCCACGTGCCAAACATCACGCCTTTGTATCTGCATATGTAAGTCATTTTGTTTTCACTACACATAACCATTGTAACCGCTGGCACTTACTTGAGAGTCATGTTTGTATGTATTGTATCGTGAACACATCTGCATTTCATTTTTTGTGTATTCCAAAATGCGTGTCATGGACAATCATTTATAATGCGCAATGATAATGATTTATGATGCGCAGTGTATGGTCTAGTCAGTGTAGATAGCGCGCCCTCTGCTCGTGATACGGTGCCTTTAAAGCTGTGTATGTGTTGTACATGCGTTACTGTACTCTGACGAAGGCTGGTCCACCAGCCGAAAACGTTAAGTAAAAGAAGTCTTCCAAAAAGTTCGTCGTCTCTTTCCTGTATATATATATATATATATATATATATATATATATAATTCGCCTAACAAAGGGGCATGCATCACTACATCAATAATGACAGCTATAGTGTAGGTGATAGCAACAACAGCACGTTGAAGTGGCCTGACAAACGTCATTAAAAAAAATATTCAGGGGGAGAGTGACAGAGCAGGTGGCGCAGAAACTTCAGCCAAGGGCGAGGAACGTAAATTTTTTATCCATCAGACGCACTTACGGAGCACCAATACAAAGTAAGAACGAGCGTGAATCTGGCCTGCCTCGACAACATCCTTTTCGAGTCTGCCTTTGGATCTGCTTTTAATATCGGCTTTATCGAAAAGGGGCTTACAGCCACAATTCCTGCAGTGCGCAGGAAGGTACGCGGAGTTGCTCCGGGCCTTTAAAAATGAAGAATGTTCTCTTAGCCTGTCATTTAGACAGCGCGCCGTCTGCCCAATGTAAGCTATACCACAGTCGACTGGTATCTTATATACCACTTCGGTAGCACCGGAGGCGAGCGGTTTCGTGTGTTTCTTTCCACAGGTCTTGTTCTTGTTGTGGCCGTTTTGCAAAGGCGCACAACCGAGAAAGCTTGAGAGGAGCTGTGAAGGCGAGGTCAACGCCGTGCTCTTTCCCGATCCTTTTTAGGTTGTGTGAAATCGTTTTGTCGCTGAAGATATACTTAGTTGCAAGCAAGCGTCTTTCCTGTCCACGTCTCCTTTATCCGCAACTCTTCTGCGCTCCCCTTTGCAGAAATCGTGTCAAACCAACTAGCCCAAGAGCTTACATTTCCATTAGAGAAACCGAGGTCAGCGTCGAATCGCTCTGCCTGCAGACGAGTGCAATCAAAGGCCCGCGGTACTTCGTTAACGGCGCAGTACGTGAAGGTACAGGCTCTGTAAAGGCCATTATGTCGTTACTAGCCTTGATAATGCTCACGGGCATGCAGCCATATATTTGTGTTTTCGCAAACACTTAGTAAACACAAGCGCATACCGATAACAGACATTAGTTGTTTTTCAAGCGCTCCTGTTTTCAACAAATTAATCATATACAGTGAGAAACAAACTTTAGTGCATTTCGAAACGCAAACTAAAAGAAAAACAGCTGTATAATACAACAATTTACGAAACTCGTAACGTACAGAGGTGATCACGCTCGTCTCGAGCAGCGTACGGCGGAGCAAATGAAATGAGCTTTAGCGTATAGCTGTTTGACTAAGGACAAAGTACTTGTTCCTGAACGGGTTTCACGTTTTTCCACTTGCGTTTCGAGTTGTTTCTTCGTAACTCGGTACCTCCCTTAAAATTTGTTTCTTCCTTGCGCAGAGCTCGGCTCGATAGCTGTAGACAAGTGGGATCCCCTCTGTACGCGATTAAATGTCATGCAAATGTAGTACGAGCTTCGTAACTGGTTGCAATGCCTGTCTTGAAGTACATTTTAAAGATACCTTAGCAGTGAACACTCGCTACGGCACGGTTTGAGCGCTGCAGCACGCTGCATATGGGATTACTATTCCCTTTTTTCCTCATCGGGGCGCGTCCCCGCACACCACTAGACCCAACCGCCGAAGTGCGTCGCAGATTTCTATCATCGGGTGACTGCTTCGGAGGAGGGCTGCGTGGCGCCGCCTGCGTTGCTGGAATGACCGAATACGTCACTGTCACGTAAAGGTACCTCCGGCACCGTGCACACCACAATATGCACCTGAAGGGACATCTCGCGCAAGTCGTCTACCTCCTTCGCCAAGCGCTGGGCTACTCCTGTCCCTTTTCTGTTTAGGGCGTCATTTAGCCCACCTGATACGGCGACAAAGTTGCCTCCGTGGCCATTTTCCGCGAGCATTGCTTTTGCTCGCTCAAATGGATATTGCACAACAAGAAACGACACGGACGTAGGAGAAGACGACACACCAAGCGCAAACTTTCAACAAAGTTTATTGTACCATTGAATCGATTTCGTACATGTGAAGCAGTCTAGAATGCGCATGCGCTTGCATGAAAATGAACTGCGTATTCATGTAACATTACGAGTCATGTGATGCCGCCTCCAAGAAACTAAGTTATTTTTCTGTGAGAGCCAGTGAAGGAAAGCTAACACACGTATCACCCAATTTTGCAATCATCTGCGCTCCAGATATTCCACGGATGAGCTGCGTGCTGCCACGGAAAGCAATCGTGCATTGGTCCTCAATAGGTTTGCATCAATGATAGCGACAATGAATCGCCAAGAACCCACATGAGCCATTTTTTACGTTGTTGCTGTGTTCGCGGAGCCGATCATTGAGGCAACGCCCGGTTTGCCCGATATATTGCTTCCCACATGAAAGCGGGAGGTTGTAAACCACCCGGTGGACACACTCGACAAACTTCTTGCGGTGATGCTTTCTGCATTTATCGGACGGGACGGCATTTGGATCCGTCAACCTGCAGAGCTTGCCAAGCTTGTTGGGAGCAGAAAAAGCAACTCTTACATTCGCCCTTTGGGCCATCTTTTTCAAGTTATGGGATATCCCGTGCAAGTAAGGTATAACACTTACTTTAAGGCGTTTGGCGGGAGGGGCATCGGCAACTGACTTCTGCGTGCTGGATCGCGCTTCTCTTAAAATGCGTTCTGCAACAGACACTTGCACCACCTTGGGATATCCAGCCAAGGAAAAACCTCGAGTTTGCTTTTCAAAGCTTACGTCTACTACATGACAGCAAGACTTGCTAACGGCATTCTTGAAGCACAAACTGATAATGGCCCGCTTAATAAGCTTAGAATGTGCGGACGTATAAGGCAGAAGTGGCTTGTTGGCTCGCGGCTCATACGACCAACACGTGTGGCTGTCCTGAAAGCTCAGGCGAAGACCAAGGAAACGAAGAGACCCATCTACCGGCATCTCATGAGTTGTTTGAAGGGGCACTAAGCACTTCTGAAACGTTTCTAACGCTTTCTTCGTTTACAGAATGAAGGCGTCAGAAGAGCAGTCAATGAAAATTAAAAAGCCATCAACTCGCTCCATGACTCGTTGCTCGCTCCATGACAGCGCCCAATGCCCGCCCTGGAAATGTCCATACCGCCACTCTTTTATCACCTTTCACCTTCTCCACAATTACTTCTGAGCGCCTAACCTGGTTTTAGTCTCAGGGTATAGTCACCCTTTCACTCTCTCCTAATGCCGAGGCCTCTCCCTGCTTCCCTTTGTGACGACGAGCGACCACGTAGACCGGTAAAGTCTCGGGCTCTCGCAGGAGAGGAAGAACCGACACTCGATCTCTTAGCGTAGCATTCTTTTAATTTTAATCTCCTTCGGAACGCTAGCCCGTGCCGGAGCGTGCCAGCCGCTCGTGTCGCATGTAGACGCGAGCGTCTACGTCATCTCTCGTGCGACGCCGATGCTGCTGCCGCTACGCCTTTATTATCCTTTGCCGAGTGATTCGGACTTGACAAGGGACACTGACACCTGCGTACCTGCTTTTACTTTGTGGCCGCCTCAAGGTCGGTACAGCTCTTCACAGCCACACCCTCCTCACGTCGCACGCATTCCGCGTGCTTTATTGACACACCTTGTCCTGTCACGTCGAGAGACGGCGTTCCACTGTCACGACCATTCTCGTTTATGATGGTCGGCCTGTTCAGCTTTTCCTCGGCTACTTGAAGTTTTTTTTTCCACCGCCGAGAGAGGGCCGTCAGGTTTCACCTGATGGTCCCCGAGTGGGCCTAGCCAGGAGACGTGGAGTTTGCTTACGTCTATAGTGAAGCAAATAAAGTTGTTTCACTCACTCACTCACTCACTCACTCACTCACTCACTCACTCACTCACTCACTCACTCACTCACTCACTCACTCACTCACTCACTCACTCACTCACTCACTCACTCACTCACTCACTCACTCACTCACTCACTCACTCACTCACTCACTCACTCACTCACTCACTCACTCACTCACTCACTCACTCACCGCCTTCCGTGCATCACGCCCCATATTTAGCTCATTTTTGAGCTTTCCGACCTGTTTCACAAGCTCATCCTGGAAATCCTTCATTTTCTTTAGTCTAGAACCGACATCACAGTGTCTGCCGATTGATGTGATTTACTCTCCATTCTGATCCTACGCCTCGTCTACCCTTATCTTCCACTCGTCTACCTAGGCGCTAAGAACTTGACGTCCCACATGGTTGCACATTTTGAAACACGCGGCACGAAAGGACGTTCTGACTATCCTGCAATACCAAATATACACGAAACACAGCCGCGCACGCGCAAAAGGAAGAAAAAGAAAGAAAGCTAGCAAATTATTATTTGAAGGCTAAAAAGAAATCATCAAATAAAAGAAATAGAAGCTAGATCAAAGCATGCACAAAAATCTTTTGTTTTCGTCGCTGCCACGGAGCCCTGGAAAACCACGTCCGTTCGCCAAACGTGTCTCGCCTTGCGGCGCCGGTAGTCTGTCCGAGGGAGACGCATTCGTGGTTTCACGAAGCGATTCGACGCAGCGGGCTAGACGGTCACTGCACCCACTGGCCGATCGTATCAGTGGCTGTGTGTCGGATCAGGGGTTGCCGCGACATGCAATCATTCAAACTTCCCCCGACACGGGGCGTTGCCGTCTGAAGTGCAGCGGGACGCGCTCAGTCTCGATATGGCCTCGATTGAGTTTTGCAATTTGATGATGAATATGGTCGAATTAGGTGCGATATTCCAGATTTCTAGAAGATTTGTGTGCATGAAAATGTCACTGCCTCCAAATTTGCCATTTAGACAATTGCCCCGAGGTCGTAATAAGAACGATAATTAATGATTTTTTGTCAATTAGTTTTCTGAATCTATCGCTATTAGCGGCAATGTTCGCCTCGCCGAGGAACTCGTCTGCAAAAACGCCACGTTCGCTGCTCTCATTACTTTTCATTAAAAAACAATAGCTGTGCTTTTTTTTAAAGAGCACCCCAGATATCCCCGCTGAGCTCAATTTTTGTAGAGAAGTGGCAGCACGAATAAATAAATAAATACATAAATAAAAGTTTGCACTTGCAAGATCTACATGATCGTGTCCCTGAGCTGCGTTTTCGTTCTCAGCCGGCATGCGAGCGCACGTCAGGTGTACAGGCATAGTAGCACTCCATTGATGAAAACTGGCAAGACGTTACTTAACAGATATTGATGGGCTGGTTAGTTAGCCATAATATTGATGAAACAGCGCACTTGAAATAGGCACGTTCGCACACAGAGATGTCAGTATAAGTCAAAGCTCACAAAGATATCGTTTTCAAATACTTATTATCGTTTTACGAGGGAGAGCCTCGTTCTTTCTTTTTTGCCACCAGAGACAACCATCACTAAGTTCCGAGAGCTTTACTAAAACTTTTTAAACAATTTTTGAAACACAACTGACGATTCGCTTTCGCATTATACTGACATCGAACAGACAGCCGTACGTACATATATCACGTCGACTGCGTGCGACATTCTGACAGTGTGCTCCAGACTGGTTAGGTTAATTACGAGGAAAGACGAGGCGTCACGCCAGGCACCCGAACGAATGTGGCCGTGGCGAGGATAAAATCGCAGCTTCCGCGAAACGGTCCGAGCAAATCCTGTCGAGGCGCATCCGTATACGGGCGCGGCTGCGCGCGGCGCGCCCGTTTTAGTGAAGCTGCGTGCGTCCTGACGCGGCTTTCTTCCCAGCTGCGCGGCGCGCCTAACAAATTCGAGGCATTCGCCCGCTTGTGCAAAGCGTGCAGGCGCGTGTATTCCCCGCCGTGGGTCGATGCGAGAGCTCCCCCGGCGGGCGCCCGTCGCCAAGATATATACACAACAAGACGTCGCAATGCCGCCGTCGCTCAGGCTGATGTGGAACCTCTTTTGCGAGCCCGCCTGCCAAGCGGCGCAAGCTGTCACACGTGCTACTTCCGACGAGGCAATACTGAACAATACGGCCCACGCGCTGCTTCATTCGCTGCTGCTTGCGTGGGTGCGCATCGCAGTTTTTCGGGCGCTTGATATGAGAGAGAGAGCAAAGAGAGGGAGGTGCAGCAGACGAGCGTTCGGTTTTATAACCTACACTGGGGGTGAGGGAATAGAAATACGAGGAAGGAAGGAGCTGAAACAGTCAGGTGCCGCTATACTCGGGGACAACTTTCTGCGGCTATGAAGGGAAAGCTACAGGCGCGTGGCTACTGCACATGTGTTACCGTGCCAAGTAGTCCGGCAGCGTTTGACAGTGTTTTTTGTTGCTCGGAACAGAAGCTGAATCAACGCAGCTTCCACGTGCGACAGTTTCGCTTTTCCCTAGACGCGGAAGGGAAAAGCTCTGCAAAATAAACCTCTACGCTCACTGGTGCGTTCTGTGTTATTTAACTGTTGCTAATAAGGTGTTTGTGTTTCTCTTTCCCAGTCGAAACTAACTTCGATTAAAACAAGGGACTTTTCAGAAGCGCTCTTATTCGTGCGCGCTTCGCCTCCGTAGCTTTGCTTTCCCTTCATAGCCACATAAAGTTGGCCGCGAGTATGGCATGTTTAGTGTAGCCGTGGGCAGCTGCGTAGGGTGGAACTGCTCTACTCGATAAATCACGTAAGAGCCGTAGTAGCGCACACATACCGCAATCGCTGCTGATGACCCAAGGTTAATAAGAACGCCGTTCGCATGGAAAAGGTGCGGCACACGGGCTGCGCGAAATGCGGCAGATTAGATTATAGGGTTTTACGTGCCAAAACAACTTGCTGATTATGAGGCACGCCGTAGTGCATGGGGGACTCCGGAAATTTGGACCACCTGGGGTTCTTTAACGTGCACCTAAATCTAAGTACACGGGTGTTTTCGCATTTCGCGCCCATCGAAATGCGGCCGCCGTGGCCGGGATTCGATCCCGCGACCTCGTGCTTAGCAGCCCAACACCATAGCCACTAAGCAACCACCGCGGGTGCGGAATGCAGCAATCGGTGGCGCAGGACTTATGGAAATTCTTGGCAAGCACGGGATACATTTCTTCCGCTACCATGACCGCATGTCACATGTAGAACATTTGCACGTTGTTTTGCATGTTGTAACTGTCGCGGCTTGATGCATAGCCACAAAGCTGGCGCGGCGCAACAACCTTGTCGACGTTTTGTGTAGAAACAGCACGAGCGTGACGGAATGATGGAATAAAGAATTTACACGCGTGGGTGCTCGTACTTCGATCCTCTGTGAGAAAGCACTGTCGCTTCTGAGTTCTCGCGTCCATTTCCCGGAGTTGAACATCTATGCACTGCGAGCAGTAGTATATTTGATCCATTGCGCTAACAATACGGAACGTGGAGAACGAATAAAAGCTTTCAGCCGAACGTGACGCAGCTGCTGGGCGCCGCGTGCATTAGAAGGGAACGCGCGCGCAACCTCTACGGCTTTTACCGGCGCTTAAAGCTTAGAGGCAAACAGCCAGGTCTGGCATTCAGATGAGAAAAATTTCAGCTCGGTGGAAGATACAATAACGCAGCAAAGTTGTGGAAGTAAATTGAATGCATGAAATGCCAAGAAGGTCAGCGTTGCAGTCTCAGGCTTACTAAGCTTCGCTCACGCAAAAACGAATGATGAGTGCATGCTGCGACGACAGCTTGAAATCGTCGCACTAATTTCACGGCATGTAATGGCTTTTGATAACGTCTGCATGCTCAGGACTAGTTCATAGTTTACTTATAAACAAAGATTGTGTTGCATTCTAGAGAACCCGACTTTACTAGCGAGTTTCGAGAAATTATGTTTCGCGAAAAACAAAAGAAACAGAAACAAAAAGAAACAGCCCAAATGCGTAGCGATAAATTTCGAACTCG
This sequence comes from Dermacentor variabilis, assembly GCF_050947875.1. Lineage (NCBI taxonomy): Eukaryota > Metazoa > Arthropoda > Arachnida > Ixodida > Ixodidae > Dermacentor > Dermacentor variabilis. The sequence goes on from NC_134568.1 coordinate 90,043,299, forward strand.
TAAAGTCACATTGAGTCAAGAAGCAAATGCTTCTTCATTTTTTTATCCGCTTTTCCCGTCAAGAAACGCCCACATAGAGTATTTAAAAAAAAATACTTGACGAGTATTGATCAAGTTGGTGTTACCTATATGGGTGGTAGGGAATAAGTGAAGTGGGACAAACGAAATACTTGTTTATTGTGGGAAGTCAAAAAGCAAAGACTTAATGCCTTGTTGTTGCCGCATAACGCTCGTAAAATGATTTAATTTGACAGACAAGACACACACACATAGAAACACACACACACACACACACACAGATGAAAACAACACACAGTTGCTAGCTTTAGTGACTCGTTCTCACCCTTGACCATTTATACCGAATTCGTTCATTGATGCTAACTTTACGCTTTTTAACCACGTGATATTGGAAGCCAGCGTGAACTTTCACGCTGCGTTTGAAAAGCATCTCGTTCATGTGATCCAGAAGACACGCAAGAACAATATGGAAAAAAAGACACTTTTGACAAGGCAAAATGCTGGCTTCCGCAAGTATTTAATCACATAGCCAACGAAGCAGGAAATACTGGAGTGAGAAAACCCAAATCACCTCTGCACATCACGCAGGTCCGCCACAGGTATTGCTGTGGAACTTCTTTCTCTAATAGCACGACCACTTTACAGATATGGCGAAACTTAAGGAATCGACACATTTTGGAGACGAACTACCGCGTGAAGCAGGTTGTATTGTTTAAGGACTTGATTTTCATGTTGTTTTCAAAGAGCGAGATTTGGATGCACGAAAAAAAAAAAAAAACTTTGACAACATCGCAGGTTTGAAGAGATGTTCAAGCACGTCTACGACAAGAATCATTCCTGCAATCGGTGAGTTCCGACTATCGCAGGCCAAGGTTTGCGATAAGAAATACGTGATCTCGCTGGTTAAATTTTTGCATAGGTGTACTACAATCTTGCAGCGTCGCTGACTGGTACACTGATCAGTCGCGCATAACGCGCCACGGCGCTGACGCGCGCAGGAACGCACCGCTCCCGCGCCGTCTGTAGGGCGGCACTCGCACATGACGCGAAATCGGAGAGCCGACGTCGTACGCCAATTCTACTGGCATCGTAATTCGCGCCGTGTCATCAGTTTGGCCTTTCGGTTCTCTAAGAAGCGCGTCTCAATGAATGAAGAAGTCATGCTCCAATTCCAAGTTTCGCGCTAGCTCAACGGCCACTCATCTCTTTGAAACTATTGACAGCGCGAAACGGCACGAACTATACACAAGAAAGACACACGGACAAGCGCTGACTATCAACAGACAACTTTATTGAAAGCACACACATAAATAAGCGATGATACACGTGACAACGACGAAAAATGACGCATTGAAGCCGCACTTGGGACGACGTGGCAATACCAGCAAATCGCTAAAGAAACTTGTCAGGGTAATCTATCTCTGACTCATGGAGCGAAACAGACGGACGCGCAACGCACGTGTCCCCTGCCTTGTCAATGAAGCAAGCTTGCACTATCTCTCGGACTAATTTATCCCCGTACCTCGACAGCACTTTGATTTTTGGAGGCACTGGAATTCCTTGCGGTGCAAGGCAAGATTCGAAGACGGCTGACCCTTCCAGGAAGTCATGTGTTCTCTAAGGCGTACACAGACGCACCTTTCCGTCTGGCCAATGTACCGTGCACGCTCGAGACGGGAATTTCATACACCACTCATTTCTTCATTTCTTGAATTGAACATGCTTTTCCCGGTACTGAATGTCGCACACCCATTTGTTCCTGATGCGCCCCCTCTGACCTATTATGCACGGCAGCACAAATTCTGCCTAACTGGTTCTTCGCCTAAAAAACGACATTAATACCGTACTGTGCTCCAACCTTCTTCAAACGGTGCTAAAGAGCATGTATATGAGGAACGCTTACCACATGACCATCATGAACATCCCTCGCTCACGTTCTACCACTACTTTCGTGTTTCAATTACTACAGAATCATTTCACTCAGGAAGGCCAAATAACGTACAGGGTATCCGCCTCACCTGGTCTTCCCAACTGTCAAGTAACGCTTTCCTCCGTCAGATGCGGGCGCCATTTCTCAAGGACGCAAACAGGAGCAAGCTATAGCATTCTTAACAACTTTCAAGTGCCCTGAGCGAAAGTCAAGAACTAGTTTAACAGACCGGGGAGGGCACATTGTCTTCGAATCTTGTCTTGCACTGCAAGAAATGCGGGAGCGGCTACACTCCAGTGCCTTCAAAATCCAAAGTAATATCGAGGTACGGGGACAAATCAGTCCGACAGATAGTGGAAATGTACTGCATTGATAAGGCAGGAGACATGTGTGTTCCACGCCCGTCTGTTTTGCTCTATGAGTCAGAGATAGATTACCCTGACAAGTTTCTTTAGAGATTTGCTGATATTGCCATTTTATCCCAAGTGCGCCTTTACTGCGTCATTTTCCGTTGTTGTCACGTGCATCATCGCTTACTTATATGTGTGCTTTCAATAAAGTTGTCTGTTGACAGCGCTTGTCCGTGTATCTTTTATGTGTAGTTCGTGCCGTTTCGCTCTGTCAATAGTTTCAGTATGCAATACCAACGAGCCCAACGCACCGTTCTTTTGACTCATCTCTTTGTTTAATCAGCACTAAACCAGCCTTTTCAAATTAAACGGAAATAATGGAGACCAGAGGACTGACCCCCCGAGGGACAAAAGTTGAAGCGTTTCAATGACAGCAACATGCGCGTCGACTTCGACTTACCTCAGGTACAGATTGCTATAAGTAATTATTTTGGACCGATAACGTTGAACAAGCTCCATGCGGCTGTTCAGTATAGGATATAGTCTATTGGACAGGAGCTTGAGATAGCTTAGTTATTGTAGCAGTAATGACAAATTAACTAAATGCAATGTCTAGCGAAAGTCAGAAATTGTAATGTTTCCTCGAACTCATCATATATCTAAATCTCTTTTTTCATCATCCTCTGCCCTCGTGTTGCTCCTCTTTCGATACCCTTTCACATAGGTTGGTCTTTCTGTTTCTGTGGTGATTGCATGGCTGTCTTAACTCCCACCCCACCCCCCACGCTTTTAGCTTGAACCCTCCTGGACTGATAAGACGTAACGTTGCCCACAGACGGCCATAGTAATGTGGTTTGGGGTTTGCTGTGCCAAACCAATTTTGAAACGCCCTGTTCTCTGGTTGTTTCATTAGGACGTAGGGCGCTGTGAAAGGATCTATTGAAGCATTCAATGCTGTTCGAACATGGACGAACGCTCCTACGTTGAAGAATGCCTGATGGCTTCGTTGAGTGAATACGGTCGCATACCTACGCTTCACTGTGAGATTGTGTCTCACGTATTCATCAGCTGGTTCATTGCCTTCTTGCCCATCTAGAGATAGAGAGAGAGAGAGAGAGACAGACAGAAAGGCAAAGGAAAAACAGGGAGGCTAATCAGAGACTATCTCAGTTTGGCTACCCTGTACTGGGAGCCATCTAGTAGGCCTGTGAGGCCAAATAGATGATGGAAATGGAAGTCACTTTACTTTCTCGCTGTAAGCAAAGTACTAAGTGCGCCCAAAAACGAGGTTATGTTAATGATTAACGTAAATAACAGAAGGTTCAGGGACACTGCTACTGTGGATTTGACAGTCGTGCTCTTAGCAGCACGATAGGCAAAGTAGCATTATAAAGTCTGCAAAGCAAAGAACTGTATCTACATTTATACCGACTCGCAAGCAACACACAACGCCTGTTCAAGCCCACAAAAATTCACATGCCAATTGCTGAGGAATTTCATCCCGTTTCGCACAAATCATTGGCACACATGCGGAAATCAACTCCGCGTTAAGTGGGTACCGGCTCCTTTCTGAGCATTAGGAAATGAATAGGAAGACCGCGATGCACGAGCAGTTTTTAGAGGACAATCCGTGCCGTCTGCAAAAGATATACCATGCCCTTTCTTTGGCCCCTGACACTAAGCCACCCACCAATCCGCGCTTCGCAAAAGAGGAGAGGAAATCACTATGTGATCATCCCTTCACATGAATGCCAAGGAAGCTACCACAAGGAACCCAAGTACTAGGAGAAGGCTGGCCACCAATACAATGTCACTTTACAAGAGACATATCTTGTTTGATGATGAGCCGAACAAAAGGATGTGCACAATATGCCAGCAACAAGCCGCTACAAGACATGCGATGTGGGATTATCCTCAACACGAGCCAATCCGCAAACGCATCATGGTCGGAATACATGGCACAGTGGATGGTTGGATTCGACCTCACCACATCAGTGAACAAAATGTTTCCCATCTGTGGGCGAAGTTTGCCGAATTCGCCTACGACAAAGACGGACCAGGCAATTTTCTCCTTGGGAATCGCCCACAAAGACATGAACAACCAAGGCCCCTGTAGGGGACATCCACACACGACTCTAATGCTTAAGGCAATCAGATATTTTTCTTGTTTGTTTAAAAATAAAGACGTCACAAATCAAATCAAAGGCACATTTCCAACCGCAAGAATTTTAAAATGGTGACATGAACAGAATAATCTTTATTATCACTCTCTAGAAACCAGTCTAGCAGTCATCTTGTGGATGAGACCAGCGCAACGAACCGCAATTCTACGTTTTGTTCTACGGGCTATTGTTTCAAACGTTAGCTTCCGAAAGCGAGGCCATGGCCAGCTACAGCCAGTTTCACGTGTGTGAACACTTTGTGATTCAAGAGTGACATAATGATGTTGGTATCTTTTCTTCCTGCCTTACACGCCACTAATCATGTGTATTTATCGATGGTCAAAAAACAAAAACTTGTATTGTTCTCACTCTCTCTTAGTTGTTCCCGAGGTGTGCAAAGTCTCTAAAGGCTTGCTTGAATACCTTGTCAAAACCACTGTACTACCGCAATGCTTTAGTTTTGCTTTCCAGATTTAGCATCGGTAACAAATTCAGACATTGTCTAATATATCTTGCTTATATCTTGTTTAGCAGCACTTTGACTTCGCCATTCCGCAGGTTTGCTTTCATCGGTCTGGTATAACACTGCAACGCACAGAAGCTTCTGTGCTTATTCGGAATGTCTTTATGAAATCTGCTATCTGGAATAGTCAACTCTGGATCAGGCGACATTATTCTAACTGGATCCTGCTATGTTTTTCTCACACTTCCTGTGTCCAGCCACACGGAGGGTTTTTTCGTGTTCGAAAGATCAGTAAAGTTGGTCTTTAACGCGCAGTCCTTTATAAACGTTCTGAAATGTCCCGCGATACCCAAGAACACACTGAGACAATGTGCGTCGCATGGCTTCAACTCAGAAAGTGATTCCTTTTTCGTACGCTTCGTATGTCCATTCAACTCTCACATAAAGGAAAAAATAAAAAAATACGACGGCGTTTGTGAAGAATTCGCTCTCCTTGTGATTAATGCATAGCCTTCCTCCAAAAGTATCCTGACAAGTTGCACGTTGTTCTACAACTTCAGCACCAATAAAGACGGTAAGTCGGGCCAGTTGGTTAGAATTCATCGTAGGTTAGGATTGATCGTAAGGGGCGACCTTTGTCGCTGCGACTGGGGCCTCCGCGCATCGACCGCCGGTGATAGTACATTAGTTTACTATTTCTTTGTAACAAGAGCTGGCCAGTAGGCGTTGGGTGCGGATACGTCATTGCTTTCTGTTTTATCACCTTATTCAAACGGGAAAGAGAGGAATATATATGTAAAGAAAGGTGCGGGGCATTTTGACCTCATACTAATTGGAGATACCCATCCCATGTGCTGCAGTGCAGCCTACCCCCTCACACGACGCCATGAAGAGATAGAAAGGACTAGCGCGGCTTTAAAGGGCCCCTCATCAGGTCCGGCCATATTGAGCTGACAAGCGCAGAGCATACAATGCGCGCCAATGATCGTGTTTGCAAAGAATTGCATCGCTACGCGCCGCGGAAAGGCCTGTATTCGCCTGTATTTGCCTGTATTCGTCGTTCTTTTGGTCCCTGTCTATGTACGCGCTGTAAGTTATGTTTGAAAAACTGAAATTTCAATCCGAACGGCATTTACCTCTTCACTCGTGGCGAATCCGCCCGGAGAGGGACGGTGACGTAGTCGGGCTCCTGCGCCTACGTAATCGTGTCCGCAGTATGACGTCGTTCGTGGTGACACATGACTTCGAGAATTATTCAAGACAACATCTCTTATCAGTGCAATCTGTTGCTTGAATTCACGAATTGAAGTTTAGAGAAATAATAAAACACACAAACGGAATGTCTGCGTGCTTTTTGTTTTACTTCGCACCGAAGCAAGAGAGATGTACTTCCGCTTCGTCTGGTTGTTCCCACGGTCATGTGGTCACGTGCGCAAGTACCGAAACTGTGCCATTTTCTACCGTGTTCCAGCGCGTGATCACGCTGTGCGATCCGATTGTTCAGCCTCAGTATTCGTGTAGCACTGAATTAAACCGCTAGTCAGGTTTCCTTGTGCACAGCGCGCAAAATCGCGCGCGGCGCGGTCAGCGGAAATGCGTAACGCAGGAGAAAAACAAAAAAGCGAGGAGAAAAAAATGAAGGCGGGGCCTTTGACGTATGCATTCGCGCGATCCTCGAGGTCTGGCATGGGAGAACGCAGGGAACGAATTTCGCTTGCGAAGGCTAGACGGGGCGAGTGGAGGGAGCGTATTTCTTGGCAGTGGAGCCCGCCTGCTGAAATCATGGGTTCGCGGCACTGAAATATTTATATCTCAGCTATTAATGAGCCGATGTGAAACATTTTTGCGGCAGAACTCTCGCTAGAGGACACGTAATAACTTCCAGCGTATAACCAAAATTTGTTATGGGGCCTGGCGAGGGGCCCTTTAAAGCACCTAGCAGCCACGACAGCGCAACTCCAGCGTGGTGCTGTGTGGTCCTACTGCCTGCTCTTTCCGAAGAATTCATTTGGAACAAGTGGAGCGCACGCGCATCTCCGCAGATTTCCACGCAACACTTCCCTCACGAGACTTCTTTTCTCTGCACTCTACAGCCAGCAAGCGTAACCTGTCTGCGCGACAGGAGTAGTTAATTTTGTCTGCGTTCTTGGGTGGCATGAAGTGTAACGGCGCTGTACTTTCCTTTCTATTCAATGTTGCCTTTCTTTTTCCGAAGTAAAAAAAAAGAAGAAACGTGGGGGGGAGAGTATTAATGAGGTTTAAGGGATCAAATTTTATTCCTTTTAAGGATGACAGCTAATTATATATGTTTTTTTATCGTAAACTTACCAGAGATAACTGCACCATGCGGTACAGCGTGCGCAAGACGCTTTTGGTGAGAATCACTGTAGCTCTGTTCCATTCCTGCAATGCCCGCTAGGGCATGTAAGTTTCCATGCATGACAGACTTCGCATACACCTTGTATCAAAATTGTTATCTCCAAAAAAAAAAACGTCCCGAAATTTAAGGTATAGATTAGTGTAACATCAATGGCCTGGTAAAATAATAATTAACAAGAAAATCCAGGTTGGCTATTTATAAGTACTTCGAATTTTAATTGCCCGACGAGAGCGGTGAATGACGGCGCGCATATATTGAGGTGACAAGACATTAGAGAGCTTTAGATTAGGGGACGAGTCAATTTCCGCCAATGAAAGCAGACCTGTCCCCTAACCTAAAGCTCTCTAATGGTGGTTGTAAAACTTTATTTCTTAAAGTAGGGGTCCTGAAGGACACTCGGCTAGGCGCCAGGAAGCTCTCTAATGTCTTGTCACCTCTATATAGGTGCGCCTTCGTACACCGCTCCCGCCGGGAAATTACAATGCCAAGCACTAATAAATAGCTAACGTGGCTTTTCTTGTTGATTACACCCGAACTTTCGAGAATGAAGCTAACATATGATGACTCTTTGAGGAACCATCAGGCATTGTTTGGGATATCATTGGCCTTAGTGAGGTTAGGAGACCTGGTGAGCCTTATACAGCACTGACTAACGGCCACGCACTCTGCTATACAAGACCCCCAGATAATAAGCAATACGGGGTAGGATTCCTAATCCATAAAGACATAGCGGGCAACATTGGCGAATTCTACAGAATCAAAGAAAGGGTAGCAGTAGTCGTAATCAAACTAAATAAAATGTATAGATTAAAGATAGTACAAACCATGTGCCCCGAACACCTTTGTTTGATTAAAGTTTTTAACAACAACAACCGATGCTCCAACGTCCAGTCACGACGATAAGGAAGTAGATCAGTTTTATGAAGATGTTGAATTAGCGATGAGAAAAGTGCAAACGCTGTATACAGTAGTAATGGGCGACTTCAATGCAAAAGTGGGGAAAAAGCAGGCAGGTGAACAGGCAATTGGCAGCTACGGTGTCGACTCTAGAAACGCTAGAGGTGAGATGCTGGTAGAATTTGCACAAAGGAATAAGCTTCGAATAATGAACACCTTTTTCAAGGAGCGTAGCAACAGAAAGTGGACCTAGAAAAGCCCTAATGGCGAAACAAGAAATGAAATTGATTTCATACTTTCTGCCGATCCCAGCGAAGTGCAGGATGTAGAAATATTAGGTAGGGTAAATTGCAGTGATCATAGGTTACTGAGGTCTAGGATTCACCTCAATTTGAAGAGAGAAAGAGTAAAATTGGTCTGGAAGAAACAGGCCAACCTAGACACGCTGCAAACAAATCTGCAGCCTTAGAGCAGAGAGATGAAGATGAGATACTGGCAATGAATGAAACCGTAACTAGGCTCGGCTTCAGAAGCAGCAATGGAAGTCGGAGGCAAGGCACCAAGGCAACCAGTAGGCAAGCTCTCCCAAGTAACAAAGAACCCAATAAAGAAACAACAAAGAATGAAAGTGTCCAACTAAAGAGATCGGATAGAATTCGCGGAACTGTCAAAACTGATCAACAAGGAGAAAATAAGGGATATTCGAAATTGTAACGTGAGAAAGACTGAGGAAGCAGTAAAAAATGAACGCACCATGAAATGAGTGAGAAGGAAACTTGTCATAGGACAAACCAAGATGTATGCACTGAAGGATAAGCAGGGTAATATCATCAGCAATCTCGACGATATAGTAAAAGCAGTGGAATAATTCTGTACAGACCTGTACAGTACCCAGATCAGCCACCATACCTCCATTCGAAGTAGTAATGAACAGGTTGCAGAGGCTCCTTCTATAACTGGTGATGAAGATAGAAGGGCATCGCAAGACACGAAACGGGAAAAAGCGGCAGGAGAAGATAAAATAACAGTCGATTTAATCAAAGATGGAGGAGACATAATGCTTGAAAAACTGGCGGCCCTTCATACGAACTGTCTGTCGACTTCAAGGGTCTCAGAGAACTGGGAGAATGCAAACATTATACTAATCCACAAAAAGGGAGACGTTAAAGAATTGAAAAAACTATAGGCCCATTAGCTTACTTGCAGTATTATATAAAATATTCACCAAGGTATTGCCCAATAGAATAAGGGCAACACTTCAGTCAACCAAGGGAACCGGCTGGCTTCAGAAAGGGATACTCTACAATGGATCCCATGAATGTCATCAATTAGGTAATCGAGAAATCCGCAGAGTACAATCAGCCTCTCTATATGGCCTTCATAGAGTACAAAAAGGCATTGGATTCAGTAGAGATACCAGCAGTCATAGATGCATTACGTAATCAATGAGTTCAGGGCTTACGTTAATATTTTGGAAAATATCCACAGAGATTTTACAGCTGCCTTAATCCTCCACAAGAATAGTAGAAAAATACCTATAGAGAAAGGGGTCAGACAACGATACAATCTCTCCAAAGCTATTCACTGCATACTTGGAAGAAGTATTCCAGCTATTAAACTGGGAAGTGAGGATCAACGGAGAATATGTCAGCAAACTTCGGTTTGCAAATGACATTGTCCTGTTACGTAACACTGGGGACAAGTTACAACAAATGATTGAGGACCTTAACAGAAAGAGTGTAAGAGTAGTGTTGATATTTATAGGCAGAAGACAGAAGACAGAGATAATTATCAACAACCGGGCAAGGGAACAAGATTTCAGGATCGACAGTCAGCCTCTAGAGTCTGTGAAGGAGTACGTTTACCTAGGTCAATTACTCACAGGGGACCCTGATCATGAGAAGGAAATTCACAGAAGAATAAAAAAGGGTTGGATCGCATACGGCAGACATTCTCAGATCCTGACTGGAAGCGTGCCATTATCAATGAAAAAAAAAAAAAAAGGTGTACAGTCAGTGAATTTTATCGGTGCTAACATATGGGGCAGAAACTTGGAGACTGACAAAGAAGCTTGAGAAGAAGTTAAGGACCGTGCGAAGAGCGATGGAACGAAGAATGTTAGGCGTAAGATTATGAGACAGAAAGAGAGCGGTGTGGATCAGAGAGCGAACGGGGATAGCCGATATTCTAATAGAAATTAAGTGAAAAAAATGGAGCTGGCCAAATTATGTAATGCGTAGGTTGGGTAATCGGTTAATCGGAGTAATCGGGTGTTACAGAATGGGTGCCAAGAAAGGGAAGCGCAGTCGAGGACGGCAGAAGACTACGTGGGGCGATCAAATGAAATTCGCAGCCACTAGTTGGAATCAGCTAGCGCAGGACAGGGGTAATTGGAGATGGCAAGGAGAGGCCTTCGTCTTGCAGTGGACATAAAATAGGCTGATTATTATTATTATTACTATTATTATTATTATTATTATTATTATTATTATTATTATTATTATTATTATTATTATTATTAGGGGTCGCAAGCCGAGCCCAAGCGTTGGGGGGCACAAACTCCATTGCGGGCCCTTCGCGCTCTTTTGTGCTCGCTTTCGATTGGGTGGGGCTTTCGTCCCCCAACCTAAAGCTACATATATATACGCGCAGCGGGTCTTTGTCTGCTCGCAAGACACTGTGCTTGGCCCCGAATGTCCATGTCCGATGCCCTGTTAGTTTTCGCACCGGTAAATTGTGATACATAACCGTTGGGCGCACACTGCGCTGTTCCTAGCTAAGCAACCAGCGTGCAAACAATTGATGCGTACGACAAAGCGAAAAACGTCGTCTTCAAATCCTGGGCGCGCGGTGAGAGAGCAATCACTCACTGTCACGCCGGTTGTGGAGAAATGCGTTTGTGCTTTACCGAATGCTAATGAACAAATCTTATATTAGATACATACGTAGATCGGTTTTCGAAGGCGTGTTACGAGTCAATAACTTGTTGTCTGCTTTGCCCTGTTTTCCAAGACGAAAGTAAATCAACGCTGTCTCAATTTCTCTTCCCAAACGAAGGCAAAAGCGAAACCGAAAAAGAAAGAACTGAGCATCCTTATCAGGAGTAAACTATCCACTTCAATCAAGGCTACCAAAATGAGTCTTCTGCTGCCGAACGGAGGAAAAAGTATCAATAAATAAAGTCGCGCGGTATGATGGTGTCGACAGTGTGCGCTTAGAAATGAAACCCCTGATGACTTTTTCGGCAGCGGTTATTGCCTCCGTAGCTAGCGTCTATGCTTACACGAGCGAGGAAAAAGTGCGTGCACGCGTGCACGGGCGTCCAGCTACGCGCATAGAAGCAAAATAATCAATGATCCAGTCTGCCCGTGCTATTCCCACCAGACATAACAAACAGTGATTTTTCTCATTCGCGGGGCGTGTCTTTTCCCCGAGAAAGGAAATGGTTCGGAAAACAGGACTCTCCGGAGAGACGAAGAGAGACGCGCGAGAGGATAAATTGCGTGCATGCTGGAATAAACTACGATCGGAAGGGAGCCGAAGGTGAGGGGGCGGATAGGAGGGGTCGCAACTCGAAGTAAAAGAGAGTGGTACAACAACAACCGCGCCCGTCAAAAACAAACGGCAAGTGAAACACCGCGCACAGACGACGGAGCGAAGGGTTCGGGGTGAAGAAAGCGGGCTCGCGCCATCAGCGCGCGGGGCTGCATCTCCGGGGCTAACGAGCCCCGGGACACAATGCGCAAGGGCAGGCCATCGATCTTTGCACCCCCGTCGCGAAAAGGAAACACGGCGCGAACGAAGAAAACCCACGCCGGCGGTCGATGTGCGGGCGTCGCAGCGACAAAGGTCGGCCCGTCGTCGAACGGGCGGGCCAGCCCTCCCTCAGCGGGCACAGACATGCGTACGCACGCGCGTACTTGACGCCAGTCGAGAAAAATCTCCGCCCGGCGCCTTCTCAGTCACGGCGCTGCGACACAGGTGCGGCAAGCCGCCGATGCTGCCGATGGGATGCCGTATGACGTCAAGAGAGAGAGAGAGATAGCCGAAGAACAAGAAACGAATGGCTCGGTGGCGTCATTGATCCTCCGCCGCGCCTCGGGGGATACTTCTTGGTGGCCGTCGCTTAGCTTCATTATGTGGCCCCGAGTGCTGAAGGGCTGCGATGGGAGCAAATTTAAAGAGGGAGTGAACGGCGAGGAGGAGGGCAGTGCGACGAGCCGGCTTCCTTCGCGTCCTCTTTCCTTAACGAGCTGTTACACGAGAGCTATTAAGCAGTTTGCGACAACAGCTCATCTAGTTTGTTTCGAGACGCATTACTCTGGCCTGCACGCCGTGCTCGCGACCTTGCTTCATCCTGTACATTGCTCCCCCGTGGGGCCTTTTAAGCGAGAGAGATGCCGCGCGAATGTAATGACCGTGTCTGGCCGCAGGAGCCGCGGCTCACCACGACTAATGACCTGTTTACGAGTACCACTGAAAATTGGAAGCCAGGAAATCGGGAAATGCGCAACACCAAGATGTTTATCTAGCGTCGTTTATCTATTGGTTTCGCTACGCCGTGTGCAATTGCGCAGTCTTCGTCGTCGTCATACCGCCATCTTTAATAACTTTTTATTGGGGGGAGGGGAGCAGAGTAGTCTGAAGACTTAATAGCTGCCACACTAAATAGGTTCATAGCCGCAGGCATCGCTGAAGTCTGCCGGTGTTCTTCATAACATCTCTCTCTCTCTCTCTCTCTCTCTCTCTCTATATATATATATATATATATATATATATATATATATATATATATATATATATATATATATAATAAAAATTTGCAATAAAAACTAACAGTTTCGCCCGAAAGGCGAAGTATCGATTGCGATAGCAAACTAATAGACAGCTATGCGAATTAAGGACGGTAACTTTATCGGTCATATCAACTTGGAAGCATTCGCTTACTAACGGAATTGACAAGCATGGCGTCAGCGCGCAGTAGCAAACATGAACACATCACACTCGATGAGCGCGGACACCCGCTGCAAGAACGCTGGTATAGGAGCAAGTGCATCAGCAGCAGCGAGGGAAGTGACCTTCGTGCGGTATATCGCATCAACGCAAGAGCGACGAGAACACAGCGCGCACAAAGGCATGAGCCGTCTACAGATCCCGTTGGTGATACGGCGCGTGCGAACGCGCACAGCCGCGCAAAGTACGCACTTGTTGGCGAAGTCGAAGCCTCCCCTCTCGCTCCCGCGCCGTCTACCCGCTTTCCTTCGTATATGTGCGCGCGAGATTGAGCCGCGAACCCCCCCCCCCCCCCCTCACGGCCTTTCGCGCGACGCAGCACGGCGCGTTTGCTCTCAGCTTTCTTCGTTCGCGCGCGCCAGGTTCGTCGGCTTCCCTCGCATGTTTGCACTCGCACATGCAGCATACGACGCACGGCAACGGTGTTACCACCTTTGGAAGGAAGGAAGGAAAAAGTGGAGAAGGAAAGGCAGGGAGGTTAACCAGTTTAGCTTAACCGGTTTGCTACCCTACACATGGGAGAGGGATGGGGGCGATGAAAGATGGGGAAGGGGAAGAGAGAGAGAGAGAGCACATAGCACAGCACACACACATCGTCCGTTAGAGTCCATCAATCTGGCATGGTACGTGATATCACTGTCACAGCCGCTTGTCCAATCCCGTCTCTTTCAAAAACCGAAGTAGTCTAGTGTCAAGGTGCGCTAGAACGGATGTCAGGGACTGTCGCTGAACGTTATGTTCAGGACAGTCGCACAGTATGTGTTCCAGCGTCTGCTCGCAAAGACAGGCATTGCAGAGAGCGTTGTCGGCCATTCCAGTGCGAAATGACTACGATTTCGTGAAAGCCACCCCTAGCCATAAGCAATAAAGCAGAGTCGCCTCTCTTCTGCGGAGTCCAGTTGGCATATTGAGATGCATCAAAGAGGGCAGGTGGTATTGGTGGTTGCTCTGGTTGGTCTGGCTGTTTGGTGTGCACCGTAGAGAGAGCGTGATCTCCTGTGCAAGCACTCGAAGTCAAGCACTCGCAGTGACTTGGCAGTCACTGAAACGTCACGTGGTGTCCTTTCTCCTGTGATATATGGAGTAGGCATCTAATATCGAATACGAGCTGTTCGAATGGCCCGCCACGCAGAGCTGATAGTACAGATTGTAGGGCTGCCTTTGAGTCGCTGAAGATTGACCATTGTCGAGGTGGCTCCCGATTGACGAAACAAAGTGCAGCGCGAAGAGCAGCTAGTTCAGCAGATGTCGATGTTGTAGGATGGTCAGTCTTAAAGCTGATGGTAATAGCTTTTGCTGGGACAACCACAGCACCGGACGAACACTGGATGTTTGTGGAACCATCAGTATAAATGTGTTCACTGTCCGCGTACCTCTCGTGCAGAAAAGCAGAGACAGTTGTTTCAGCACAGGCGACGACAGTTCAGACTTTTTCCCGATTCCTGGTACACTGACATGGACTGTGGGGCTGATAAGACACCAAGGGGGTATCGATGATTTAGATGCAGCGGTGAAGCCCGAGGGAAGTTTGTCGTTGTACTTGATGATAGTTTCAGAGAATGATGATTCGTGCCTGTCTGAAGGTAGTGTTGCAAGGTGGTGATAGGGGGCACGTGCAAAATGTCTGATGTGCGTTCTCAGGGCTTCCACCGTAATGTGAGTTCGCATTGGATGGTCCCGAGCAATCGCAAGAGTTGCCTCTGTTGACGTGCATCTGGGCAAACCAAGGCAGACTCTGAGTGCTTGAGCTTGTGCTGCCTGCAGAACACGAATATTTGTCTTGCAGGTGTTGGTCAGTACAGGTAGACTATATCTTAAAAAAAACCGAGAAAGGGAGCTCTGTAGAGTTTAAGCATTGCGTCTACTGACATCCCCCACGTCTTCCCTGTCAAGTACTTATTAAACAACTGAGAGGTTGCTGTGAGGCGCCGTTTCATGTAGGCCACGTGCGGGCTCCAACAGAGGTCTCGGTCAATAATTACGCCAAGGAATCTGTTGGTTCGGACATAGGAAATGGTCCGCCCATTGATTGAGATGACATAAGCCCTCATCGGTTTGCGAGTAAATGCTACTAGTGCACATTTTTCTGATGATATGCTGAGGCCCTGTTTACACAAGTAGTTCGCTGTCAAAGTGGCCGCTCTTTGAAGCCGCGCGCGTATCTGAGGACGTGTGACTGCGAAGTCCAGACACAGATGTCGTCAGCGTATATGGAAATTTTGATGGTAGTTGGCAAGTATTCAGGAAATCCAACAAGAGCGAGATTGAATAGCGTCGGGCTGAGAGCACCGCCTTGAGGAACGCCCCTGCTGGTATAGCGTCGCGTAGTTGGGCCATCGTCAGTTAACACAAAGAATGATCTTGCAGATAGGTAACTTGCAATCCACAAAAACACTCGACCGCCTAGGCCAACCGTCGCAAGGGCGTCGAGAATTGCCTCATGTAATACGTTATCGTACACCCCTTTCACATCTAAGAATAAAGCTGCAGATAAACGCTTACGGGACCTTTCGTGCTGGACATATGAAACAAGATCAACTACATTGTCGATGGAAGAGCGGTCACGTCGGAAACCAGCCATGGAAATCGGATAAATATTGTAGTGTTCAAGGTACCATTCCAGGCGGCCAAGGATCATCCGTTCCATTATCTTTCCTACACAGCTGGTGAGTTCCTACACAGGTGAGCTCTAGCGGGGATTTGCCCTGCTTCAAGATTGACACCAGGCGGCTCACTTTCCATTCGTCAGGAACATTTCCCTCCTGCCATGAGGAAATGTAAAGGCTCAACAATTCTATCCGTGCGGACTTTCCGAGATAGCACAAGGCCCGGTATGATATACCATCTGGACCCGGAGATGATGAGCGCCTGCAAAGAGCTAGTGCCGCTTCGAGCTCCTCCATTGTAAAAGGAAGGTCCATGCGGCAATCCCGGGAATGGGGGACGTCAGCTGGGGCTGGAGGATCTGGACGTGTCGCTTGGTCTGCGATCCGCGCACAAAAGTCTTCTGCGACATCGATGTCTTGCCGCCCTTGGAAAAGCGCTAGCGCCTTGAATGGAAAACGCCGTTTCGGAAGGCAACGCAGACCTTGCACCGTTTTCTAAATGTGAGACAGTGGCTTGCGGGGGTCGAGTGTCTGGCATAATGTTGCTCAACGTTCCGACGCTAATCTATCCATACGACGCTGAATCTTCTTTTGCATCCTCCTGGCTGCCCTAAGGTCATGGATTGATTTTGTACGCCGATATCGACGTTCCGCCCGGCGACGAAGCGCTCGAAGTCGCTCTAATTCTATGTCGAAGTCATTTCGCGTGGAAGAGATCGTCATCATGCGAGTGGCGTTTTGCATCGTAATTTTAATCGTTTGCTCTAACCCAGAGGGTAGGCCCTCGCGGCAGGCATCTTCCATCTCAGATTTGAAGTTGGCCCATTGAATCGTCCGAATGGTATTCCGTGGGCCTGATCTTGACGACAAGCCTTCGATGTTCAGACAGGTGGGAATGTGGTCACTCCCATGTGTCTCAATGTCTGGAAGCCACTTCACACATCTGGCGAGAGAGTTGGAGACGAAAGCAAGGTCGAGGCAGCTGCCGTATGTAACGCCTCGAAGAAAGGTGGGACTACCATCGTTCAGGAGAGTAAGCTAGGCCATAGTTGTGGGCGATGCTTGCTAATCTTCGTCCTTTTGCATTTGTCCTTGTACTTCCCCATGCTGGATGGTGTGCATTGAAATCTCCTATGATGACCCATGGGGCGGGACAAACACTCACCTTTGGACTTTATACAGAACATCATGGGGACACGGACGCCGACAGCGATAGCAAAAGTGCTGTTGCGTTTCGCCTGCGACACGTGGTTTTGCCGGCGCGACTGCGGCGGGGCGGCAGACATTTTGGCCCGATCGTCGTCGCCGCAACGCTCATCGGCAGGTGTTTCCAGGCGCGACTGCGGCGATGCGACCGCAAAGGATCACCCTCTCATTCCAGTCATTGTGCCCGAACGAGGCGAAGCGAAAGCAGGGATCATCCCCTCATTACAGTCATTGTGCCCGACCGGCAGCGCTACAACAGGGTGCTACGAGATCGTGCTCGACATGGTGCTACGGCAGCGCTACAACAGGGTGCTACGAGATCGTGCTCGACATGGTGCTACGGCAGCGCTACGACAGGGTGCTACGAGATCGTGCTCGACATGGTGCTACGGCAGCGCTACGACAGTGTGCGTCACCATTAGCCCATTGTACATTCACGTGCTCGTCTTTTGAGAGGTTCCTTCTTGCCCTCAACTGCGAGAGTATAAAAACAGCTGCCCCCGGACGCCAAAAGGAGGGCTCCGATTTCTTCTGTTGAGTGAAGTGCTCTCCCGTCTCTCTACTTCGGTCAAACTGACCGCCAACTCTTTGCGATGTTAAAATAAACAAGTTGTTTTGTTGTTACCAGTCGACTCATGCTTTGCCGGGACCTTCGGATGCTTCCAGTTGTACCCCAGGCCGCCAGGCCAACGCTACCCTTGGGGCTTGCGACCCAGGTACAACCACGGGCGTCAGCGCCGAGTTCCCAACAGATCGTACCAGCGGTGCGATCCAAACATCTGGTTGGCAGCGGTGAGATCGCCTCCGACTTCAAACAACTGTCTGCCAGCGGTGAGATCGCGACAACGGAGGCCAGCAGCGAAGAGATGCAGTTGACTGTATGCTGAGCAGCTCAACGACGATCCGGGAGCAGTGCAACGAGCCCTGTGTGATGCCTGGTTGCCTGCAGCGGAACGACTGCGCTGAATTCCTGCCTGCGAGGTTTGGTGAGTGCGGGACTTTCTTCTTCTGAGCTTTGCCAGGCTTTTGTTAGTGTCAGAAACAGAGCTGGTAGTTGTGGTTGTCGTTGCTGCCGGGTTAGTTTGCGGCAAGACAATAATAGGCAGTAGAGAAAGCAGCATTCAGAGCAGCCATGGATTTGAAGTCGTTGCGCAAACCGAAATTGTTGGAGCTTGCAAGAGAGTTGGGTCTGGATGTCTCGGACAAACTCAGAAAACCAGAACTGCTAAAGGCTATTCTTGAGTTAGAAGCTGAGGATGACGAGCTGTCGGAATGCCTTGAGACCATTGAGGAGAGGGAGACTGCAAAAAGACAGGAGAGCGAACTTAAAGAACAAAAAGAGCGAGAGCAACAAGAGAAAAAAGAAGAGCGCGACCGTCAACACGCGTTGGAAATGAAGCGTCTCGAGATTGAGATGGAACGCGCTCGTAATGGAAGTCAGGCACACGGTGCAGGAGAACGAGTATTGTTCAAAATGACTGACCTGATGCGGCCGTTTAAGCTTGGAGAGGACATTGGTTTGTTCCTGGTTAACTTCGAGCGAACGTGCGAGAAGCAGGGGTTCTCTCGGGAAACGTGGCCACAGCGCTTGCTCACTTTGTTACCCGGCGAGGCGGCCGACGTAGTCGCTCGCTTGGATAGAGAGGAGGCAGAGGATTTCGACAAAGTGAAATCGAGTCTGCTAAAGAAGTACAGGCTGTCAGCAGAGGCGTTCCGTCGGAAGTTTCGGGAGAGTGAGAAAGGCAAGAGTGAGTCATATAGAGAGTTTGCCTACAAGCTTATGTCAAACATGCAGGAGTGGCTCAAAGAAGAGAAAGCGTTCGGTGACCACGATAAAGTTCTGCAGTGTTTCGGGCTAGAACAGTTTTATAGTCAGTTACCGGAGAACGTGCGGTACTGGGTCTTGGATAGGCCAGACGTGAGTACGGTGGCTAGAGCCGCTGAGCTAGCCGAGGAGTTTGTGACGCGTCGGGCTCGCGGAGCTAAGGACGGTCAAAAGGGTGAATTTGGCTCGAAGTTTGAGAGGCCGAAGTTCACGCCCATGAGATTAAAGGGGGACACGCGTAGTGAGGATGCGAGTGAAAGCAGTCCGAACAAACGTAAAGAGACGGCGGCAGCCAAACGCAGAAAGCGGTTCGAGATGAGGCGAGCGCGCGTTTGTTATACGTGCCAGAAGCCGGGTCACTTTTCGGCGCAGTGTCCGGAAACAATACCAAAAGTTGTGTTTTTTTCAATAGGCAGCACTGACGAGAACATGAAGCTTCTCGAGCCTTACATGCGAGACCTCCTCGTGAACGGGAAAGAGTGCCGAGTGCTTCGCGATTCCGCAGCTACGATGGATGTAGTTCACCCGTCTTATGTAGAACCCCATATGTTCACGGGCGAGTGCGCGTGGATCAAGCAAGCCGTGGAAGCTCATAGCGTGTGTCTGCCAGTAGCAAAGGTGCTTATTGAAGGACCTTTCGGAGCGCTTGAGACAGAGGCGGCAGTGTCATCTATGCTGCCCCCCCAGTACCCGTACCTATATTCAAACAGGTCCGATCACCTCCTGCGCGAGAAGGGGCTTTTGTTTGGTGAAGCTAGTGTTCAGGCCTTAACCAGATCGAAGGTTCGGGAGCTCGCTGCAAAGGCGGTAGTTGCGGGGCCGACGTTATCAAACAACGAAAAAGGGTCAGAGGCGCAGCAAGCTGATATTCCGAGCACGCCCGAACTGAATAAACTTGAGTCTGTAACGTTAAAGGCGCCAGATACTGGAGAGGAAACGCCCGACGCGGGAAAGTTAGAAGAGCTATCTACTGATTTGCTCATCGCGCCTACGTCAGACGGACTTGATAGGTTGCTAAAAGTCAGCCGGACGGCTTTGATAGCCGAGCAAAAAAAGGATGGCAGCCTGGAAAACGTGCGCTGCAATGTCAAAGAAGGTATCGCCAGGAAAACTGCGCGTTTTGTGGAAAGAGGTGGAGTCCTGTACCGGAAGTATCTAGACCGCAGAGGAGTGGAGTTCGATCAGCTGATCGTGCCTCAATGCTATCGTCAGGATCTGTTGCGCTTGTCACACGGGGGTTCGTGGTCCGGACACCTTGGAGTTAAGAAAACTAAGGACCGTCTCTTGCAAGAGTACTATTGGCCAGGGTGTTTTCGGGACGCAGACCATTTCGTGAGGACATGTGACACTTGTCAGCGGGTGGGCAAACCAGGGGACAAATCGAGGGCGCCGTTGAAATTGGTACCTATCATTACGGAGCCTTTTAGACGGCTCGTTATTGATACTGTGGGACCTCTGCCGGTAACAGCCACGGGGTACAGACACATTTTGACTGTGATCGGCCCAGCGACAAAGTTCCCTGAAGCAGTGCCGCTTAAAGAACTCAGCTCAGTTGAGATAGTTAATGCACTACTGTCCATATTTGCGCGAGTTGGTTTCCCTGCGGAAATCCAATCAGATCAGGGCACAGTGTTTACTAGCGCTTTGACGACAACTTTTCTCGAAAGGTGTGGGGTAAAGCTGTTACACAGCTCAGTGTACCACCCACAGTCGAATTCCGTTGAGAAGCTCCACTCCGTCATGAAGCGCGTGTTGAGAGCGTTGTGTTTTGAACATCGAACTGACTGGGAGCTGTGTCTGCCTGGGGTGATGTTTGCTTTAAGGACCGCGCCGCATGCGGCTACGGGGTTTTCGCCAGCTGAACTGGTGTACGGTCGCTCGCTTCGATCTCCGCTTCGCATGCTTCGAGAATCGTGGGAAGGTAGGGGCGACGACCCAGTCGTGGTGGAGTACGTGCTTAAGCTCCTCGAACGCTTAAGAAGGGCACAGGAGTTGTCAGGTGAAGCAATGACAAAGGCCCAGCAGAGGGCCAAGGTTTATTATGATCGGACA
The DNA here is from genome assembly GCF_050947875.1 of Dermacentor variabilis. Classification (NCBI taxonomy): domain Eukaryota; kingdom Metazoa; phylum Arthropoda; class Arachnida; order Ixodida; family Ixodidae; genus Dermacentor; species Dermacentor variabilis. The sequence continues at coordinate 90,064,201 of NC_134568.1, forward strand.
GCCAGGGCCCGTCGTTTTGAGGTTGGCGATGAGGTCATGATATTGCGCACATCGCTAAACAACAAACTAGACGTGCAGTGGGAGGGCCCAGCACGAATTGTTCAGAAACTGTCGGACGTTAACTACGTGGTAAGTCTGCCAGGAAAGCGGAAAGCACAGCAAGTTTACCACTGTAATCTGCTCAAACCTTATAGACAAAGGGAAGCAGTGGTGTGCATGATGGTAAACGTTCCTGAAGAGCTTCCGGTCGAGCTTCCGGGACTAGGCTCAGTGACGAACAGGGAAGACACCGGTCAAGTCATTAGTGACCTTATCAGTAAAGCACCGCTGTCGCCCGAGCAGAAAACCGAACTACACCAGCTATTACAAGAGTTTCAAGGTCTGTTCTCTGAGAGGCCTGGTAGGACTTCTGTACTTACTCATGATATAGAACTTACCTCCCCAGAGCCAGTACGATCCAAGGCGTATCGGGTGTCACCCCGCCAGAGCGATATTATGGAGGCTGAGGTAAAGAAAATGCTACAGCTCGGTGTTATTGAGGCAGGTGAGAGTGATTATACCTCCCCTTTGATTTTAGTTGAGGTACCGGGCAAGGAACCTCGTCCTTGCGTCGACTACCGCAGGCTTAATTCCATCACTAAGGATCAAATTTATCCGATCCCTAACATCGAGGAGCGCCTTGAGAAAGTTAGTAGCGCTCAGTTTATTTCCACCCTAGATCTTGTCAGGGGTTATTGGCAGGTTCCACTTACAGAAGAGGCTAGTAGGTATGCGGCGTTCATTTCACCAATGGGAACATTCCGTCCTAAAGTGTTGAGTTTTGGTTTGAAGAACGCGCCATACTGTTTTTCAAGTCTCATGGATAAAGTGTTGCGGGGACAGCAAGAATTCGCTTTACCGTATCTAGACGACGTAGCGATATTCTCCGCATCCTGGTCTGAGCATATGGCACACTTGCGGGCAGTGCTAACCCGCCTGCGCGAAGCGGGCTTGACAGTCAAGGCTCCTAAGTGCCAGTTAGCACAGGCCGAGGTTGTCTACCTCGGTCACATGATTGGTCAGGGTCGTCGCCGCCCCTCTGAAATAAAAGTGGCCGCTGTGCGAGACTTTCCGCAACCGCGCACCAAGACCGATATTCGGTCGTTCTTGGGTGTCGCCGGCTACTATCAGAGGTACATCCCTAGGTACTCTGATATCGCGGCTCCCCTGACGGATGCTCTAAGAAAAACAGAGCCTCAAACAGTCGTCTGGGACGAGACAAAGGAAAGAGCTTTTAGCGCCCTAAAGAGTGCCCTAACAAACCAGCCTGTGCTACGATCGCCAGACTATACAAAAGGGTTCGTTGTTCAGTGCGATGCTAGTGAGCGAGGCATGGGCGTTGTACTGTGCCAACGGGAAAATGGAGAAGTAGAACACCCCGTCCTGTATGCTAGTCGTAAGCTGTCCAGTCGTGAGCAGGCGTATAGCGCCACCGAGAAAGAGTGTGCGTGTCTCGTGTGGGCCGTTCAGAAATTGTCATGCTATCTAGCCGGCTCGAGGTTTATCATTGAGACGGATCACTGCCCTCTCCAATGGCTGCAGACCATCTCTCCCAAAAATGGCCGCCTCCTGCGCTGGAGCCTCGCTTTACAACAATATTCCTTTGAGGTGCGTTACAAAAAGGGGAGTCTCAACGGTAACGCCGATGGCTTAAGTCGAAGCCCCTAACGTAGGAATCAGCCTCAAAATTGTTTGTTACTGATGTTTTTCTTCCTGAGGCAGGATTTTTTTTAACATATTGCTTTTGTTTAGTGTTTCAAAGTGATGATATGCTTTCTAGTGCAATTTTTCAATTTGTGGACGCGTTCTGAGTGATGCTAGACTACTGTAAGGAACTGGGCAGTGGTATAAAAAGGGGAAAGAGCCTGGCAGGGCTTAGTGAGGGTTGTGCCGTGCTTGCTGACTGAGCGGTTGAGTTTCAGCGTAGTTCTAACGCTTGCCGGGAACGAGAACAAAAATGTGAACTCTCCCGAAGTCACTTTGCAGTGTCCCGTGCGAACCTGAACGAGAGAACGAGGCCTTCTCTGTGCGCTGCGCTCAAGAAACGTCGAGGGACGCCCGACTTCGGTTATGAGCATCATCGAGCGACATCCCTCCGGACAGCGGATGCAGTCCCCTGTCCATCGGGATCTCCTTCCCCCGGCGGGGCGGTCTGTTGCGTTTCGCCTGCGACACGTGGTTTTGCCGGCGCGACTGCGGCGGGGCGGCAGACATTTTGGCCCGATCGTCGTCGCCGCAACGCTCATCGGCAGGTGTTTCCAGGCGCGACTGCGGCGATGCGACCGCAAAGGATCACCCTCTCATTCCAGTCATTGTGCCCGAACGAGGCGAAGCGAAAGCAGGGATCATCCCCTCATTACAGTCATTGTGCCCGACCGGCAGCGCTACAACAGGGTGCTACGAGATCGTGCTCGACATGGTGCTACGGCAGCGCTACAACAGGGTGCTACGAGATCGTGCTCGACATGGTGCTACGGCAGCGCTACGACAGGGTGCTACGAGATCGTGCTCGACATGGTGCTACGGCAGCGCTACGACAGTGTGCGTCACCATTAGCCCATTGTACATTCACGTGCTCGTCTTTTGAGAGGTTCCTTCTTGCCCTCAACTGCGAGAGTATAAAAACAGCTGCCCCCGGACGCCAAAAGGAGGGCTCCGATTTCTTCTGTTGAGTGAAGTGCTCTCCCGTCTCTCTACTTCGGTCAAACTGACCGCCAACTCTTTGCGATGTTAAAATAAACAAGTTGTTTTGTTGTTACCAGTCGACTCATGCTTTGCCGGGACCTTCGGATGCTTCCAGTTGTACCCCAGGCCGCCAGGCCAACGCTACCCTTGGGGCTTGCGACCCAGGTACAACCACGGGCGTCAGCGCCGAGTTCCCAACAGATCGTACCAGCGGTGCGATCCAAACAGTGCGCTTGGAGTGTCCATATAGTTGCGCAATAAAATGCGGCGGAGTGTCCGTGTAATTGCCATCGCAATAAAACATGACGCAGAAGATTACGTGCCGTGGCCATTTGATCCGGTTATACCAATTGAATATACAAAACAAGCAACTTGTAAAACAAGTACGTACAAATGAAACACATGTAGTTCCGTCTATTGTTAGCGCAGGCATTATTTGCAATTCCTGCAACCCCTTTTGTTTTGACAGTCCTATTTATTAAGGATCATCTGTTGCCTTTCTAAGGATCCGCTGTTTTTAGCCCACTGAGCGTTCCAAAATATTTTTGTGTGCCCTTAAATTTAACAAATTCTGTGGTTTTGCGTGCAATAACCTTTCCCGATATCGAGGGACTGCATAGTGGAGGACTCCGGATTAATTTTCACCACGTAGGTGTTCTTGCACGTGCACCTCAATCTTGGTAGACACGAGTCTTTGCATTTCGCCACCATCTAAATGAAGCCGGCACGGCTTGGGCTGAACCTGCGACCCGTTGCTCTATTCCGCAAATTCTAAGGACACCTTGCACCACAACGCTGCGAATACAAAAGGAAAAACTGAAATTCACGACGTCACAATGACGTACTGGCGCAAAACTTTCGACGTGAAATTCAAAAAAGGAAAATTTGTGCCTTCATTTCCTGCAGTAATAACATTTTCCCTCTAAGTGCATAAAATGATAGTTTTGAAAGAATATAGTTTTACCAGGACACAAAGAGACAATGCTGGTTTTTTTTTTCATGAAACTAACGAATACTTTTTATCAGCATACAAAGAGCGTCAACGATTGCCTGCATTTATCATTCGGAATGACTGGCAGGATGTAGATGTATCGTACTGGTAAAAAAATAAGCGAGTTCACGGAGCACCCGTGCATCATAGAAAAACAGCCGCCAGCTTTCCTACATGTTCAGGCTGAGCTTATAGCACCATTTATAGTCTATGCATAACCATGTAGTGTATATTTCTCCGTGTAATGTCCGCATTCCCAAAGACTGCAGCACGAACTATTATACGGACGCCGGAAGTTTCATTATGTAGCTTTACTTCTCTAGCCGAAAAACTGCGAAAATTAAGGATACGGTTCCATTTGCGCAGCGCGCAACGTCTTTGCATGGACAAAAGTGAAAGGGACCTGCATCGCATATACTTCCTTCAAGTTCCGACTAGGCTTTTATTAATCCAGTCTTTCGATTTCCGGCAGCAACGGATAACATTATAGGTGTTTACGCATGCAATGAAAGAAAAAAAGAGAAGGAAAGAAAAGAGGGGAGGGGCAGCATTGAGGCCGATGACCTAAGCTACTTCTGCACTTGTGCCGTGTATTTCTCAGCTCGCAATGTGACTTGTTATTCTTCTCACGACCTCCTCGCTGCCTCAATGGAGCGCTTTGTGTAGCTCCACTGCGCATCCAACCATGGATCGTTTCCTATGCACGCAACCCCACTCACAAAAACAGGCGCGCACGCCAGCACGCACGCCGGAGCAAATAATACGCGCCTTGATATAGGAATTTCGAAAGAGTGGAATCGTAGATCCCATATCGTGGCCAAGGAATCTTCAGCGCTCAGCCCGAGGCTCTTTTTCGTAAGCGCTCAACTTCTTGTGTGCGCGCGCGTCCCCTCTTCGGTTGTTTCTGTTCGCTGCTCTACACGCGTCGCAAGACCGTCTCGCGCGTGGGGGCCGTTATAGCGACGACGAGCTCAGCAGGGCACGCAGCTCGGCAAGCCTGCGCTTCTCTCGATGCGAAAATTGTACGAGGATGGAAGGAAGCGAGGAAACAGAATAAATTAGCGCCGCAGTACAAAGCGGTGAAAGTGAGCGCGACGGGCGCATGGGGGAGCCTCCTTACAACGCAGAGAGGAATTCCGAGAGGAATTTCCATATGCGTTTCAGCACGCCTGTCTCCGATAGTTATCGCCGAGAAGACATCTCGCGTGGCCGAGAGGGAGCCCAGAATGAGGCCACCGGGGATTTAATGAACGAGACCTTCAAGGAGGAGACCCCCGCGGTCCGCCCCTGACACTCGCGCTGCCTGCCCTGCTGTCGCATGCCGCTGCAGGCTGCCCTGATCTTTTGTCTCCACGAGCACCCAGGCAGCGCGCGTCTCTTCATTTCTGCCGACGGGGTCCTCCTTTTGTGTACAGTATATACTGTAGGTGTGGTCAGTGCAGGACAACGTTTGGTGCAGGAAGTGCTGCCGTGCGAAGCGGCGCCCTCCATTAATTAGTCCGGCGGACGGGGTAATTTAGCTCGTGCCCGGAGTTCTTTCACTCGGAGAGAAAGGCTCGGCGGAAACGTGCGCGGTAAGCGAAGTCGACGACAAACGCGGAACTTCGGTTCGCCCAACGAAGCGACGACTGCACGCGTGCACTCCTGTGATTAGGACGGCAAAACACACTGTAAGCGCGATAGCGGAACAATGCCACTGGGATGCAAGAGCACGAGCATGAGTACTGAGCGTGATTCTATACACTTGGTTGTCACATTGAAGAACACCCGACTATGATAAAGGTTCATGAAAGGGAAAATTGTCGTCCACCCCACTGATAGCACGAAGCTGCAAAGGAAACGCAAAGGAACTACTTTGTAGCTTCGTACTACAGGGGGTTGGCGGACAATTTTTCCTTTCATGAACTTTGTCCACCTAGCGGGCTTCCGCAGAAGTGATTTGCTACGTTATGATAAAGCTGGTGCAGTGTGCTGAATTGTCAGGGCGACCTGCTTGGCCGAAAGTTCCAGGAGCCCTTTTCTGTTTCTCTCCAGGTTGCCTTGTCAAGCGGCGTGACATACAATTGCAATATATGTTTAGTGCATGTATCGTATTACAGCTTAGTGAGGTAATGTATTCACGCATTCGTTTGCTGCGTTATATTCTGGCTTTTATCTATTTACGTGTACGTGCACGACTAGCGTATTCGACAGCTTACTTCGAGAAGTACACAAGAGCACGGACTGCGGCATAGCTGTACTTGGGCTTACATTCTGAACTTAATCAAGAAGTGCCTCTAGCCTTTGTCAGCTCGAAACAGGGCAATGTTTTCGGGGTATCATCACCATTCAGGGATGTCTATAACCAATATTGAAGCAAACTTGAAATTACTAGAGGAAATACCAGATACATCGCTGGCAATAAAAAGTTATTCCCGTACTAGTGCACTTAGTTTACACAGTGGTTTGCATACTCAGTTTACACAGTAATTCACAAGATTCACAGCCGTCAAGTGCCCTATATAGTAACATTGCAAGTGTATTGGGAAAATGAAATCACTCAAATTTCCTCGGTGGCACTGCATCATTTCGCTCGTAAAATCAGTTGTCGTTTCGGCCTCAGAATCGATAACTAGAAAGGCGGGACTTTCAAAACGAGTCATCGAACCCGAAAAACAAGGACCTTTCACACAGAAACTGCCTCCTCACCTGCGCCCTAAATATTGATTTGCAGAAAAACTGAATTTAAGAAATAATGCAGGGAAACTTCAACTTTGAAGGTAATCTCAAATGCCACACGGTGTCACGTCGGGAAGGTACGTGCTTGGACATTGTCCTACTGAACGATGCAAACAAGTAAATGGGACTGTTTTACACAAGTTCTCGAAACTTGCTACACTGACGCAATTATTCGAAGAAAAAGAAGGCGTTTGCTTACTACTCAAACATTCTTAAAAATGTACGAAGCACCGGTAAAAACATTGCAAACCATTTTTATTTCCCAGCCTACGTTATTTTTTAAGAGTTCACTGGTCGAGATTTCAAGCACCACAGGTCGCCTTCGTACAGAATCTGCTTGGTCCCTTCAATGTACGCATCTGTGTGATACCCCTATTGGCGGTGTGCGGGAATCCCTAAGATAATCTACAATTATACGCTTCTGTGCAACGCAAAACATCTCTCCACAATACGTTAAATAGGATACTGCAAGATCATTTAATGGAACTTGCGATAGCTACTATCATTGTGACAGATGCCTGAAAATTCGAAAAAATATCGGTTACTGACATTTTTCCCTGCCTCTTTATTGGTCTTTCTTCCTTAGAATTTCTTACTTTATATCAGGATGATGAGCAAAACGAGAACAAGGTGAAAGCGGGCGACACATGTCAAGGCGGCAGGTGTCGCCTTGAAAAAGACAAGTCCACTTGTCGGAACGTTGGCTCCCGTTTTTACATTGTTCTCGTCTTGCTCATCGTCTTGAATTTCCATCTCCCGCATTTCCCGTGTTTTCCCTGACTACATATCAGCCTTTCTGGCTATAAAACCTGTATGTATGTAAGTAGATGTACCGTCACAAACAAATGAAATGTGAATAAGAAATCACAAAGTAGAATACATTTCTTAAGTAATAACTCTCTATTATGATCTCACGCCACTACTTATCCGGTTGACAAAGGTGGTATAGGGCTCACACTAAGCTTGAAGCCGAAATGATGCCGACATTAATATTAGCGAAAACAGATAGGAAAAAAAAAAAACGTTTTAGTTAGCCCCAGCCTGTTTAACCACCATATAGCCACATACCTTATAATTCACTTTCTAGCTATGGTTTTGCGAGGTGGTTTCGCCCTACGCAGGAAATAACCACATGAAGGCACTATCAACACAAATTCAAACGCAAACCATCCCGAGACATCTCCAATGCGTTATTTCGTTTCCAGTTTAAGTGAAACTGAGAACATTTGTAACAATGGCTTATTTCAGACTTTGAAATGCACACATTGCACTACTCCATGCTTAGAAACTAGCTACCAGTTCACGTACAATTTTCAGGACTCCCTAGGGGCCGCGAAAACATCTGAAAAAATGCCTGGTCACGGCGTCCGCATTTCGATGGTGCGGAATGTGAAAACAACCGTGTACTTAGATTAAGGTGAACGTTAAAGAACACCTAGTGGCCCGAATTTCCGGAGTCCCCCCCTACGGCGTGCCTCATAATCAGATCTTGGTTTTGTCACGTAAAACCCCATAATTTAGTTAATCTTAATCCGAAAAACATGAATGCATGCGCTTTACTGCCCCAAAAGCTCAACTCGTCACAGGTATGCCCGAAACAGCACTGAAGGGCAGCGGGTACACTTATTAGGCTTACCGTAGCTCGTACTTCGACAGGAGATGGCGGGTGCCTGCGTGTATAATCAAGGAATACATACCACGTCCCGTGACAGTTGCCCCCTTTACACTCTTTGTATGCTTCACCGCAAAACATATCGCATGCTTGACAGCGTAACGTAATTACATTACGACAAAGCTGACTATCACGAATCGGCACTATGCAGCATGGAATGCTTTCATCGCTTCGAAGCTAAGGCTTCGAAGCCATCGCTCAGGATCACAAAAGCGGAGTCGGTGCCATTGCTGACCAACAGCAAAATTCTTTCAATGAAAATAACGACACCGAACAGCGATAATCTTGGCAGCGAACGTCTGAAGCAGCTAGGCGCAGCGTTCTCGCGGTGGTGGCTGCCAGTGAATCGACGTGCGAAAACGCCGGTTCGAAGCTGTGATATAATCCAAATGGCAGTGGCCTCGATTAATGCTGTTTCGGACCTGCAGTCACGGCGAAAAAGTCGGGAAATTCAGACGGCGAAAAGTTTTGCGCCCGAAATTCCAGACGTTCTTATACATTGACTTTACGGGGTACGTGGCGGTTCCGTGAAGGCGTCCGAACTATCGGGTATGTCAAAAAAAAAAAAAAAGAAGAAAAATCGGCCGTTGAGTGTAATAGCACATAAAAAGCTTTCGTTACGGTACGCTTTTCTATTCATGCCAACGGTACCAGAGCAAAACCAGAAGCCACATTGGCAACAAGATAATGAAGCACTGGACCGTGAGGTAAAAACAATTAAAGAAAGGTTCTATACTACTATAGCGTATACTGTAACTCTATCGTTAGCTCCGTCGCAGCGCCCGCAGCCTACCTTTCGTTGTTTTGCGCCTCAGCTATAGGGAGCGCCGCGCCGCTTGGCTCACTCAGCGGTATTCTAGTATAAATGCAGCCGCCCTGCAGCCGTTCCAATGGCAGCCGGGAGTGGCCGCGCGCCCGCCGGCCTTTTGCCGAAAGCGCCGAAAGACGTGTGTGCGAAAAGTGCGAGAAAGTGCGGCAGGCGCCTTCGCATGGTGTGCGGAATGTGAGCGCCTGCATTCTTTTTCGGAGAAGGATTCCGCTGGCTGTTCGCGGCCACGGCCGAAACACACGTCGAAGCTTTTCTGGCGCAGCGTGGCGCAATTTCGGTCAAATTTTCTGCGTTTCGCGCAGTTTGGCACAGGAATCGGCGTTTGTATCAAAATGGCGCAATTGTCACAGGAGTCTCATCCCTGCGTTTAGACAAAGTGGACTGAATTTGCCAATTCTTGAAGGTCTTTCTCTGGGATCCTCCTCTCTAGGACACTGTCACAAGGATGCTTGATCAGCTGTTGAAGAATATGTAATTACTTCAAGGCAATTTTCTCGTAATATTTCTGGCACATTATGTTATTCTTTATTCCTTGGATTCTTCCTCAAATATTTAATCTGTTTTCTAGTTAGCGCTAAACTCCTTCTTCTAATTACATTCCAAAACACCTTCTTCTAATTACTTTTGTAATTTTGGTTCCCCAGGGTAGACGAGCCATTAACAGAGGACAAACAAACAAACAAACAAACAAGAAGGTGGTCTTCACTGTGAGAGAACGCTGCTGTCGAATTAAATGAGTTCAGAGCCGCAGAAATCGTTGAAGACTCTGTCTTTTTTTCACAAACATTCGCGTCAACAAAACCCGCCACGAAGGAATGTGGAAAGGAGTGCCGATATTGCCTATCTCGCAATCTATTTGGAGCGGCCGACCAATCTCCAAGTGATGCGCCGTGCCCAGCTTTCTAAATTGCTAACTTCCACCATTCTCTTCATCACTTAAACTTGCGTCTTTGAGCGCTTTAAGGCGCGCTCTCTCCTGTTCTTTATCCGCTAACTGTCAACGCTAAACGTGAGCGCAGCCGTACGGAAAAGGCAGCAATAAAGCAACCTGCGAAAGAAAACAAACGGTTCCCGTCGGCCAGACGGCGGCGATCGCATAAGACGCGTGTCATCAATGGGGGTCTGCTGGTTGTCTGCAGCTGGGAAAAAAAAAGTCGCAGTTTCGCCGAGAAGGCAAAGCATTGATAGCAATAGCAAGTATTCAACATTTACACTACGTAAAGCTTGTAGATTTACAGCCCGTATAAGTTGCAGCAAGAGCTTGTTTACTAGCTTAACATGCATGCTTTAAGCACGCACAGGCAAACATGAACAGATCTGACTGGCATGGTGAGGAGCGCCAGCAGTGGGAAGCGCGCGTGCATGTCCGAAAGCAAACTTCTTGCGCTGCTGCTTGCTTCGCCAGTTCTACTGTGTCGCGTCTGCAAAACTCATATAACGCGACCTCCAACACTACACTCGCGGGAAAACAGCGCGCGCAAAGCCACCAGCCGCATCGGCTCGTCCTTCGCCCTGACACCCGCAGCAGATGTCCTCGAATATATGACCAGGCTAGAGGAGGAGACGCGCTCTCTCCTCCTATACATGTAGCCCGGCCGTAGGGCAGGGCAGACTCGATCACGGAAACTCCAGCATTTGGCGCCATGGAGGAAAGGAAGAAGCGCTACGGCCCCAAATGTTCCTTTTATGACTATAGTCATAAAAATGAATAGTAGAAGTCATGGGAGAAAGTACCCAAGCAGGTGGTGCAAGCGGTGTTTTCCTTTTGGTTGGCGCTCAGCAAGACGGCGCGCATGAAGCCACCGTCCTTCTCGGCTCGCCCTTGCATGCTTGTCCTCGCATCAACAGCCCATCAGCTGACCACCAAAACACGTCGCGCGGCCCGCTCATTCTCCTCGCACGTGGACTTTGATCGGGACAGCATGGCGGCCGTGAAGGGTGGAACGAACTACTTCCTTACATTCGCAATAAAATGTGCGATAGGTCTATTGCTACATCGGGTGGCTCGCGGTATTGTCGCCGTTGCGGACAGATCCATGCGCTGTTGTATTTCTGCATAGGGTTAGGGTTGTATAGATATTTTGAACGACTGGACTGTACGACCAGCTGCGATTGTCAGTAACCATATACATCTGCGAGTGTCTTTACATTGGCTGCCTCTTTAATATCGTTCTTTTCCTTTTCTTTTATCTATGTTTTCTACTTTGCCCTTCACCAAGTGTCAGTCGAGCACGGCCTCAGTTAACCTCTCTGCCTTTCCTTTTCCTTTGGTGCTCCCTTCTCTTCGTCTCCACCTACGTGTTGCTCCCCGAAGCTTGAATAGGCAGGAATTTAATTTGACTGTCGCATAAGGCAAGTCAGCACTCCTGTCTGTCTTGCTCCGCGGACCCAGTATAGAGGGGCGTTGTATCTCGACGCACCAAGATCTGTTAACTGCGCTCATTGCCACGCTGCTTAAAACAAAATGCCAGCTCGCCCGCATTTCGATAGGTATGAGCAAGAATGTGTTCAAAATTGCAGAGTGCTGCCCCTCATTTTTTTTCTTCTTTTTCTCGTGGGAAGCCAAGCTCGCCCTCGGTAACCTGGAAGTCCAACGACAACTCAACGCCAGGGCCAGAGGGCTTCTGGACTAAGGAGCCTTCCCACGTCAGGGTGATACCGGGCCTCGCTCGGGACACTGTTTCGATCAATAAACGTTTCTTTCTCTCTCTCAGGCTACATATCCAAACTGTACAGAAGATCACGGAATCTGTACCCCGTAATGTTTGGGGTCCTACGGTACACTACCACGAAACGGTATATAAAACCGCAAAGTATACATATGTATTTAGGAGCAGAAGCATCATAATGACGTTTGTAATGCGACAACTTCCTGCGAAATATACTTAGCTTGCCCTCCGCCAACGAAATCGCGTGCAGGGAATATGCGGAGAATTCGTGGCATGTCTCATACGAATCATGAGCTGTCACAGAAAGGTAGATTGCGGCACTGGCGCGGAACAACTGCCGTTCTGCAGCAGTTGCAGAAACATATAAAATAAAATAAAAGTTGATGAGCGCTTTGCAACAAGAGACACCAGAGCGGCAATTCCGCTCTATTCAAGGAGACAAGCCGCGCTTCTCTGCCTTTCGTGCGCGTCTTCCCGGGAACGAATTGCTCAAGATAGTACGGGTGCTTCCATGCACGTTTCGTAAAACGCGCTTTCGTAAAAAGGTTGCTGAAAAAAGAAACCAATGCGCCAGGCTCGTGAAGGTTTCAAGAGACGGGTGTCTACGAAGTCGGGCTGGTTGGTTCGTGCACAGAACGTGAGAGCAGCGCGAATGATGGCACAAGAAGGACAGCGACACAAGCGACGAGGCTCTGCATCATATTTGCTTACTAATTTATTGCCCCATTGTTGAAGCTGTTCCTCAAGTGACACACTATAGCTGCAGGACTTGCGGCAGTGTTCGATTTTAAAACTGCAGCATGGATCCAGGGCGACGCCAAATCAGCTGTAACGTTAAACTGGTGTGGCAATCAGCGAGCGTTGACAGCCCAGAAAGCCGCAGCAGTCTATAAAGGGGTGGTTATATCGCCCGAAGCTTCAACAAATATACGGTATTGACAGTTGCAGCGGCGGTAGTTTAAGCTATCATGCTAATTATCATTAGTTGCGGGCGCATGTCCATGGAGCTACCAGTGACAAAGCGCTCTTAAGAGCAGTTTCGTGAACGCTGGTCCCTATGCGTTACGTTCTACAAATTTAGTTCCTCAGGTAGGACAAACTCATTTCTAAATGACTTCTAAATTAACCTTGACTGAGCTATATATCGCGGGTGAGTTGAGCGAGGTCCTTAAGTACGCAGATAAAAAGCTACCGCTTTTGCACTTAGTGATCCTATATTTGCGCCCAAAAGAATTTAGTGACATGTACGAATGAGACTTTAATAAAACCGAATAGGGCGCCGAGAAGCTCAGCGAGGACATCCGCGACACATGTCAAATAAATTGAATGTCGTGGTTTTCCATACCAAAACAACAATCTGATTGTGAGTCACGCCTGAGATTCTTTAAAGTGCATCTGAATCTAATTAAACGAACTTTTTTTTTTTTGCATTCCGCCAGCGTAAGAATGCGGCCACCTCAGCCGGCCGGAAGCGAATTCCCAGCCATGAGCTCAGCAGCGCAACGCCCTACCCGATAGCTGCCCTTAAGACGTATGCCGGTATTATTGTCACCGGCTATAGTTAAGGAGCCGCGGTTATCTCAGCAAAATAAATTAAGACGAAACTGATGCTTGCCACGGATGACAAAAGCCGGTGAAGACTGCGTTTTACACACCGAAGTTTAATGCGGCCACTTGGATGTAAACGCACCGGAGAAATGCGTCATATGTTGCTGGGACTTTGACTCCCCTGCGTAATCACGCTGCCCACTGTGGGATCAGGGCGCTATAGCACTAGGTGCGCGCCGTCTATCATAGCAGAGTGTGGGTGTAGGCCAGTTGGTGATTCATGATTTTGGGAGGTTACCGCAAGCAAAACACGAGACTTGAAGAATGGGGCAACACGAAGTGGTACTGACAACCGATGATTTAATGAAACGAACGCCGAGCTTTTATATTTCAGACACACGTGTGCACATGTGTGATTTTTACAGCGAAGCTATACCTCTACCGCCCAAGGAAATTTTTGTGTCGTTGTGGTAAGCAAAGAACTCACCATACATGGACCGATCCAAGAGATAGTACAATGCCGGGCCGACCTACGGCAGAGGTGAAGCAGGCGTTAAGCACTCTTCATACGTGGGCCGATCCAGAATATAGTGCAATTCCGGGTCGATCCGCGACGGAAGTCCAGGTCGCGATTAAGGTGCCCACATACACAGCTTCGCTGGTCATCATTCTTGCCAGAGTGGAAGGGAACTGAGATTTTTTTACGTTGCTTTTCGGGTGCATACGTGTGTCTGATCTCTACACGCTTGGCGTTCGTTTCATTAAATGATCCGTTGTCAGTACTGTTTCGTATTGTCCATTCTTCAAGTCTCGTGTCTTGCTTGCGGTAACTTCCCAAAACCGTCTAATATGCTACGACTCCATTCCATGATCTGGGCCCGTATTCACAAAAGCCTCCTACGATAGAATTGGTTGTTCGAGAAAAATCTCAGCCAATCCTGAAGCCGGACATACCTTTTAGCGAATGAGACTGACCAACGTCAAAAAACACTTACAAACAAAAAAAGGTTTGTTTATTCGGCCCCAGATATTAATGTACCTCACCAAACGGAAACATGCGGCGGCCGGTTATCGATGACGGAAGGAAGGCAACACGAAACTAGAGCTAATTTTCTGCTACCTCTTGAAGCTGTGAGCGGTGGCTGCGTTCTGAAGAAGAATGTCCGCACGCAATAAAGAAGTGGCGTAAGTTCGTGAAAAATATGCGCAAGCGACGAGTCACGATACTAAATCTCATTTATAAGCACAGAATTTATAGATAATATTCAATAGGCGCTTAACTTGGAGGAACATAGGTGAGGTACAGAAAATAATAACAGTAAGATCTCCAAAATGAAACAAGGTATCTTTTGCCTCTCGTTCGAGTACAAATAAAGGGTCCTCAGCTAGCTTAAACCGTCCGATACTTCAAAGACGATCATAATTTCGCAAGGTATGCGCGCGTGCTCTAACACGGCATGCACAGAACGATTGCGCATTTTCCACAAAGTGGGGCAATAAATGAAAAAGCTAGTTTCTTCTTTTCTTCACGAAGGCGAAAATAACTAAGGCGATAAAACGCCGCTTTTCTGTCTGGAGAGCTTTTATTTGCCGTCGCAGTCGGATAAAGATAGCGTCAAGAGGGGGGGGGGGGGTTGTCGTGAATGCGTGAAGCTACGTAGCAGCTTTGTTTTCGTATGACGCCGAAAACGAACAAGAAAGAAATAAAGAAAGCAAAAAAAACACGAATGAAAAATAAAAGCAGAACGACAGAGCACTTTCGTTCGCGTTCTACGTCTCTGCATTTCGCAACGACTTGCTCAGTTTCAATCCTTGAAGTCTCAGCGATTTTTGTTTTTCGCGTATGGTTGCACCACCTTACGCACGATTGCCTCTCTCCTTTTCCAAGCGCATTGAGGCACCCGATTTCTGAAGCAACAGCTCGCGTGGGTAGAGTAAGGTGTAGGACGGGAGGAGGTGGAAGGGGGACGGCACTAGCCTGGTTTGGACATTACGACCCGCGGGGGGGGGGGGGGGGGGGGGGGGACTGTCCCCTGAAGCAATAGTCTCGAGAATCAAAGAGCGTCGCACATCGAGAGAGCGTGCGCCCTGCAGTTTCGTAGGCCACCGCACGAAAGGCGGTCGCGGATTTTATTTTTCACGTAGTACGCATGAATCGCTGCCATTTTCCCGCTCGAAGCTTAGCACCATGAACAAACAAAACAAACAAACAAAAAATACATATAGCATCGCATTTCCTTTCCGTGTGCCGTTTGGCTGAAGTGGTACGCTGATTGGCTGGTGAGCGTCACGTGGGCTTTCTCCCCATGAAACAAAACCTTCCAAACGCCCTGCGCAGGTACTTCAATCCGATCCGCCACTCGCCTTTGTGCGCGACAACTACGGAGCCTAAATCCGCAGCCTCGTGTTCGTCGTCGACACAATCGCAGCACAAGGGCGGACGTTCGCTAAACGCTTGGTTGAGAGAACAATTTTACGAAAGTGACACTGCGGCGTCGGGAATAAGCGGTTGGGCATCAGATATTTTTTTATCCCCTTGATCACATTAACAGGCACGTCGGTTCTTCTCTTTCTTTTTTGTTTTACGTTGTCATTGGCAATAACGGGGTAAGCTTGTTTAATTGCCTCCTTAATGACTAGCGAAGAGTGAAAATAGAGCTGAGCTAAGCAAATGAAAATGGTTGTTTGTCCTCGCCACCATTAAAAGCGTGAGCATAATGATTTCTGTGGAGCGCAGCTCAGGCGCAGGTCGGAGCTGCTCATGGTACAGCCCGGAAGACTAAAGAAAGAGCCGCCGCCGAACATAATCATCACCATCGACGGCACAAAGATCAAACCAACGCAGCAGATCCGGATACTGGGCCTGCTGTTGCGCAGCGACGGCAAGGCGCACGCAGCCGTCAACAAAATCAAGACCACATCCGAGCAAGTCCTGAGCATGATCCGGAGAGTCACCAACAGGAACAGAGGAATCAAAGAAGAAGACGCACTGCGCCTGGTGCAGGCATTCGTCGTGTCACGCGTAACGTACTCCGCCCCGTACCTCCAGCTTGCGAAGGTGAACCGCGAGACGCTGAACACGACGATAAGGAAAGCAGTCAAACTCGCCATGGGCATCCCAGTCTACTCGTCAACGCAGAAGCTGCTGGAAATGGGTGCCCACAACATGGTGGGAGAGCTGGTGGAAGCACACCTATCCCACCAGAGAGTAAGGCTGAGCCGGACAGAGCACGGTCGGGCCGTCCTACGCAAGATAGGATGGCAAATTGAACAGCAACCGACAACGGAACCGCTCCCCACAACGTGGAGAGACATTATTAAGACCAAGCCCCTCCCCCGGAACATGCAGCCGGGGAGGAACAACGAGAGACGCTCTGCGCGGGCCAAGGCACTGTCTCGACAGCTGGAAGAGGACCCAGAGGTTCTCTACGCGGACGGCTCGCTTCCCAAGCACGGAACCAGAGCAACGGCGGTCGTCACCACCATCGATAAACTGGTCACAGGCGCGTCGATACGGACGACGAATACAGCCGAAGCTGAAGAAATGGCCGTGGCCCTCGCACTCGCACAACCGGGAGTGAGGACCGTGGTCACATACTCCTAGACCGCCTACGCAAGCTACCGTAAGGGGAACATCTCTCCCGCGGCACTAGCGATCCTCACCAAATGCAAATCACCGGGACGGGCCGTTGAGCTCGTGTGGGTCCCGGCTCACTCGCAAGTGGAAGGCAACGCACTCGCCGACCACTATGCCCGAGAACTGTCAATCCGGGCCGAGGACGAGCCAGAGCTACCGCACCCCGCGACAAGTTACAAAGAAATCCCGCAAATGTACAGAAGCGGCAGATGTAGGCTTCCCCGTCCGCATCCGCAACTCAGCCGAATGCAGCAAACGATCGTGCGATGCACGCAAGCGGGGTCGCTAGCGCATCACGTGCTCTTGCACAAGATGTTCCCAACAGAGCATGACACTTCATGCCCTTTTTGCAGACGGTCAAAAGGCACTCTAGCACACATCCCTGCAGCGTGCACTAAGCTCAAGAACCCGCCACCATCCCTACCTCCCACCCTCCCCAGCCCCAACCCCCCCGAGCGATGTGAGACCTTGTTGTCCAGCCCCGACCTACCGACCCAGCTCGCACTGGCGGCTAGGGGCCAGGAATTGCTGGACGCATGTGGGACCTGAGAAGAAGGTTCCACCCCATCTGGTGCCAGCGCGCACCAACCGTCACTAAGGGCTCAGTACAAAAGTTGATTCTCTCTCTCTCTCTCTCTCTCTGAGCACAATGACTCAACAGGAAACGATAGAACACGCTTCCTGTTTTTAGAAATGACAATATCCGCAGAGTACTCATTCCGCAATGCGACAAAAGCAGTACTCCCCCCTTTACACACGCATCTAGACGAAGTGCGAACTTGTAGATGCGTAATTATCGATGAACTTCTTGATCTTGGTAGAATATCTTGCCGGAAAATAATATGTGAATAGCGAACTTCGAAGTTTTATCTTGCTGCATCAACAGTTCATTTAATTAAGGTGTTTCTTTTGATGCGTGTGTATATGCTATTATTGCTTGTGTTGATACTGGAGCGCTATAACGTATAACTATTCCATTGTGATTTAATTCCAATCTCTTGACGTCTAATTTACGCAACCGGGACGCAAGCCTGGTCATTTGGCTGCGAGGGGCAACGTTTTTTCTTCCTTTCTTTCTTTCTTTCTTTCTTTCTTTCTTTCTTTCTTTCTTTCTTTCTTTCTTTCTTTCTTTCTTTCTTTCTTTCTTTCTTTTTTTAACTGCGTAGTCAAACGCTCTCCTCGTTTACAGCAGGTTCCCTTTCGTTCGGCTGAAAGCGAATAGCATCGCCAACCCCGACACATTTGTCTTATCCCTCCGGCAGACGAGAGTGCGAGAAGGCTTTAGTGGGGCTGCACCAGCGGAACGAAAGTATATCACCGAGAGAGGAAGGTTGCAAGTGGCGCAACATCACGCCGGCATCACTCTTCTCAGGAGTGAGGAGAGTGACGCCGGCCTCTGGCGACTAAGAAACAACAAGCTAAGCAAAGAGAAGCAGACCAGTCGGTCTGCTTCTCTTTGCTTAGCTTGTTGTTTCTTCTCGACGATTACGGCGGCATGCAATGGGGCGCTAAAGAACGCCGCCAAAACGGATCCTCAGCGAAGGAGCGTTCGCAGAGCGACGCCGTTCACGGGCCGAAAACGCTCCACAGCGTTATACTGCCAAGAAGGGTGCGCACTGGCCAGATGAGAAAGTTAAGAGCCCAGCGCTGCAAACAAGAGGAAAGTCAGGAACCATCATTTTCGACGGCTGCGCTAACAACTACTTAGAAAAGCACTTCGTTAATGACTCTCGTTGCAAGTTGTGCGCTTTCGGTTGTGGTTCTAGTGGGACAGTCAGTATCGTTAACCCTGGAAGAAATATATTAATATAATTGGTTGCTCCACGAAAACCTTTGCATTCCAGTTCATAGTATTACACATCAAATTCAATGCTTGTATCATGAAAATATAAGACGAAAAAAGCCTTGAGTAGGATGCATTCAGACTCAATCTAGTGCATAACGTGGATTTCAGTGATCCATGGAATACTAAGCGGGATAACAAAGTAATTCACTTACTTAGAGAATCATCTTCGATAGCATATGCATGATGTTTTTTTTTTTCTTATAGAGCCGTATATCAATCTAATTTTGGACGTGAACGCTAAATAAATGAACCATTGCATGCTACTGAAAGCAGAATTGATTTATGACCTTTCAACGCAAAAGTGGCTCGAACACATTTGAAAATCAACCACAGCACTCCGATTTTTATAGCCGTAGAAATATTCCGCATTCGATCTACGTCGTTCAGCGCCTTCAAGGCAAGATGGCAACCACTGCGGAAACAGCCTATCGGTTCTACGAGCCTCTTTTCCTTTATTTTTGCCTATAGCGCTGCGATACAAATTGAGGTCTCAGTTACCGAGCTGCATGTTCGTACGGAGTATTGTATCTGCTGCAATCAAGCGGGGAAACCATTAAAGTGTAGTACGAGGTAAGCAAACATCGTTTTACCTAACGTCGTTTCGCGCGACCATAGGGTAAATTAGTGCGTGGTGTTTCACTCAGAATGTACTCTAATTGTCACTTGATGTTTTGTTTTCCATTTTTATTATGCGCTAAGAAATTCGTGCGCACCGATGTCTCCGAGCAGCCAGCGCCGGAGCGATTGGTTGGCTATTACCCTTTCTATATCTTCTATTTATTTTGGAACGGGGTCGTCTCCTGTTCTTCAAAAAGAATGAAAAGAGAAAGATATTTTTTTCTTTTTGTCAGTTTTGTTGGGCATCATAATGGTGGTTTATTACGTACGCATGACTTTGACGAGGTGTGTTTTCGCGGTTTTTTGACGCCACGTAGAAGACAGGCGAAGTGGGCGGGACCCGAAACCATAGTACCTATAGAGGAGGGCTAATGGCAACAAAAACGTAGAATCATAAAGCTTTCTTTTATTTGTTCGGTGTAATCACGTATAATCTGTGTGAGCGTTCTCACAACTTTGGCGACGCCGCGTGACACAGAGGCCAAGTAGGTGTGGCCTTCGAATTTTCACCAATTGCGGAGCGCTAATAGCGGGAATGGAATAGACCGGAATAGCGTCCCGTTATAGCGCCACATTTGCGCTGACAGACCGTTGCAGAAGTAATCGCAGAACAAGACGACGGCGAACTTCTCAGAGTTGGTTTACGCATCGCGCAGATCTCCGAAATTATTTTACTCTGCGCAGCTGACACATTTACGTTTCGAAAACGGCACAGCGACGGGACAAAGGTACACAAATATTTGCACTGGTTTGTGGAAGTGTTGGTGTGAAGCTTCCTGTGTGTCACATGTGCCTCCGAGGTGTCTGATCATGAAAATGTTTACAGGGGATATCAAGTTATACTGAGTGTCTGCAGTGGTTCGTGCCATCTTGTCTGAAGTGTGTTATACCTTTAATCACGAAACGCACGCACGCACACACACACACACACACACACACACACACACACACACACACACACACACACACACACACACACACACACACACACACACACACACACACACACACACACACACACACACACACACACACACACACACACAGGGAAAGAGAAACAAAGAAGGCGGGAAACGCACAACAGTGAGCACAAATATAATTCGCCGAGTGCACCCGGCCACCGTGGTATATATACATATATAGCTCAATGGCTATGACATTCTGCTCCTGATTGCAAGGTCGGGGGTTCGAAACACTGCCGCGGCGGCTGCTTTCCCACAGGGACGAAATGCAGAAACGCTCGTGTACTCCGATTTGGGCGCACTTAAAGAACCTCGAGTGGTCAAAATTAATCCAAAGCCCACACTACAGCGTCTCTCAAACCCGTTTGTTGCTTTAGGATCTTAAACCCTGCAGTTTGACTTTTGATTCGCCGGTGCAAAGGGAGAAGGACAATACCACCACCACCACCACCACCACCCCCATCATCATCATCATCATCAACAGCATACCCACCGGCTTACCAAATCTCATACATACCTATGTGCCTAGCTATAGCGCCGCTGTGTCAGCGTGCAATTGAAGCGGTAATTCATGAGTAAGAGCAGTTATACGCCAGCGGCACCGCGTGCAAGTGAGTCCAGAAGCTAGCCTCGCAAATACTTTCAGTCGTAGCTTCATGTGAAAAGTGTTTTCTCGCCGGACTGATTGTTTTCGTCGCACTGATTTAAAAAAAAGTCTGGCAGGTTAAGCACGCTGGGCTTGGTTGGCTAGCCTGCACCCAGGAAGGGGGAAAGGCGACGACTAAAAGATACGAGTAGAAGGAGAGAAGAAAAATTCGCAATTGAAGGTTTAGTAGAAGCTTCACTAGCCCGATTGTCATTCGTGCATATTGTACGACGGCCTGAAGACGACGAAGTGATCCTATTGCTGAGTGTTGTTCTCCGTCACCAGTATTTTGTGGTAATTCTCGCTTTCTTTCGGGGAACACTGTTCCCTGCTCGACGGGAATGGAAGTGGAGCAACCCGCACTCCCACCTGACGTTGCGGCGCCTGCGTCGGCAGCCTCAAGGAAGCGGAACAGCGTCTCGAGCGACAGCGAGGCTACCCTGATAGACTCGACCGAGAGCGACAACAGCTCCGACGACGACTACGTGACTGTCCTGAGTCAGAAAGCAAAGCGGCCGATGCTTAGGGCCTCTGTGGACACATCTACTATGAGGACTCCGCAGAGTTCGCCGAAGTACACCATCCTTTTCTTACCTGTGCTACCCTCCGACAACATGAGGTTCCTCAACAGGCAAGTTGCATCGGTTGAACTCAAGAGACTGGTGCCAAATGGCAGTGAGGACGTACGAGTCAACCATCGGAAGAATGTTGTCGCGGTAGACGTCACCCAAGCGTCGGCGTTAGATTCTCTGCGAGCTGTCACTGTTCTCGGTGGCATGAACGTCCGTACCATCATCCTGATGGGAAAAGAGGCTACTATAGGCGTCATATATGACATTGATGCGGCCACCTCAGGCGAGGATTTACCGCTTTTGATAAAGCCTGCCAATCATGGGACCCACATACTACAGGTGGCCCGTCTCGGAACTTCCAGATGCGTAAAAATTGTCTTTAAAGGTGACTGCCTTCCATCGCATGTGAAGGTAGGTCATTTCCGACATGCTGTCCGGCCCTTTGTTCCCAAGCCGCTTCAGTCCAGAAACTGCCAGAAATTCGGTCACGTGAGCGCCGTCTGTGGAAAGTCTGCTATATGTTCCCGCTGTGCAGCACAACACTCTGCAGGCAACTGCCAGGCAAAAACTTATAAGTGTCCGAACTGTCAAGGGTCCCACGATGCCTCATCAAAGGAATGTCCTGGAGTTGTCCTAGAATGTCCTAGAATGTCCAGCGAGAACTCTCCATCTTGAAGAAAATGGTGAGGGACCGGTCGACTCATCGTGAAGCAGCTGCTGACGTCAGGCGACGTCGTTCTCGTCGCAGACGCTCATCAAGGAATTCTGCTCTCCGCACAAAGAATACGCGTGCTGCAAAGCATCTTGCTGTTGAATCTGCTCCAACCCCATTGCAGAATGTGTCCAAACCGCGTTTCAGCTGCTCCAAACGGAGCAGCTGAAAAGAATGCCGTGGATGAAGAATGGCCACCACTACCAAGGATAAGCCCTGTGGAAAAACCCCAACAAGGAGAGGCACCACAATGCTCCACCCCTCACCCAGATGAGCTGACAGAGTATGACCGCCGAATTGTAAAAATGCTGAAGTCTTTGATAAATGCGATTCGCACGCTTGTGGGCAACTCGAATACGCCAACAGCTCGAAGCGCAGTGCAAGTGTTGGATGCCCTGAGCCCAGTGCTTTCAAATCTTGCGTAAGCACAATGGCTCTTCCACTGCCTTCACTCCGTGATGAAGTGCGCAGCGCGACGATTTTCCAGTGGAATGCCAGAGGACTTAAATCACGGATTTCATGTTTCCGCCAATACGTTTTCACGAACCGATTTCCCATAGTGGTAATATGTGAACCGAACGTATCAAAAGCGCTAAGACTCTCTGGATACGAAGCTTTTATGGCGTCGACCTGCGGGCAATCCAGCAAAGTAATTGTTTAGATCCGTACAGAACTGACTTACATTCACCACTCGGTGCAGCCTCATGATGGAAACCAATACATGTGTCTCCGCATTACAAAGAATAAAGTGGCCTTCACCCTTATCGGCGCCTACATCTCCCCATATAGTCGGTTCGACGGCGACCGACTGCGAGACATCCTGGCGGCGACTTCTGGACCCTGGATTATCACGGGAGACTTTAATCCTCATCACTTGGCTTGGGGAAGCTCCAGAATAGATTCCAGGGGCCGGAAACTCGTGGAATTTGCTTCCGACCATGAACTCAGCATTATGAACGATGGCAGTCCGAAGTACTTGCGTGGTTCGAACTATAGCAGTTGCTTAGATTTAACTTTGGTGTCACGGCAACTTGGTCAAAATGTTCGATGGTTCTCTGACATCGAGACTCATGGCAGTGACCATATTCCCACCTACTTAAGTATCACTGGATTTGGAAGCTTTTCCTTTTCTACTTCCCGACAAGTATATATAAGGTGGTCAACATATAAGACAAAGGTGGAAGAGGCATGCAAAGAAGGATTTACCTGCACCATTGAGAACCTTATTAGAAGTGTACTGGAATCGTCTAAGTACACATTTACATCCGCTAAAAAAACGTACGGATTTCGACATGGAACTTGAGCGACTTCGAACGATTCGCAGAAGGGCCGAGAGGCGATACAGGCGCACGAAGTCAATTCATGACCTTAGAGTCGCTCGATGTATACAGAAGAAAATCCAACGTCGTATGGACAGGCTGGAGGAACAACGGTGGAAGACGTTCTGCGAATCACTTGACCCCCGCAAGCTACTGTCTATAATATGGAGGACGGTGCGCGGGCTTGGCTCGTCTCCACAGCAACGACACCCGTTCTCAGCCCTAGCCCTCCATCAAGGCCGCTCACAGGTCGATAGAGCCGAAGATTTCTGTGTAAAGATTGCGGGCAGCGTGGTCACCATCAATAGCGAAATTCTGGGTGAGGTCCCTGCGACACGCTTCCCAGAATTGAATGTGTCCTTCTCACTTGAGGAATTGGACGCTGCTCTGGCCACATGCAGGCGTTCATCGTCGCCAGGACCAGACGGGATTACCTACGCTGCTTTATGCCACCTAGGAGAAGATGGCCGAAGCAGACTTCTGGAATGTTATAACCAGTCATGGAATGATGGCGTCGTTCCTGAGCGGTGGAAGTCCAGCCGCTTGATACCACTCCTGAAGCCGGGAAAGTCGCCACTTGACCTAGCGTCCTACCGACCCATTGCGCTGTCCAGCTGTGTTGGGAAGGTCATGGAAAAAATGATTCTCACCCGCCTAGAGTGGTATCTTGAGCGCCACAACGTATACCCCTAGGCCTTGGCTGGTTTTAGAAGAGGCCGTTCCTCTATTGAGAACGTCATCGACCTCGTCACGTCTGTACACGAAGAAAAACACCACAAGCGTATATCGGTTGCACTATTCCTCGACGTGAAAAGCGCCTATGATAATGTAACGCATGAAGCCATCATAGATGCCCTGGAAAATAATGGAATTGGTGGACGCATGTTTCGGTGGATTCGGAGCTATCTATTCCAAAGATCCTTCTTTGTGCACAGTGCAGATGGCCGAACCGCTGACCATTACACTTGCCGTGGCGTCCCTCAGGGTGGGGTTCTTAGCTCCACTTTGTTCAACCTTGCAATACTTGGATTTGCCGACGTTCTACCACATACAGTAAACTGTTCCATATATGCTGACGACATATGCATATGGGCCTCGGCAGTTACGCGTCTCCAGGTGCGTGCACGGCTCCAAAAAGCAGTGACCCTAACATCATCGTACCTGCGTGCTCAAGGCCTCAGCATTTCGACCGAGAAGTGCGCCTTAGTCGTTTTAACCCACAAGCCCATGACCTGGTACCCAATTTCTATGGACCACCAACCAATTTTCTACGCAAAAACTCACCGATTCCTAGGCGTTATTATAGACAGAGACCTTTCATGGAGCCCCCAAATCTCATACTTGAAGAAGAGGCTTACTTCTATCTCCCATATACTAAGGTTTCTTGCCGGTAAAACGTGGGGCACGTCCGTGGCATCTATGCTTCAACTATACAGGACGCTCTTCCCAGGATACTTGCGATACAGCACACCAGTACTGTCCAATGCTAACAAAACTAACATCTATGTCCTACAGAGCATTCAAGGCCAAGCCCTTCGAACATGTCTGGAGCTACCTCGAAATTCTTCAACTGTGGCAACAATTGCCACCGCGGGAGACCACCCAATATTGACCTATATAGCTATCGACGCACTCCGGGCGCATGTTCGCCATATATCCAGAATGCCTAACCACCATCACGCTCGCTTGCCTGAGAAAAGACCCAAGGCAGCGTTCTCCAGATCAAATGCGGCTAACCGGCACTCTTTGTCTTTGAGGCACTCACCCGCAACAAGAACGCCATCCCCTATGTGGTGCTTGAAAAAGCCTCCTGTGTACCTTGCTGTTCCAGGAATAGTGAAGAAAGCTAGCCTCACCACCGCGGCTCTCAAGCAGATCACATTGGAACTTCTGCATTGTTCATACGCTAACCGAA
The DNA here is from genome assembly GCF_050947875.1 of Dermacentor variabilis. Classification (NCBI taxonomy): domain Eukaryota; kingdom Metazoa; phylum Arthropoda; class Arachnida; order Ixodida; family Ixodidae; genus Dermacentor; species Dermacentor variabilis. The sequence continues at coordinate 90,089,579 of NC_134568.1, forward strand.
TTCATGTTTACACGGATGGTTCCGTCTCGGAAAATTCTACAGGCGCCGTTGTTCTACCATCTCAATCGGTCGTCATCAAGTTTAAGACTTCACATGTAACGACACCTACAGGTTCTGAACTGGCCGCTCTTCGCGCTGCTGTCGAATACATTGAAAAAGAACCGCCCAACAAATGGGCAATATTTTGTGACTCAAAAGCAGCCCTCCAGAGCTTGCGAAGTTTACGACGTGGCAATTATGAACAGCTGGTGTCACAAATCAACGAAACCTGCCATTGTGCATCTGAAAGAGGACATGATATCATATTTCAGTGGCTGCCGGGACATTGTGGCATCGTTGGTAATCACCTCGCCGATGAAGCTGCCCGACGTGCCCAGGCTGGCTCACCGACACTCCTTATACCTTTATCGAGAGTCGACGCTGCAAGAGAGCTTCGTAGTCTCGCTCGTACCATCACGTAAGGTTACTGGCATACACCACAGAACTCTAAGTGTCGTTTATACAGCCTCGACTTATCACTGAAACTTAAATTACCAGCTAATCTTCCACGACGTGACGCAACACTGCTGTGTCGGCTGTGGGTAGGAGTAGCATTCACCAACTCCTACAGCTATCGTATTGGAATGGCGGATTCACCAATGTGCGCTAAGTGCAAGTGTGAAGAGGCCATCAGTCACCTTCTGTGCCACTGTTCTCGCTTCGATAATCAACGTGAGACTCTCCAGTGTGCCTTGAATAGACTGGATGACAGGCCATTTACGGAAGCGAAGATCTTGGGAGCCTGGCCTCACAGTTCATTAGCGCAGAAAGCAGTTCGAGCGCTTTTCCACTACCTGAAGGCAACAGACTTGAGTGCCCGACTATAGACATCCTACACCTAAGTTATCTCTCTCTCTTTCACTCCCCATTCCCCTCCCCACGTGTAGGGTAGCAAACTGGACTCAGTCTGGTTAACCTCCCTGCCTTTCCTTCATCCCTTCTCTCCCTCTCTCTCTTGTACGACGGCCTAATAAAGTAAAGAGGAAGATAAAAGTAATTACATATTTTGCGCAGAGAGAAAGAGAGAGAGAGAGAGAAAGAAAGAAAGAAAGAAAGAAAGAAAGAAAGAAAGAAAGAGAGAGAAAGGCAGGGAGGTTGCGCAACGAACGAATAAACGAATGCATACGCCGCCAAACTTCCTTTAAATCCATCGCAGTGGCTGAGCGGCGAAAAGAATTACGTTGTTATAGGGGACGCAATGTCGCTAGTTTCATTTCTGGCCGCAACGTGACCGCATTTTGGTGCATACGAAGTATAAATGTGTGTATGACGATATTTTGTTCCACATTAGCCAGCCGTGGGGGGTGGGGGGGGTAGGTTGAAGTCTGACGCACTCAACTACTCAGTGCCTCTTTTATCCAGGGACCATATACAAATTTACAATAGCTTAATTTGATTATCACACGTTCTCATACGGGCCGTAATTCACGTACGACTTTACTTACTGCAATGGCTTGGATGTGCTGTTGTTGCTTGCACGCAGTAATTAAATTGATTTGTAGATCCTTATGAAGTGCGTGTGTATTGAGTGTTTGATGTCAAGACTACTTGAACAATGGTTTTCTTGCTTTGCGCATATAGTAGTGTTTTATTGCATAGTAAACATGAAGTTCTTTTACTATAAACGTGGGTGCATATGGGTCGATTCCCCTCGTTGAGATTTTGTTGTTGACCGTTGTCTCGTTTACATTAAATTTTTTTATTGACGTAGAGGGCTTGTGTGTTTGTGCTACATGTGTGTTACAATTTTTTCACTGTATATTGGTATAGCCAACTCTAATGTAGCCCACCTTCTCCCTTGTATGCAGTTAGGAAAACAAATATGTGCTGCCGTTGACAATTCAAATTAATGTTGAGACTCAAAGCCAAACAGGGCACTTAATTACAGTCCCTGCATAACCCATTGCACCTCTGACGTCACCTGGCCTAAACCCGACACCTCACTATACTCACAAAGCAGTTCACGCTGACAAAAATTATGCAAAGTTCGGAAAAGCCGGTGGTGCCTCAAAAAGTTTGCAAAAGCGTACTAAGTGCAGGCTTGAGCAGTTTCGCGGGCAATGAAGCGCGGTGCTGCGAGCCACTTGTGTGTAAAAAGCACTTATTTCTGAACAAAGGGACGCGAAGTGGCGCCGAGGTTCTTTCGGACTGCGTTTTTCCTTCTGCCAGATTCCATGACATGTCCCTTTCGAAACGCAGGCAGTACAACACGCACAGATACATAAATGAATGCACGCTAGCAAGCCCTTGAAGGGTAATAAGTTCGGCAAGGTTTTCGATATGTTCGCATCCCTAACGACGGCGCGTGACAGGCGGCTGACGTTCGGGACAGGCACAAGCGAATCCACACAAGTGGCTGCAAGGGTAGACGTTAGTGGAGCCCCCTTTCAATATTCTCAGACGCCTGACAGCAGGAAGAAAACGATAAAGCCCTTAGCCGCAGTCAATCCGTGAATGCACCATAACACCGCAACCCGTCGCAAGGCGAGAGCCTGCCGGCGGCTTGTCCTTTAATGCGAATAGACAGCCCCGCATTGCTTCTTCGAGTTGCTGCTGATGCAGTCGTCATTATATCTTTCTACGCGGTCTGTCTTTCGTCGCAAGTACACAACGATGTAGACGCTTGCAAGTATCCGCGTCTTCTCGTGAATTTTGTACTCCCTGTAGCGGCCTGAAGAAAAGCGTCGTTCACTTGTGTTGTCTTCATGCAGTCTACATCAGCGGTTACCTTCGTCAGGGAATGTTCATGACTGTTGAATAACTCGAAAGGCTCTCGGGATTCGCATTTGTGCTCTGCAGGTTTCTGCCCCTGAATGGATGCAGCCGTAGGATTCTTTTGGCGTATTTCGCTAAGTTGGAAACCACAAGGCCTGATCTCGCTCAAACGCGCAGTCATTCCTTATATTCGTTTTGAGAGACGCCCGAAACTGGCGAAATTGCGAGACTTGGCTGTGAGAAGTTTTTCGAAGCGTTAAGGTCAAGAAAATTTTCTTTAAATGCTGCAAACAAGCATTTCACAGTTGGCCAGAGTCACTAGAGGGAGGCTGCGGCACTATGGCAATGGCAGCCGTAAGGTTAACACACGTTTTGTGGCGAAGCTGTTATCGAGACTGATAACCTCTCGGAAACGTAAACGCCGAAAGCACGGCTTCTGAAACTGTCAGCATGCGCTTATCCGTATAATAAAATATCGTGGCGCGTTGAAAATTAGAGATGTGGAGAGTGGTGAATGAAGGTCACGTTTGGGCAATGTCATACATGTGGGCTTCATAAAGTGCTTTGTGCGAAATTATTAGCCTTTCGCTAGTGACTGGGCTACGCAATTAAGTAGCTTCAAAGAAAGCCGGGAACGGAACTTGGCAAGTTTCGGTCGCTTTTACTGCTTCACAGCAGCAAGTACGAGAGAAAGAAAGAAGAAAAATTAAATATCAGAAAATGCATTGAATTCATGACGTCACGCGGACGTATCAGCGCTGGGCTTCCGGCGCGAAATTTAATAAGTGGAAGTCCGTCCTTCATTTCTCCTCTAGTAACCGCTATTTCCACGGAAATTAACAAAAAATAGACTTTCGAAAGAATATATTATCAATCTCAATTGATTTATTATTCATCTTTACTGCGCCTTTACAGTGTGCGGTGCAAAAGAAAGCTCAGTGAAGAGTCACTGGAAGGAAAATTTTCCACGCTAAACTTAAAAAGCGATAAATGCGATAGTATTTTTAATGGAATGAAACTACCCGAAGAGAAAGAGAGAATAAAGAAACTGAGTTCGCTCTTTTGTGACTGGCATAGTTCCATAATTGAAGAGATGGAACCGCCATCCACAAGCGCACAGGAACAGCACTCGAATAGGGGTTGTTTTTTATCGCGACAGCAGCGCCGCGCAGGTGTTCTGTTTATCCGCGGAAGTTCTCGAGCAATGTATAGCGCAGCGCAGCGCGAGCAAGCAGGCACTAATGTTGCATAGGTACACATAATATATATGCGCAAGGAACCGCAGTGCCGACATGTTATCGGCCCGCGGCGCCTGTCACAGCCATCTGGCAACCCTTTCTTGACGTATAAAAGCAGAGCGCGAGCGTTTTTACCATTCTATTCTTTCCGAGACGGGCCCTGCTAAGCTAATGGGCCTTTTCCAACTGACGACAGCTGAACGACACAATGAAGGGACTCCATACAAGCAAGGCGCGAAGAGCGACGCATATTGCTTGGCGCTCCAGGCGCCTCCTTTTTCGCCCTCGCGAGCTCGGAGGCAAAATTACTGGCTGTCTTGTTGGGAAAGATTGCGGCGTAAACGTTTAAAGATGAAATACCTTTAATTTGGCGGAAATAGGCCTGAAGAGGCGGACAATATAGTTGTGGGAGGCGGTGCGAATAGGCAGTGGCCGTAGCCACGGTTTATTTAGGCCAGCCAACCATGGTGCAGCGGGATCTCGGAGCTGCTGACACCGCGGCCGCTCAGGTCGAGCGCGCTAGACGTGTTCTATCCTCGCGCTACCTGCACGTCAGCTCATCTTCTTCATCACCCGATTTGCAGGCGGTAGTCGCACCGCTGCATACTGAACAACAAATCGCAGTCTCCGGGTAACTAATTAAAAGGATCCGCGCACGGACTTCGAATTACTGACCTTAGGACAAACGTGAAATTACGAAATTCAAGCCGATCAGCATAGTGAAGTAACGCACGCTCAGCAGGAATACCGAGACTGGCACTACTTTCAAGTACATCGGGGAATCAAATTTAAAGGGGTCCTGAGCCACCCCTCGGGCTTGGCTAAAAAAAGAAAAAGAAAGAAGATAGTCCGCGGATAGCATACGCTGCTGTGAATATCTCAGCCAAGTTTCGCTGTCGTACCCGGCGCATGGAGCTCGCAAGCGGAGGACGAAGTAACCTTTCTCTCAAACTCTCTCGTTTCAACAGAAGTCTGCTCCTCACTCTCTTCTGGACGCTTTATTTCGTAATAAAGCGGATTCCCGTACGCATCTGCGATCGGCCAACAGCTGACGTCAATCAAGAAGGGCGTTTGATTCAGTGCGCTTCTTCGTACTGTTACTGTGTATATTTATTGAGGAAGTTCAATAAACAGGCTGAAGTAAGCGAAAATGTGCTTTCGAATTTCAATAATAATTACGAACTTCCACTGAAAAGGTAGACAAGAACCCCTGGGCACTGCGCCGACCAAAGTAAAATTACGGAAGAAGCTGATTATCGTCTGCTCATGCTCGGCCGCGGCCGCCCGCGCAGGAATTAAACTTTGGTCACCCTGCTTATTGGTGTCGTAGCCTGCTGGTCTCGATAATTACGACTAGTTTTGAACGCTCGACTATCCCCGATCCATGCGAAATTTAAAGTCAGACCACGCGCAGGATTGCCAGCCTTGACTGAGCGGGCTCATCACGTTTTGTGCGCCTCAGAAGCTGTTCCGCTATGGCTGAAATTAAGGCCAAAGGGTAGCCAGCCCAAGAAAGGCGATCAACCTGTGCAGCAAGACTATGTTGAATCTCGTGTGGGCAAGATTTATTGAGGCTGTTAACGAGACATAGCTTTATAATACCTCGTTTAACAAGCTTTGAGTGTGCGGAGTTAAAGGGCAAGAGTGGATTCTTACTTCTCGGTTCGAAGCACCAGCACACATGTTTGTTAGCAAGGCACAGCCTGAGATCTAGAAAGCGCAAGGAATCACCAATGGGCCCTTTCTCTTCGTCTTTTTCCTGTTCCACAGCCAGTCCTAGTGCTTTGTCCAGTTTGATTGCTCTTGCCGTGTACCGTGCTCGTTCATTCGCTTACTGCATCCGAGTCAAGATCCTACCTCCCGAAGTGGCAACCTTGTGTGGTGGGTTCAAACCATCTTGTGGGCATAGCGTGAGGATCTGCAAGATTCTTTGTGAGCATCAAAAACCGGGGTCGTCGATCAGAGTTGCTGTGATGATGATACCATGGTGGAGTACGACGTAGCGCTGCCGTACTCAAAGTCCATGTGCGGCACGAAAAAGCAGCTCTCGATGCTTGATAAAATGGCCTGGTAAAGCGAGAAACGCGGTGAAAGTGCGATACGTGCGTACGGCGAAACGAGCAGACGGCGCCTCGCTGTCCGGCGATCGGAAATCAACGCTCATGGGAAACTTGCTTTTGAGTCGCTGTTCGTACAGAGGAAACCACCACCCGGTTTTCCGCAGTCGAGATGTCCGGATCTACTTGAGCGCGAAGTGCGCGACACTCAGAGGCGAGTGTCGGATGACGAAGCTTGCATGATGACGATGCAGCGACTACGACGGTATAGGGAACACGAGCATATACCGAGCGGCTCAAGTTGGGCACCGCCAGCACCGCGGCATAGAAGGACGGACGGACGGACGGACGGACGGACGGATAGATAGATAGATAGATAGATAGATAGATAGATAGATAGATAGATAGATAGATAGATAGATAGATAGATAGATAGATAGATAAGCCAAAGTGCCTGAACTTGGAAAAGAATGCGCCCTTTTTATCGCATCTCAACACAGAAAACACGGCTCTGTCCAAGAATCCCAGCTGCAATATCAGCGCTGCGCAAATACCAGTTCGTTTTACGAGACGAGTAGTTTCGGTATTTCCTCCCATAGAGTTCGTTTCTGGGCTAGTCATAGGAGTTCAGTGAAAGTTTTTCCTGATATAGGGCAAGCATTCATTTTTCTAAGTTAGTTCTGATTGCTGGAAGGCTATGATTACTGTAAATGACGAGGAAGGAAAAATAAAAAAAGGCAGTAAACACTGCGTCAAGTGCTTGCTAGGCTGATAGCGGAATGCCACCACGGTGGCTGTAGTCTCAGCGATTTCGCAACACTTTGATATTGCTCCGTTCCCGATCCAGGAGAAGCAGCGACAACAGGAGGATCACTCCGAAGTTGTCGAGAGGTGCCGACCGGGAGTGCCTTGCCATGCCGGGCCAGTAAGAAAAGCGGCCGTGTGGGGCGCTTGGTGAACGTTCGCACCGGGATTATAACGTGATGGACGAGAAGTGTCTGGTAAATATGGACTACATATGGCGGGAGCGCCGCAGCCCTTCTTCTTATCAGCCGCTAGCGCTATAACGATGTACACGCTGCGCTGAATCAAGATTTAGGCAAGTCTGTATCGTTTCTCCACTTTCTGGTAATCCAAGCAAGAAAGCAAAGAGCGGGATTGATGGCTTGCGCCAGGCACGCTCTTTCGTTTCAGCTGTCGCGTTCTCCAGATGTTCGCGAGGGCGATTCGCGCGCTCCTATTAAAGCTCGCTTTTCTTTACTTGGTTTTGCTCTCGCGAGTAAGATTTAAAACACGCTTGCACTATCAGTTCGATCATACACTGCTGGTCATTTCAGACGCCGTGCTATAAATTTAGATTACGGACGTGAGGCGTGAGTTCAGAAATAACTGGTCCCAGCGTACTTGCCGGCAAATAGGGGTTCGAGAATGGATGTTCGTTGGTGTTCTGGCGAACAACGTGCGCGGCACTGATATAGTTCGAACTCGGCTTACTTGAAGTTTGAAGCAAGCTAGACAGATTAATTTCACTTATCCCCGAAGCATACCTTATTTCAGTCTGTTTTAAGATTCCCTCTGTTTCCTTTTTTTAAGGTTCTCTCCTGCCCCCCAAAAACAAAATTCTCTGAACACATTAGAACTTGAAGTATATAATGAAGACAAGCTGACTGCTTTAGTAGCTTACAAATTTATCGTAAGTTGAATAATGGTTAATAAAATCACAGTATAAGTACTCTGACGCGACTTGAATTCGAACACGCAATTTTTTTTTAATGCGAAAGCATTGTATGCCCCATGAAGCGGAAACTCTGGCGTCCGGAGTTACCATCCGATGGTACCAAAACCAACGTCACCAAGTGATGACGTCACCTTCCCGGCGCTGCACCTGCTGCGGCTCGCACTGCGAAATCCCACGGCGAACAGCCACGGCGTCGGACAGACGCCGTGGCCCATATCTGAAAAAAAATTCACTTTGCCCAATTCCGAAATTGCGTTGACCAACGTTCAAAACCGACCTGCTTTTCCGCTTCATCGGGCATTAATTGACCTAACCCCAAAATTTGGGTGGTCCACGCCTAAATCCAACGTTTCCCCATTCGGAAAATCAGTTGACTCACGTTCGAAACCGTCCTGTCCCACTCCCAAAATTCACTTGGCCCAATTCGAGCACATGACCAAGCGAAAGGTATCGCGCGGAATAGTCAGCATGCTTTCCCATTCAATGCACGTAAGGAGACTTAAGTGCCTCTGCAACTTTTTCGGTGGCGAACTACAAAAAAAAAAAAAAAAATACAACACGATTAATGGGGAAATTTCATCCTTTGGTCGTTAATTCACCCAGTTAGTGTGCCGTCGCTCGTGCGTAAACTCTTCATTACACAAAGACGTTCTGTGATGAGAGACGCTATCCTTCGCCCTCGATAACTTTGAGCACTCGCCACCTTCTGAAATGCGGGGCTCTAGATTTCCAGTTTCCACACACGTTTGCGGAATAACCTATAAAGCACTGTCCTATTTCCACGATCGGCTTCTCTCTCAGGCAGTAACTTTCTTGCAGGCACCATGTCTCCTTTTTTTTATCATTGTCTCCTCTCTGTTGTCGTTATTTCCTTAGTGCCTTTTCTCCCGTTTGCTTATCGCGTTTCGTCTGTGGCCCGCATGGCGCTCCGCCCACGTTTAGGATCAGCCGGTCGTGAGCGGTGGATGACAAGATGGGGAAAGAATGGAGCGAAAGGAATCGCTACACTACAGTGGCGTAGCGAGAAATTTTGTTGGGAGGGGGGGCTCAAGTTTCAGCTCGCCCTCCTCCTTATAGTACTTGTCGCGGGATCAAATTCATGAATAATAACTGCATTACCATCGCCAAAGATGCTGTAAACGAATTCTTGAACTGTAGGCACTGTCAAGACAAACAAAATATGTATTTTTTCCTAAAAGAATATACTCATATGTCCCAACAATTCTGCCCGAAATAACTGATACCAATGCTGCTTTGTTTTTTTTTTGTCTATTTAATAAGGAAAGAATATATCACGCGAACTTTGAAACTATTTCAGTTCGAAACCAGCGAAGCACTTCATTCCACTGATATTAAAAATGTAAAGGCCGTGAAATGAACAAGCTGCGGACAAATATTTTAATAAAACTTTGTCATTCAAGAACCTTGTTTACATTTCTGGACACATGCAACGGAAAGGAAAAAATCTCAATGACGCTGTCCTTTGTTCCAATGTACTGCCCAGGAGCAGCTGCCAGCGGTCGTGTATTGTGAGTAATTGCACCGAAATGATAGTCGCAACCGAGAGCACATATAAAAAGCAGGACTTATGCAAAATATACGAGGGCGAGTCGAATGAAAGTGAGCCAGTGCGAATATGTGACAAATGGCGTACTTTATTTAAAAGTAGTCTCCATGAGCATTTAGGCATTTGTTCCATTGACTAACGAGTCGCGCCATTCCCGTATCATAAATCTTCTTGGGTTGCTGCTTCAAAAAGTGTGTAACTGACTCTTTCACGTCATCGTCCGAGAGGAATCTGGTTCCCTTGAGCTGTTTTTTTTTAATTGACCCAAAATGGAGGAAGTCGCAAGACGACAGGTCAGGGCGGATGTCGCAGCGTTTCCCACTCAAAATTTGCCAGCTTTGTGATAACCACATCAACGACGCTGGGACGGGCATTGTCATGGAACAAGATGACCCCATTTGTCAATTTTCCACGTCATTTGTTCTTGATTGCGACACGAAGCAGATCCGGTGTTTCACAATATCGCAAACGGTTGATATTTTCTCCAGGTTTAGCAAATTCAATCAGTAACGGCCCCTGACGATAAAAAAAAGGCAACGCCGCCTTTCTGGCGGAAATGATAGCCTTTGCTTTCTTTGGGGGTGGTAAATTCGAATGTTTCCACTGCAAGCTTTGCCGTTCTGCTTCAGGCTGTAGTAGTGGCACCATGATTCGTCCTCGTTCACAATTGCCGACAAGAAGTCGCCACCCTCATTGTGATACCGGATCAGATGAGTCAAGACAGCGCCGAACCTCTCCATGTTCTGGTGGTGCTTCAAAATCTTGGGCATCCATTGAGCACACAAGAGCCGATAACCGAGATGTTCACGAATTATGGTGTGAAGCGAACCGTGACTAATGTTCATACGCTTTGCCAGTTCATCGATGCTTATCCTCCGTTTTTGTCTAATCAGCTCATCAACCTTTGCAATTGTGTTGGGGGTGATTACACGGCGGCTTTGGCCCGGTCTCGGATCGTCTTTTCAACTTTCACGTCCTTCTTTGAACCGTCTGTTCCAACACACAGTGGCCAATGAAATGCAATGTTCAACGTACACGGCAGCCATACGGCGACTAATTTCTTTTTGGGAAACACCTTCAGCTGTCAAAAACCTTACGACACCACGCTTTTCAACTTTTGGAGCGTACATTATGTTACCCAACTATGTTTAACCTAGTGTATAGTAGCAGTAAAGAACATTTATCTTCACGCCTGCGTGTCACTTTTGTATATGAGAGATGCCTGTGTGCTTCGCGGATGCCTCGCACATAATGAACCGAACCATTATTGTGCGGCGTGGGTTGGCTCCTTTTCATTTGACTCGCCCTCGTACATTAGAAATGCGAAGACACAATGGAATATACAAATGCGAAGATACAGCTTGATAAAGGGCAGAAAAGTGTCATTGCAAACAAAGTTCACTGCACTTATAAACAAGTCCTCGGAACAAGATATTTAAATATACGTATAAGTGTACAATAAATCTACATATTTAACAAGACGTCACAGTATATAATGCGTCAAACAAGGCAAATAAACAAGCGGCGCAATCACAGATTCACAGGTCACAGAATCCGAAGGTCCGCCCCCCTCCCTCCACTCCCCCCTACGTATCGCGTGCGATGTAAGTCGGCGCACTTCCACCGCGCTTTTCTCCCTTGCGCACACAATACTGAGCCACCATCCTCGGCTCACCCATGACCACCCCCCCCCCCCCCCCGCTTTCACTCGCACATGCAGTATGCAGCGCGCGGTGACTATGTTAGCGCCGTTGGACTTCATTCGGAACATGAGGGAGACGGCGACGCCAGGAATGCGCCTGGAGTGTCCAATATAATTGCTATCGCAAAAATATATTAAGCGTATCCGGCAACTGAAGCACTCTATGGCCCGTTACTTTTCGCAGAAGAGGTAACAAAATCGAACTTTCACCATGCGACAATTCGCTGCGCCCCAACTATGTCTTCTTTATTCTTTTGTGGGGCGGGGGCATCGAAATGAAGAAAAAAAAAACGCGAAGGAAAGCATGTTGGCCCCAATCGAATGCCTTCCTTGGGCACCCAATGTGAGTACCGAAGAAATATCGAACAAAATGTGAGACGCTTGGTCGCATACGCATGCAGCTTGGTATCCTACACCTGCAAGACAAGGCTTTCTGGAGAGGTTGCCCTCAAGCGAACGCCTTGCAATCCGTCGAGTCCCCACAGTGATGGCGGCGAGCGACCATTGTTTTCTTTCCTCGTCTGCTAGCCAGAAAGCGTCCAAAAGTCTGCCAGGCGAAAATCCACTCGGCCAGAGAAAAACGAACGCGCACCGAAGTGCGCCGCGCGGTGGTCGGGGCAACAGGGGTAAAACGCATGCGCTCTGGCTGGTTCTGCAGCCAGCGGGTAGCGAGAATAATAAAACTGAGAAGGCTCAATGTGTCCTTGCGAAGAAAATTCGAAGTAGAGAAATAAATAAGAACGTAGTTACCTTTGCTGGCTTTAGTGTCTTGACATGGATGCTTTGGCGCAGGTGAAAAAAATGTTGATATTCTTTTCTGTGACTTGACGACACAAATGAACCACCACAACGCTTCGTCTCATAGAACCTCGCTGCGTGCTTTGTCAGCTGGTCTGATAGTATGTTGATTTGGCTTGTCTCGTTGTATGTTGCGATGTACGACTTAAGAAAATTCAATGCACCTTTGGCGTTAAATGTTTATAAGATCATTAAATCGACAAAGTTCTGGAATTGAAAATCTAAAGCACGACTTCGGAAATGTCAATGCACCTTACGCATCAAAACTTTATGACAACTTTATACCATAAAGTTTCGGAATTGAAATCTATGGGCTCCGTAGATTCAGCGGTCTCCGCGAGATGCCGCGACGAGCCTGCTCGCCATCAAAACACCCTTGAAACTTTGTGCTTGGATGGGGCTCCTTTCGTTATGTGAATCCCGGTTCATGCATGGGCGTTGCCGTGAAATCCGGCCCGAGTTCGCAATGTTCGCGCCGAAGTGTCTTTTTAATAGTGAAAAAGACATTCTAGACAAAATCCAGAATGATTTCCGGCGCCGGGGGTGGTTTTGGTCGGCGGTGCCTGACAGCACGAAAAAAATCCGGGGGGGGGGGAAGCTGAAGCCCCATAAGCCCCCCCCCCCACCCCCACCCCTGGCTACGTCCCTGCTACACGAGGATCTAGCACCGGAACTACAGGCCAGCGTTTTGTTCTCGCGTCTTTTCTAGCGTATGAGAGCTGTGCTCATAGTAATACTCCAGTGACACGAGCATGCCAAAGGTCCTTTGAAGTTAAGGAGCATCGAGCTTTCAAAGGCACATTAGTTCAAAGGATATGCGTCGATGCTACACAGTCTCCAGATGGTCTCCGTTGAAGCTTTTAACAGAAACCGCAGCGTATCCTTAGCGCTGCCATCGCGTCGGAAGTAATAAAAAATATATGGCCCAAATGCGCCTTATAATAAATTTGTCATATCTTCTTCAGCAATATTTATTTTTCCTAATACATAGAAACGTCAAAACAAAATGCACGCGTAGTAAAGGCATTAGTTTACCAAATGCAGATGTATTTATTGTAATGATGGCCACCATGTGTACCGCTTCGTACACCACATGTTGGCGTCGATTATTCGTTGTTTTTATTTTATTTATTTATTTATTTATTCATACTGCAGGCCAACATACTGGCCCATGCAGGAGGGGTAATACAGTTGACAAGGTAACAACAATGCAACAAAGATAACAAAAAATCTATATATAAACAGTGCATGAAAATGATGCAGCCCATAGCCACGTTACAAAAATCACAAAATCACAAAATTGCCCTTGCTTCAGCCGCTTTGTTTCATTCCTTGTGGCTAGGCAGCGGTAGGTACGCGTAAGAACGGTAAAATAAAGAACTACAGAACAAAAGTGATGAGGGAAGAAGACGTGCAGAAAAATTCGAGGACACTGGAATGCCCAGCAGCCGTTAACCAAAGAACCAAATCGCACATAGCACCCGCGTTGTGTCGACGTTGCAGCTGACGACAGGCCGTGCCGGCGCTGCTATACCGGCGCTTTCATGATGGAGATTGCGGGTGTCCCGAAAGTGTTTAGTACTTTAGTAACAGTATTTAGTACTTATAAGTTTGTTCTGAAGAGGTAAAAATTGAACTTCCATACTTATATAGATTTTCTTTTCATTTTTTTTCTGCTGTCGGACGCCCTCTAGGCTCGAGAGTATTCCCTTAAGGTTTCATAAGACGAACGCGCACTCCTTTGACTCAAAACTCCATTCCTGCAGGCCTCTTTTGCTGTGCCTGTGTGATAGTGCGCATTCTCCCTTGAAGTAAAGGATATCTGGTTCATAGAACTTTGAAAGTGCCCGTGTGACTGGGGTATTGGGCTGGTACTTCCGGCATTCCAGAAGAGTTTAATATCAATCCAGCTTTACTTTAACCGCTCCTTTAGTCAACATATAGGTGTAAAAAACCTCTTCGCGTCTTTAGGAAGCTATAGAGCAAAGTAGAGACGAGGCTGACCGACGACTTTACCACGTAATTTATGCAGGAAACGACCTGAAACGGAAACGGCGATTAGGTGTTCGTTGCTATAGCAGAGCTGCTATTGCATATGGTGCTCAGGGCATGTTCCCCTCTGGAGTTACAAATATTTTGTCTCAAATACGATAATCTTCGATTTTTTTTATTCTTTAAGAGCTGCCATAATGAGAGCCTGTGCCTCAAATTTTATGTAGGGTACGAGACCATGCGTCTCGTACCCGTCGGCAGAACTTGCTCTCCGTGCCGCTATGACGTACATCATCGAAGAGCCAACAGAGAAATGGGTCGTATTTTGTGACTCTAAGGAAGCTCTTCACAGTATCAAGCCTGCGTTACATCAGAGAACATACGAGCAGATGATATCAGACATCAGGAAAGTGCACCACCATGCCCTGGAAAGAGGGCACAACATTATATTTCAATGGATTCCTGCTTACTGTGGCATCGTCGGCAACAACTTTGCTGACATGGCTGTCCGGTCTGCCCACGAAGACACCCAGACGCGTCCAACCCCTTTGGCAAGGTCGGAAGCTGCCAGGGAACTTCGCCTACTTGCATGCAAAAAAGCATAAGATTTCTGGCGTTCAATTGCCTTCGGTTTCCGATTGCATAAACTGGACTCCACGCTACGGCTACAACTGCCATCTAGCCTTTCCCGCGGCGAAACAACCTTGCTGTGCCGCTTGTGGCTGGGAGTGGCGTTTACGAACGCCTACTCCTATCGTATGGGAATGGCCAAGAGCCCGGTGTGCGACTCCTATGGGTGAGAGGAAACCATCGAGCACCTATTCTGTACCTGCCCTCGCTACTATGCACAACTGCTCTCTCTGCGGGCAACTTTAAACCGACTGGACTCAAGACCGTTCACGGAGTCAAAGGTACTCGGACCGTGGCGACACCCGTCACTGGCACGAAAAGCGTTTCGTGCACTAGTACAATACTTGACGTGCACCGGCTTAAGAGACCGTTTATAGTGTCTCTCTGCACCCTCCCACACGCACTCAACGCTTACCATCTCTCTTTTCCACTTTCTATTCCCCTTTCCCCCACCCACAATGTAGGGTAACAAACCGGGTGCTCGTCTGGTTGACCTCCCTGCCTTTCCTGTCCTTGCTCTCTCTCTCTCTCTCTCTTGTTTTCTCCGTTGGACCGTTCATCAATCATTGATTGCATTTTTACTGATTTCGCTAAAAGCATTTGATTCTGTTTGCAACAAGTTGACGACGAAGTGTCCTGTGTGGAACGCTGCCTTCTTGTCTACGGCGATGGACGTGGAGTCGCCTGGAGGGGTTCCTGGTCCTTCTACGTCAACAGCGGCCGCACCGAGAAAGCGGTCTAGTCGCCCGAGTGACACCGACAGCGAGGACACTGTGATCTACTCAGGGGCCAGTGATGAAACCTCGGATGACAGCGACTTCGTGCCCGTGGCGAAGCACAAAGCAAAGAGAAGACTCGTCAGGACATCACAAGTAAGGCAACTGTGATCCCGACGCGAAAGCCACCAGACAATTTTATTTGTGCCTGTGGCTGCTAGCGACAATCTCAACCGGATCAACCGCCAAGCCACCTCTGTATCGCTCGAGGCACTTGTTCCGGGTCAGATCAAAGATGTAAGGATCAACGCCCGTAAGAACATCCTCGCTATAGATGTCACAAACCGCAGCGCGCTAGACATTCTGACATTCTGAGCAACGTTAAGGTGTTGGATAGCATCAACGAGCGCTGCTATAAACAAGACGATCATGACTCTACGGCCGGCGTTGTGTATGATGTAGATAATTCCATAAGCGATGCTGACCTGCATATACTCATCAAGCCGGCGACAGAGGGAGCTGCCATATTGCAAGCCCGTCGCCTGGGAAACTCGCAATGTGTCAAGTTAACTTTCAAAGGAGACAGCCTACCGTCACACGTCAAGGTCGGTCACTTCCGACACATTGTACGGGCTATTGTGCCAAAGCCGCTTCACTGCAGGAAGTGTCAAAGGATAGGGCACGTTAGTGCGGTTTGCACAAATGCTGCCGTGTGCTCACGGTGCTCTGGGTCGCACAGCTCCGACGCCTGTCGTGCAGAAAACCAAAAGTGCGCCAATTGTCAGGGCTATCACGATGTAACTTCAAAGAATTGCCCACATGTGAAAAGTGAGGCGAAAGTCTTGAGGCAAATGGCCAGGGATGGTTCCTCGCACAGGTAGGCTGCCGCTAAGGTGCGACGTCGATGTTCACGTCACCGGAGATCTAGGAAACCACTGCTATTGCTAAGGATGCACCGCGTCCACTGACAGTCCACAAACTTCCGCATACAACTAGCAATAGCAGCAATGAGGTTCCTCAGCAGAAAGTCTCCAATATCATTGCCTCATGCGAGGAGTGGCCGCCATTGCCACTGCTAGATCCACCAGCGGAGCGACAAGATGTAGCACGCCCGCCGAATCATGCGTCACCTTCTCGCAGCAACTAAGACGACGACAAACAAGTTGTCACCGTGATAAGAGCCCTTATGAACACGCTACGAGTACTACTGACCGGCTCGAGGCGCACTTCAAATACTGGATGCCCTGAATCCGGTACTGTCCGGTCTTGAGAAGCACCATGGCTGCTCCTCTACATTCGTTCCTTAAAGAGGTCAAGGAAGCGTCTATCTTCCAATGGAATGTCAGAGGCATTAAATCCCGCATTTCGGACTTTCGTCCGTTTCTTTTTAAGAACAAATTTCCAATAATCGTCATTTGTGAACCAGACGTTCAGAGCGCCATCCGCCTATCAGGATATGAAGCTTTCATGTCTGCCACCTGTAGCGACCGCAGCAAAGTAATCGTTTATATCAGATGCGATTTCACGTATGTTTTACACCCAGTGGCATCTGATGACAACAATCCGTACGTATGTTTGACTATAAAATGCAAGAACGTCGCACTCACGCCCGTAGGTGCCTACATTTCACCTTCGAGTCGATTTGACAACGCAAGACTAGGTGCAATTTTAACAGCGACACCTGGACCATGGGTTATTACCGGCGACTTCAATGCGCATCATCCCCTATGGGGAAGCTTAAAGATGGACTGTAGAGGAAGACGTGTGCTATCCTTCACGTCGGACCATGAGCTCTGCTGCCTAAATGATGGCAGTCCCACTTTTCTGCGGGGATTGACATACAGCAGCTGCCTGCACTTAACTTTTGTTTCAAGATGCCTCAGTGCTAGTGTGAAATGTTTCACGGGCAACGAAGCGCATGGTAGTGACCACGTTCCAACATATGTTAAAATCGACGGCATACGCAAGTCACACTCTACTACAGTTCTTCATCACATCGACTGGCCTAAATACACGTTGCTCATGGAGAATAATTGCCAAAAGATCCAGGACTGTCTACCTGGCAACATCGAGAAGCTAATTAATGCCGTTGCTCATGAAGCCACAAAATCTTTTAGGCCTATTCCTAAATTTTCTGAATTCGAAGCAGAATTGGAGCGGCTTCGAGCAATCCGCCGTCGCGCGGAACGAAGGTACAGGCGCACCAAGTCCATCCTAAGGGAAGACCTAAGGGAGGCGAGACGCATACAGAAGAAGATCCAGCGTCGGATCAACTCCCTGCAGTCTCTAAGATGTAAGACCTTCTGTGATTCCCTTGATCCGCATAAACCCCTGTCACATATATGGAGAACAGCGCGTGGTCTTCGAACATCACCGCAACAACGCCACCTCTTCAATTGCCTGGCTCTCTACCAAGGTCGCAGAGAGATCAAAGTAGCGGAGGACTTCTGTTTCAAGGTTGCTGGTATACCGCCATCGTTCGCTACAAGTGATCCCCGTGACGTTCCAATCTCGCGGGATTCTCGTATGCACAATCTGTTTTCCATCGAGGAGTTGCAGGCGGCGTTGGCAGCGTGCAGACGTTCCTGATCGCCTGGGCCTGACGGGGTGACATACGCAGCTCTTGGAAACCTCGGTCAAACAGCCCGGCATGCACTTCTAGACGTGTACAATAATTCATGGCGTGAAGGAGAAGTTCCTGCTGCATGGAAGTCCAGCCGCCTTGTGCCTCTACTCAAACCAGGTAAATCACCCCTAGACGTGGCGTCTTATCGTCCCATTGCTCTGGCCAGTTGTCTAGGAAAGGTGATGGAGAGCTTGGTGCTGACTCGTCTAGAGTGGTATCTAGAACACTACAAGTTATACCCTGACGCTATGGCAGGCTTTCGACGCGGACGCTTTTCTATAGACAACGTCATAGATCTTGTCTCGTCTGTTCAGCACGAAAAAAGCCTCAGGAGACTGTCAGCGGCGATGTTCCTGGATGTTAAAGGCGCTTATGACAACGTAACCCAAGCCATCCTGGACGCCTTGGGAGATGTCGGCCCAGGCGGCCTTGTTTTTCGGTGGATATCTAGCTTCTCGAAGGACAGGTCATTCTTTGAGCAAACAGAGGATGGTGCGTCATCACAACACAACACCTACTGTGGCGCATCACAAGGCGGAGTCTTGAGCCCCACTCTATTTACATCGTGCTCATCCACCTGGTTCATACCCTTCCGCAATCCGTCCATGTGTCGATCTATGCAGACGATATGTGCATTTGGTCATCAGCAGCGACGCATCCCCAGGTGCACGCCAGACTTCAAAAAGCGGCCACACTAACAACAGGTTTATCTTCGAGGGCGAGGTCTGGAGCTGTCCTCCGAGAAGTGCTCTATAGTCGCTTTCACGCGCAAAGCTATGAAACCATACGTTATCAGAATTAATGGACAGCCAATTGCCTACGAGAAGACGCACCGCTTTCAAGGAGTGAGACCTTTCCTGGAGTCCTCATATCTCCTACCTAAAAAGGAAATTAGCCACGATAACCCACGTGCTCAGATTTCTTGTGGGAAAGTCATGGGCTGCGTCTGTGAGTGCGATGCTCCAACTCTATAACGCACTGTTCCTCGGTCTCCTGCGCTATAGCTGACCTGTACTGGGTGGGACCGGTAAAACCAGCCTCCGTGCCCTCAAGTCTGTACAAGCTCAAGCTCTGCGAATTTGCCTTGGTCTTCCCAGATATGCATCCACTGCAGCAACAATAGCCATCGCGCATGACCACCCCATCAACACGTATATTCAAGTCGACACTTTAAGGATGGCTATCAGGCACTTCGCCCGACTTCCATCGCATCCTCTCGCATCCCTTTCTGCCGCTCGACCTCGTTCAGCGTTTAGCAAGATTATTGCCGCCAGCCATGGAACTTTACCGCCAAAATTCACGCCTGCAGCACGACCATCTCTACCTCTGTGGTGCCTCCATCCACTCCAGACTCTTCTTGTTATTCCCGGTATCAAAAGGAAAACGGAGATGTCAACTTTCGCCCTCAAACAAACCGTGCTTTTAGTGCTACATGACAAACACAGAGGACGCATCCACGTTTACACGGACGGTTTTGTCTCCTCTAAAAGTTCAGCTGGAGCAGTGGTGATTCCTGCAGAGTGTGTCACCCTCAAGTTCAAGACATCTCACATTACATCATCGACGGCTGCAGAACTCGCAGCTATCCGTGCTGCTCTGGAGTTTATTGTTCACAAATCATCACATTCATGGTACATCTTACGTGACTCAAAGGCAGCTCTCCAGTGTCTGATGTCCGCTATCAACCACGGACCAAATGTGCAACAAGTCGCAGACATCCGACTACTCCTCCATCACGCAATCAACAAGGGACACAACATCATCTACCAGTGGATACCGGGTCACTGCGGAATTTCGGGAAATGACAGTGCGGATGACGCTGCCCGGTCGGCCCATGATGGTGCCCAGATTATACCCATACCGCTGTTAAGAACAGATGCAGCCACAAGTCTTCGCTCCCTCGCCCGCGAGCTTGCGCAGAATCTGTGGAACACCAGTGAATTCACGAACGCACGTCTCCACAGATTAGATCCACGTCTGCAACTCCGCCTACCACCAGGGTTACCACGAGCGGAAGCAACACTTCTGTGCCTCCTGAGGCTCGGCGTGGCATTCACGAACTCCTATTCATTCCGCATTGGAATGGCCGACAGCCCTACTTGCGACACCTGCGGCTGCGAGGAGACGATTGAGCACCTCCTTTGTGACTGTCCCCGTTACAAAGAGCCAAGAAAAGTGCTCGTGACCACACTCGAAAAACTGGACAATCGCTCCTTTACAGAGGAAAAAGCTCTAGGACACTGGTCCAGACGGTCTTGGGCACTCAAGGCCTTAAGGGCTTTGCTGACGTTTTTAAGGACATGCGAATTGTGCAACCGCCTTTGAATGTTGTGGCGGGTAGTTTCGCGTTACTGTGAATTTTCTGGTTTCCATTTTTTCCTCTTCTTCTTCTTTCTCCTTTTATTCCCTTTACCCCTTTCCCCAGCACAGGGTAGCCAGCCGGTACTTGCACTGGCTAACCTCCCTGTCTTTCCTCCCCTTTGTCTCCTCCTCCTCCTTGCCACAAGTTCCTCCTTCTAAAACTGAGCCTGCTTGATGGCCATAAAGACCATGATGATTTGAATTGGATCAAGTATTTTATTGTTAACGGCACGGAGTTCGTAACAGCTAACGATAACAAAGCACCTTCGAACAGGGCAACATTTGGCGTGCCGCATGGCTCGGCGTTAGGGCCCCTACTGTTTCTTGTATACATTAACGACTTTCCAAATAATATTTTCCCGTCAATAAAACTTCTTGCGGAGACTGCGTTAACTATCATGACATTGTAAACCACTATGACTTGAAGTGATTTCTGGGGTTTTACGTGCCAAAACCACTATTTGATGTGAGGTACACCGTAATGGGGTCTCCGGATTAATTTTTACCACCAGGGGATCTTAAACGTGACGATCTACAACGCATAGTGACCACATTGGCCGCCTATTTTACGAACAGCGTGCAACACGTATGCATTTGATTGCTTCTTTCACAGAAAAAAAAAGAACCACTCGGCAGACTCCATTGCGAGGGCCGCACACAGTGGCCGTGCATTGTATCTTGTGAAGTTACGGCGTTCTAATAGCGTTCTGCGTTTGCAGTTTGCTCAGGACCAGCTATTTGGCAATTACCAACTTCTCTTATTTTGAAGGCACTTACAGAAATGTCCAGGGAGGGCGTTGTTCTATTTGAGCGCCGGCAGCCATATTATGACAAGGGCGCCGTGCATGGAGGAAGGAAACTGAGGAGAGGCCTATACCCCCTCCGCGCGCTAGGAGAAAAGTGTGGAGGAAATGACGTAGTAGGTTATCTTCTTTTTTGATTTTTTTTTATTTCTTTGCTGTAGCGGCCACGCCTTTCGGGCCACAATGGCGGCTTTGTTATGGTTCTGTGCGCTCACACGGGTTGCTCCGTAGGTTTCGTACCGTGGCAAAGGCGCCGTGCGGGCAGGTTTGCTTGCCTCAGTACACGTGCTGATAGAGCGTACGTTACGCAGAATATGCATATGAATGCGTGCATTTTGCTGCCCTCGGCACCATGCGCCTGCCAACCGACGCTTCATCCTGGAAGATGGGAAAGCTAGAAGCGGCTGCTTTGACTTAAGGAACGAATCCTCTGTACCGCAGGCGTATCTTATCTGTGCGCGCGATAAGCGCAGGGAAGTGAAGGTTAGCGGATGCGCTGCAAGAGTCGACAAGGCTCTACAGAATGTAAGCCTGCGAACACACCAAACGGCTGTCCCATGGTCGCATATGTAGGCCGGTTCGACGCGCGTATACTGTTCTGCATCGTGCGCCGGCTATCGCAAAATTTTGGTTCCGGATGCTTCCCTTACCGTGGTAAGAAGGCACCTAGCTCAGGCCACAGTCAATGACTCGAAACGCGGAGTAGGAAATGACAGTCTGCCTCCTCGCCAGCGCGCCGTCGTAGTGATGCGCGGCCACCTCAATTTTGTTCAATAAAGCACGACGATTCCTCAAGCAAGAATGTGTCTGTGCTCATAAACTCCAAATAGATCGAATATGGATCGATGTGTCGTACATGTCTCCAGTGCGTTCTTGCAGTGCAGTGAGAATGCGTACATTTTTTTTCGTATCGCCAGACGTCTAGCTCGCAAGTCCGTCTGAGGGCCCCAGGAAGCCCAAGCTGAGAAAAGCAAGTAGAAGGCAGCGATAGGTGACCTTTTTGTAAAAAACACGCGAGAACTGGGCAGCGGCCGGTACCTGCGGTGGATTAGAACAGTTCAGTTGGCTGGCCTTATAAGGCATGTTTATTTTCATAAAAGCCGCTAAAAGCAGCCAATTAGACCTCACGGCACAATTTGCGAAGTTTATTATGAACTTCTTTTAACATGACTTCCGCAACGGCAATGCAATGAGACATCGCGATTAGCGCGCGCGTTCGAGCAGCCCGGTTGCTCGCAGCGCGGCGTGGCTTCTCGAGAAATGTAAACAAGAGAGGAGAGTTGGCCTGATAGGCGGAGCAACGGAATGAACAACGCCAACTTCCGGCTTCGCTTTAGCTTGACAAAGAGTGACGTCAGGGCCTCTCCTGAGTTTCCTTCCTCCATGGCGCCGTGTTATCTTTCGTGACAAGTCAGCGGCGCGTATGAACTCGGGCCCAAATTTGCCTAGAGTGCCCATATAGCTACTATCGCAAAAAAAAAAAAAACGAAAAAAGGACAGCAAATAAAGAATCACAGAGGACATGTCAAGCGCCCGCTGCATTGAGCCAGTGGTTACACGGCGTCCAGTTTGAGTGTGAGGTGGCGTTTGAGATTCCAAAAAGCGGCAACCTCCTAGTGACAAGATGAGAATGCGAAAACGCCTCTGCGCTTAGGCTTGGGTGCTTGTTGGGAACCCCAAGGTTGTCATTTACTCTGCGGCGTCCGCAAAGGAAGAAATTATGTACACGAACAAATTGTGCCTCTAGCAGCCCCGAGCTGAAAACAGGGGCTGTAATTGAATCCTTAGCGAATATATAAGTCAGCGAATTGGAAGTGTCGTGAAGAAAATAGGATTGATGCGCGTCTCCGCGGGACATCATGCATGCCAAGCAATTTTTTCACCGTGACCGAATTTTAAGCACAAATGCTAGCGAAGTTTCAACTATAGGGCGACGATAGACATTGTCAAAAATATATAGCACACAACAACTACCCCTCGTCGTAGAAGGAGAGCTAATCCACAAAAAAAAAAAAAAAAGAAAGCCGCAGGCCTGCGCGGCACACGCAGCACAGTCACAGCATAAGCCTGGCGTCACAGTTCACTAGCCCAGAAAGCCATTAGAGCGCTTCTTCAGTACCTCAAGGCAACAAACTTGAGTGCCCGACTGTATACATCCTGCACCTAAGTTAGTGCATATGAAAGTGCGATATAGACTCATGTCTCGCCTCTCTCTCTTTCACTCCCACATCCGTCTTCCCAACGTGTAGGGTAGCAAACTGGACTCAATCTGATTAACCTCCCTGCCTTTTATCTCTCTCTCTCTACATAGGAGCTCCATTTAGCCATAAACATGTATAGACACATGCGAAGGCCCGTTACACGAACGGTAGTCCAGCAGTTTCCGCTAAACCGTGGAGGGCGGTCGTGCGATAAAGTGAACGCGCTTTCGGTGGATCGATTTTCGGCGTGGGCTTTTTGCTTTCTTTTGCCACAGCGTTAATTAGGTTCTCTGATTGGTCTAACGAGACCACTCGGGCGATGCACGTCGAAAGATCGACAAAGTCGCGAACGCGAGGCGTGTCAACAACGGATACCTGTGGCACGGTGCGCGGTTCACCTGCGCAGTCCGATCGCAGCCCGCAAGGTGAGAGGGCAGAGGGTGGGTGCGTCGCTTACAAGGACGGCTAGTTGATAGCGTGCTTGCAGCAGACTTTGTAGCGCATGAGCCACCTTTGACAATTTCGACACGCCCATCGCTCCTATCAACGGAGGGCTCAAGAAAACGCCCCTTGGCGCTACCGAACCACGGCGATGCATCCGGGAGGTAGTGAACGCTTTTGCTACGAACACGGGTCCCGTACTTCCGGGGCGAAAGTAAGCCTGCAGAATAACAACGACAGGAGAGGAAGCAAATCCAACGTGAGACGTCACGCCCCCGAAAGCGGGCCCTTTCTGCACCTCCGGAAGGATGTAACCAGCGTAAGCCACAGCAGCAAGACACGTTCGTGCACAAGCAATGTGATGCGCGTGTTCCGCTACACAGGCTTGCAGCTTATTTCGGTGCGCGGTGCGTGCGATGCGCGGCAGAGCACAGAAAATAAAAAGAAACGACAGAATGCAGCTCAGACATGGCAACATGCCTTTGGGCTTCTAAATCACACGATAAACAAATTCTGCCTTAGTTTCTTGTCGCGTGCCATCGAATATTTGTGCGTCTGTGAAAAAGGAAAACAATATTTCTCGGCAAGAGAAAACAAGAAGAACAACAAAGTCCGCCCCAGAAGTATACTGAAAAATAACGTATGATATGCGTTAGTGCGGCAAAAAAAATTACTAGCTTCAATAGATTATTTTTTCGTTCAACTTTATCGGTTCCATCAACAGCGGTGGAACAAGGGATGTCGTTCGAGCCAACGTTTCGACGGGTGCACTTTTCTTCGGAGCTGTATTGTCTGGAATTTTGTCTTGTTCAGATTTCTGGATGACACAGTGGGAAGGGGGAGGGCGGGTACTGCCGATGCGCAAACAGCCAGTGCGATGAATATCTTGACAGAAATAAGTGCACGTCAGATACGCTTTTTCAGTTAGTTATACTCTTGGTATTATACTCGTTGAATCAGTGGCGCAGAAAAAATGCATCAATATGGGAGTACTGAACACTTTTTAACTGCGTGGCCGCTCATGGAGACGGTCTTAATCTTCCATCGCCTCAGGCGTACTGGTACATTTATTGGCGATGCTGTTGGGCTACTGGCAAGAATGTCGCCGGGTTTAAAATAAGTTTTAATGCAGAACATTACGCGCCTATACACACTAGGCAACCTGCTACCAAACCGCCAACCATCATGTTTTCCAACAGTTGTCCAAAGTGCTGGTGGCAAAATATAGTCAGAAAACGTATTGCACCTACATGACATAGGAGTGAACACGAGAAAGAAAGCTATCCTTACTTCTGTAGAGAAAGCTGTAAGCTAATGACATAATAAACATAATATGCGTTCCCTTTTGAGGTGATCACTAAATGGGAAAGTATATTAGCCGTGCTCTAAAAAAAATGCTTTGCAATAGCGTTACATCGGTGGTGTTGTGTCACAGTCTCCGTCCGCACGCCACTGTAGCAATTATTTCCTGAATTTTGCGAGTATTCCATTGAAGCCAACGCTCAAGTTAGAAGTTAGGGCATGCGGTTGAAAATAGTGGCCAGGTACGGGGCAACTGATGTGAACTCGTTAAGTGCAGAAACGGCTCGAGCTCTTGTTAAACGAATGGACGAACATAGTATGTAGGAACAAGTAACATGCATAAAGGTGCCCTTTGACGAGTACGGTGACCATTTCCCTTGTTAACCTAAAGAGGGCACGGGCAAACAGCCTGTTTCCGACATCTGAACTGCTAATAAGCATTTAAACAATCACAAATCCTTTTGCCTCCGGAAAGAAGCCAACATGACTTTAAAACCGACCAAAATCCTGTTGCCTGTAAAAGACACTGCAAGCTACCGCTAAATTTCGCGGGTAAACCGCCGAGTTCGCATCACTGTGTGTAATATACCGGGTGTTTCAGCGAACACTTTCAAAAATTCGTAAAGGTTGCTTGTTGCAGATAGTACAATTCTGGTTAATGAGGTGGTCTACTCGAAGCGGCGGACACTACTTGCAAAAAGAAAAACATTGAAATGCATAATCGACTTATTAACAAACATTCACTAATTAGCTGTTAACTAATTACTTTACGGCCCATATTGCGATTTACAAATTCTTGCCGCGGAGTTCGCAAGGCGGATCTGCTTAGAACGAATGCTCAGGATGACACCAGTTTCGTAATAATTCCCGAACTTTGTGGAGAAATGCATTAGCGTTCCAGTTGAATGCTAATTCCAGCTTGAATGCATAAAACGGCGTTTCTTTTTTTAAAGAAAGCAGGTAACTGGAACGCCAGTGCCTTTCTCCGCAAAGTTCGAGAATATAATATCTCGAGATCGGTTTCATCCTGAGCATTCGTTCCAAGTGGATCCGCCTTGCGAACTACGCGGCTAGAATTTGTAAATTGCAATATGGGCCATAAGGTAATTAGTTTAAAAGTCAATGAGTTATCTTTGTTAATTAGTCGGTTATGCTTTTAATATTTTTTTGTGCAAGTAATGCCCGCCTCTTCGAGTAGACAAGCTAATGAACTAGAATTGTGCTATCTGCCACAGGCAACCTTTAAAACACTTTGAAAGTGTTCGCTGAAACACCCGGTGTACTGCCAACGCATCATGGTGATGTACCATTTATATGATTTTTAAAAAATAGAAATCTAGAGCTTGCGGCAGAACGCCTATGTTGGACCGTAACGCCGAACCGATCGATTCTTCAAGTAAGCATTTCGCTAAATGGCTGTCCACTTAAATAACATGTTTACGGTAAAAGTAAATTGCCACAGGATGCCATATATCTTGATGATGTGCGTTTCGGAGTGCAAGGCATGCAATACGAAAAAAAAAAAAACATCGGACAGAGTGTGCGAATAGGGTGTTTGAATATTACAGACCAGAACTTGAAGGAAAATGTCTACTTTTTTCCTCTTACGTCATTATCATGCCTATTGAACATGTAAGCGCAAACGATGGTGTCAGAAACATTTTAGTGGTACTTTTATTGTGCCTATAAATGTCTGTCTCGATATTGGTGCCTACGTTGGATTTTCAGAGAAGAAAAATGCCTTTTTTGTATTTTGCCCTAACATTATTTTGTTTATAATGTTATCACGCACTGTGGAATTTGGCTGAAGGTAGCCGATTATTACCACAAACAGTTTTCCGGTGTAAAGGCTGTTATTAATAGCTTTGCAGCAGACGAAAGCATTGCTGTGAGACGACTCAAGCTGCGCTTAGCGTAGTTATAAGTTCACTTCAGTTTTTTAGCCGACATCATCGAGGAACTTGAATGCTCAGACGCAACGCTAACCAGGAATGTGGGGCTTATTTGGACGTTCAGCAAAAGTTCGCCACCATCCCCAAAGGCCCTGTTGCTGATATAGCTAGTTCGTAACTTCAGCCTGTCTGGGATAAAATCCCTGCTTTCTGCTACTGAAAGAACTGCCAAAGTTTCTGACCAGCGAACATTCTGAAATTACAGAGGACGTTGGATGATCGAAGGTTCCGAACTACAAGTATGCGCCCCTAACTTCTGTGGATGTTGAGCGCTCCTTTTCTGTATACAAACCAATATTCATTGAAAAAGGGCGCAAATGAAACCCGACAACCTTGAATTGGTGCTTGTTTGTCACTGCTTTCACGACTTTTATGGTGGTGTCTTAGCAAACTAAATTTCAGATGAAACTTGTAACCTACACAACTTGCCTTATTTCGTTTTATCGAGAAAATAAATTGAATTTGACGAGACGGCGGTTTAGCGAGATGTGTTCGCTATGAAACCATAATTTATTCAGAGTTACACAGCGGAAAATTCTATTTGTGCCCATGCATGAGGCGAAGGGATGGGGGAGATAAAGAACAGTACTTGGCGGCTATAACGGGTGTCCCACGTATATTGAGCCAAACATTAAAAAATATGCAAATGCCACGTAGCTGGACAGAATTAAGGTTTGCCATCGCTTGGAGATGCTCGGGTTATTTATTGCATGCTGCGTAATTACATAATTAGTCGTAAATAATTATTCAACTTTTCAAATGTTATAATTAGATTAAGAATGTCCACGAGAAAATTGTAGAGCAACATAAAAAGCTCCCGATACAGCTTTCTGTTGCTCGATATGTGCTATATGAAACGGTTTTTGCAAGAATGATAGAAGCCCGGGAAGACATGCAAAAAAAAAAGAATGATGGGGTTTTACGTGCCAAAACCACTTTCTGATTATGAGGCATGCGTAGCGGAGGACTACGGAAATTTCGACCACCTGGGGTTCTTTAACGCGCACCTAAATCAAAGTACAAGGGTGTTTTCGCATTTCGCCCCCATCGAAATGCGGCCGCCGCGGCCGGGATTCGTTCCCGCGACCTCGTGCTCAGCAGCCCAACACCATAGCCACTGAGCAACCACGTCGGGTGCCCGCAAAGTACCTCGAGCGGTCAGTCGCGCGCCAACTTGTTTTTGTGTATTCACGGGCTTCTTGCATGCTTGGGAAAACACTTTTATATAGTATGAGTTGAGGACCAGAAAGCTGTATCGGGATATCTTCATGTTGATCTACAATTTTCTCACTGACACTGTTAATCTAGATATAACATTCGAGAAGCTGATTAATTAATTAAGACTAATCATGTAATTAGGCGGAATGCAAAAATTAATCTGAGTATGTTCAAGCGACGGCAAACAAAATTATCTTGGTTCTGTCCACCTACGTGGAATTTGCATATTTTAAATGTTTTGCTAAAGTTACGTAGGACATCCTGTATAATACTACCACTTATGGAGACTGTACTGCCGCTGCGTTTGCGTATGCGTCACGGTTGCTTTTGAGTGCATATTAAGCAATTCTAGTGAAGGCAACAACAATTTGACTTTACTGTTGGCTATTATGGTTAACAAGAAATCTTTTCTTTTAACTTCGCGAGGAGCGCACACAGAAGGCGGGAAGCGGTCGCGGTATGGTCTACGTGTTGTACACCGCAGTCTGTAACCACTAGCCTGAAGTGCACACCGGCTTATTTTATTATTGATATGAGCCTAAACATTTGAGCTGATTAGTAGGTATTGCTAAGTTGGCGGATTATTTATTTTCAGTAAAGCACTGTTTGTGTTTCATGTCAACAAGCGATGGCCCGGGCCTTCAGTCGAAACAAACGTCAGCAGCTACTGCAGCAGACGACTCGCGGAGCGGGTCGCGGTTTATGCCATCAAAAGCTGCGAATGTGCGAGAGTTGCCAGAACATTAGATGGTAAAGGCAGATATGTTAACTAACCGATATGAATTAGAATATAAGTTTCTCACTTGCTACTCCAGGGGAAAGAAAAGGGAAAGAAATATGGAAAGCATAGCGGAGAAAGAAAAAAAATAAGCGTAAGATAAAAACGGAGTAAGTAGGGACCGCCTGGGAGCATGAAAGTCCCTCTAATAGGCTACTCGAAAGTAAAAACTTCGATGGCGCTTTGACCGGCTTTTGATGTGACTTCCGCATATGCCGGAAATGGATTGTTAGCTCCGAAAGCGGCCGGTCATCGAGATGGGATAGCAACGCAGTCGCCACTGTCATTGGCAGATCAAGTGGCCGCATCTGCTTGCTCGTTTCCAACTACATCACAGTGACTTGGCAACCAACTGAAAGACGATGTCAAGACCGTTCTCAACTGCCCGATAGTAAAGTGGTCTTTCGTCGGCGACAAGTTGTTCGTGGGGTCCACATCGTAATGCAGACAGCAAACTCTAGAGGGGGGACCTTGGAATCGCAGAAGGACCAATCTTGGAGCGTTTCCTGATTGACGAATTGAAGTACTGCTCGCAGGGCTGCAACTTCCGCAGCCGTCGTTGATGTCAAGTATGATGTCTTGAATTTTATCTCAATAGATTTTGCTGGGACAAATAATGCAGCTTCTGGACTCGAGTGCATGACCGTACAACCAGCGTAAACATGTACGCGGTCAATGTGGACTTCGCGTAGTAGCCATAATGTTGCCTGCTTCTCTGCTGCTGACGGCATCTGTGCCTTCTCGATGCCCGAAACGGTAAGGCATACTTGAGGTGAATGCAGAGACCACAATGGCCACGAAGGCCATGTTGCAGGGACATAATTCAATGGTAACGATGCGCCATGAGTCGTGAGGAGACGGTTAAAGCTCGTATGCGGCCTATAGTTGGCAGGTAAGCAAGATTGTGAAACGGTATATTTGCGACATGTTGAATGGTCACTCTTATGCCCGTTCAAACCGAAAAATTTCTGGTCGGCGACTACATCGGTGACCGAAAAATCTACATCGCGCGACGTCTCGTGACAGAAAAAAAAAAAAAAAAGATAGATAGAAAGCCCTCGTCGCGCTTGTTGGTCTGAGACCGATTTTCGTCGCCAGGGAAAAAAAAAGTTAAACATTTCCGCATGCCAATCAGAACGTGGGCTTACGATAAAGCGGAGGAGATAAGGGCGGTAGCAGGGCTCGCGGTCGTAAACATTCGGTTAGCCAATTTTCAAATCGCGCAGGCATGGCTAGTCAGGTCGTTGTTTGCAAGCATATGTATTTACTGGTGCTCTATTTTTTTTTTACTTTGTGCCGTGTTTCGTGTGAAGAGAAGTCTGCATCACAAACGTATTGCGCAGTATACAATGACGCTATGTGCATTAAAATTGTTGTGCACTAAAGGGAAGCTGAAAGCTTTTCCAGAAAAAATGACTAAAGAGCGGTACGTCGTGGTTTTGAACCCTCTGAATTCGAATATCGCATCGAAATTGAGCGAAAGAAAGTGCAACCATATTTTATTACGACAAAAAGTGCAGCAGCAGACACGCCTCGTTTCAGCCTGTGATTGGTCGGGCGCCTCGTGACGTCAACAATGGTGTTCGTCCGGACCGACTGCTACCGCTACACAGGAAGCACGGTGCAAGGTAGTTTGGTGTTGTTTTGCTGAGACGGTCATGGAAAATTTCGAGAGCTTGCGTTTCTCTGAGGAGTTCGGCGTTAAGTCCAAACTCCATGAGAGCGATTTTGCGCGCGACGGTGACGGGCGACGGCTTCGAGCGACAAAACGGGCCGTCGCTTGAACAGATCGCTCGGTGTTGTCGCTCGATCGCTCGTTTCTAGAAATCTAGAACTCGTTGCTCGTCGCCCGGAAGTGCTATGAGCGACTAGCCAATTGTGCGAAGCCGGAACAGGATGTACATAACTCAAATACTACTGTTTGTCGCACGGAACGAGCAAACTACTGAATTTTACACGTGCAAGAATAATAACCTAGTTCAAGACCTTCAGAAATATTTTATGCTCCTGTTTCAGTAAAATACATCAACTTAAATTGATAAAGCATGCGTCACGCTAGTTTCGGCGCGTATATTGCTGCCCTCATACCGGGAAGTCGTCGCTCAAAGCCGTCGCTCGAGTGGAGTTCGGCTTGCAGGCGACGAGTGAACGCGACAGCCATCGCCTAGCTTGTCGCGCTGTCGCTGTCACGTGGAAGATCACTTGTAAGGGGTTTATACTTTACTCCCTACATGTACGAGCTGATTGCGAAGAGCAGGCCTCTCCAAGACGCAAAAAATACTGGCGCAAGCACTGCTTTCCACGCGAACGAAGGCGAAGTGTTACCACCTCCTTGTGTTGGAAGTGTTCTTTGGCGAGTATGTTTTTTGCTAAGCTGCATTCAGCGCTCCAGTGAGTACGTTTCCGGGCAAACAACTGTAGTGTTATGTTCCTGCATGCCTCCTCGTAGAACGTAAGCGGTGATGCGATCTTCGGCATTTGTGCGCTGCCCCAAAGCTGTCGGCAATCTACACAGACGGTTTAAACGCGGGAAAAGTTTACCGGCTGTTGTAGCACATGTAGTATAGAACCTTCATCAGCTATCCGCACGCTACTCGTAACCGGCGAATTCCGTCGGCTATGTGAGATGGTCGGTTTCTCTATGTGTGCGAAAGAAGGGGGAGGGCAGCGTCATGGCGTGAGCAGGCTTTCCAACACATGCAAACTTTACGCTTGCACTGCGTTATGGTAGCTGCATGCAGGCTGTTTCACAACACACGTGCGAATAGAAAATTCGCGGCGCTTGGCGATGAAACCTGCGTCAGTGGTGGGAGATAAACATGCACCTTCCGTTCAGCGTGCTAACACGAAGGAGAACACAAAGGACGCATTACTGATAAACTCCGGTAGTAATCGTCACGGAAGTGGTTAGAGCACAACACTGTTGTTCTTCAGCGCTTGAAGTTGTTTCGCTTCACGGCAGCCTCCCACTTAGCTGAAAGCTTCTTGTCTTGCAGGAACTAATGGAACATCGGAACATCGTCGCGGCCGCTGGTGTTCGTGCAAGCGTAGGCTGCACAGAACGCCGGCATGATCGGCCTACAAGTTCAATTGAATTCTGCGCGCATCAACTACCACTCCTATATACACACAAACAAAGGAATGTAGGGTCGAGCGAAGCAGATTAGGACGGCACGCACGCAGAAATAAGCCCGATCAGGCACGGTCGCGCAGACTGCGATGGAACGGAACACCAGTGCTGACGTCACTACGCGGCGGTTTCCGGTCTCCGCTCGCATCGTCAGAGTCAGCAGCAGCGCGCGGCGCTCGACGGGGGGCGGAGTTACAGCGCAATTTTAACCGACGAGTGCGTCGCTCCTAAGTGAAAAATCCCCCCCCCCAAAAAAAATTTTACCTGCATGGTTTATAATGTTCCCGCATCCGTATATGAGCGTCTTATTGAATTCGACAGACTCTTCAGCTTCCCTTTAAGCGTGCGTATGCGCTTCCTGTATTTGTACGGGACGAATCGGGCTTTCAACGTGATTACGTAGCATTTTTTCCTCTCTATACTGTTGCGTTTGAGAAAATCCACATGATCATTCCAGCAAATGGGTGAATTCATCGGTCTACGAATAAGAAAGGTGATTTAATACTGCGTTGGTATATGCAGGTATGGCGCAATGCAACTGGTGAGCGCGAACAACGTCTGGCACACGTTGCATATAGTCGAGACCGGCAGTAGTGATACATGCGCTGTATAGCTGTGAGCACCATCAACACAGTGTTGCGGGCTATAGCGCACCGTCGTTGTAGCTACAGTGCGAGCGTTAGCGATGCTAAAACAGCTAAAGCGGCACGTGCCAAATGAGACGTTCGATTGGTGACATTTATGGAAGCTCGTTACCGCATCTGTTCATCTAATGTAAAACAATTAAGCACAATGCATTTCGTTGTTTCGTTTTGTTGGATAGACCACGTAGGCAATACTCCTGCATTACCCATGAATTCAGAACAAACCTGCGACGAGTGACTGGGCGAATTTCAGCGCATCTCGTGAGAGTTAAAAAAAAGAACCACAGGTTTTTACGTGCCAAAACCACTTTCTGATTATGAGGCGCGCCGTAGTGGAGAACTCCGGAAATTTCGACCACCTGGAGTTCTTTAACGTGCACCTAAATCTAAGTATACGGGTGTCTGGGCATTTCGCCCCATCGAAACGCAGCCGCCGTGGCCGGGATTCGATCCAGCGACCTCGTGCGCAGCAGCCCAACACCATAGCCACTGAGCAACCACGGCGGGTCTCTCATGCGAGTTTGCCGACGGCATCGGGCATTTCCTCGCGCGAAAATAGAAGTTCATTGCGAACGCGTCCGTCTTGTCGCCGACTATCGCGCAGCTCCTCTCGCGATATAATGTTTATCGGTGCGAACGCGCCATAGAGGGCAAGCTTGATAAATTTTTGTTTTTTCTATGGTGCCAATATGTGCATTAGGTTTCCACTGAGACAGAAAGGCACAATGGAAAGGTTTGTTTTAATAGCTGACCTAAGTACGTCTGTCAAAAAGGTTTATCAGCAAAACCATAGATATATTCTCACGCAAGAGCGACCAGGCGTCGCATGATATGCAGAAGCCCTACAATATTTGTCTTTTTTATATATCATGGCACATTTCCTTCGTCACGTTGTTTTGGAAAAGCCGGGCAACAAGTTGCCAACAACTTAGATGCCACCTAGTACATAAAGTATAATTGAGTAACTTTTCCAGTGAAGGAGAGGAGAGGTAGTGCAAATTTAAATCACAGAAAGTAAACTGCACCGGCGAGATGTTTTGTAGGGCCCTTTCAACTCCATCCCAAAATATCAATATCGGCGCAAGGTTGAAGTACGAATATCTCGAAAAGAAGAAAAGAGTTCGTGCTCCGTTAATAACTCTGCCGTGCTCAGTTACACCAAACCTTAACTCGCCATGCGATATGCAAAATGAATATTCTTCATGGGGTAACTGGATTCAAATGCCCTTCTTCTAGTAACGCAGCAACTGCGAACTGAGCCATGAACCAGGTGGAAGGATCTTCATCTCATAAATATGCAAAGTAAGATCAAGATGGATACTTCACTCATAGAAAGCT
The DNA here is from genome assembly GCF_050947875.1 of Dermacentor variabilis. Lineage (NCBI taxonomy): Eukaryota > Metazoa > Arthropoda > Arachnida > Ixodida > Ixodidae > Dermacentor > Dermacentor variabilis. The sequence continues at coordinate 90,123,565 of NC_134568.1, forward strand.
CCATCGCGGCGCGCACGTTTTGTTCTCAATTTCAAACGGCAGACAAAAAAAAGCAAGAAAAGTATTTGAAAAACAAAATTTAATACATTTCGCTTTTAAGATTAGATTTCGAAATTTCTTTCTTTTTTACATTATTTTTTTTTTCCACGGTTTCCCGTGTGCCCGCAACGTTCGCGCTCTCGAGGAACGCGCACTATCTATCCCCCATGTGGCATGAAATACATTTTACGTAGAATCCTCCGCCCGCTCCTTTTTTTTTTTTCTTCGCTCACATATATTTTAAAACGGCACTGTTACGACACAGCGGCACAGAACATAGTATATAGCTATGACGTCGCTTAGAGAGAAGCAGACACTTTTTTTTACCTTCACGTGTCGCGACATTCCCAACAGGCGTAGGATTAGCTCTACGAAACTGCGCACCTCCGCACTCCTATAAGTCTGTCCCGCTGTTGTTGCCGCGTGACAACAGTTAAACAAGTGAAGTTGCGCGACGGCTCTGACGCGTGGGCGAGTCGCTGCTCACTCGAGAAGCGCTGCCTATACAGTTACAGCGGTAGCGCGCATGCCGTTGCCATTCCGCTTCTGTCAGGATCGACCTGAACACACACCCTGGATTAGCTTGCACACGCGCAGCTATCGCTCGTGGCAGTGCCAGAAATTGTAATGCTATACATGCAAAGTCCGAGGGCGGAATTTACAAAATTTACAAATCGCCTTATAGGAAAGGAAACGTCCAATAGGCGCGCATGTTCTTACGATTCTCCCGAACTGGTCCAGCGTTGATCTGCTTTGTGAAGGCGGCCCCGCGCTTTTAAAAGCGAAGCTTTTCCTAGCAAACATCGCCGGGTTTTCGTGACCGTGGGAGCTGCGTGGCTGTTCTGTGGCCGAATAGGCCAACCAGTCACAGCGGGGGAGGCATGCATCACTGCCGCTGGGTTCTTTACATCCCCACCAGATGGCTCTAGCCTCCCCGTTTCCCAGGCAGTGGCGGCTACAGCCGTGCAGGGAAAGAAAATAAGAAGAACCAGAAAGGTCGCTTTTGCGCATCCGCGGTTGCACGGTAACGGGGAAGTAAACGCTTCTTGCGGATATAATGGACTCGAATTGCGCTACGTACGTATGCGTATGCTGCCTCTGAAACAATACTGCGTTCAAGGCGCCCGTCGTACTGGCTAGTAGCTAGCAACTTCTCTTATCAAAAGGCTCGGTATAATATTCTGTGGCGCCGCGCTTCAGTTTATGCGTGCCTGTACTCGTGTTTTGAATCTTTACGCACTGAAACAAAGCTTCGCTGTATATAGATTCCAACTCGTTGGATCTGCTGAATTCTTTAAATTACAGGACAGTAGGCGCCCCGTCGCGGAGAGTGCACGCCTAGAGGATCGCGGCAGCGTCACTCTTTGCAGCCCTTTGTCCGCTGTCGTTTGCGGGTGCCCACAGGGAACCATTAAAGCAGGGTAGCTTGACTTCGCTGACGTTGACCACTGCCGCCATTCAGTTATTCAGTATATATATTCACAGTGAAGTAGACGCGCGTATGAAGCGGTTTATTGACGTTTCGGCCGGGGTCCGGCCTTCATCAGAATACATTGCATGGTGTCAGTACAGTTAATATACATGTGCTTATCGACCAAATGAAGATACGTTTACATGAAAAACGAATAAAAGGGGCGAACAAAACGCATCTGAATCGTTCAAAGGACAGCTGACACGTGTATAGACCGATGGCGATTGCAAACATATCATCTAAAATACAAAGCATAAAAACGCACCGAAATGAATTGTTAGAACCTATTGCCACCTGACAATTAATTAATTTGTGGGGTTTTACGTGCCAAAACAACTTGCCGATTATGAGGCACGCCGTAGTGCATGGGGGACTCCGGAAATTTTGACCACCTGGGGTTCTTTAACGGGCACCTAAATCTAAGTACACGGGTGTTTTCGCATTTCGCCCCCATCGAAATGCGGCCGCCGTGGCCGGGATTCGAACCCGCGACCTCGTGCTCAGCAGCCTAACACCATAGCCACTGAGCAACCACGGCGGGTCGCCACCTGACAACAAAACGTCAATATGTACTCAATATGTGCTATGTTATCAAGCAAACACAGACAGAAAAAGGGGAATAGCGACGTACTAGTAGAAGAAGGGACAAGTGACGGGCTACAAAGACAGGCAACTCAATTTTCCTACACATTCATTCATACCAAACGCGACGGTATCAAACTTATACATAAGGAACGATTCGCGGGCTTCTCTATCATAATTTGAACGAAATCCAGATTCAAGCAACGTGACTCTAAGTTTATCAAATGAGTGGCCAGGAAGATGCACGTGTCTTGAGATGGGCAGGTTGGGCAACGTGTTAGCGTGGGATTTATGATTGTTAAAGCGGAATCTGAAAGGCCCTTCTGTTTGTCCGATGTACCGTTTTTTGCAGAGCGTACATTCAAGCATGTATATTACGTTTTTTTGTGTCGCAGTCGAAATCGCCTTTGATTTTTAAACAAAAGTTTGAAGACGTACTAGTAACCTGTTGCGATGTGACCATGTTCATTGAAAGCTTTGAAAAACGCAAAACGATAACTTTAGCCGAATTTACGAAGCTTTCCGTTCGTGAGAGATTTTTTACCTTGCCCGGCCGCTTTCGCTAATATTGCGTCCGACATCTCGACTGATTCGCATTTGCTCTTAGGAACAAGTTTTTTTTTGTGTGTGAATAAATTCCTTTAAATTTTCTTATTTGTTTTTTTTTTATGCATTTAAAAATTTTCCGGAATTCTGCACCTCCAGCTTGTACAATCACTTACAATATGCCGCTGATATGTTATGTGTCGCGTTAATCAACATGCTCGCACTTATCTGCACAGTAAACCACCCTCAGCCTCTGCTTCAAATAAACTGGACATTTTGGCACTGCATTCGACTCAGCTTCCCTTAAGAACAGTAAACATAAACGCGCGCTGCCCAGATAATCGGTATTTGACATTCTTCACGCACAACACTTTTTTTTTTTTTAGCACGTCGGCTGCTGCACGCCCACGGAACGACATCAGGCCTAACTGGGGAATGACAGAAATGAAATATTCTGCACTTTTTCTCGAACGCTTCTTCCTAAGTATTCCCTTGTTCGTGCCAATCTTTTCGTTTTTTTTTCTCCCTCTCTCTCTTTAGCAACATTCTCTGTGCATCGTCGTCGCGCCCGAAGCAGGCACACGAAACGTGATCGATTCCAAGAAACAGTCGGCCAATCGATCGGAAACACGTCGGCAGCAACGCACGCGTTGTCGGCATAATTGGTCTTTCCTTAACGGAGAAGGCCCACCAAGGCCCAAGAGGGCCTTGCGCCACCAAACTGCTCATTTTACGCGCACAACGAGCGCATGCGCGCGTAACGACGTACAGGCGCGCAAGCAGCGGCTGCACAGTGTGCGCAGTGAAGCCGTTGTGTAATTTACCTCGGCGGTGGTCGCAAAGCATGACGTGACGGCAGCTGAAGCGATGCTAAACGTGGAGGCTGTTCGACTGAAGTTACCGAGTCGGACAAGCTGTGGCCGTGTATCTTTCATCGGACCACCCCATTTCATTTTTCCATTCCATCCGCTCTTCGTTATTAGCTCGGGCTTTAGCGCTGGCATCGGCCGGTCGGAGCGATGCACGAAGCTTGGCAAAATGAAATGAAACGTGACAAAACGCGGGCCCTCCTCCAGGGGACCTATTAATGTCTTAGTATTAATCTCAGAGTACTTGAGTAATTAATCTCAGAGCAACATGAAAAACTCCCGATACAGCTTTCTCTTGCTCGCTACGTGTTACGTAAAAGTTTATTTTTTTTTTTCGAACGTGAAAGAAGCCCGCGAATACACGCAAAATTGCCGCGCGACTGGCCGCTCGAGGCGCACTACGTCTATTCGCGGGCTTCTTTCACGTTAAAAAAAAAAAAAAAAACTTTTATGTAGCACAGGCACGTACCCAGGATTTCTTTAGGGGGGGGGAGGGGGGGGCAACTCATGGTAAGCTTTCTATGCAAATGAGGGGAGGAGGTACCTTTACTAGTACAAATGTGAATAATGCCCACAACTCGCTATATAAAGACGCGTAAACCAGCAAAAGAGAATTCAAATAACGTGTATCTCACAGGCACGCCTGTGGGATACACCTGTCCTTTACTTGGCAAGCAAGAAACTACATCAAATGGGCTCGCGCATGAAAGATGCACAGGAAGAACACTACCAAGAACAAGTAAACAAGCGGAAGTGTAAAGTGCGAAAACCGACTCCTGTTGTTATTTGGGAAGTTGCGTAACGATGCATGGTCACCAGTCCCGTACAACCGCGTAGAGCAGAGGCCGCAGCGGTTGTAGACGTACTGCGCCCACCGCGGTAGGTTAGAAAAACACCCACATTAGCACAGCAGAGAAGTGGCTACGTCAGGCGGCTCGACTGATAACTGTAGAAGCGTGATTCAAAACACACGGAATTATTCTCCGCTTCCGGTGGCGCTTTCTCTACTTCCTTTTTGAATAAAAAGATGTTGATTGATAAATATTTTCACAAACAACAGTTAAATTTGTTAATTTTTGCTTTTCCTTCTTGTTTGGCTGTTGCCTTGGCTCTCTCCCTAAGTAGATGGCTTAATTTCTCAACTCCTTGCGACTCTTGTTTCCAGTTGCCAATTTTGCACGAAAAGTGCTGTACAATTAGGGAAAAGAAAGACGAGGTATTGTACCTACTTTTAAAAAGGGAGACCGCCTGACACTAGGAAATTACCGCCCTATTTCACTAACTTCGCAATGCTGTAAAATTATTGAACATATCATAGAAATTAGTATAACAAACTTCCTCGAGGAACGCTGCATATTGAAAATTTTAGGCATGTATTTCGGAGAGGATTATCAACCGTAACTGAATTTGTCACATTATTTCATTCTCTGGCATTGACCCTCGTTAGACACGGTAGAATATATATGCTTTTCTTGGATTTTTGCAAAGCCTTCAATAAAGTTCCTCGTAGTAAATTCATTTTCAAACTTGAAAGAATAGGCATTCCACAAATACTTGTTGTCTGGCTTTCAGCCTACTTGAATAATCGCAAACAATACGTTGACGTAGCGGGTCAACACTTCGGCTGTCTTCCGGTAACATCCGGTGTACCTCAGGGCAGCGTGTTAGGCCCTTTGCTCTTTATATTGTACATTAATGATGTTCTTGATGTTGTTCGCCCTGGTGTAGAGATAAAATTATTTACTGATGATTGTGTTTTGTTTAAACAAATCATTTCCACTAACGATTGCAACGATCTCAACAATAGTCTGGACAATATACATCAATGGTGTGTAAAATGGGGGATGACCCTTAACACGAGGAAATGTGTCTGCCTTCCAGTAACTCGCCAAAAAAAAAAAAAAATCCGCTGCCATATACCTACATATTAGAGTCTTCACCATTACAAGAAGTAAGCTGCTATAAATATCTCGGTGTAACACTCACTTCAAACCTGTCTTGGAATCCTCATATTGATAATGTTTGTTCATCCGCCTTCCGGAAGCTTTGTGTCCTTAAACATGAACTTAAAACTGCTCCCACTAATGTTAAGCTGCTCTGCTTTGCTGCTCTTGTGCGGCCGAGACTGGAATATGCGTGCATTATGTGGGATCCTCATTCTACACGCAACATTGATTGTGTTGAACGTATTCAAAGAAAGGCCGTAAGGTTTATTTTTAATAAATTTTCAGCATTAGGCTCACCTTCTGATTGAATGCAGGCAAATTGCATTCCCCTATTACAGGTCTGAAGGCAAACGTTTAGATTACAATTTCTTTCCCAACTCTTGGAAAACAAACTAGCGCTAGAGGCATAAACATATTTGTCACCCTTAACCAGCAGGCCCACCCGACACCACACTGAAAACGCCCTAACCCCATATTTTGCTCGCACAGACCTATTTAAGTTTCCCAAGACCTGTTAATGAATGGAACTGCCTTATCAAAGCAAGTGATCAAACGGTGGACGAGGTGGACGACCAGCGAAGCTGTGTGTAGTGATGACTAGATTGATTTAATCTAAGGTTATTACCACATTTATTGAATAAACTCCGTGATTCTACCGTCTTTTATTTTCTTTTGTTACCATAGTGATCACCGCTTTATGGCCATATGGCAGACGGCCATGCGCGTAACGACGATGCTGGAAAGATTTTTAGCAAACGTCATGTCGATACATGACCGATGACGCGTAGTTCGTACATTGACATGTGTGTAGCATTGGATAGCGAACCTGTCCTCCTCGCGGCATTCGAGGTGCCGACGGGCATCGCGCATATACGCTCGCCGTTAGCGGCTTCCCGCCGCATTGGCGCCCATTCCAGCTCGCTAAGTATGGACAGCTGGGCTAGTTGGTTGTGGCTTAGTTGGCTCGGCCGTGTTCACCGGCGTTCGTGTTGTCCTTCTCTTCTCATCCGTGTTCAATTGTGCGCTGGAACGATGTTTCAGAATGCCAATCCAGCTCAGTCTGCTCACGCCGTCGCTCTTGGAGGGCTCTTCCTCGGTGCCCACAATACGCGTCTCACCCATAGCAGGGCCAGAACGCAACTGCTGATAACGTGGCTAGGCGATGTTAACATCACAGTAAAGAGGCGCACACAAACGGGAATATGTGCGGTGGATCCTCGTACTACACGGCTCGATAGAGGCACCCAAATTTTTTCCAGACCCTAGCCATATACAGCTTCGCTGTAAAGTAAAAAAATAAAAAAAGACGGCACGCCTTGTAAAAAAATAGGAGGAGGAGGAGGGTTGATTGCTGCAGGTGAACCTGGCGTCGCAAAAGTGGTCGGCATTCGCTGTGCCCGAGCGCCGCCTCTCAAACGCGGCAGGGTCCGAAGTCCGTAACATTCCATCTGGTAACATAACGGGCCCCGGTAACACAAGGAACTCGAGATGAAGCGCAACGGGCTGCGCGTGTTCGATTGCACGTCGACTAACACAACTCAACATTCACAATCCAACCCTGTCTCACGATTGAACTTTTAACGGAGTCGAAGCAAGTCTCTTAAATATCCAGCCTCCTCGCGGGAAGGAAATGCCACTTGCGCTAGTGTTTGGGGCAACCTTGCTAGCATCTTCAGTCCACATATTATAATACTTTACGTTCTGCATCAAATTCAGGATACTAACAAATAATGACCGATATCACCAAAGTTGACAATGCACACACAATCATGATATGCTAAGTCCTGTCTTTCGCTACCACTTGGCACCTCTATATTCAGCGGAACCATTTTCAGCGGATATATTATCACTACATAGGAATTCGATGTTGGTAATTGTGAGTTTGAAGTTTTGTCACGGTGCGGCATTATTCGATTCGGCGAAGCACTGATCAACGGGCGCCCAAAGGTCGTGGAAATAGGGACCGGCGAGCAAGACGGTTATTGCCAGCCACACGGGCAAGCGGCCGAAAGAAGTCGAAGGCAGGTTTAGAGATTATTGGCGTTTTGTCGTCGGCGCGACCGTGAGGCCCCGACAGCTTTTTCTGGGAACCCCTGTGTATTCTCTCCCGCGCGTGCATTGAAAAGCTTACTAAGAAGGCGTGGATGCGAATACTCCGAAATTTGTGGTGTGTCTGTGCAATCCTGTGTCCACGAAGTGCTGACAGTGTAGCTGTGCCGACCGCACCGTATGGCCGGCCGCCGTCGTTTCTCCTATGTTTGTGAACGAACAATAGCGGCCCGCCACGAACTCAAGGGTGTGCGTGTGTGGTTCAATACGAGTGCGCGACCTCTAATTGCAGAGGGGAATCACCCGTTCCCTCGCCTCTAATTAAAAGGGGCACGGGCAAGACCTTGGGAGTAGCCAGGATCCAATTGGGTGAACTTGACTGGATCGTCACCAATATCTGCCGTTCCCCAACTCAGGGAACTAGGGAAAGGAGAAGTTATTTAAACGCAGGTTTTAGACCGAGCTCTAGAAGCTGAGCCTACAACCTGCTGAGAAGCGTCAAGGAGCTAGTGCCGTCCATTGTCGCCTGAGCCGCCTAGCCGCGTCTTAACTGCGAGTTCCTATAGCTGACGTAAGAGACGACAAACCAACGTCTGCAACGAAGCTCACTGTAGTTCCCCTCAAGTTAGCTCAACCTGCTCGAGGGAATACGTCAGACTCCCGGGAAACCCAGCCCAGCAATCGCATCCACCGCAACGAGATCGGCTTGCCAGCGTTCTTCGGTAAAGCTCTGCCGTCAACTCCACGCTTTATGGACTTGCAGCGGCTTCCCGGCCATGCGTATGCCATCATTTTTCTTTTGAACTCTGTTAAGTGGACCACCTTTAAGTGTATTCTTGTGTACTTTTAGTTATTATATACATTGTTAATTGCACATTCTATTTCTTTTGTTGTAGCCATTGATCTTTATTAAGTGCATGTGTGTTAGTGTTTCTGTTTCTTTTAATCTTTGTGTCATTGTCATTCGATAATTTTTTTTTCTCCCAACTCCGTACTACTTCATATCAACCCGACGTAATCTTACTCCAGGAAACGCATGAAACTTCGGTCAACCTTCCAGGATATCAACCTTTCACCGCGAACGACGCTCCACACGGAGTCTCCACACTCGTTCGAAAAAGAATTACCGCAATCCAACACGATCTCCACAATCGGTGCATCGAACACCTCTTTATTGAGCTCATCCCGCACAGAAAACGAAAAGAAGGAATATTTATCCTCAATATCTACAATACTCCATTTCAACGCCATAGCCGATTTCCAACCTTCTTCAAAAAGACCCTTAACATCGCAGGCAGCAGCCCCCTTATCATCGGAGGCGACTTCAAACTCCCGCACACAGGATGGGGTTACAGACACAGCTCTGTTGCAGGTCTTAACTTATGGCAAGACTCGCATGATCTCGGGCTTACACTCATTACTGACCCAGCTTTCACCACTCGCCTCGGCAATTCTACTGAACGAGCCACGGCACCAGACCTCACTTTCACCAAAAACGCAGACAACGCTCATTCGCGCAACACCCAACACGACCTCGGGAGTGATCACTCTATCATCGAAATTACTCTCCCACATCTAACAGCCGTTATGAGAAGAACAAGGGACTTTACTTGGACGGACTGGGATGCGTTCCGTAAACGCCGTGTAATAGCAACTACGGACACTCCCGTTAACGACATAGAATCATGGTCATGCGATCATGGTCATCATGATCATGATCATGGTCATGATCATGGTCATGGCCACCCGCATTATCACAACAGATACCCTGACTGAGCGCATGGACAGCAGACTCGCCCACCTTATCGAGGCCAAATCATCCATCCTCTCTGAATGGAAGGGACAACGGCTCAATAGAAGACTCAGACGGAAGGTCGCACTTCTCAACAAGGAAATTGAAACACACTGCCGCGTTCTAAGTCAACAGCAATGGACAAAGCTCTGTCACTCTTTAGACGGGCCACTCCACCACCCCCACTTGTGGAAAATCCTCAAACATTTGATTGATAGCACCATCACCCGCTCATATCAACAAGATCGTCTCACCAAGCTTTCATTCACAGAAAGCGAGACGCATGGCCAGGACCACGTTAAAAATAGCTTATGTCAAAAGTACATCCCATCTGGGCCCACTCAACCTCACGGGCCATACACAGGGACCTCCAACCCTGCCCTTGATGAAGATTTCAGCGTGGCAGAGATTCATGCTGCCCTGCACAAGCTGAACGGCTAGCCGTTCGGCGCCAGGCCCAGTTGGTGTTACGAATAAAACACTAAGAAATCTAGATGAACAACTCACCGAATAGATCAACAGATGCTGGTGCCAAGGATTCATTCCTCCGACATGGAAAACGGCCAAAGTAATTCTCATCCCCAAACCCGGTAAGCCATCTAGCCTCGCCAATACCCGTATAAACACTCACCTCGCAGACACATCTGTTTACCCCCACTCGATCATTGGCTTTAGACAGCTCCTTTCCACCCAAGACGCTATGCTCCAACTTCAGCATCAAATCTTAGATGGCAAATCCCGTCACAGGAAGGCGATCTTGGGCCTCGACCTCGAGCGCACCTTCGATAACATCAGGCACAACACCATCCTCGAATGCATCTCCTTGCTCGACCTTGGAGAACGCATTTACAACCAACGTTTTTAGATCTCTTTCAGTTTGAAAGCTCCGGCGCGCGGAGTGTCGCCTTTCTCTTTCCTGCCGCGCGGTGGCGCTCGCCACAGTGTTTGCCCGACCGGCCCGGTCCATCCCTATCGTCGCCGCCGCTGCAGCCGCCTTGTCAAAGTAGCAAGCAGTGGTTTTTTTCACGTGTGCGTGTTTACGCTGTGTGGTACAGTCGTGAATTTCACACAAATATTCCGACTGCTTAGTCTACACACCTATAAAGACCGGTCTTCGTGGAACTGTGGAGGGTGCACCGAGTGCTGTGCTTGTAGGTGTTCAAGACACACTGAAGAAATCGAGAGAAGCACACCGCTGTAAGCAAGCACACCTGCACGACCTGATTGAATCCAGAATTCTTGAGTTAGCCTCTGAACCTAATGACTTGCCCCAGCACAGTGGCAGTGACCACATTTACTCCAAGGGAGAAGTAGATGAAAGCACCTCCTACTACTTTTCGGGCTATGTGGTGCATAAGCTCAGCAAGAGTACAACATGCCCTTCCTGCATAGAGGATATCAGCTCTCCAGTGCCAGTTGTTGGCAGTCACTCATACCTCACGGTGTACAGGAGCTTCAAGCAAAGCTGCCTAAAGCACCTTACCAAAAAGATGTTAGAGTTTACAAATATTGTAAACAGAGCAGTTTCAATTTCATTGAAAGAAGGCCCACTTTCTGCGGATATGTTTTGGGAGGTGTTGGACGAGTTGGAATTGAGGAACCTTGGGCGGCTTGGATGTGCAGAGCATATGGCCTCTTTTACATGCCAGGTGTTGAATTTTGTCATAGTTACACGCAAGCACTTCTACACGAGAGATGTGAATCGCCGGCTGGAAAGCAGAGAAAAAGTCACCACTGCAAATAAAAAAGCTCGTCTTCTGTAGGCATTCCTTCCGTGTTTCGCACCAGGTGTGTCTGCATTCAGTGTTTGTTTGTGTGCACTTGAATAAATGCTCAAAGTGAACGTGAAAAACCCTGCTCTCTGTGCTGTTTGCTCTAGAAACAAAACGGAACATGGCTATTTTAAATCGTCTTTTATGGTTCGTGAACTATTCACAAGACCTATTGATAGCGTTACGCCAACACGCACTAAACTATCCAGGATAAACATCGCAAATACGATGCGATAGATAAAGCGCGAAGCAAATTAAGTAAACGATCGCAGTTTTTCGCGATCTTGCTTCAGCCTGCTCTTTATCTCACCCTTACTGCTCAGGGCAAACAGTTATTTAACCATGAGACTGAATTCACTTTCTACGTGACAACTAAAAAAAGGCCAACAAATTTGAATTCTGCGCATCCGGCGGAGATGGCTGCCGCAGCCGCTGCCGAGCGCGAGCTCTCCGGGCCGAGAGTGACCGCAGCGCCGCATGGTGAGTGGAAACGGAAGGGGGCCGCTTTCTCGTGCGCGGCTCGTTGGGAGCTTGCAAACTGAAAGAGATCTAAAAACGTTGTTTACAACTACGTAAGAGACTTTCTATCCAATCGGAAGGCCTTCCTGTCGGTCGGAGACATTCGATCGGAGGAACTCTCCCTCGGCAGCACGGGCACACCGCAAGGCTCTGTAATTTCCCCAATACTGTTTAATCTGGTTATGCTCGGATTAGCACAAGAACTACAAAAACTCGACGGCATTGAACACACCATATCCGCCGACGACATTACAATCTGGGCTGCAAAGGGCAGTGACCGCCAAATCGAAACTGCCCTACAAGACGCCATTGACGTCGTAGAAAATTATCTTGAAGGCACGGAACTCCGCTGTTCCCCTGAAAACTCGGAGCTTCTCCTATACCACCCTACACTCCGTGGGCGCCGCCCACGGGGCTCCACGGATAAACGCCAATGCGAGGAAATCAAACTCCACCTGAGGGATGGCAGACCCATACCCGTGGTCCCTAGCATCCGCGTTCTTGGTATGACCATAGAAGCCAACGGAGCTAACTCTACGGCTATCTCCAAGATTCTTCGACAGACCACTAATACATCCAGACTGCTGAAACGAGTGACCAATCGACGAGGGGGTATGAAGGAAGAAAGCTTCACCCGCCTTGTCCAATCTTTTATCATCTGTCACATTACTTATGTTGCGCCCTTTCTCAACTGGTACAAAGCTGAAAAGACTAAACTGGACATCATCATCAGAGGAGCCTATAAGCAGGCCTTAGGACTACCCATCCACACCAGCACGGAATTTCTACTACAATTAGGTATCCACAACACGTTAGACGAGTTAATCGAAGCGCAACGTCGATCCAAACTAGAGCGGCTTACCCTCACGGAAACGGGCCGCAGCATTCTAACCAAGCTTGATATCACCTACCATTGTCAACATGGAGACAAACACCCAATACCACGCGACATTCCGCAATAGATACACGCCGACCCCATTCCCAAAAACATGCACCCAGACCACAACAAAGAACGCAGGAAGGCACGAGCTACCTCCCTTATCAAAGCTTATGCCAACACGGCGGGCGTCACCTTCGTCGACGCAGCTGAGTACCAAGATGGACGGCGCTTTGCGGCGGTTACCACAGCAGGCGGATTGCTCCGACATGCTGCCAGCATCATTACCCAAAATGCCGAGACGGCCGAGGAAGTAACCATCGTCCTCGCTACTCTTGACCCAGCCTGTCACACCATACTGAGCGATTCTCGCGCAGCAATCAACAACTACATCAAGGGTCGTATTTATCAGCAATCACTCTGTATTTTACGGCAAGCCCCGCATTCGTCTGAAAATCAAATCACCCTCGTCTGGATCCCAGCACACGCCAGCGTTGTCCACCCGCACCTCACCAACCTCAACGAGGTTACACCCTCCGTAGCACGAGGATTAGTCAACCGTGCCGGAGACGGTGCGGTGCACCCGCAGGACGCGACCGCCTTAAAAGATACAACGACCTTGTGAAGTCATTTTACCTCGCAAGAAGAAGCTTCCCCACCCCTCACCGCAAGTTAAACAGAGCACAGGCAACCACCCTTCGCCTGTTACAGACCAATACATCCCCTCCCTCACACGCTATCACACCATATACCCCGACATATACCTGAGCCAGACGTGCAAGGTCTGTAAAACTCCAATCAGCAACGCTCCCCCACATCCTATGGGAGTGCAAACATCAATACCCAGACAATCTCGTGACCCTCTCGACGAGATGGCACGCCGCCTTGCGCAGCTCCCATCTCGACGACCAACTCCAGGCGACCCAGCAGGCCTACGAAGCGGCGAAGAGGCAAGACCTTGACGTCCCATCGTGGGAGGCCTAGGCCCAGCCGACTAACCTGCTGGCGCTCATTAAGGTTCTCTCTTTCTCTCGACTCCGGCTCTTTCGCTGTGTTCTCTTGAGTACAGAACGACCAACCGACTTGTATACCCCGTCGACAACTTCGCGCCGACGGCGAACGGGTGACAAGCCGTGACAAGCTTCAAAGCTGTCTTCAAATGTTATAATACCGCAGATGCACACATTTCTTCCTCTCGAAACGCATTGATAAACTATAGTTTACAAAAAGCTGAGTCGCCTTGTTTTGATTTTATTATTATTATTATTATTATTATTATTATTATTATTATTATTATTATTATTATTATTATTCTTTCATGGATGATTTTCAAGGTATTATACTTGAGGTTTATAAACGTTGGCGAATTCTTAAATTATATTACACGAATTAGAATATTACACAGTGAATATCTATTTTTATTCATGCGTCGCGGATATTTCGTCTGTTCATACAATTGGCTCAGAATCATCCAGATATTATTTTTTCACTGCACAATGTGCTGTGGCGCTTTTACTTGTTACTTTACAGTTTGTTTAGTTTGTTATGAGCTCCCTTTTGGACCGCGGCATTTTGTTATTTTAGCGCAATTAAGCGATCTTCGCACACCTAATCCCCCTACTGTAATGCTCTCGTCCGAATGTAGGTATTTAAATAAATAAATAAATAAATAAATAAATAAAATTGGACTTTTTCTCGAAACAGTAGCAACTCTGTTGGAGCAAACGACGGACGTTCAGGCCGTCACGGTCGGTTGCGTGAGCTGAACGAAGTTTATTGTGAGCTAAACGAAATAACCCTGACTGGTATATATCTTTCTATAAAAAAAAAGAATGATAAAGGGAACCATGATATACTATGCTCACACTCCCTCTGCCGTTTGTATATCCATCCTCATATGTATGTCAGCAATACTTAGACATATTCACGAGTATTTTGAGGTTAATGAGATGTGGATTTCCTGTCCACTTGCATCTCGACTGGTCAAGTGACACCTGCGCAAATGTGCACCCTCGAGTAAATGTATACGAACCCCAAACTCGCCGAAAAACACGGGGTTTATTCGATATTCAAACGCACAGACTGAAACTGACGAGTGCACTGGAAAGTTCGCAATGCCTTGTTTGCACTGCTGTCCTAAATTTACAAGTTACATTCACAGGCAGAGAAGTAAATTGGCTTTCTCGCCAAATCTCTACTCTCTCTCTATCTCTCTCTCTCTTTTTTCTTTGCTCAGAGAAGTACATGTTCGAGAGCCTTGCCATGAAGTGTGCGAGGTAACAGTCATAGGCATATACCTCGTCTGACGCCATGCAGCCCTCCTCCTTGCGTTCTATTCTAGACGAGGCATAAATAGCGAGTTCATTCGAGGCGATAAACCTCTCCAACCCTCTCTGATAAGCCTCTCACTATTGTCGGAACTGAAGCGAAAACTAGAGCTCGAAATAAGCGAGGAATCAGTCAAGCGACGCGGCGACCGAGATTAGGTTCCTTGCGGCCCGCTTAATTGGGCGCCTTTTACAGTTCGCGGTGGCGAGGACAGCCAACGGGACATAAAAGCCCAACGGTTATCACGCTTTGCTTGCCGCTAAAGACGCCGCCTGAATTATTCACATACTTTTCGCACTGCCCTTCTTTATTGCTCGTATATATTTGCTTCCCGCAGGATCTTGAAGGCGGCGCGCAGTTTTACGGCCACATTAAATATAATGGCGCGTGCGAGGCGGATGCAGCGGTTTTGTGGTGGTTATTTTACTTTGCCTATTTAAATGTTTGCCAGGAGGATGTCATCTTGCTGCTTGCAGATATAAGGAGAGAGTAAAAGAAAATGCAACCGAAATGAAACCTGCGCGAAGCGTTTGAGGGCCAACTAATAAGATTAGCGCGATTTATAAGACCAAGTGTAAGACAGCGCGCAACATTAATATATTTATGTAATCATAGAGGAGGTATACAATACATCAGCGAAGTAGGAGAGGCAGTATTTTTTTGGTCGTTTCGTCAACTTTTCAATCCGCAGTATTAAGGTTCAAGTAGTGATTTCAGTACTATAGTCGGATACAACTTTAGAAAAAAGGGGGCGTTTACTCTTTCGAGGCGGAGGCACACGAGCACCCACCAATGGGCGGTGAGCCCGCCGACGGAGAAGATGGCCGCCCGCGCTTCGAACTGGGCGAGGTCGCGTCAGCTGTGTGCATCAGCCCCTCGGTCAGAGTGCATTCCAGAACTGTTTGTGATGGTCTATCATGCAGGAAATATTACTGCGAGCTTACGACGCGGCATTTGTGCCGATGCCGAGGCGATGCGCTACGCTTTGCCTGAAAACAGGATCCCGCGGCGACCGCCACGAACACACATCCTGCGTGTTTGTTCCATGTTGTTTTATTTCGCTCCCGAGTGAAGTTACGACGAGAAAAGTTTTCCAAAGACTGGTGCCTACTGTTAGCGGCGAGTGTGTTCGTGTACTGTGTCGCTGCGTTTTTCGTCGGACCGAGCATCTCGGCGACAAACTTGGTCGTGGCCTCCGCGCTGCATTCAGGCTCCCTGTTACGCCAATACGTGTACCAGTGGAGGATCATGTTGCGTGAATCGCTATTCAGGATATGGCCACTCTCGTTCTTCTTGTTGAGGTTCCTTGGTGGTGTGCACAGACATCGAGGCGACACAAGGCTCGTTCGGCAACAAAGTCCGAAGTAAGCTCGCTGGGCTCCAAGACGGAAAACTCGCACGCAATGCCTTGCGCGAACTGGCGAGATTGCAGGCTTCCAAAAAAAAAATAATAATAATAATGAAAAGGAAAAAAAGTGTGAAAACACAAAACC
This sequence comes from Dermacentor variabilis, assembly GCF_050947875.1. NCBI lineage: Eukaryota > Metazoa > Arthropoda > Arachnida > Ixodida > Ixodidae > Dermacentor > Dermacentor variabilis. The sequence goes on from NC_134568.1 coordinate 90,139,848, forward strand.
ACAAGACATAAATGTTATGCTATTTAAAATCAAGAGTATTTATTTAAAACGATGAATGAAGCATTTTTGTACCTTCCTGCATCGACCGTATTCTCGCCCCAGGTTTGTAATGGTTGCGATAAATGCATTGTTTCATATAAGTACTTTTTCAATAGCAACTGATTCATTTTAAGCTTGGAAAACGAGTAGCAGATACACCGTGTACATGTGAACAAACGCAAAAGCCTTGCAGAGCTGCTTTTTCTACATTTGTCACTTGCAATGAAGCTAAAGAGCAGACGACGGGCAGCGATGTAGAAGGCACGGGGTTATTTTTCTGTCGCTATCCGACATGTGCTGTAGCACATGAGAGCTCTACTAAACCAGTCATCAAAGTATAAAAGTCTTTATTTATACCGAGAATTACGCGTTTCAGGAGCACGATTTTTTCAGCGGGACTACTTTAGTCGCGGAGGCAATCGGCTGTCGCGCTTCGGTCATCTTGGCGGGGCCTCTCCTTCTTTCTAAAGTTGTATCCGACTATAGTTTTAACGTTAACCCTCCCTTAGAATCCCTTTGCAGGTTCGTAAAATATATGTGGTCCTGCGAGTAAACTACAAAATTTTCAATTCAGATTGCGTTTCTCGAATATATATTAAAAATTGTGATGTAAAGTTTTACTGTGCTCTTGGCACACGATGGCATATTTTTGGCACGCACGGTAAGGAGCGAAATGGATAGTCCTCACGGGCAACCATGTTGCAAATCAACGTATACCACCGTGTCCAACGCGTTTCAGCGATTACAGCCGCTGCAATTGGCGCATCCGTCGGCTGAGGGGTAACACTAAGTCGCGCTTGGTGTTTTGTCATTCTTTAAGTATAATTCGCAATCTTCATACGCTCGGGGAGTAACTCGAATGCGTCACAGAGCGCCAAGGTGAATGTTGGGCGCGAAAGCACAGAATCAGAAAACCGTAGCTCCGGCCATCGCTCCCGGGAGAAATCCTTTCTAGTTCTCACTCGTTCCTCCTAGATATTATATCAAAGATATCACTGGAGAGCAGAATGAGAAATCTCTCCCTGGAGTTCATATGAGAGAACAAAAAAAAAAAAAAAAACGTTGACAGCAACTTTAGCATACGCTAAAGAGTATGACGGCGAAAGCCTGCGCGCTCACGAGACATTAATTAAACTGAAGTTCTCATTCGAATGCGTTGTTACTTCCTATTAGTTGTTTTCTCCCACCAAATGTCGTGCGTTCGAGTGCCTTAATCAACTCGATCTTAATTAACTGCGTCTTAATGAACTTCATCTTAACGCCAAAGGTCGTGGGTTCGACAATCAATGGTGAAACCATCAATTTTGGTGCCATTAAATTTCGGTCCCACCAAAGGTCGAGCGTTCGACTCCCACCAAAGGTCGTGGGTGGCACAATCAATTTTGGTGCCATTGAATGTTGGTGCCGTAACGCCGGACGCTCAATTTTTCGACAACGCCGGACAACGGATTTTTCGACCCATGAGGCACTTAAGGCTTTCGCCTTTACAACGACGACAAAGAAAGGCGGGGGCTGAGCACCGATGCTTAATCGCATTATATAGGTCATCGCCCATTTTTTAAAGAAATATGCTATAAGCCTGCCTATATAACTATGCAGTATACTGAGGGCGTCCCAACTATCATGCACCAAGATTTTAAAATATGCGAATGCCACGTAGCTGCACAAAACCAAGGTAATGCTGTTTGCTGTCATCTGGAGATAGATTATTTTTTTTGCATTCCGCCGAATTACAATGTTAGTCTTAATTAATAAACTCCTCAAATATTATTCGGTTAGAAGTGTCAATGAGAAAATTTTAGTGGGGCATGGAAAACTACCGACACAGCTATCTGTTGCTCAATACGGGCTGCATAAAAGTGTTTTTTCGAGCATGAAAGAAGCTCGCGAATAAATGCCACTTACCTTGAGCGGCCAGTCGCGCGGCAACATTGTGTGTTTTCGCGGGCTTGTTTCCCGCTCGGAAAAACTTTTATGCAGAACGTATTGAGCAACAGAAAGCGGTATCGGGAGCTTTGCACGTTGCTCCAAAATTTTATCATTTACACTTTTAACCTAATTATAATATTTGAGTAGTTGACTAAATTAATTAAGACTACTTATGTAATTAGGCGAAATGCAAAAAACAATCCGAGTATCTGCAAGTGGCGGCCAACAATATTACCTTGGTTCTGTCCAGCTACGTGGCATTTGCATATTTTTAATGCTTGGCTCAAGTGACCTGGAACACCCTTCATATGATCATGATCTACAGTTGTGATTGTGTGCACTAACCTTGAAATTCTATTTTGATAAACTTGCTTCCTTACTGTTACGCGGAACACTGATGCGCTGCCTGAGCATTCCAGAAACTGTGTCCCCTAGTGAACTTGTCTCTCCACAGCCCGTCTGCTGACACTTCGGTGGTATTTCGGAGAAGCCCAGGCGGTCAAAGCGAACTTGGCAATCCCCACTGAAGTGTCTATAAGAGCACAAACGTTTCTAAAGGACATGAAACTTCAGAAATCATCGTCCCGGTCTTGAACTTCACTGTGCTCGTTTTCTAGACCATCGTGGACATTATTCACTCCAGCTGAGCTTGGAAGAAGACGACATTTTGCGGTCACCCACGTCCTATTCTGGTGTCCTCTCCTTGGACGACTCAACGCTGCTTGTACCACGACGGCAGCGCTGGCTACTTTTCTTTTTCGTCGTCCTCTGCCACCAAACGAAACGCCGCAACAAGCTTCTGTGAATCCTTGTTAGCTAGACCTTTGGGACGTAATGATAAGAGACGAAAATTGTGCAGATACCACGCACTGTGGGAATCGACGTTATGCGAAGCATTTTGCAGGCAGCTGGCTAGGCAGCATTGTCTGGGGTTCCAGTGTACTTGTGTAAATAAACTATTTGTGTATGTGACGCGAGCACAGTGAACTAGAATTAACGCGATATTGCGTACGCGTGACGCCAACAGCAAGACGACGGTAACGAGGATTGCGTGATTTCTACGAACGATCGAATCGACGTGAACCAGCGGCATGGAGGTGCGTGATGGATAAGAAACGCACAAACTAGATGCTCACTGACGGCAGCACGTGGCATCACTTGGAGGACGCAAACGGGTGACTTGATGGCGCTACTGTAACATAACCTGAAGCGCGTGCCACTATGTAGCCGTTCGGACGACTGGCGTGGTGCAGCCGTTCGCCTTGACCGAGCAGCGATGACGCTGCCATAGCGGAATGCGATGCAGCGTCGTCGTACTCGGACAATATGTGCACCAGGAAAGAGCACGCCTCTGTGCTCTGGTAAGCGCCCTGGTAACGACGAGAAGGAACGAGGAGGCTGGCGCGTTGCTGCCCGGCGCTCGGAAATCAACGCTCGTGGGAAGCTTGCTTTTCAATCGCTATTTGAACGGATGCAACCACAACGCGATGTTCTTCTGCCGAGATTCCGGGATCTTCTTACACGTGCCACCTGCTCGTGCACCGATTGCACGCGAGAATCAGGCGAGAGTCGAATTACGAGGCTGAAACGACGGTGCAACGACCATCACGGGGTCACGTACACGAGCATACCTGTTGTATCGCATCGCACGCATGCGCACCAGCAGTGGGCGCAAGCCGTCATCATGCCGCTGTCGGATGTACGATAGCGCACTCCCCCTCTTACGGACTGAGTGCGCTATAAATACCGACGCTCAATAAAAACGGGGGATCACTGGCTGTGTCGATGCCTCACTGCGGGAAGCTTTAGAACAATACACCTATACGTAGTCATCGGCCCATATTAGTAGACAACTTGGTCCACTGGGTAAGCATAAGTTCTTCTCATGATAATGTCATGCCGTCCATGCATGCATGCATGTCATGAATTTATTTCATTATTGCCATGTATGTCATGGCATTCATGGGAATCATGCCATGCCTTGACGTACAGACCGTGGCAGTCATGCTAATAATTTTATGACATGCATGGCATGACACGGCATTAATGTCATACATCCATGTCATGACACGCATATTCAGAGTACATCAAGTTATATAAATGCCTGTCATGTAATTCTATCCACTATACTCATCTAATTTATGACACTCATGTCTTGACGTGCATGGCATGTCATTCACGTCATGACACGATTGTCATTAATGTCAGTTCCATTTTCTAAGAAGTCATATATCAGTAGATCCACGAAATGAATGAAATGGCATCACATGTATCACGTGAATGACATGACATTCATGCCATGATGTGATTGTCATGACTGACATAAATGACATGATGTGATGGCGTCGTGGTCACTTCTTTAACTGTATATATCAGGATATGTGTGGCGATACATGCGTGCATGACAGGACAAGAATGACATCCAATCCATGTCATTGATCTCATGACACGCATCTCATTGATTCCATGGCGTTTATGTCATGTCATCCATGTCAGGTCATGCCTGCATTTCATTCATACACTGATATGTATTGAGTTAAACGACCACGACGGCAACATGTCATTCATATCACTTATGCGGCGACATACATGCCATATGTCATCGATGCCATGATATGCCATTCATGTTATGTATACATGCTTGTCATGATAGATAGATAGATAGATATATAGATAGATAGATTCAATACGCCTGGAGTTCCCAAAGAATGTTTCGCATTAAAAACAAAGAACGAGTACGCGAAAAATGCTTTAAATGTGGAAGAGCCGTGAGCCTTTCTGAGCGGAATCTTAATCATGTGCGATTACCCTTGGATCGCAAAAAAGGCAGCAATTTGCTAACGCCAAGAAAATTATTCCATGCGGCATGGTTACAACATAAGAACACCACTAAAAAATATTATGCCTTTTTCAGCAACCCTCGGTTGCTTCACTTCCAAAGTTGCATTGATAATCGCGTAATCCGAGAAGCATCGAGGACGAAAACAAGGAATAAAGAAGAGCGGATATTCTCCTAGCGCGATATACATTGCTACGATTATGTTTGGAAACACCCTTGCGTACTATTGCGCATCTGATGCATCTGATCTTCAGGCATCCGAAGAGCAGATGCCTGCAGTTAAAAAATCATCAGTCATTCCACTCTGTGAAGATTGTTGACCAGCGAAGCTGCTTAGCGCACGACACAGAGGTGACATATAATTTTGAACAAAGGTACGAACTCATTTATTGTCTTGATGGGTGGTCATCGTGACGAAATGTAGGCACACTCATTTATTGCCTGGATCGGTGGTCATTATTTCACTCGCAACTGCAATCACATTCTTCGATAATGTCAAATCGATGCACGTACGCCGCTGGGTGGTCGGTTGGGCCGGATCGGTGTGGCATCGCAAGGGATATGTCACTCCCTTTTCGGTACCGACACATCCACATCGAAATCACCGAAAACAACAACAGGGGTAGTGTCATCGCAGCCAATTCACGCAAAGTGAGTAGCCATACGAACCTTACAGGACTATGAGTCATTGCATTTTTTGCTTGCTTACGGCTGTGTGAGCCATTGCTCACGGGGGTATGAGCCACCGATGATGACAGTTTTCGACATGATGCTCTGTATGCTTTATGCGTGATTAGAAAGAATTTAAGCCCTGTTCGCTTCATTTTGCTGAGTGCTTGTAGCCTCTGCCTTACGCGGCTATGAAAGATTGCGCTTTTTGCTTGCTTATGGGAGCATGAATGCTTACGGCGATATGAGACCCTGATTATGATAGTTTTTGTTCACGGAGAACAAAAATGCATGAAACTCTAGCTTCGCTGTAATAGGCAAGGTATTTCAACAGAGCAGCTTTACAAGCAGTGTCATAGGAGAGCGGCAAAAATAAAGAACAAAAGATAACTTGTTCTAAATGTATTGAAGTACGATATTTACCGTGGCTTCTCGTATTATTGAGCTAATGCCTACAACGCGAGACGTGAAGTCTAAAGAAGATTTCGACAGCCGAAATTGCAACGCCTCCGGCGACGTTTTATGATCGCGGCTGTTTCAGTGGCGGTATGCATAGTATAGCTTCCTGCCTTGGGGAAAAATACGGTCTACAATGATAGACCAAAAAACAAAAATGCGAAGGTTTTATGCCCGCTTTTTTCTGTTTACGACTAGGACTACAAGCGCAGTGAGCGGTAAAATCGTAACGAAGAAAGATAAAAAAGCACCCGAAAGCGCCGACCCCTCTTTTGGTGCGCCCTGTGCAGGGTAGCCAGCCGGGCTTAGCCTAGTTAACCTCCTCGCCTTTTCTCTTATCACTCCTCTGTCTCTCAATCGAAACAAGTGAAGCGACATTTTAGTTGTGCTTCGATAAGCCGGTGCTGTCTCTGCTAATGGTGTCCCTTTCTTTTTCCCAACAGGCACTGCTAGCCACGTACCGTCTAGCGCGATTTGAAGGTTATCGCGCGAATGGCGACCAAGAACAAGAACGGCGCCACGGCTGCCACGGCCCAGAATCCTCTTACGAGGAGAGGGAGGTATCAGGCCAGCTTCCGTCACTATTTTTACAGCGAATGTGTATATGACTAGGATTTGGCGGATCACGAACGAGCGCAGACCAACAATTTTTCATACGTGGGCCGATCCCGAAGATAGTGAAATACCGGGCCGACTCGCGGCGAAGGTGCAGTTCGCCATTAAGGGGCCAACATACATAACTTCGCTGGTCATCCTTCTTCAGAGAGGAAGGGCACTGATTTTTTGCTGTTCTTTAAGCTGCGGTCACTCCCATCGGAGTAAGGCGCTTTCTCTTTCCCTGTTCTCTTCCGTTTTCTCTTTTCTTTCCTCTTTTTTTTTCTTTTTTGCTTCAGGGAACAGGTCGTGATGGTATTGCGCGCAAAGTATTCTTCGATATTATCAGGAATTGGACGCTCCGAAGCTGCACCTGGCGTGTGTAACGTCATTGCTGCCGAGGCAGGAAAGATGGGTCACTCCAAACAGCCGTCTCGGAGGTGATTGTTGTAGCATGGAACAGCGAACGAGGCAGAGCAGAATGCGAAATCTTGATTTTTAATCTTCCGAAACAGGCCGATATACATGCGCCTGGGACCCTAGGCCAGTCGACACTCGCGCGATAATCTTGAAATCGCGCTAGACTGTAGGTGCACGAAGCGCGGCGGTACACGCTCCTATTGGCGCATGTAAACAAGGGCGCCGGCAGCAGGTGGGAGACTGGGACCAAACTTCACGGTAGGCGAGGGCACGCCAGTTACTTGCGCTCTCATTTGCATGCGCTAGCGCCCTCCTCATCTAAAGTGGCTCGATCTGCATCTAGCCGCGGGCCGCGAGCGAGCGGGCGACGGATAATGTATACGGCACTCAGGCGCTAAAAATGTACAGTGGCACAAGTGCGCGTGAAGTTGCGAAATTGTCCTATGCGTGCTCGTTTCTTTTTTTTTTTTCTTTCCTTCCCTACCTTGTTGCCCGTCCCACGGACACCTTTCCACGTCGAGGTAACAAGTTTATTCAGAAAGACTGGGGGCGCACGCTCCGGTGTCCATTTGACGGCTGCCCCATGGGGAACTGTCACTTTCGTCAGAGCTTATTTTATCCTTCGGCCGGCGTTTCCATGGTGGGCCTCGCGGACGCTCCGAAATCCTCCAGACGAGATCGGGCGAGAGCTCACCGTAGCGGCAGTTGCCGGCGACGCAGCTGCCCGTCTTTACGACACCAGACATCGCCCCTTAGTCACGCCCACTCACTCCTCCTGGGCCTTCCTCCCTTTCGTTCCTTGGATTCTTCGGCGACAGAAAATCGCGGTCATCGCTGCGGGACAAATTGGGAAAGAGAAAGGAAGGAAGTAAAGGGGGTATCGAACGTCCCCTTACTTGCACAACGAGCTAATGGATTGCGGCAGCTTGCCCGGACGGCGCCTTTAGTTTCTATATCTCACCTGTTCCAGCCGCCGCTTTGCAAGAAAAAGGTATAAACGATGCATCTCTCTTTTTTTTTTTAATATTCCGACGTTCGACAAAGGAAATAACATTCGGCAGAACCCGTTTACGTTGATTCCCGAAGTTACGCGAGAGCATTCGCACGAGACAGACACGTCATTGAACCTTCATTACGTGACTATTCACTGCATCTGTTGTGTACCAGAAGTATCCCGGGACGGTGTGCGTGTTGAATAATGACACGTATGATTCCGCGCCTCTTAGCTGCGTTGCGTGGCACCGCGTGTAGTTCCTTGCTTACGGTGCTACAGGTCAGGGTTCAGTTTGCTGCAGGGGATCAAATTTTCGTAATTACCTTTTTTTTTACTTGGTCGTCGTTTCGAGGACAGACAGATACCCCACCAGGCCAAAGTGAGTATATAGGCGTAGGCAAGAATGCTCGCTCATAAAAAAAATGTCACTTCTTGTGGCTGGTACGTGTGGAAGACTTAGAGAGGACGAAAGCGGGAAAATAAATACTGTCAGACTGTTACACATTCAATAGAATAAATGGATCGGCTGAATGTGCCACAAATTGGACTTATGGAAACGCCCGGACTAAATCAACAAACAGACTAATCCCGTGAGGCGCTTATTGCGTTCGTCTCCACGTTGTGTTATTCTGGGCGATGTGCTAATATTGGCGCCTGATGGACTTCCACGGTGCTTCAAAGCTCATATTGCGTTGTTTGTTGACCATCTAAACAAAAGGCGACGCCAGTAAGGTAATGCGATCGAGGAAGCGGAGTGGCAACACCTTCCTTATAAACTTCGTCGAGGGATCAAATGCATGAATAATAACTGCATTGCCATTGCCAAAGATGTTGCAAACAAATTCTTGAACGCTACGCAATGTCAAGAAAAGTAACATACTTATTTTGTCATAAAGAATGTACTCGTATGACCCAAAAATTGTGCCCGAAATAACTAATATCAACGCTCCCTGGTTTTTTGTCTAGCTATTAAGTAAAAAAAAAAAACATCGCAGAAACTTAAGAACTGTATCAGTTCGAAATCAGCAAGGCAGTGCATGCCGCTGATATCAAAAATGTAAAGGCCATGAAATGGAGGGGGGGGGGGACAAGTTGAGGACAAATATTTTTATGAAACTTTGACATTCAAGAACCTTGTTTACATTTTGGCAGATATGTAACGGCCAAGGAAAAATCTCAATGACGCTGTCTTCTTGTTCCAATGTATTGCGCAGGAGCAGCTGTCACCGGTCATGTATTGTGAGTAATTGCACCGAAATTATAGTCGCAACAGAGAGCACATATACAAAGCAAGAGTTATGCAAAATATACGAGTGCATTAGCAATGCAAAAATACAATGTAATATACAAATGCGAAGATAGAGCTTGACGAAGGGCAAGAAAGTGTCACTGGAAACAAAGTTCATTGCATGCATGCACAAAACTCGCAACAAGATATTTAAATATACGTATAACTCTCCAATAGATCTACGTATCTAAGAAAACGTCACTGTAAATAATGCGTCATATAAGGCCAATAAACATGTTGCGCAATCACAGATTCACAGATAACCGAATCGTAAGCCCCCACCCCCTCCACTACACTTTCACTGGCACATACAGCATGCGGCGCGCGGTCACGATGTTATCGGCCTTCAAATTTATACAGAACATGACGGCGACGGCAGGAATGGGCCTGGACTGTCCATGTATTTGCTGTAGCAATTACATAAGAAGAGTATCCAGCAAGTGAAGCGTCCCGTGGCCCATTACTTTCCGCAAAAGAAGTAACAAAATCGAATTTTCACCATGCGACCATTCGCTGCGCCGCAACAATGTCTTCCTTTCTATTGTGGGGCGGGGGCACCGAAATAAGAAAAACGCAAAGGAAAGCATGTTGGCCACAATCGAATGCCTACTTTGGGCACCTAACATGATCCGTTACATCATGATTTTTAGCACAAGAACTCGAAAAAAAACAGAGGCAAAAGGAAAGAAGAGACGAGCTCTACACTTAAAACTGTTTATTCCGAAAACAGCATCCTATATATACGCCAACATACACATGCGCAAACGCATAAAGCACGCAAAGAACGCCAGTCAGCCAAAGGCACTGTTATCGCTTTTTTTTAAAGGCTTGGCAATCCCAATTCCGAATCATAAAACGTAACAGAGGTTTTACTCACGCAAGCTAGACCAGGGGTTTGGATATGGTAGGCCTCTAACAGTTCACGTGCGGGTTTGTTCTTGCTTCTGTCTAGGATCCTGACATTAAAAAATAGTGGTTCACAGTAGGGACAAGACCAGCAATGCGCAGACAAGTGCGCAGTCGTATCCTTCTTTAGAATATTTGCGTGCTCTCCCATTCGGTCGTTGACGCAGCGCCCAGTTTGCCCAATGTAACACTTGCCGCAGCTGAGAGGAATCGGATAAACTACTCCAGTGGAGCAATGCACATAACACTTAACGTGCTGTACTGTACACCCGTTCGTAGCGCCACCCGCGATTCGGGGGCAGAGACGGGGCAGCTTGTTTGGGGCGGAAAAGAGCACAGGTTCTGGTCCTAAGGTTGAGGCTAAACCTGTGAAGGTACGGGACCACTTGTGCCGTTTTTCGAGCGTTACGCTCGACTTCATCGCACTCCTTAGGCTTTTTGTTGCCTTTCAGCTTCTGGATCAAATTTTCCCCCACTGACATCAACACCGAGCGAGGGCAGCCGGCTTTTAAAAGCCGCTCAACCTGATTGTCAAAACTAACTTGATCCTATGATGACACGATCTTTTAAAGCGCAGATGCCAGGCAGGTTGTTGCAATCCCTCGTTTTAATTTTCTAGTGGGCGGAATCGTATGGTAACAGCTCCTTTTTAGCGCGTTATAAGTAGCACCAACTGACATGTTTTAAAAACGTCCTATTTAAATCTAAAAACTGAAGCACGTTGTCAACCGGAATCTCGTGGGTAAAAGATACATCACTGCCATGAAGTTTAAAAAATGCCTAAAACCGCGCTGATTTCATTATTGTGAGTTGAAGAGCACTATTCGCCCAAAAGAAATAAAGAAATTCTACATATCTAAACACTTTAACACATGCGTGTTATTAAAACAGTTGTCAAGAGTTATATCCATTCCGGAAATAAATATGTCACATAGCAGAGGCGCTAGGCACGAACCAATACATGTGCCCTTCTTTTTAAAGTATAGCTGGTTGTCAAAAAGAATAAAAGTACTTTTGAGATAGCCTTCCAATAAGGCCAGAAAATTGTCAGAGCTTAGACCAATCGCGTTTTGAAATACCGGTTCACCACGTGCATTGATGCGTGCTTTGATGCGAACGAACAATGCGCGATGCGGAATAGAGTAAAATAATACTTCTATATCTGCAGAAAATCCAAAACCAATCTTATGGTTGACACGAAAAAAACTGATGATATCGTAGGAACTAGAAAAGGATCATCGACTTTGAGTTGCTTGAGGCAATTCAACAAAAATCGGCTAACCTGGAGTTGCCAAGTGCCACGTTCACTAACAATGGTCCTTAAAGGCGTATCCGGATTGTGCGTTTTTCTACTAAAAAAACGCAGCGAGCGAGTCATTCTTGCTTTTTTCTTCGCATTTTTGCAGGTTCTTTAGGCTGTTGTCTTCGCAGAAACGAAGAAAATGTTTCCTCACGCGTGATGTCCGGACTTCTTGGGTTGCGATATTCTTGTTAATGGCTATAACTTCTTTTTCTTTAAAAGTACCTTTAGGGAAAATAACCAAGCCGCCATCTTTGTCTGCTTGTAGCAGGCACAGGTCTTTCTGCTTGAAGTAGGTTACAATACGCTGAATTGAACACTTTTTATCCCTACTATTGCGATTCGCAGCACTTTTGCAAAGACAATCGGCACCCTCAAGTAAACACCTTTCACGCTGTTCCATTTCGGCTTTCGCCGCCATACTTATATTCTCTGTAGCTAGTTCATGCGCAGTTATTTTTGGTTCCATTTGGGCACCTAATGCGGCTACCGAAGGAATATCCAAGAAAACGTGAGACGCTTGGTCCACAGAGAAGCATACGCATACTGGTCGGCGTCCTACACCGGCGAGACAAGATTATCCGGAGAGGTTGCGCTCAAGTTAACGCGTTGCAATCCGTCGAGTCGCCACAGTGATGGCGGCGAGCGACAATTGCTTCTTTCTCTCGTCTGCCAGCCAAAAAGCGTCCAAAACTTTGCCAGGCCAAAATCCACTCGGCCAGAGAAAAACGAACGCTCACCGAAGTGCGCCGCTCGGTGGTCGGGGCAACACGAGAAAAGCGCATGCGCTCTGGCTGGCTCTGACAGCCCGCGGATAGCGAGAATAAGGAATTTGAAGAAGCTCAATGTGGTCCTCACGAATAAAAGTCAAAGTAGAAATAAATAAATAAGAACGTAGTTTCCTTCGCTGGCTTTAGTGTCTTGACATGGATGCTTTGGCGCAGGTGAAAAATATGTTGATATTCTTGTCTGTGACATGACGGCACAAATGAACCACAACAACGCTTTGCCTCATCGGACCTTGCTGTGTGCCTTGTCAACTTCTCTGATAGTGTGTTGATTTGGCTCGTCTCGTTGTATGGTCCGACGATACGATTTTAGAAAAGTCAATGTACCTTGGGCGTCAAATGTTTAGCACAACATTAAACCCACAAAGTTCCGGAATGGAAAATCCAAAGCGCGACTTTGGAAATGTCAATGCACCTTTGGCATCAAAAGTTTATGAGAACTTTATACCTATAAAGTTTCGGAATTGAAATCCATGCGCTCCGTAGATGCCGCGGCCTCCACGAGATGCCCCGACGAGCCCGCTCACCATCAAAAGCCCTCGAAACGTTGTGCTTGGCTGAGACTCTTTGCGTTATGCGCCTCCAGGTACATGGGAGTTACCACGAAATCCAGCCCGAGTTCGCAATGTTCGCGGTGAAATGTTTTTTTAAGCATGAGAGACATACAATCCTGAATGATTTCCGGCATCCGGGGTTGTTTTATTCGGCGGTGCAAGACATAACGAAAAAATTTCGGGCGAGGGGGGGGCTGAAGCTTCATAAGAACCCCCCCCCCCCCCATGGCTATGCCCCTGATATATATTCTTTCTGTGAGCGAAAAGGCTCGAAGAAACGAGATCAGGACGCCGACCTAATAGCTGAGCAGAAGGAGATGATGGTATGTTTCCACTCTCCATATACGGAAGCGTTACCGAGACTTGCTTCATACGTGGAAGCAACACCGTCTTTCGAACTTACAAATTCAACTCTCCCTACTCCCCTCTTCTTTTCTTTTTTGTTATCGCCGGAGAATTGCCTCGCTTCTTTAGAAAAAGCTGCGCACCAATTTGCGGAACTACGGAACGCTCTTTTTCTAAGTACTTTTTCTAAGTACTTACCCGTCCGGAGAAATGCGCATTCGAATGACGTCACTACCCTTACCCGCCGCAAAGCGTTAGGTAAACGTGCCGAGCGGTGATAGGACGAAAATGCGTCTTTCCCTCGGTCTTGATGAAGAATAAAAAAAAAAAAGTTATTTTTGCAAAAGCGCGGCGCACGTGCGAAGACTCCGAGCTTTAGGCTCAGGGCCGCGTTTCATTTCTCCTCCCGCTGCGTGCGCTCTCATATTCCGCGGTCCCAAATAAACGCCGGCGCGCGTAATGCGCCGCTCCTTCGGCGTCTCTCTCTGTGTTTGGACCGCGCTGCACGCTGACGTCAAACGGCGAGCGACCTTCCTCAGCTGAGGCCAGTGCGGGAGCCCCTATGGGTGAAGCCGCAATCTAGCCGCTGCTGCACAAAGAGGCGGCTGTTTGGCAAGTATCGACCCACACTGCGCGCGCACGCACTGAAAGTTCGAGCTTATTCACTTCCGCCCCCCCCCCCTCCCCCCACCTTTCTTTAAATATTTCTTCCATCTTTCTCCCTTACGGGGAGAAGCAAAGAGATGGCGGGAGGGGCGGGGGAGAGAAGGGTGACGGGAGATCAGCAAAGCGGATTTCGTGTTTCTTTCTACTCCTAATTGGAACGGCACGGATTAGCGTGCGCGGAGACGAAATGCAAAATGGTGGAGCTACGAGAGGAGCGGGAAAAGGCGGGAACTCTCGCTTTGCAAAACGCCCATTTCGCCTAAGCGTACTTCGCAGCACATAATCATGCGAACAGTGAATTTGATGTTTGGCTGTTGCCGTTCTCGTTCCTCGTCGTGGCCGTCATTTCTCTCTATTTCTCTCTCTTCAGCTCTCAACATTTTTTTTTGTTCTCGTTCCTACCTAGCTTTCCTCGTTCGCCGTCGCACGAATTCATCTCCCTTGAACATTCAGGCATCTTTCCGACCATTTATTCGCTCACCAGGTCAGATAAAAGCTGGACCTGCTTTGAAGTTGAGAGAATGAATACTGGTAAAAACTTTCGAGCGCAGGGAAAGACCCAACTTTGGTCCCGCTTATAAGCTCCGGTTTCTTTCAGTGGCAGGGACTGCACTGGTTAGTATTTGCTTGCGACCAGTGCGGAAATTTGTCTTTCTTTCCTTTCCAGCACGGTGTAGCAATGGCGATTGTGAGTTTGTAAAAGCCTGCTCGAGCCAAATCCTAGAAGTTGCCTTGCCTGCCTGTTTTATAGAAAACAACAACAAAGAAAAAATATATAAAAAAGAAACAGATGGTGACGGAAAGAAAGTCCAGTATTATCGGAAGAACCAATCGAGACGACTTGCTTTCACCAATACGAAACGATCTGTTAGTTGAGTTTGTCTGCCTGACTGGATTTTATTATCCGTAGTTAACCTGCAACGTGTTGAAACTTTGCTTCTGCTTATGTTCTAGTTATATCACAATTTTGGCGGCCCCTTTTCTGATGACAAAGAATGAATAAACGGACAGAAAAGGAAAATGTCACCTTGCCGACACTGGTGGCGAATCGCGACGTTTGCACGTGCGTCTTTGGCGGGAATCACAATGCCACAGAGATCCCACCGGGTATAAAAACATTACCTCCGGAAACAGGCAGTCGGAGAATCCGCAATCAGAAGTGGTGCTAGGACGAACAAGTGTTATTTCAGCAATTTGTGCCTCAGTTTCTTTTCCTTCCTTTTCTCTTTGTTTTCAGTCAGTACTTACTCGCTGGATTTCATTTTTGATTATCGGCATAGCCGGCGCTTTGGTGACTATTTTGAACAGGGCAAGAAGATTTAGACAACACTGCAGCGATTTGCTTCCTGGCACAAACAGATCAATCAGTGCTAGTAACGAAGAGCAAGACATACGTTATTAACCCGTTTTAATGCGCTGATAACATTGCTTTGCTTTTTATCATATGCACCTTTAGTAGACATATTGCAGCACCAGGAGATTGCTGTATTTTATTTTCTATTTCTCCAGCAGAAATTATCAATCTTTACAATCTCAGTTTGTGCACTCACTCATGCTGCTGCGTTCCAGATATCCAAAACTCGGCGTTTCAGCTTTCAGTGTTCAGAAATTCAGCGTTTCTGTGTTTACCTTGGGTACGTTGGTACGTACGTTACCTTGGGAAACCAGAAATACCCCTAGTTAAGTTCCCCGAATTTCTGTGCATCCTTTGTAACTTATTTTCTCGATTAAATTTCTTATTTGTCTGTTTGTTCGTTGTTTTCTGTTTTTGGGGGTGGGGGGTGGGTGGGGGAGATTTTACTCAAGAGACAAAAGTTTTTTTTTCTTCCTTTATTTTTTCTTTCTTTTTAAGGGGTTTAGTTGCTTGCAGGGAGTGCGGAGTAGCGTGCGACATTTTTTGTCACTAAAGTGGTGCCGGTTAACAGCACGTACTTTTTATTAAATAATTTAGGAAAAAAATAATAATCGGTTATTTTTATTACCATAAATTTTGATATCGTGATTGGTTTCTGAGCAGGAGGAGGATGGCGCTAGCTGCGGGCGGATCTAGCCTTGCAGAGGCATGCCGGCAATTGTTCCGCCCGAGCGTCTCGCTTTAACCCTCGGAGATTAACATGCATGAGGATAGATAGTTCATCGCAGTTACCACTCGACCAAGTTCATCCCGTTTATACTGAGGCTCTGTCTAGTGCAATAAAGGACTGGTGCCGTGGAGTGTTACTTGCTAAACGTCATCACTCACTGCATTGGTCGATATGGTCAAAAAACTTAAGGAGGAGCCGAAAAAATCTTTCTCCTGAGAATATAGTGTCCTTGCGGGAAGGTCACTACATCCACAGTAGCTCAAGGAGGCAATATGTTTCAGTCCGTCAAATAGAGTCTTGCGCTCTTCCACGTGCTCTAGGCGTTCTAGCAAGTAATGGTCTGTATCGTCATGAGAGTGGCAGAACGAACACGTTGGTGAAGGCGACAGTCCTGTCTTGTGTCTCCACGCCGGCGCTCTCGCTGTGCGCGTGCGAACACGGTGTAGTAAGCTTGCAAAATATGTTGTTTCTGAAGCAGAGTACGGAACATGAAAAAGGGGGACAAGTCCGTACTATGCGCCAGAAACAACATGTTTAGCAAGCTTAGACACTAACTAGCCCAAGAACAATTTCTTACGGTGTAGTAAGGAGGCTTCTGATCGGCTGAGTCCCTTGTTCCCGTAGGACTGGTATGGTAAGAACAGAACCCCAAGGAGTGAAACTGGTTCACAATGGTCGTCTTTGATAGTCAACGGATGCTGCACGATGGTACATGTTTGAGTAGCTTTTCCGGCGAAAGATGTCTGTGTCTGGTAAACAAGCCAAATGTTACGGGATTGAGATGGTGTCGTTAGGAGGCATATGCAATTGTTAAACCAACCAGTCGTCTGACTAACTAAACGCTAAAACGCGACGAGAAGTGTTGTCAAATAGTAAACTTGATGACGCTAGTAGAAAAGTACGGTTAAATGTTTCGTTAGACCGCTTGCTAAGTGCATCACTATAATGTCCCTGCCGGCAGCCTTCGCCTATCTGCGAACGCAGGGATGTGCTTCTGCGCTGGTTTAATCTGTCTTAATGATCATGATTACTGATATTTTTTAACCATGACTGAAAAGAAATTATCTAAACGCTCAATTTCTCTTTCGATGAAGATCAGTTAACTTAAATGAGCAAAAAGAAAAGAAACGAGCAGCTATTATGCTTCATTCATATAAATCAGCGGCGATTGAGTGCAAGATCCATGCTCTCCCTACCCAAGAACACATAAAGCTTACAAAATTTTTATTTTAATTTCGACATTCTTTTTCAATGTTCTAGTTTACTAACATGCTTCCGTTAACGTTTTCGAGAAGGACAAAGTCACGCAATTTTTTCGGCACGCGCATGAAACCAAGGCCGAATAGCATGGGCGCTATAACGTAAAACTATTCCAAACTTTTCTATTCCATTTCTGCTATCAGCCCTCCACGATTGGTCAAAAACTTTTTTGGACCGACTTCACTTCACCTGTCTGTCACGCGACATCACGAAAACCGCGATACCTCCCCATCTGATATGATGTGTACACTGATTATGTATGATTTGACCGAAAAAAAAAAGAAAAAACAGTTATTTATGATTCGACGCCTTTTCGCCATTAGCCCCCGGCTATTGGTCAAAAGCTTTCGGGCTGCACCCACTCCACCTGCCTGTCGCGCAACGTCACAAAACCGCGAGAACTCACCGCGTCACAGGGACGTGTACGCATTAAAGACGCATTAATATGCCGAACAAAACTGAGTTTTCTTCTGAATAGCCGCAGGCTGCCCCGTTCCGAAAGGAATAAAAGATGGCTGCCGGCGGTCGCTCAGGCGCTGGCTACTCGCACCTGCCGGAGAGCATGGGTTTATTTGCGTATAATAAAACTTCTTGCGTGGTCGCGTAACGTTTTTGAGCACTTTCGGCACCTTTACGATCTCATCCGGCCAACTATTCTTCGCTGAGGATCCGTTTTATCGTCATTCTTAAGCTTCCGTTGCATGCCGCCGCGATTTTCGACCAGCCACCGCAAGTTAAGTAAGGAAAGCGGACCAATCGCAGACGCCGGCACCACCCTCGTCATACGGTTATCGATTTTCAGTGCACTGGCTCTGCCCCATTGAATCCCTCTCCACTTGAGCATTCTCCTCGCCTATTGTCAGCCAATTAGATACGACAAGCCGCTCAGTGCAGGCAATGTTATTCGTTTTTCAAGCAAACAAAAGTGACCTCCTATGAATGAAGAGAGCATATGATTGGTCTGTTCAGACAACCCCGCGGGTGACCGCCCGGTGCATGCGTCGGTGGTTACGCAAATTTGACGTCAGGAGATTGGAACAGAAACATATTGGAATAGTTTTACGTTACAGGGCCCCATGTTGCATACTACGAATTCAAACATGCTTCCAGTAACGCAAAGAGCAAAGCAGCTATTGATTAGTACAAAAGTACTGAAGGCTCTGGCTGCCACACACGAATCGCTCCTCCTGGCACCCACAAGGAGGGTCCCTGCCGACAGCCTTTTGCGGCGACAGTACTTGGCTGCGCTTGTGCGTCATTTTAGGTTGTCTAAGTGGTAATGATTGCGTATATTATAAATGAGGAACAAGAGGACTAAATCTCGTCTGTTCTCAAAGAAGTCACCGCGAAATTCGCGCGCACGCAGTGAAAGTACGCTATACAGGAGGGCCACAGCCTGCTGTTCAACGATGCCTTGGAACGGGATTAGTCAACAATCTAAATACGGCTCCATATCGTCTCTTGCTTTTCTTGTCCGCCTCGGAATTCGAGCCAGTGGGTATCACGTGCTTGCAGTGCACGGCACCCAGCGCTGCGCCCAGTGGAAGCTTTGCGCGACTCCGTCAAGCAGCGAAAAAATGTCGCCGCAAACAAATATCGGAAGGCGGCATGCAGCGGGCTCGGCGACAGCCATTTATTTTCGGCAATTGCTAACGCATGGCGCGCCCGCTTCGTCCGCCGAACGCTTTTGGCGCCAGAGCTGTGGCAGCGCCGAGCGCACGCCTGCTTCCGCACCCACGGGAGGAGGCCTGTAATTTATCTCGCAATAAATTACTGGCGCCGCTTGACGGCCGCCACCGCGATCTGGCTCGAAGTACGGCGAGCAAGCGGGCGAACGCGGCTCGGTGAAAATGCTAAATGCCGGCCTCCGAGATATGCGTGCGCAAAATCTGCGGTATATAAAAATCAAAAGATAAATGAGAGATCCAAAATCTCTCCGGCCTAGCCGCCGCGGCCTAGCTCGGTGGTAGCGGCACAAAAACATATCCCTCCTCGCGACGTCTGGCGTTTTGTTGTGCCTCGGATAGTCCGCTAAAAACAAAAGCGACGGTATTTCGCGGGTGGCTACACACACAATGGCTGCGTTCCAGGGTCCCACGTGCGGATTAAGCCGGGAATGCATGCTAAAGGCACAGGCAAAGTTTGAAATGCCGCGAGCTGTCGAGGCACTGGACTGGATTAAAGCCGTCCTTTAGCTCGACCTGGAACCGCCAAACTCGTATAAAGGCGTTAAGGGCCAGGTGAACTTTGCGGACGTCTTGAAAGATGGGACAGCGCTTTGCACGCTTATTAACAAACTTCATCCAGGTTCCGTGACAAAGATTAACTCAACGAAAGCACCACTCTAATAGTGGAATAGCTTGGAAATGTTCCTCAAGGTCTGTGAAAGCTACGAGTTCAAATTGCCCGACCTCTCCCAAGTGAACGATTTGTACTAAAAGGGAAAGCCTTCACATGGTTGTCAACTGCATGTTTGAGTTGGGTGGTTTGGCGCAGAAAAAGAGCTACCCAGCACCTCCACCACATATCCCGTTTAGTGACGTTAAAAAGCACAGTAGCAAAACTGAATCACGAAACAAACTCATTATTGGGTGAACCTGTGCCCATAAAACAGGTTACACTCAAAGCACAACAATAGCGGCGAGCACAGTCAGCGATCGCCCAAAATCTGATCAGCAGGTCAAGCGCGTCGGCTTTTATACATAGCTCGTCGAAGGCTCCAGCGTAATAGCTGGTGCCCGCGTGCCTTCTAGAAAGCAGTACACAATTGGCATCACACATACAATCAAATTACAAAAGTTTCGGTGACAACAGACAACGGTTAGAACTATCGATAGCATTCGAGAAACTTCTCATACATACAGGCGCGTCCTGCACCAAGCGAAAACTTATAACATTTGTGACCTGGTGAAAAGCGGTCACCAGAAAAAGATAAAGAAGTATGTATGTCGATGCCCCCTTCTTAAATGTATCCTCCCGACTATACAAACATAACAATAGAGCGAAAAACAAAAGCACACTTAGTAAAGAAAAAGTAACAAAGTAAGAAAGAAACCAAGTCCCAAAGTTCGTTAACGCTGGTAGCACGGCTTAAGGCGCACAACACTGACTATTTCAGGTCGTGAGCCGTCTGGCACGACCGCATAGTCCGGTGCGCCAATGCATCGTATGATCATGTAGGGCCCGAAATAGCGGCGTAAGAGCTTCTCACTAAGTCCTCGTCATCGTATCGGGGTCCAAATCCAAACAAGGTGGCCAGCATGGTATCCCACGTAGCGTCGTCGCATATTCTAGTGCCGGCTGTCGGTCCTGTGCTGGTTGTTGATGTGCAGGCGGGCGAGCTTTCGGGCTTATTCGTTGCGCTGTAGATGTGGTAGCATCAGTGATAGCTCGGTGACGTGTGGTAGCATGGCGTCAAGAGTCGTCGTCGGGTTCCTTCCATAAAGCAGCTTGAAAGGCGTGATCTGCGTTGTTTCTTGCACCACCGTATTATAAGCGGAGGTTACGTGGGGAAGGATCGCATCCCAGGTCTTGTGTTCGACGTCGACGTACATGGATGACATGTCGGCGAGTGTCTTACTCGGGCGTTCTGTAAGGCCATTCGTCAGCGAGAGGCAGACGGTTGTCCTGCAGTGTCTTGTCTGGCTTTATTGCAAGATGGCTTGAGTGAGCTCCGCCATAAAAGCAGTTCCTCTGTCGGTGATGGGGCACCATGTCGTAACAGGATGCTATCGACGAAGAATTGCGCCAGTTCGGCCGCAGTCCCTTTGGTTAGGCTTTCGCTTAAGCGTATAGCGGGTAAGTAGGGGGTCAGACACGGCAAGTAATGCTTCTATTGTATCTTTGATAGCGTATGGGAGAATACGAGGTGGTTAGCGGTCGGATCGTCATGTACGGCGTTCATGACGATCGCTTGCACGTTGACAAGCATACTTCTTTAGCTTTCTCTGGTGACCGCTTTTCACCGGCTAAACGTCATCGTCAACGTTAAACGTCATCGCTCGGCGCAGGATGCGCCTGCATGTTTGAGTAGTATCTCGAATGGTGCCTCATAATGAAATTGTGGTTTTGGCACTTAAACCCCAGAATTTGATTTTGGAACCTCTCGAATGTTATCGATAGTTCTGACCACTGTCTACTGTCACATAACCTTCTGTAATCCTATTGTCTGCGCGACGCGAATTGTGTAGCACTTTCTAGAAGACACGTGGGCACCAGTAGTTACGCTGGGAACTTCAGCGAGTCATGTATAAAAGCCGACGTGCTTCACCCGCTGATCGAATTTCCGAAGATTACCAACTGTGATCCCTGCTATCGCCGTGCTTTGAGAGTAACCTGCTTTCTAATCACAAGTTCACGCAACAGAGAGTTGGTTTCGCGATTCACAGTTCTTGCTAGTGTGTTTTTCAACGTCGCTACAGCGTGACATCTGGTGGAGGCGCTCGTAGTGTAACGAAATCCCCTGCAAGCGCGAGCCGCGAGGACATAGTCAACGTCGTCACGGACCATCGAGCTAGCCGCAGGCTGCAACGATTACCGCCGGCTCAAGGACTTGTACTGGAGACTTCCAGGAAGATCCAGGCCAAGCAAAGAGCCGAAATGACAGCACCCGTGCCTCTGATCGTCCGACAACAACCAAAGTAGCCACCGACCTTTCGCGGATCATCGGCTGAAGACTCCGAAAGCTGGCTGGGCACGTACGAAAGAGTCGCTACGTTCAGTAACTGGAACTCTGAGGACAAGTTGCGCCACGTGTACTTCTCCTTGGAAGATATCGCGAGGACCTGGTTTGAGAACCGGGAATTCGACCCTGACGACATGGGGCCTGTTTCGAAACGGTTTGCTGCTGACCTTTACGAGCGCCACGCGCAAGGAAAGGCCAGAAGCTCTGCTGGAAATCCGAGCGCAGCTCCCGAACAAAAACGTTGCCATTTACACGGAAGATACGGTCCGTCTGTTTCGCCATGTCGACCTGAATATACCTGAGAAGAATAAAGCTCCTTTCCTCATTGGGGGGTGAAGTAGCACCTGTCAGCCGGATTAATTCACAACCCACCGACAACCGTCGCGGAATTTTAGTCGGAAGCCGCGGCCATCGACAAGACGCTGGAAATGCGCACCAGTCAATATGATGGTCAGTGGCTACGCCGAAGTAAGAAGTCCAAGCACTTGGCACCGGCGACGACTTGCGCGAGACGATCCGAGAAATTGTGCGCGAGCAGCTAGAGAGGATGTTCCCAAGGTCGCAGCCTCAGGTGGCCTCGATCGCTGACATAGTCAAGGAAGAACGTAAGCGGTCACCGGAGAAAGAAAAGAAATATGCGTGTCGATATATACCGCGCTATGGCAGCCCGCACGAGCCTTCTTTCGCAAGCCAGCGACAGTAGCAGCCACGGAAAAAAAAAAAAAGACTGACACTATTAACAGTAGCGCGCCGCTGGGAGGTAGTAGCGCCAAAGTGCCCGCGCGGTAAAAAGGGCAACCAAGATCGATGTTCTCCGTTTTGGCCGCCACGCGTCTTCAGTGTATTTCAAGAATCAGCGCGTCTTTCTCTTTCGGATTCAGCGGCGTTTCCATGGAAATGAGCCGTTCGTGCACTGAGTGTGCTCGCGTGAAGGGTGCAGTTTCTCTCGCATTCGCCACAAGCCCATCACTGAGATTGTCGGCCCCGCCATGAGCGTTGACGAGGAGGTAGGACGAGGGGGCAGGACGAGGGGGCGCCATAGATCTCCGTCTGCTCCGCTGACTCAGAGCACCCTGTCAGCGAAACTGGCACTTTAGGGACGCGTGCACGCTTTTGCCCTCATGCCCACCTGACAAGAAAGCACGAACAAGCTGATTGCAGTAATGGGAGAGAGGTCTTGGTCCCCCCCCCCCCGTCTTTCTTTTTTATGTACGGCTACACCATGGTAACGCTGCGTTCGGAGTTCATATGAATTCGTACGGAATTACCGGAATTACTCTGACAGCGAGGATTCCCCGAACAAGTGCATTATAGCAGTTACTCGGCATTATTGCGTTTCGTCTATACCAGTGCACATCTAGTAAAAACGCTCACTCTGAAAGCTGTCTTAGTTGCGGTACTATAGTGTGTCGCTTCCGCGAGCTTGGAAGTGACGAAAAAATTACTGGTAAAGATAGTGGCCGGAGGGAACGGTGACACAGTAGCAACGAGCCAAACCTATTTATGGGAGCTTCTCTGAACGCAGACAGAGTATAGGCTACGATGCAAGCCCTTCCGGTAAGCCAAAGTACTTTCTTTAGTAGTAGATTACATTCAATAAATGGCGGGGCCCGCTGGGGAGGCTTATGACTATGCAGAGAGCTCATAACAAAGCTGATGGGTTTAGGCATCGGTGCCGACTCGCCCGTGCAGCGGCTACATTACGACGGGGGTGGAATGCAACAAGACGCATGTGCTCAGATTTACTATTGAAAATTTGTTCGGTGCCACCCATTGCATCCTTCAAAGTGCACGTGCAACTTTGAGGCGTAAAAAACCCTCAGTGAATTACACTAACCAGAGAAAATAAAACAATAAAGTTTGCCACAGCCGTGTCTCATACAGCGCACCTGTAATTTCCGGGAAAACGATGTTTTGGCGGAAATAACATGTAGTGCTCAAGCCGTTTGTAAAACTACAGATTTTCTTTTCGCACGTAGTTCAAAGGAACGCTGTGTGTGCGTGTGTAATTCTATATCTCTGTCCTCGCCCGGTCGCGCTGCACATTGTATAATGAACCTGTATGTAATAATTACTTTTTCTTTTACTTTAGTGCGTTCTCTTATCGGCCGGCATTTGGGCGCCCACCAAGGTAAATCTCAATCGCCATGCCATGACCAATTGCAGACGGCGCTAACTTAAATGAAGTTCAGCGAGCAACTTGCTCTTAGCCAACCATGAATCCTTCATAGAGAAAACGACATCCACTGTTACGGTTGGCGTCTAGCACCCCGTGCACCATGGATTCTCGACCACCATGCCTCATTGAAACGAAGTGTGACTTCCTAATTTGCCAAGGTTGTCTCGAGTGTATGGAGGTCTGGCGGAGGCCCCGCAGTGTTTACACGCCCCTTTTGAGTGTGTGCGACTGTAGAAGGGCCCTTTCCTCGAACTGTCAAGCTCGGCAGGAGAACTTCGGCGAACCAGCAACGCGCAAAAGAGAAGGATAAGCGTCTACAATCCTGGACCTGCGGCTTGGTATATACGGAGGCGGGACGCTCTTTCCGTGCTGAAGGCTTGGTATATACGGAGGCGGGACTCTAATTCCTTGCTGAAGGCTTGGTATGTACGGAGGCGGGACGCTCTTTCCTTGCTGAAGGCTTGGTATATACGGAGGCGGGACGCTCTTTCCTTGCTGAAGGCTTGGTATATACGGAGGTGGGACGCTGTTTCCTTGCTGAAGGATTGGTATATACGGAGGCGGGACGCTGTTTCCTTCCTGAAGGATTGGTATATACGGAGGCGGGACGCTCTTTCCTTGCTGAAGGCTTGGTATATACGGAGGCGGGACGCTCTTTCCTTGCTGCAGGCTTGGTATATACGGAGGCTGGACGTTCTTTCCTTGCTGAAGGCTTGGTATATACGGAGGCGGGACGCTGTTTCCTTGCTGAAGGATTGGTATATACGGAGGCGGGACGCTCTTTCCTTGCTGAAGGCTTGGTATATACGGAGGCGGGACGCTCTTTCCTTGCTGAAGGCTTGGTATATGCGGAGGCGAGACGCTCTTTCCTTGCTGAAGGCTTGGTATATGCGGAGGCGAGACGCTCTTTCCTTGCCGCAGACTTGGTATATACGGAGGCGGGACGCTCTTTCCTTGCTGAAGGCTTGGTATATACGGAGGCGGGACGCTCTTTCCTTGCTGAAGGCTCGGTATATACGGAGGCGGGACGCTCTTTCCTTGCTGAAGGCTTGGTATATACGGAGGCGGGACGCTCTTTCCGTGCTGAAGGCTTGGTATATACGGAGGCGGGACGCTCTTTCCTTGATGAAGGCTTGCTATATACGGAGGCGGGACGCTCATTCCTTGCTGAAGGCTTGGTATATACGGAGGCGGGACGCTCTTTCCTTGCTGAAGGTTTGGTATATACGGAGGCGGGACGCTGTTTCCTTGCTGAAGGATTGCTATATACGGAGGCGGGACGCTCTTTCCTTGATGAGGGCTTGGTATATACGGAGGCGGGACGCCCATCTACAAACCAGACTCTGTTCCTGTCACGTGACGTAGACGGGAGCAAGATCGCTCCCACGATTTTGGAAAGCCTATTTAAGGGGCTCCGAAATGTACTTTTTCTCACTTCATTCTCTTCTTATCATCTTTCACCAACCTTTGAATAAACCGTGATGGTTTCGCACTATAAATCGTCTCGTCCTTGCCTGGTCACCATGGTCTACCGGATGCCTGCAGCCTGCCGACTACGCCACGCTACCCATTAGTAACGTCGGTCGAGCTTCGATAAACAGGCGTCGCTACAACTCGGAAGCAGTACGGTACGCTACCCTGGAGTACGCAACAGCACCTACAATTTATTTTATTGAATACTGATATAATAACTCGAATCAACCGACAATACCGGGAATCATTCATCGAAGAGACGGCAGAACGTTCTAAATCATTATTTATGATTGACAGACTTTATAAGCTTGGCCCATGTTCGTATTACTCATCTTACGTAGAGAGTCCCATCATTCGCCACCGCTCGAGTACTGATGACTCGTGGTATCAGTCAAGGATGACAGCGAGCCGATTACTGAGGCCATGACAAATTGCGGACAACACAAGGAATAGTCTTGGGAACAGAGGCGCTGGTTAAGAAGCCAAGCAGTTCATATGCTTCGTCACGCCATAGAGGCGTTCACGTATATATATCCTATAAACAAAATATCATATGACGTATATGCCACACATGTTTTGTATATGTTCTCATGTGATCATAGGAGATTTTGGAAAGGGTATAATTCATGTGATGATCTCCCATTACTAACGTGTCGCTTAGGTACGCGGCACTAGAAGCCCGCGGTCAATGCGGCGACGTGAGCGCACTTCCGCGATCAGACGGCCTCGCAGAATCATCATCATCATTATTCTCTTCATCAGTGTCATCGTTGTCGTTTTCGTCCACTACGGGACAAACGCCTCTCCCAGCGAGGCCCAATAACCTCGCAGTCCACCCACGCTTAACAGCCGCTACGAGCAATGTTTCTGTAAGCACACTGTGACGCATTTGTGTGCAACCATAGCCGCAGCATGTGTTGGAAAGCTATACTATTGCATTAGCGTGCGATGTTTCCACTGGGTAGACACTGCATTTGACAGCAGTCTTTCTCACTCAGCGTTTTAGTGCATGCTCACTGTAAAGGGTGCACCGCAATTAACATGCTTGTACTGCGGCGAAGTAAACGTCTAGCAAATTGGAGAAGGATGGATGGATGTATGTTCAAAAGTATGTAACCCCCAGCTGAGATGATGCAACACGCGTAGCCGCCTGCAGGCTATTCACGAATAGCCAGCAGCAACGCGAATTACCGGGAGACCTCCGTAAAACAGAGAGCACGCGAAACCACCTTTGAAAATTCACTTTGCGGCAAGACAATACGGGGGAAAAAATGGAGGCGCGTGTCGTGATGTAAACGTCACGTGGGCCCGTTGGTTCCGATATGAGAGAAGGCAGGAGAATATCTATTGCGAGCGCGCTTCTGCTGCAGCGAGAAGAATACCTCCCAACCTCGCACCATGGTCTCACAATATTTTGTTTCCTTAAATATCGGCTGCTACTAAATTGATTTAAAGATTGTTGTGGTAGAGCACTTCCTGTACGGCACTTTACAAAGTCCCGTCCAAACCAAAATATACGATGAGGCCCGGTAAGAGCCTCTTTGAGATGGTGAATTTCAATGCCTGTGTAATCCTTCGTGATCAAACTGCAACTTTCACGCCGCTCACAATTTTTAAGAAACAGGAACATTGTTTAGTTGAAAGATTAGGATCTGAAAAATTACCACTTTGCGTTTGACAGTCACAAAATCCAAGTGTAGCCACCCCAATTTTTTCCGACTGACTTTGAGTCCTCGCTGGACCATCTTCAGCAAAGAAAACAAGGCTGTTTCTTTTTCTTTCTTTTTTACATTTTACGGCGACCTGAACAAGCTTCATTTCTTATGTAACGCAGATAAAAATAAAACACGTAGATATTTTAATGAATGCGAAGTTATAGTTAAGGTTTGCGATATCGCGCACACTGTGACGTGCTTGCATACGCTCCAACACATCTCGAGTTCTCTGTTAGATACCTCCAAATTGGATGAAATCTGCCTATAATGCTATAAGGAAATGAGTGACCGGCGGTGGGATCGAACCTGTCTTTTTTAGCACAACAGCCGAATGCTCTAAGCATTGGTCCACGATCGCACGCATGCTTCTCTAGTACCAAAGTCCCTCTTTGGAACGTTTGACGCGTGCGTCACGTGCCAGTTACTCGCATTCTTCCTCGCGAGACTGCACTGTTTTCGGGTTGGGCCAACGTTTTTCATCAGGCACAGATGTGTGAGGTCCACGTATAATGCCATCGCATAAAAAAAAGACCATCAAGAAGAGACAGTAAGTCATGTTATCAGGCAGGATTGATGCATTATTGTGACTCCTTGGAGTGCGACGTATTCACGGGAGGGTAATAATACAACTAGATGGTGACCACTGTGGTGGATTAGTGGCTATGTCGTTGCGCTGCTAAATACGAGGTGCGGGATCCAATCCCGGCTACGGCGGACGCATTTCGATGGGGGCGAAATGCAAAAACGCCCAGGTACCGTGCTCTGTGTGCATGTGAAACACCCCATAGTGTTTAAATTAATCCGGAGTCTCCCACTACGGCGTGCCTCATAATCAGATCGGGGCTTTGGCAGGTAAAATCTAAGAAAAAAAATCGCAGTTTCTCCCGAAAGGCGAAGCATCAGTTGCGGTAGCAAATTAGTAGAAAGCCATACGAAGTAAGGATTGTATAAGGCGTATAAACTTGTAGACGCTCGCTTAGTGACTAAATTAAGAAGCATGGTGTCAATGCGCACAGGCAAATACGAACGCATATCACACTCGATGACCGCGGACACTCGCTGTCAGAACGCTGACGTGAGAGAAGCGCGGCAGCAGCAGCGAGCGAAGTTACTTACGTGCTAACTATCGCTTCAACGCAAATAGCCGTGAGAACAGAGCACACGCGAAGTTGGTTACCCAAACTATGCCCCCAAAGCAGATCACTTTCAAAATAAAGGCCGCACGACTGCGCGCGGTCAGTTTCTACCGAAGAACGCCCCCCCCCTCCTCTTTTTCTCCCGGTATGATGCGCGCGAGGAAAGACAGCGCACTTCATCCCGCTTGCCTCGCTTGCGCGCACGAGATTTAGCCGCTATCGTTGGCTTACCCTCGCATGCTTTCATTTGTACGCACAGCGTACGGCGCATGACAACAATGTTATCACCCTTGGACTTTATACGAAACAGCACGGCGATGCCAAAAATGCGCCTGAAGTGTCCATACAATGACTATCGCAATAAAGTGAAAAACACCACTGGTATAAGGCGCAAAAACTGGTGGACATAGCGGATTGAATGGTTAATTTAGCATGTGCCATCTGGCCTCAAGCCTGACTGAAATAACACGCTGCAACGACGAAGGGGTAACTACAAAAGTTGCAGCGAATGTCTTTTGATTACTTAGGGTAAATGAAGTCTGATTGCAAACACATATCCTATACAGTTTGGAGTACACTCGTACGTTACGCACCGCCAGTGTTCTTTCTTTATATTTTTATTTGGACGCATTAAAAATTTTTTTTCCGCAGCTCATGCGGCTATGACTCTTCAGATGGATCACTCCGAGTGGCGGATAGAATTTTCACAACAAATCATAACAGTTATCCTTTGTATTGCATTTAATTACTTTATACACAAGTGTTGCAATTGAAGATGATAAAAATTGAGTAGAAAATGGGCGGCGCCATCAGATTATCAACATTTGTGTGTTCGAATAAATGGGAGCAGCGGGGAATTTCGCCATGGGGCCAGAAAATGAGCCGGGATATGAAGCCAGCAAATGCGGAAGGCGTGTCTTGAATTCTCTCACTAGCAACTGCCTTTTGGCATTCGTCCCCAAAGTTCTGACGAAAAGAATCTGCGTTTTTAACATTATTTAGAAAAAAAAATTTCTTTACATGCAGGAGGACACAACACTACGAGCAACGCCGACGTGTTTTCTTGTGCGTTTTGGGGTTTCAACAATAGGCGGTGCGAGAAACGAAAGTCGAAATAATGCGGAGACAGTTCCTTTTTTTTATTCTCAGAGCCTCCGAGAGCTTCAATGTGACCTTACGAAACTAAAACAATCAAGAACGAAAAACAGCAAATGATGGTAGTTTCGCATGCCCATTATGGACCGAGATCTGATAAAGAAAAATTGAAGCTTAAGGTGAATGTGAGAATTTTTGAAAGGATATATATATATATATATATATATATATATATATATATATATATATATATATATATATATATATATATATATATATATATAACAAGGAATGCGAAATCCGTATTCTGCGTCGATGATAAATATGTCTCCAATTCTGAAATGCAGTAGATAAAGAAAAACGGTTGAGCGAAGAAGGGACCGAAAGCAAACTCACGTCACATGCTTTTGATACGTGTTGCGCCATTTACACGAGACAGTCAGGTACCCCGAGCAGTCTGTAAACGAGTAACAAGTAAAACTATGATCATGTCCCTGCCACGATCATAGTTTATGCAGCCCCGGCTGAAGCAGTGGTGAAACAGTGAAACTGCGGGAGATCAAATGCGTGCAGAAATTAATTTTCCTACACGTATAGCACTGTAAGATTGACAATGGCTCTATCGCGGTTTACAAAAAACAGGAAAATAAAGCTTTAAAGCACCATAAATCATGCTAGCAATTGAAAGACAGTAAGCTTTTTTAAGAGGGTCGACAGCTGGGCTAGTTGACACGAATGCATCGGTGCAAGCATTACACACGACAGAACGATTCGCTTATTCATTCCACCGATGAGCGTGACGCGGCTGAGTGCTATCAGCGTTTGTGGCGAAAAAAGTAAGCGAAAGAAAAAAGAGAGGGACAGAAAGAGCGCCACTGACAGCTGTGCCAACTAGCCCAACATGGTACTTCGCTACACTTCACTTCTAGAGTAAGCCCCTCTTGAGTTCCCTCTTCCAAGCTCCCAGCATCGACATTTAGTGAGTTTTGGTGCTGTTTCTGTCTCTCCCTTCTTTCTTATAATGTATTCTTTGGAGCAAAAACATTGACAGCTATGCACCAACTAGCCCGACATCGTATACTGTACGTGGCTGAGTGCCACCCAATCACGCTGTATGAACAACGACGCCGCAGACGAGGTTCCCACAGCGTGATCCGTTGAGGTCCAGTCGTGTCACAACTCGCCCGCGAACTGAGTCAGCGTTGTGGCTGGTCGTCTGCATCCAGCTTAACCAACCGTTTCTTCAAACTGTTGGAGCTACAGGGCAATACTCTACTTTGGATAAGCAAAGTTCTTTATTTACCATCGATAGTCAGTCAATCATCCTAACAGCGTAAATTTAACGTTTGGTCGCGTGGGCACTGGTAGTGTATCAAACTGCCATAGTGTGCTTATTACATTTTTATTTGTCAAAACAGAAAAGTAGGATAAACACACAACGCCAATCTCCAAATGCAATACAACTTTCTTGAATGTATGTGTAAGCGTCTCGCAATACATTCGTTACTTCCTTGCTAAAGAATAAATTAATAAAACTGCAACAACGTATGAAACCGGAGGAAAGGTGAAGACGCTGGAGAAGGTCAGTGCCGCTCTTCGCACAAAAAGTAAAAATGTAAAACTGCGAGCTATCACCAGATGCCGTGTGATTACGCAGGTGTGATGAAAGATTTCTCAAATTTTAATCCCATATCCGGCTGCCTGAACCGTAATATAAGCTTTGGACAGTTTTTTTTTCCCCCGATAATTACGCAGGGGCTTCTCACGAGCGCTTTTACAATATTTTTTTATAAAGTTCTGTAGTCGACAGCCGCCACTACACCGTTCGAAAGTGACAGAGAAAAAAGAAATCGTTTTTTATTCATGTTATATGTAACTGTCTCGTTTCATCCATGTTGAAACCGTTCTAAAGTGCCTCTTTGGAAAGTCTTAACAATGATGTGATAATATAGCACCTTTCGCATGTGTTTTGCGTGCGTGAGTGTCAAAATGGCGGGAAGGTTAAGAATAGGCTGAACTTTTCTTTACAGTTCTAACAAAATGACTTTAACGATCGTGAATTAGTCGTCCCAGCAACTACACGCTGTGTAATAGCGCTGATGTGCACAAACGTAGCCTTAAGAAAAGGCGATCTCAAGGGCATTGCAATACGACCCAAGTGTCAACCGGCGTGACGCCGCTATCAGGAAGCAGATTCGTTCTTTAAGCAATCCGTTAATGCCGCGAGTTGCATTAGCACACGAAAGACTCGGAGATTATTTATACGTGCCCCAAGTGGTAGAGAGAATCGGTCCTCCACGATATGGTGTTTCTATACTTACGTAGTCATGCTTCGTTCGCTTTACGAAACAAAAAATAAATAAATAAGCGGCAGCCTGTGTTGTTCTACAAAGGAAGTAAGTGTTGACTGTGCGTGCTTCGCTGCCGTTACGTCGCCTTTACTAAGCTCGCTCGCCCATTTTTTTTGTACAAGAGCTCCACTCCTGACAGATGAAGCGATGCTCGGAAGGCAAACACGGATGATATTTCCTGATGGACGGAAGTACACAAAAGGAGTCAGCTCGCTCCATTCGGCAGACACGCTTCCTCGTAAGACGCATGTTGTATAGGTGGAAAGCTCGTAAGAAGATTCCCAAAGGAAGTGGTGCGCTCTCCCCCATTTCCTTCTTTTTTTCTTCTATGTGTTCTTTCCTGCATTTGCCCCAGCAAGATTACTTCCGTAGATCTCAGCCCTGCACTTTGGCACGGACGCCAGCGCCGTGTAAAATTCACGGCACGCTTATGGCTTCAAACTCGCTAGGATGTTTGAATTCGCAAGCATTTTCGCGGAGCTTGGAACTAAGCCGTGAACACTTTCTTAGTGCAGTACGTTAATGCTGCCTTTCGAGAAATAATGTCACATCAGTATACTGTTAGTGCTGTGTGTTTGTATATCCAGTAAACCTTTCTGTTGCGTTACAATTCCTCACAATTGCACCAGGCAATGAACGGCGCCTCGACTTTACCCAGGCAAGTAAAATATCAATCCCTCGTATAAGTGCGGCTTCGCCCACACACTACAAGAACTTTTTCTTTTTCAGGACCGCGCTTATTTGACTTCGTTTCGAGTGGCTGCATGAATCATTTAGGCGCAAGCGGGAAAGCGGCGCGATTCCCGGAGTGGGGCGCACTCTAAAGAAGTAAAATATTCAGCTCTTTTATGCGCTCCACGCTGCTGCAGGTTTTCGCGCCTTCGGAGCGCTCCGCTTGCTGGAGTCCGGTGACCTCGAGTGGCGTAAGCGCCTGCTGCACGTGCGGTGAGGTCGGCAGTCAGAATACGCCTTTTCCGACTCTCTGCCATTTATAAAGCATAATGCGCAAGAAACAAGAGGCCTAGCACGACGAGCAGCACAGGTATACGTAGGCGAGCAGCGCCGTTCGACGTTGGAAACCCTTTTCCAAACTGAAGTGCCAAAATCGAGTCTGTTTAGGCGCACGTTCACGTTCTACCTTAACAGCTATTGCTGTTTCTTATTTTCTGAGTCAAGGAAATTACCAGAAACAACACGCTGTGGAACGGGCTTTTGGCGAGGTTAGGGCAGGAAAACATGCCCAAGTGTGCACGCATCCACAGAGAGAGAGAGCTTAAACGACACTATGCGAAGAAGAAAAAGCGAAAATCGTGAATTGCTGCGCGGTTTTGGCGGAAACCTACTGAGCAGAGGCAATCCCGTGGATACGGCAGCCACAAAGTGTTTATCCCAGTACTTTGAGTTCTGTAGCGGCGGTGCTAACGTTTCTTTTTTTTTCTCGGCAGCGCAGTGCTCAATTACGCTGAATTTCCCAGCGCTCCAACATATGCATCCTGTACTGTCTCTAATCATTGGCTCTTAGACGTCAGGCTCCGAATAACTGGCTCTCAAAATATACACAGGATGAAGGGTAGTTGCGCATCTGTATTTCCAGATATTTCCACCATGATTAGATTACCACCAATTCATTCTCCAATTAAAGCTTGTTGAACTTCGCACACAAGAAAATATAACTGCCAACAACGGAGAGCGGGAATATGAAAAGGCGCACAAAGACGAGAGGGTTGGAAAGGTAACTTAACAAAGTGAACGTCAGTCGGGGCCCATTGCAAGTCTTAGAAAATGCCGTTGCGCGGGGATTCTGTCTCTTTGTTAAATAAATATACCGAAAATGCCTGTGCTTCTATCACTTAATACTGGTCATAGAGTTTAATTTCTCAAAGTCAATGTAACATACTAGTCAACCCACGTAAGCACGAGAGCTTGCGTGCGGCGCTGCATAGTACTGTAGGGGGTTATTGTCTTGGCCTATCACACGTTCCGGATATTTCTCGCATCCGCTGGCATCATGTGCCTTCTTAGAACAGCCACAGCGTTGAAACAAGCTACATTTTGACGCCTGTTTCATTGTCCAACGTGCATTAGAATACCTCAACACGCCCAATTTACAAAACGAAGGTGGGCATAAACCCGCACCCCACGAAGCCCGAATCAATATGAAGTCGCGAGAGAGACGTTGTCTTCGGAAAAAAACGAAAAAAAACCAACAGATGAAACGAACCGGACTAAAACACCGACCGTGTTGTGCAGTGAAGGCGAAACAAAGATGCCCCGCGGAACCTTTTGATTGTGTAGTTCAATTTTTTTCTCGCTTAAAACAAAACTTATTCTTTTAAAGCTTTCTAAATAAATTGGCACCAACGCATACTATACAACGTTTATTAGGCCATACTTTTACTTGGACTGCTACATCGTGAAGATGGAGTCACAAACTCAGACAGAACATTTTTTTTTCCATTTGGACATTTTTTTTCATTTTTCCATTTCATTCCAACAGAAAGCTTAAGCGTTATTTCTTCTCAATGTAATCTTATTATCCAGTATACCCACAACACATACCAAGCTACATGTTGTGAATATATTCCTCGTGGAACAATTAATTTTTTCTCGAAGAAATGTTCAATATGCGGCAATTGTTGATTTTCTCTCATGACTAAGATAGTGTAAATTAGAAGAAAAATGAAAAAAACTACAATAGTCACGAAAGAGTGCCGCCTGCTGAATACAATAACAAAATGTAGCGGTAATAGGCCACAGCAATAATTTTGTAGAATTTTTTTCTCGCCGACATAGTCACACTTGTATGCGCAATAACTTCGAAGTGCCCGCACGGCATAAAAAAAAAAGTTTAACCCTGAACAATTCTGTGGTATAATTAGTTTCCACATTGAGGTAAAGCAGTATGATGTATTTCATCTGAATCGAAGATGGTCGAAAAAAGACCTAGCACCCTTGAGATGGAATGACCTCTCTCTCTCTCTCTCTCTCTACATATATATATATATATATATATATATATATATATACCTTTTAATTACCAAATTACTAGTGCTAAGGCTATGAGTTATGCAGAATGTATGTAGCTTCATTGCATCTCGGCTCCAATTACACTATTGGGACACATACTTTCACGTTATACATTGCAAGTTAGGTAGTGAAATTTTTCTTAGTTAACATCATTGAGCGATTTGTCTTGCATGCTGTGTCTGCATCTTCAAGTAAGCCAGCTGACTCGACGGAATTACGACGTTAACATTATATTAATTAAAACAAATTACTCCGTATGTGTGACATAATAATAATAATAATAATAATAATAATAATAATAATAATAATAAGCAGCAGCAGCCTGCTTACGCCCACTGCAGGGCAAAGGCCTCTCCCATACTTCTCCAACTATCCCGGTAATGTGCTAATTGTGGCCATGTTGTCCCTGCAAACTTCTTAATATCATCCGCCCACCTAACTTTCTGCCGCCCCCTGCTACGCTTCCCTTCTCTTGGAATCCAGTCCGCAACCCTTAATGGCCATCGGTTACCTACCCTCCTCATTACATGTCCTGCCCATGCCCCCATTTCTTTTTCTTGATTTCAACTAAGATGTCATTAACTCGCGTTTGTTCCCTCACCCAATCTGCTCTTTTCTTATCCCTTAACGTTACACCCATCATTCTTCTTTCCATAGCTCGTTGCGTAGTCCTCAATTTAAGCAAAACCCTTTTCGTAAGCCTCCAGGTTTTTGCCCTGTAGGTGAGTACTGGTAAGAGACAGGTGTTATAAACTTTTCCCTTGAGGGATAATGGCAACCTGCTGTTCATGATATGAAAATGCCTGCCAAACGCACCCCAGCCCATTCTTATTCTTCTGATTATTTCAGTCTCATGATCCGGATCCGCGGTCACTACCTTCCTTAAGTAGATGTATTCTCTTGCCACATCCAGCGCCTCGCTACCTGTCGTAAACTGCTGTTCTCTTCCGAGACTGTTAAACATTACTTTAATTTTCTGCAGATTAATTTTTTAGACCTGCCCTTCCGCTTTGCCTCTCCAGGTCAGTGAGCATGCATTGCAATGGGTCCCCTGAGTTACTAAGCAAGGCAATAGCATCAGTGAATCGCAAGTTACTAAGGAATTCTCCATTAAGTCTTATCCCCAATTCTTCCCAATCCAGCTCTCTGAATATCTCCTGTAAACACGTTGTGAATAGCATTGGAGAGGTCCTAGCTCCCTGCCTGACGCCTTTCTTTATTGGGATTTTGGTGCTTTCTTTATGGCGGACTACGGTGGCTGTGGAGGCGCTATAGATATCTTTCAGTATTTTTACATACGGCTTGTCTACACCCTGATTCCGTAATGCCTCCATGACTGCTGAGGTTTCGACTGAATCAAACGCTTTCTCGTAATCAAGGAAAGCTACATATAAGGGTTGGTTATATACCGCACATTTTTCCATCACCTGATTGAGAAATGTGCGGAATATAATCAACATACATACATACGTACGTACATACATACATACATACATACATACATACATACATACATACATACATACATACATACATACGTACGTACATACATACATACATACATACATACATACATACATACATACATACATACGTACGTACGTACGTACGTACATACATACATACATACATACATACATACATACATACATACATACATACATACATACATACATACATACATACATACATACATACATACATACATACATACATACATACATACATACATACATACATACATACATACATACATACATACATACATACATACATACATACATACATACATACATACAAACTGCGATGTGTGGGCAAGATCAAAAGAAAGCTATTGCTGTAAAAGCGCTTGCAGCTCATCCACGGACCTACGGCTGAAAGAGGTGGAGCACGCCGTTTTAACTATCGGGATCGCAACGGCGGGCCCCGTCGGTTATTCCAAATATTGCGAGTACGTCTGGTATAATCGATTTCAGCGATCATACCAGACGTACTCCCAATGCACTCGCGTATGATCGCTGAAAGCAAGCCATGTTTCAACTTTGAGCATATAAATGAGTGCAGCGCAAGCGAAATTCCCAGATAAATAAGTTCGGTAGTTTTAGCACGATGACGAGCATTAGAGAATTAGGGAGCTTTAGGGCACATTTGGAGCTGGGAGATAAGTAAGTGCTTTGACAGCGACCTGGAAATGGACAAAATATATTGCCGCCGAGCCGACTATTTTTCTAAATATTACACACGAACTAAATAGCGGCATTTTTCGCATTAAGAGAACGGGATCATGCTGCGCACTAGCATTTCGTACATACATTGAGAATGTAAAGCTTTTTTTTTTTTATGGCCAAAGAAAACGCTGCTGTTACATTTTGTCCTGTATACACTATCATGTAAAACGAATAACGCTAACGGGAAGCTAGACAGGAACCAGTTTGGTGCAGTGTTTACTACTCGAATTACTCTGAATATAGGGAAGAATGGCGCCCAGAAAAGCACTTATGGGCGAGGCTACCGAACGTGTCTGCATTGCAATCAACAGAAGATTAACACCCTACTGAACCCTTCTGCTACGCACGATTATATTCAAACGCGTGTTTACCCGCAGTGGTTGCTCAGTGGCTATGGTGTTGGGCTGCTGAGCACGAGGTCGCGGGATCGAATCCCGGCCACGGCGGCCGCATTTCGATGGGGGCGAAACGCGAAAACACCCGTGTACTTAGATTTTGGTGCACGTTAAAGAACCCCAGGTGGTCGAAATTTCCGGAGTCCCCCACTACGGCGTGCCTCATAATCAGAAAGTGGTTTTAGCACGTAAAACCCCCCAATTTAAAAAAAAAAACGCGTGTTTACTGCCAGTTTGTGTTTTTGTCAACCTGCCAAGCACGGGAGTTTTTCAGTTAAAACGGACGTTCCGCAAGAAGCCGAACAATAAGTCTGGCTCGCTAGCTGACAAAACAAGTGACTAATAGGCAGATATTACTGAATTTGCGGAAAGAGGGTTGTGTTTTCCTTAACACACTTTTCCGATGAAAACGCTTTATTATTCCCGTACTTTCTCTCTGAATGAAACGCACGGCGTAACCAAATCATGGGTGTGCCTCAGCGCGTCTCAATACGTTTAGTAGCATAGGAATAGTTTTCATTTGCCGGACTCCTTTGTTGAAAATATGTCCGCCACGAACGAAGACTTGCGGCAAATTTCTTACGGACAATTGACGAATATACGAGGAGTGTTTCGCACAGTTTGCGACATGCGCGGGCGCAAATAATGCACAACGCAAATAATAATAATAATAATAATAATAATAATAATAATAATAATAATAATAATAATAATAAGCGATGGTGTTTGCTCTCCTGCTGCGCTGTTTCGAAAGTATCTTTTCCAGCCTTCGCTGCGACGCCCGTTATTGCTGCCGCATGCACACCCAGCACTTTTTACCAGCATTGAGCAGCCAGCGCCTCCTCCGAGAATAGCCGCACTCGCCGCGACCTTTTTTGGATTTCCAGACTGGCTTCTCTTGCTTGCCTGAATGCCCTCATTGCGCGAAGCTCGAACGTGTTTTCATAGAAAAAGGTGGGGCAGACCCGCGGGTTTTCAGAGATTCGTCCTAAAAAAAAAAAAAAAAACTCGATCCGGGCACTTAATTCTAAAGCACACGTGCTCACGGTGAACAAAACAGTCTCTGAGAACAGCGGGCCGCCCCAACAAACCGTCAGCTACGTCACTGAGCATCCAACAAGAACAAGAAGGCGGGGGAGAACCGCCAGCGGGCCGGAGTTTCAGCACCACGCGGCCGGCGTAGAGGTCGTCCGACACGGCGGAATTTAATTACGGCCGTAACTCGAGCTCCGCGAGGGAGAACATTGCCGCCGCCGCCACCGCACGCATCGCCAGAACGGAGCCTGCTTCCGGCCCCGCCCCCCCCCTCCCCCCATCATGGCGCGGCGCGCGTGATGCGGCGGCTGGCACGCGGGACGACACTTCGATTGCTAACTCGACGCGAGCGCCGTAATTGCGATACTACTCACCTCTCGCGCACACAGCGCACGGAACGGCGTTCGTGCTCGGACTGACCCCGTCTGGAAAGAAAGAAAGAAAGAAAGGAAGAAAGAAAGATCTCGATTACCGAAACACGGTTTGTCCGTCTGAAGAACAACTCTGCATGCGTAGTGGTGGCATCAGCGTGATCGACTGTTTGAAAGATCTATAACTGTGACGGGACTTGAGAACTTTACTCAACGTCATATCTCACTGGGTATAGCCTGTCATAAGAAGCTAACAAACAATTACACCAAGAACAACATAGGGAAAATTACGATGAATTATAGGAAAGTGCATGAAAAAACAACTTGCCGCAGGTGGGGAACGATCCCACAACCATCACACAACCTCAATTAGTAGAGCATCGCACGCGAAATGCGAAGGTTGTGGGATAGTTCCCCACCTGCGGCAAGTTTTTTCATCCACTTTCATTTCCATTAATTTATCGTTTCTTTATTTCATTTATTAAGCACAAGTAATTTCCCCTATGTTCTCCTTGGTGTAATTCTTTGTTGGCTTGTTATGATATTACTAATGAAAATCGGGCCCCTCGGTTAACCCCCTTTCTTCTCGTTGATTACATAAGGAGGGTCTCGAATCCGGCAACACTGATGCCTTCAGGTAGCATGTGTGGGTTTATTGACCGGTTGCCTTCACCCCAAATGATCACGTTCTCGTGACGCCTGTGCCAGAAAGGATGTTCCACATCCACCGCCAAGGTTTCTCAGTGGTGGCGCTGGCTAACACTCCCAGGGTTCTACTAGAAAACATAAATATCCAAGAAAGTGGATGGGGAAACGGTGCCGCGGTAGCTCAATTGGTAGAGCATCGCACGCGAAAGGAGAAGGTTGTAAAATCGTACCCCACCTGCGGCAAGTTGTTTCTTCATCCACTTTCATTTCCATTAATTCATCGTTTCCCTATTTCATTTCATAAGCACAAGTAATTTCCCCTATGTTTTCCTTGGTGTCATTAATTGTTGGCTTCTTATGATATGACTAATAAAAATCGGACCCCTCGGTTAACCCGCTTTCTTCTGGTATAGTCTGTGGTCTTTATGCATCCGCTGAAAAAGCTTTGAGAATGTCAGTTTGTTCATTTTTCATCGCCCTTGAGGATTGTACGGCATTGAGTAACTTTCTGCCTTGAACCTGGCTACCATTCTCGAAAATTCTTCGCAAACAACATCAACAACAAGACTAGTCTGTGCGAGCTTTCGTTTCTTTCTCCGCGGCGTGCCTTGCGTTGTATTTTTTCAATCAGCGCAGAAAACGACGGGCACACAAAACGAAAGGACACAGGATCAGCTCTGTCTCGGGGGAACGCTGTCTTGCGTTGCAATTCAAGCGTTTCCAAAGCATAGGCATTCAATATTTGCATGCAAACACAAAACATGTTTCGTCGAAAAGTCAAACGCAGGTCACCGTATTTTTAATGCCATCTCTTATACGAATAGTTGCCGTCTGCGATGCACCGCTCGCGCTGCGACTTGGCCATGCATAAGAGGGCAGCGAAGGTGAAAGATAAATGGTGAGCATTCCTAGGCCCGCATAAGCATTGCGTTCGGGAGTATATGCGCGTGTTCTTGGCTACATCCAGACCGCATGCGTGTACTTTGCGATCTACCTTGTGGCCTGATGCATCCGTCACACAGAGGCCGCAACGCGCAAAATGCCGAACTGAGCATAGTGAAGGTTTCTCATGCGTTCTGAATTGGCTAACGCTTATCACCACCGCTGGAAGAGTGCCACTTTCTCCGTGAACTCGTGAGTATTGAACAGAATATTGCCTGCAAGCGACGAGAACTGGGACGAAATAAAATAAACCATTAAGGATAACCTTGGCGGTGATCAAAGGGTATTGGCCTCGAGCTCCACTACTGGAAAAGCCACTCTGACGAAGGCCGGACAACCAACCAAACGTCACGTACGTTAGTAAAATAAAGAGAGAGAGAAAAAAAACGTGCATCCGAGAGTTCGTAGCCGAGTCCGAAGCCTAAACAACACAAAGGCTGCTGGCCCCTGACAAAGTAAAAGTAAACTGACGTTTAAGAAACGTTAATTGTTTTAGAGTGTATCAGCGACCAGAGGAGCCTTAGCGTTCTTCTTAAAGATATGCTACCTGACCAGACGAGTTTTCGTCGGTCGAACCTCTTGTGTTTTTATTGTTATAGACAGGGTGTTTTTTTAGCTGCACCAAATTTTTAAAGTTAGGAAAATATAAATTACGGCAACGTTAGGTTTACCGTTCGAGTGTTCGGATAGGCAGCCTTTAGACACAGAGAAATTGCCGCACGTGCGTGCGTAAATAGTGAAGTTACGGCAATTAGCTTTCTAATTATCGACAGTAGGTGACTACAGCAAATGAGTACTTTGGGGTCCGCCCTCGACACTACCTATCCCAACGATTAAATATTGAATAGCGGATTTCATGTGGGAGCTACGCGAACAATTAGTTCCCCTTGGCAGGCTCCTTGAAACAGGAACTGGCGGAAAAAAGAGCGTCTGTGTCGTCGATGTCGCCGCCCTCCCGCCTCTCGTCACGTCTCCGAGGTCCACCACCGATCCGGCCCCACGAACGGCTTGCGTTATCTCCTCGCTGCCTACGGCGTTGGCCTAGCGCTTTTACTTCGTCATTCCGTTGGGCGCCCCGTGTCCACTTCCACCGGCGAAATGCAGTTTCAGGGACCCAAGGGAATGACGAAGTAAATTTGACGCCCCGCTGGCACTGAAGCGCTATAGGCCAACGCCGCAGACAGCAAGGAGATAACGCAAGCCGTTCGTGGGGCCGGATCGGTGGTGGACCTCGGAGACGTGACGAGAGGCGGGAGGGCGGCGACATCGACGACACAGACGCTCTTTTTTCCGCCAGTTCCTGTTTC
The DNA here is from genome assembly GCF_050947875.1 of Dermacentor variabilis. NCBI lineage: Eukaryota > Metazoa > Arthropoda > Arachnida > Ixodida > Ixodidae > Dermacentor > Dermacentor variabilis. The sequence goes on from NC_134568.1 coordinate 90,181,565, forward strand.
AAGGAGCCTGCCAAGGGGAACTAATTGTTCGCGTAGCTCCCACATGAAATCCGCTATTCAATATTTAATCGTTGGGATAGGTAGTGTCGAGGGCGGACCCCAAAGTACTCATTTGCTGTAGTCACCTACTGTCGATAATTAGAAAGCTAATCGCCGTAACTTCACTATTTACGCACGCACGTGCGGCAATTTCTCTGTATCTAGAGGCTGCCTATCCGAACACTCGAATGGTAAACATAACGTCACCGTAAATTATATTTTTCTAATTTCAAAAATTTGGTGCAGCTAAAAAAAAAGAACACCCTGTATATATATTTGCTGTGGGACTGGCCGCTCGAGGCACGTTGCGTGTATTCGCGGGCTTCTTTCAGGCTCGGAAAAACACTTTTATGTAGCACGTATTGAGCAACAAAAAGCTATATTTGTGCTTTATTTATTTGAACTATATTTGAACTATATTTGAGAAAGGTATTACAATATTTGAGTTGTTTAATTCATTAAGAACAATGTTGTGATTAGGCGGAACGCAAAAGATAACTTGAGTATCTCCAAGCAACGGCAAACAACATAACCTTGGTTCTCTCCAGCTACGTCGCATTCGCATATCTTTTAAATCTTGGTGCATGATACTTGGAACGCCCTGTATCTATATACTAAGATCATAAGTAGCCAACAAACAGTGACACAAACAACAGGATAGGGGAAATTATTTTTAGTTTTTAATTGAATTAAGGAACTGATACACAAATTGAAATGAAAGTGCATGAAAAAAACAACTGACTGCAGGCGGGACAGGAACCCACGTGCTTGCATTACGCGTGCTACGCTCTTACCAATCGAGCTACCGCAGTTCTTGGGATGCGGTGTTCAATAAATTGAAAGAAGCGCCGGCGCACGCAGAAAACAAAAACAGACATTTTATTTCGGCGTTTCGGTCGGGTTCCGCCCTTCATCGAAAGTGCGATTGCAAGCACACAGGGCCCAGTTTATACAGTTTCTCTGTAAGGATGAAGCATATTAATAACAAAAAAGAAAACGAATCCCAACATGCGAACATCAGCTTTTGTCCACACACGCAAAAAAGAAGCATAGCTAGCTTATAACATACATCACAACCGCACCTTCCGTCTGTCATCTATAGAGTTTAATACTCGTTTTTATTATCATCTCGTGGCGGAAGACTCTAAACGTACCGAGGAGTCGGCAGGGCTCATAACTGCTCTTCACAGTAATTGAGTTAGGGAAATGAAACGTTTTTCTTCAATCCTCTTCTTCGCCTTCTCCTTTGGTCAGGTTCATTAAAGCCATAGCGACTTCTTGGAAGAGCAAGAACACGCGAGCCTGGCTTTCTGCTTCGCATAATAATTATTTTCCTGGCTTTAACTGCCGACGATTTGCGGTTGCAGCGGTAGTAACTTACGAAGTAATAAACTTTATTATAATTCCTGTTTATTTTTTTTTATTTTTTTTGTAAGCGGTCCAGATCCCGCGAGTACGAGTAAATGACGTCGCGCCCTTGAGGCGGTCTCGGGCTCATCGCTGGATGCAGCGAAGCATTTTGCTTTGCCCCACAGAAGAAGCGACTGACGGACACGCGAGACGCAAAGCGACAAACCGGCATGACACCCAAAGTATCCCGCTCAAATACATATATTCACGTCCCTCAAGTCTTTCAATTCGTCTCGAGAGCATCGGTACACGAATTTCACGCTCTTTCAAGCGCTCGTTTGGCTACGGAAAGCCGACTTTTGTATTATTTTTTATTATTATTATTATTTCATATATATAGCAATAGATGCCCATTAAGCCAGTCACAGCAGCCAGGCAAACTATGCAGCGAAGTTGGGCGCGTGAGATACAGGCACAATGTGGATTTCATTTCAGCGACCACCACAAAAGCAGCGGTTGGAGAAAAGGTTGACTCAAGATAAAGTATTTTCAAAAGCGAAGCTTTTCCTTGCCAACCTCGCCGGGTTTCGTGAGCGTGGGCGCTGGGGCCCGGCTGTTCCCTTGCCGAACAGGCCAGCCAATCATAGAGGAGCACGTGCGCTGCGCGCGCCGCTGGGTTCCTTGAAGCAACACGAGATGGCGCTCGCCTCAGCGCATCAGCGGGAAAAAAGAAATTGATGGACGGGAAGAAATTGCAAATAATAAACAATTAGTGGAATGCCTAAATGCATGACACTGAGCGTTTCGAGAAGTACGCTTCTTTCCGTCCCCTTTTCCCTTTCCCCAGTGTAGGGTAGCCAACCGGGCTCAGTCCTGGTTAACCTCCCTGCCTTTGCTTTATCATTTGCTCTCTCACGCCGAAATTATCCTGGTAGGTGACATGAATGCCCACGTACAGGGTGTATACAGTAATGTCTCGTTAATATGGACGCCTCCGTTCCCCAGAAAACTCATCCATAATGTGAGTCGCCCATAATAACAAATCAAGGTAAAAAACATACACATTAAGGAATAACCGCTCCATAAAAAGACTCGGTTTATTCAGCCAACAAAAAAATAAACGAGGAGATGTGGGTTTGCACTGACGCCTTCGATCCCACTGTAGTGTCCAGAGAAGCGCAACACATTGGCTGCTTGAAGTGGGCGTTCTCCGTGTTCCTCCTGTTAAAGGTATGCGATAGCCGTGTCCAAGCCAGTCTCGTAAGCCAGTCTCATCCAAGTTGTACATAGCATCTGGAGAATACTGAGCAAGAAATTCCGCGAGATGTTTCCGAGCACTTGCAACGGCGGCTGTACCCACGCTGCCTTGAAATTCCGTGCCTTGTCCTAAACCTGCTGAGCCAGTCCATTGAGTAGTTCAGGTCATGAATGTCTCCATAAAGACGTAAAGGTTGCATTAAAATAAAGTCACTGAAGAGAGAACACTTATTTTAGGTGTTTAATAAGATAAATTCGAACTCACTCACCCATCATTGCACCGAACTCTTTCGCTTTTTCTTGCAGCATCTCGTCGCTCATGGTAGCGCCTCCGAAACGCATTTCCGCGAATCACATTGAGGGCCTCCTCCAGTTGTTCAAACTTCGGGCGATACTGCCGGCAGCAACTCGAGCTTGGTGTTGGCACACTCATCCATTTTTCTGATTATTTCAAAATTGCGTGCACCGTCGACTTCACCAGATCAATGCCAAGGTTTTTAAAGCGAAGCTTTCTATGTCTCACTGATTCGTCCGTGAGCGCCGAAAACGCATTGCAGGAAAGCGAATTTCCCCATATGCGTAGAACCCTACATTTTGCATTCGCAGTACCGCGCCAGCATCGACTGGCCGGCCGATCAGTGCCTGATAACTGCGCGAAGCGACGAGCTCAGCAAGAGTAGCACCCGTGCACGAAGTTCAGCGGAAGCGCAAGTTGTGTCTGCTAGGCATGACACCACCGCTGTCGCGATTAATTGAGCTTCCTTGCTTATCGGGGACAGCAAGTGCGCGTGAACATACTCGTCTTAGGATCTGCAAGAAAAAACCAAAGCCCCTTTCTTAGAGAAAGATGGTTGAACGCCACGCTACCCAGACGAGATCTATATATTTGCATTGCATTACGCGCGTCACGCAACGCATTCCTGGCCGTCACCATGGGTAGGCCGCGGGAGCAGCGCACGGCAGAAGGGGCTAGAATAGCAGCTTGGGGGGGGCTTGTTGGTTATCCATCCTGGTGTTAACAGCGCAAAACGTAGGTGGGACACGAGACGAGAAGACGACACCACAAGCGCTGACTTTCAACAACCTTGTTGCTGCCGTACGCGAAGATAAGCGCGAGTGCAATCGTGCCCGTAAGGCCGATCTTGTGGGAGGCACTAGTGCAGTCGAATGCCTACTGGTCTTTTAAAGACTTACCATCGAATGTTCTAGCGTTATCGCTGGTCGTCGCGTCAGTTCTAGAATGTACCCGATACGCGCGTCGTGCAGGCAATCTGATCCCGTGTCCATAATAACGAGGCAAAAATGCCTGCATTTACCCGTTTCGTCCCCAAAATAGCCGTCCATAGTCCGGACTGCGCATTTCTACATTAGCGGGGCAGAATTGCAGGGCGAGAGACCGGTCGCCGAAAACTTCGTCCATATTGCGGGATTTCCATATTAACGGAGTCCATATTAACGAGACATGACTGTAGACTGTTATGCCGACAACAACGGGAAACTAATGCCAGATCTCTGTGAGCAACGTAACCTCGTTATCGTGAATGCGGGGCCTAAATGTGATGCCCAGATCACATGGGAAGTCGGAAATAGGCAATCGACCATTCACTACTGCCTGATGACAGAAGGAAAGTATGATGAGTTGAGAGAAATGGTCACTGACGAGGAAGGGTATAGAAACATAGGGAGCGACCATAAACGCATCATTTTGGATATAGAATATGTAGTTGAATAAGAGAGCAAGGAGCGAAGAACGGCCAGTCTAAATTTGAACGCTGAACAAATGACAAATATTGTCACAAGAGTCGAGAAAAAACTTGGCAAATGGTCCAACAAAAAGTGGGAAATAGTGAGCTTCTAAGTGTAATGACAAGAGAAATGAAGAAAAAGAAGCAACAAGCTTTTTTTTTTCAAGGAAGAAGGAAACCGAAGAGCTGGTGGAACGGGGAGATACTGAAGCGATGGATAAACGACAGAAAGCGTCACGATAGCATAGGCAGGCAAAAAAAAAAAAAAAAAAGCGCAGTTGCCGTAGGATGAAGTAGACAGAAGATGGGAAATACAGCGGGAGAAAGAAAACTGTGGTTCAAATACTAGTTCAAGCAAATATGAAAGGTGCAAGTGAACGTTGGTTGTCAGAACTATGGGAGAAAAAGAAGGCCCCACCTCGAATATTTTGGAACCACCATAACTTGATAGGCCGAAATTCTGGAACACCACAACAACATATCCTATACGAAGATGGAAACAAACTCGAAGGGGATGCGGCATTAAATTACATCCGAAAAATAACAGCCGAATCATTTCAAGGCAATGGCAAGGTAGTTTCGGAGAGAAAGAGCAGGAACGAGAACCAGATAGAAAAGCAGCTGGTGGTGAAAATATTCAGCTGGAAGAAAGCTGAAGAGAAAACTCCGAAACACACAGCCACAGGGTTAGACAATGTTCCCGTAAACTGGTCATTGAAATAGGACCAAAAAGTAAGGAATCTCTGTTGAAAGCAGTAGAAAAACAATCTTGCAAGATGGGCGAATACCAGACAGTTGGCGACAAAGTAGAATTAATTTCATTTATAAAGGTAAGGGGGGAAAGATAGAGTTCACTCATATAAACCGCTGACCATTATATCGGTAATATACAGGTTATCAATGCAGGCGATTAAATTAAAACCACATGTATGAGCAGAACATAATGGAATATTGGGAGAACATGCAAATACCTTCAGAATCGGTAGACATATGGATGCTAACTTAAGTGTTCTTACTCAGTGTACTGAAGTATTCAAAGAACAAAGGAGACCATTGCATGTGGCTTTTCAAGACTTACCGGAGCTTATGACAACGTATACCGCAACATCTTGGGGGATATTCTGGAAGGGGGAGGCTTAGGAAACGATTGTATACGGTTTATGAGGGAAATTTACTAACGAAATAGCGTTTGTTTTGAATGGGAAGGGATGAGGAGCGAGGAGAAAGTTTATATCAACAAGGGACTGAGGCAGGGGTGCCCTCTATCGCCACTGCTGTTTATGATGTACATAGTGAGGATGGAAAGAGCGCTAGAGGAAAACAATATGAAGTTTAATATCTCATACAAACAGGCGGCTACAGTAGTACAGCAGCAGAGTCCAGGTTTGTCTTATGCGGACGACATTGGGTCGCTAGCTAACAAGTGATATGGAACGTCTGGCTAATATCTGTGGATATGAACGTGAGAATTTAGGATGGAAATTTAGCGTTAAAAAATAAGGTTTTATGGTATTCAATGAAAACAGTAAAGAGACAGTGTCAATCGAGGGCCAGGAAAAACCTCACGCAAAAGAATATAAATACCTTGGTGTCTGGATAAACAAAGGCTACAGATAATGGAAACACAGGAAAATGCAATAATAGAAAAGGGGAAGAGAACTGCGGCCTTAATAAACCCAGAGCACTATGGGGATACAAAAAGTACGAGGAGCTCCGGGCATGTGGAAAGGTGTAATGGTTCCAGGACTTTTGGAAATGCGATTGTTTGCTTGAAATCAGGGGTACAATCGGGCCTCGATGACAACCAATGATCAGTGGGACACCTCGCATTGGGCGCTCACCGGAAGACTACAAATGAAGCTGTGCAGGGTGATATGGGCTGGACACGTTTTAAAGTGAGGGACGGTCAGAGTAAAATTGATTTTGAAGAACGAATGAGGAATATGAAAGAAAATAAATGGGTTACGAGAATATTCAGGCATTTGTAAAGAAAACAAAACATTGACTCAAAGTGGAGGAAATAATCTAGGAATCTTACCAGCAAGTATGTAACCGGTACAGTAACTTACATGGAAACAAAGAACGCGAAGTGGAAAGTCAGTGAGGCTGAAATAATGTCATGGGTGGCGGCAATGGAAAGAAACCTGTTATGAGTCACTACTTAAGAGGAAAAAACGAAATCAGGACAAAAAAATTTATGAGAACTCAAAGGGAAGATCCTTACTTTTAGAAGCGAGATCAGGATGCCTTAGAACACCCACCTATAAAGCGAGATATAATAAGGAAGAGGAAGCATGTGCTTGCTGCGGTAAAGCTATGGAACGATTGAACATGTTTTATTAGAATGTGAAGATATTCACCCAGCTGTCGGTTTAGGTTCGTCTGGCCTCCTTGAAGTCCTTGGGTTTAGGGATAGCAGGGGAAAGTAAACATGTACGCATAGAGATTAGTAAGAGGTGATTGGATGTTTGGTGGCAGAAAAATGGGGAGACCACAAACAAAGGAGGCCTACAAAAATAAGTTCCCAGTAGTGGTTCAGAAAGTTTGATGTTCGAAATTCTTTGTCTGCGTTGTTTTCTCTTTTTTTTTCCCAATGACAGGTAGGACATTAGGCAAAATAAGAACAAAAACGTAGTGGCGCAACCCACAACCCGGTTTCAATGAAGACGCGCTTAGCATCCATCCATCCATCCACGGCGCCGGCCATGCGGGGGAAGAAACAAAACAGACCCAGAAAACGCGCCTTCGCGAATCCGTGGCAGCACGGCCGGTAATGATGAAGTAAACGCTTCTTGTAGATAGAATGAATTCGAATTGCACTACGTACATATGCGCATGCTCCCTCTGAAGCCATGATGCGTTCGAGGCGTCCGTGGTACTCGCCAGCAGTCAGAAACTCCTCTTAACAAAAGGCTCGGCATAACTGATGTGTGCACTCGTGTTTCGACTCTTTATGCACTCACACAAAGCTTCGCAGTAGATAGATTCCAACTCGTTGGACCTGCAGCAATTTTTGATATGAAAGCATCAAGCGACCCATTGGGCTAAACCGACGGCGTATGTGGAAGCGAAACGGCACCTAAATTCCCACTGGCTGCGACGCCAGGTTACGTGCACGCCTTGACGGAGCAGAGCGGGCGGGGGAACAACTACTACAGCGCTGGCGCGCCACCTTGTTGCGTGAGGGGAGAGGGCATCGCCGCGACGCCACGTCACTCTCGATCACTCTCGGAAGCCTGTGTTATCCGCGGTACTCGCCAGTAGTCATTATCCGTTCATTGTCCACGCAAGCTCTCGCCTCCGTTCAAACTACACCTCAGTAATCGCTAGAAATAAATTAATGTATAAAGAACAGAATCAGTATGAAAGGAAAGACGTTGGCAGTAGCGCGTTTTGAATCTACGACCCCGCGCTCAGATGCCGAGTGTTTTATGCTGGGCTTAACTAGCGCTTCTTTTAATGGTATTTATTAGAATGAGTGAAATGATGTATGTACTGGAACTACTTATAATCATATGAGCACCAGGTGGTCATAAGCGATCACAGGTATACGGACAGTACATACAAAGAAAATGTAACACAAAGCGACATCTTCCATCACAACAAAAACTTCTAAGAAGTTAAACACATAATCAAAATTTGATACATATCCGATCAGGAAGAATGGGCTACACCAGCGCTTCTTAGATAGTAGACCTGCGCGCTCTGCTTTATGACAACATGCTACTCGGAGCGAAATTTCCATTGAGAAGGCAACGTCTCCTAGATAGTGCAACGCCTCTGCCCTCGAATCTATGACGTAATGCTGCCGTGCCCGACTGCCATAGAATATAACGGTGATGTTATAACGCGAATGGAAACCGCGATGATTTTGACGTCACCACTTTCCTCACGTCAGTGGAAATTTCGGTCCACGTATCATGACGTCATAACGCAGAGTCCACAGGTCTGCTATGTATATAGGCGTTAGCCAAGCCCGACGTGACGAAAGCGGTGACGTCAAAACCATCGTGACTTACTCGGGAGCTTCCCCATTAGATTCTATTGCGATCGGGCAGGGTAGCATGACGTGAGTGATCCAAGTGCACCGGCGTTGTGCTATCTAGGAGGCGTTGGCCAAGCGTCTCAATGCGCTCGCTTGCCTGCGAGGAGTTCATGACTCGAAGGACCGCTCAGCGGCGTTCAATAGGACATTAATTCTTTCGTATTCACAATTCATAAGTGCTTAGAAGTCGTCGAATTTTTTTTTTTTTTTGTCTTTGCATTTTGTCTGAAAAAACGATGTTGCTCCAGTTAATTTCAGAGATATAGTAGAGGAAAGATTAATAGGTTAAAAAGCGCGATTTTCCTGTGGGGAGGGTACAAAACAGGAGAAAATGTGGAAAGAAGATACGAAAAGAACTGTCCGCCCACTCTGTGAGGCACCTGAATATATTCACAGCCTGTCGCGCCGTCCATATGCTTAAAGAAAGAGAAAGCAGCACTCTTCAAGAGCTACGAATGTAATTTTGATCACGAGTTTTATTTCTTTGCATTGTTAGCTGGTGCCCGCTTCCGTAATCGTGATTTGAAGCTTCGACTTCTTGAATGGGGAACTAGCTGAAAACAGCCGCCAGCTTCGCTTGGCCAGTACACTATAGCAAACGCGCGCCAAGCGGATTGCCGTTTCGTGGCGTATAGTGAGTTTGTGGGGTATAGGGCGTTTAGGGAGTATACGGAGTTTGAGTTAGGAAGGTTGCATCGTTGCATCTGTTTCATCGGTTGTACTGAAGCTGGTGGTCACATGGTATCACAAACCGCTGACGTGCTGGTCGGTCAGCGCGGTGCATTACTCGCACGTAACACTGTGATCATTTCGCCGAAAGCTCAACGTACTAGGCTCAACGTACGTATTCTGCGAGAAGCGAGACCAGAGGACGAAGCTTATACCGTGTCGAGTGGGAAGAAGCCAGGAGCCTCTGCTTTCTTCATGTCCTTCACGCTGTTTTTACCCCCTTCGCCTTGAACCGACCAGCCCAATTCAGCAGGTTACTGAGGGAGGAAGAAATGGCCGACGAGGCAGCAAGCGCCCAACTTTCGATGACACGGTCATGGCTGGTGTGGCTTGCGACCACCGCACTGGCCTGACTGACGTGGCGTCAGCGGTTTGAGATACCACGCGAACAGCACCGCTAGTTCATACGACGTCATGAGGGAACCTACTCCAACACCCTTTAAGCCAAGCTCTCCTTACCACCCGTCAAATAACTGCCTCTCCTATACGATTGATGTAATCGGTTACCGCCGTCACGTCTAATATTTGTGGCAGGGGATACGACATCACGTAGGTTATGCGGAAAACTCATGCGGAAACATCTCCAGCATATCATTAATGCTTGTTTCACTCTCTCTCATTTGCAATAATGTTCATGATGAGGACATAGATGAAAGCAAACAAAATAAATTGTTTTTCTATGTATAGGTCCTGTATTTCTTTCTAGTAATTCACTACCCGCTGGCCGTAATGCTTTCCCCTTAAATTTTCTTCCTATCACTCGTTCCGTGATGTCTTGTTTAGTATAAGCATTTGTTCTGAAGTTGCGGCACTCTAGAGTGTGTTTTCAAGCACGAGAGAAGCCCGCGAATACACGCGAAAATGCCGCGAGACTGGCCACTCGAGGCACTTTGCGTGTGTTCACGCGCTTCTTTGATGCTTGGTAAAACACTTTTACGTAGCACGTATTGAGCAACAGAAAGTTGTATCGAGAATTTTTCATGTTACCCTGCAATTTTCTCACTGCATCTAAATATAATAACCGAGAAGTTAAATAATTAATGAAGACTAATTATGTAATTAGGCGGAATGCTAAACAAAATGTCAGCATCTCCGAGCAACAGCAAACAACATTACCTTAGTTATGTCCAGATACGTGGCATTTGCATAACTTTAACGCTTGGCTCAAGTTACGTGGGACACCCGGTATAAGATAACAATATATAACATATGCCATACAAAACAAATTTGACTGAAATTTCTGGGAGTCTGGACACCAAGCAACATACCGTAACGTCAGCCAAGCTGGTAGAAGAAAAAGAATGAAGAAAAATACACGGTGGAAGATGCAATTATAAAACTTACGGTGTTCGTTCGTCACAAGCCTGACTACCGAACGTCTTATAACCATATTATGCACCGTTTTATTATTCTTCCATTTTTTTTATAACAGCTTGGGTAATGTTCGCGGGAACATTCTATATGGAAACTGTCACATTGAGCAAGACGGCTATATATATACATCAACAGAAAGAGTTCATATCTTATAAGATAACGGTGTAACATCAACACCCAAAAACAACATTAATATTTTTGTAAACAGGTCATGAAATGGATCCGCGTGCTACTTGGAAAGTGGGCAAATGTTTGTAAAATATGTCGATTTCATGTTCGTGTTCTTTGCAGGCCCGCAGAATACTGACCAAAGGAATCTTTCAGAGGCCAAAGGTAGAAACATGAAAAGGTCAGGCACCCTAGTCACTTTTCGCAGAACTCTTATACTGAACTTTTCTGTAATACTAATATTTATATACAGTCAACGAGAGCCGTCACAAGCTTGAATAAAAAGGTTACGTCAGCTCTATGCGTCTGCAGTCTAGGTCTTCCATGCCGAGCAAGGACTGAGAGCAAGGCTGCTCTTCACGGCCGACCAGCCTAATGGACCGATATCGCTGTATAGAGATAAATTTCTTCTGAACTCTATCTTTGTTATCTTTGTTAGACCGGTATTGTTCGAAAGGACAGCGGCATATTCCAGCAAAGGTTGGCAGAGGGATGTGTACTGCTTAGTTTCTGAACTCCCACGATATTCGACTTCCTGCGTCCAGGGTGCTCAGGCCGCGTTTAGTGATCTATGCATCGGGCAAGATGGTGAGCTTGGAATGAAAGATGGTGCCGAGGTCAGTAACTTCGCACTCCCATTTTCCCAGGTAGCAAGGGCAATAGAACTCATTTGCCCTGACACCACTTTTGTATTTCGGCTGTTTGACGTGAGTTCGTTTCCCATGCACCAGTCGGAAAAGGCGGATATGTCAAGTAGAATGCAGTCTCGAAGGTTGCGAATTTATTCGAATATATTTATGTCGTCCGCATAACGCGAGAACGACGATTTCTTAATGACTTTGGATACTTCATTTACAGACAGACAGAATTGAACCGGTCCTAAGACACAGCCTTGTGGCACACCACAGGTAGTTGTGTACGTGCTTGAGGAGTGTCCACTCGAGATGACACAGCGGTGTGGGGCTGGCAGTTAGTGCATTAAATATGCGGAAAGATTGCTTTCGTATAATTTTGGGAACAAGAGACCACTGACAACATCAAACGCCTTACTTAGGTCCTAGTAAAAAGTATCCAGTTTACGCCTGTTATCAATCGCTTCCGATGCGAAGGTCATAAAGGTGACGATGTTTGCGGTTGTTGAACGGCCCGGTATAAACCCATGTTGATTAAATATTAGGCTGTTCTGTATGCTGCATGAAATTAATGTATGCAGGACAGACTCAAAGATTTTCGAGACAGAGCAGAGGAGAGATATCAGTCTATAGTGGAAGGCACTTTTGTGTTTCCTTAGAGGCACCGGTCTCAATGAGACACTTTAGTCGAGTGTTGAATGTTGTGTTTTGTGTATGTCGTGTATCTGTGTTGTGAACTGTGCATGTCATTTTATTTTTCATCCTCTCCATCTAGAGTAGCCAGCTAGGCAAGCCGCCAGGCAAACTTTCCCAGGATCCACATCTGTTTTCAAGCCAGATACGTGGATGGGAATGATACGAGAGATTTTCCATGGCACAGGAAATGTTCGTGTTTTGAAACGGGTGTTGCATATGCGAGTTAGTACTGCTCCAAGCACGCCCTTTAACGATATAATTAGAACCAGAGGGATGTCATCAGGGCCACGTGACTGGGACGGTATTGGGCTGAGTATGTTTTTTGTGATAAGTTCCTCACTAATAGACGCAGTGCTTGACACATCACTCCCGAGCAGCGGACGGTCGCACGAAGAGGGCTCACCGACCTTGCTCAAAAGTGATCGAAAGTACTGGGCGAACGGATGTGAGACGTCCTGTATAGCTTCATGATTATTTCTTATCAAATAAATAGTGTAAATAAAATAGTAAGACTACGATAATAATAATAATAATAATAATAATAATAATAATAATAATAATAATAATAATAATAATAATAATAATACAACGCGGAATGAAATATAGTAGGAATAGCATCGTTACACATTCCCGTTCCCGTATTTCACTTGAGAGGGCTTGCATAGCTCAGGGCTCACAAGAACAACCAAAGGCAGTAATAAAACGCTTCTTACCGGTTGTTCCTGTTGCGGGATGCTTACCTTCAAGCATTTCTGATAAATAAAACTTGCAAGAAAGCGTCGAATCGCTTTAGCACAGCGCCTACGCTTCTTCGAGGCACCGCAACAATATTTAGCCACACCTTTTTCCCTTCTTTTTCCTTCCCGCAACTTCGGCAGAGTGTATACCCTGTCCGCTTCCAGTTCCTTGCTTCTTTGCTCCCAAGGGAAAATCGCGGCTTCCGCATTTCACTCACGGCAGCAGCAGCTGCTGTGCTGCTGGTGTTTATCCCGCCGCCCGTCCCCGCAAACGGCCGCGGGCCTGGCGTTCTTCTTTCTTGTCTCCCGTCCATGGATAGGTTGATTGCGTCTGGACTCCAAACAACATCGCTCACTGAGAATCAATGCTATTTTACTGGTGTTTTTCTTTTTTTACATTAGAGAACACATATCCCCATTCACGTAGACCCGCTTGTTTGCGCAATGGTCGGCGGTTTTGCCGGCCGATTTGCTTGCAACGACTGGGAAAAACGCCACACGCGTTCCGCGGTAAAGGAAGGAAGCAAGCGGCGACATCGCAAACACGCTCGCGAAGAGCGCACGATAGGGTAAACAGATGAGAGCTGCACCGAGGGGGGAACTCTTAAAAAACCAAGGCAGCGCCCACTTCTGCATTCCGGGCGCACGACGAAAGGAACTTCAAGAAACGGGGCCCTCAATGGCTGCGCAAACCTGTCAAGCAAGCAGGGATCTACGGGACGTGATTCCAGGACTGGTACACGGATTTCGTGCGAGAAATAGATTTAAAAAAATAGTGCCGGGGGGGGGGGGGGAGGGGGGGTCGAAGGTATAAGGTTCCCTGATGTGTCAAAATGTGTTTTGGCATTGCTTTCTTGGCACCAGTGTAAGATGCGCATGGTCAGAACTAGCTTTCAAAAACAGTAACATTCTTGCTGTTTTAGGGCGACACATGTCATTTTTATTTCCGCCATTGCCTCCCAGCGCTAGAAGAGCTCATCCAACCTTTGAAGTATTTCATCATGTTTTGCATTTACCCCACCAGGGTGTCTACTAAGTTGTCACTTTCAAAGTCCCTGAGTATTCCAGGTTTTCCCTCAGTGGGCCATTGCAAAATTCCCTGAGTGACACAGAACTTTGTTTTACGTCAAGACGGGCTGACACCGTGTCGCCCGGTGCAGTTAGTCTCCAGTAAGCATGTTAAAAAAATAAAAATAAACGACTTAATCCAGTTTGAATAACAAGGAGTAATGTTTATTTTATTCAATATATAAAACTGAAGGGACGGGTTAGTAAAATGCACAGCGGATAAAATATCTTTAAAAAAAATAGTAAAGCCGATTGCGAATCGAGTCGAACATTTTCAAATACGAATAAAAAGAGATGCATGCAGAAACAGATATATTCTAATATGATATATTCCTATCAACTGAAAGCAAGCTCGTTGGTATGAGACCTGACCTTCGTCACAAGTTAGATTCTCTCTCTGGCGCTGGAAATTCAACCTCAACTGTCCTGACATACTCTCAGCCCGCACTGAACACCTTAGTGTTGCGTTTCACTGCTTTAAAGAGTTTATATGGTTTGAATGAGGGACACCTGCATCTCGGCGTCTGCCAATACTTTGTTCTTTTCAGTTCAAGCTCCTCCAAAGGAGCAGCGACACCCTTAATTTCCCTGTTCCCTCCTCAATGCGTCGGTCATTCCTGTTCTCGTCCTCGTTCTGCCATGCGTTCGCCTCATGGACCATTTGAAGCATCTTTGTCACTTGTACAGTCAAGGTCCAATTTTTCGGACTCCCCTAAGGGCCACTAAAACTTCCGAAAAATCGAGCAGTCCGAAAAAATAAATGCATGTCTTTTACTGCCCTTAACGGCTCAGATTCTCACAGGCACGGCCGAAAAAGTTCTGTAGGCCTGCCAGTACACTTATTAGGCATATCGGTGCTTGTACTGTGACAGGAGACGGCGAGTTCGCGCGTGTATACTTAGAGAATACGTACTGTGTTCCGTGACAACTCTACCTTCCCACGCTTGTTAAGCTTAACCGCAATACTTCACTTATGCTTCGCCGCGTAACAATTCTGTGCTGAGGCAAAGCTACCTTTCTGAAACCGGCATTATGCAACGCGCCGTGCTTACTAAGTTACGAAGCCAATCGCGAGGATTGCTGAAGCGGACTCGGGGCCATTGCTGACAGCGGCGAATTCTTTCAATGAAAAACGCTGTACACGACGGCAAGTACCTTAATAACGAACGTCGAAGGAGCTAGGCCTCGCGTTGCCGCGGTGGTGGCTACGGCTGCCAGCGGATCTGCGCGCGAGAGCGCCGGTACGAGGCGGCGAGATAATAAGGCGGCGGTGTTGGCTTTGATTCACGCGTCTCGGACGTGCGGTCGCGGCAAAAAGTCCGGAAAATCGGACGGCGGAAGGTTTTAGCGTCCAAAATTTCAGACGTTCTTATACATTGACTCTATGGGGTGCGTGGTGGTGCCGCGAAGCTGTCCGCATTATCGGGCATGTCCCAAAAATTGTGCGTCCGGAAAATCGGTCGTTGACTGTACATTGGCAACTCCTCCAGCCGACGACACGGCGTCAAAGACAATTCTTTACGATTCCTCTCTTTTACTCGAGCCAGCATTAGGGCGACTTTCTTTCACTTTCAATAAAATGACAGCTAATTTTCCCTGATAGAAGCACAAATTCCGTGAGTTTTCCCTGAGTATTTCCAGACTATTAAAAATCCCTGAGAATTCCCGCTTTTCCCGCTTGCTAGGCATCCTGCCCACGAAAGTTTGCCGCGCTTGCCCATCAACATGTCCCGCTTTTCAGTATTATCGCTACTAATTTCATACCGCAGTAATCCCTTTCCTCTCCCTCAAGACGCACGTGCCAATAACACTTTTTTGCTGACTCGACGACAGCTATCGAGCCCCACGGGCCCCTGTATGTCAAGGAGTTGCGTCACGTATTCAACAAACGAATTCATCAACTGTAGCAGGTACGCACACAAATCAAAATGAAACACTCTGCTGAAGAGAGCATAAAGAATTAATTTGCGCAGTTCCACAAAGGGTCCCCAGAACCATTCTAGCTTGGTCGTCACGTATGTTGACCAACTCAAACTTCATTAGTCATATCAAACAATATTCGTCAGGACCGCGGCGCCATTCATAAAAACTTATCCTACGTAAGCGCCGTCTACAATGGCATATAGCTGCGACGACGATTTCATTATCACGGTGTTCGCCATGATGAGTAGCGCGTACCCGAACGCCGGTCAATCAAGAAACGCCGTTACTTAGGAATAATATGTGTGAATACAGGTCCACTTTTCTTTTTCTTTCTTTTCATTTCCCCTCTTTATTTTTCAATCTTTCTCACGATTTCTTTGAATCATGCTCTGTTTTCCCACCAGAATGGAATTTTTGTGAATGAAAAAGCGAGTTATGACCATAAAGTTTCTACATCGTCGTCTTATATATTTTTCAATAATATTTATGCGCTGTAGCACTGCTGCGTGTTGGTATGCGAACTTAGATAACGTTTTGTTGAATGATTGCGCTGTTCTTGTCACACACAGAGATAAGGACCTGTGTGAAATTATAGAAGCACAAGCTACCATGCGGAATGGTGAAACGTGCCTTAGCGCTGCGTTTGTTGACCTGCTTGATGAAGAGACGGCGTTTTTGAAAGGAACAGTACGACAATTTCACCAGGAGTGGCGTGGCTGCGCGTGGAGTGCAAATGCATGAATTTCCCGATAATAATTTACTGAAGTTAGCGCATCGTAGTACCTACGTCTTCCTTTTGTCATTGTCTGCTTGCGCAAAAAATGGTATTCAAGTATTTATACGGTACTGATATTTCTCATATCTCATTGCATCATTCTTTGTAGATGTAACGCTTTAAATATGTCTCAACCAGCATGACACAAGAGATTGCGAAGCTTCTGTATAACACGAAAGCGTCTGCGTGGAAGGCTCCCGGCGGAGTATTTCCCTCGTCCAGCCTACATATATGGTTAGACCCGTTGTATATAGCTAGCGCCGCCATAACCGAAGAGCACGTATATTATCGTCAACCATCATTTATCCAAGCATTCAAAGACAAGCGGAAATGCTGCTATAGGCGATGATTGCCCACGAGAGCCTTTTTGCTCACTCCCTGCACAAAGAAAAAAAAAGATTATGCAGATTCCACGCACTGTTGGAATCGGTGTACGCGAGGCTCTCATGAGCCAGCAAGGCGAAATGGCGCATTACGACAAGAGACATGCTGCAGACTTCAGTGATGAACAGGTTCCTCAGCCAGACGTTCCACCTTTCAGGGAAAGCGGAACTTTTATCCAGTAATGAAACGCTCTTAATCAAAAGACATGACATGCTTCACTTTTTAGAAAGGCACCATAGTACGATGAGAGGCGCATAGTGAATTTCAGCAACGAACGCCGCCACGTAACTCCTATAACTTGTAGCGGCGCGGCGATGGAGCTGACATGATCCGACTCGCTGTGCCGAACGTCGTGCGCGAGCTCCCTTCGCTGATTACTTTATTTACTGCTTTTCTTACGCACTAGGTCTAAGCACCGCACTTCTCTCTGCTCCTTTCCCCTCTTTTCCCTTCTCTCTCTAAAGCTCTCGCCACTTCCGGCGAGCTGCGCCCGCCCGCTCAATTCTCTCTCTTTTGGACAGAAATAAACTAGACCTTGTTACTGAAAAGTCGTGTGTCCGTCTCGTTTACCATAGCTCTACAAACTAACGCGATAGCGTTAAGGGCGCCGTGTCACAGAAAACACGATGTCGGCGTCCGGCGTAAGCGTTGGCGTCCCGTGAGCGAAAATTGCCGTATATACATGTATACGGCACTAAAATTCTTCTTCTATCGCAAAAGTTGCTCATAGCTTGTCTTCCATTCTTTAACAAGCTGTTCCTCAGAATTTTGAGAACTACAGCCCACAAACAATTGTCATGAATCAAAACACCGACAGCGCATGCCTTTTATCTTAAACCTTCCCAGACTGAAACATTAAAAGTGCGAAACAATAACAGAAGATCGTTCCACGCAAGAGGTCGCGCTTCTACCAGAAAGCTCGCCTTCGTGCATAGCATTTGCCGCTAACGTTACCCGGTAAACATTGCGGTTACATAAGCCGCTGTTGCTGGAAAGCGTGAGAAGCAGTCAGAGATTTTTGTATGTCATCGCGCTCCACTCTTAAAGGCGAAGCTTAAAGGGACACTAAAGAGAAAAATTATTTCTTCTGCATCAGTAAATTACATTTCTACAACACCAAAAACACCATTCTTACCATGATAAGGCGCTTGGTAAGGCAGAAAATGCGGAAGAACGAAAGACGGGCGGCGACGCCTCCTTGAAGTTCCCGCACCTGGTCGCTGTGACGTCATGGATTTTCATGGCATCTTTTGGGGCCTACTTAATTGTATAGCGGTACAGACTGACTATATTGTGTTCTGAAGGAACCAAATATTAAACATGGCGAGTTTCGGAAACCTTTACTCAGCCAACGCGGCCCAAATGTGAAAAACATACTTTGGAAACCCCTACGCCGGTACGTCACACTGACGTACCGGCGTCGGGGTTTCGGCGCGAAATTCAAATACTGATACTTCGACTTTCATTTTCTGGTCTAATAATCAAACTATTATCTTGAAATGACTGCCTGCAGGGTTCTCAAACAGTGCTTTATTAGTGTAAACTGATTTATTGTTTCGCTTTAGTGTCCCTTTAAGCGTCCTGCAGATTTTTTCATCTTAATCTATATAGAAGATGCACGAAGTCACTTTTCCGAAGTAAACTTCTGCTATGCTGCGCGCCTAATGCGCCAAGGTTCTCAAACAGAGTTGTGGACTGGGGCCTCCCATTACATTCCCACTCCATTCCGGAGAGTGGAAATCCTTGTTAATCCCACTCCCTTTCAATCCTAGGAATGGTGAAAGTGGGATCATTCCCCGCTCCTGCAGTAACTGAGCTGAACCATTCCATTTCTCCAATTCCAGCAAACGAAGTGCTTTCTCTGTAACTGTTTACTACTTGCGCTTGCGTCCCGCTTAAGTAAAAGCGTATTTTTGAATTCCTAACAACGTTAGTAATAATGTTGTGTACACTTTTTATTTCTCACAAGCAACATGTTCCTCGCCGGTGGTCTCTAGCAGCGCGTTGTTGCCCGTAATATGTACTGTTTTAAGCTTGTCTCTGCGGACCCTGCCGTGCGTTCACGACCGTGGCTTGCTGGGTGTTGCTGCCATCTTGCCGAATAGCTCATACCTGAATAAAACAAAGAAAATTGAATTGCGTGCCTGATGGCGGTGCTGAACCTCGGTCCTCCAACACAGCAGCCCGATGCTCTAACCATTAGGCAGGCGACACTTGTTCCAGCGCCAACCAGATCTTTGAGACGATCGCCGCGTGCCGGATTGCTTCGCACAAAAGATACGGGAATGAAATGGCCAACTTTACTGTATCTGCTTAACGGCTTCACGAAAGCTTCGCTTCACAAGTGATTCCAAGATGTGCGTTGGATCTGCGCAAATTTTCAGGAGAAGGCCTTTGTGAATTTTGCTCAGCACAATGCGTAGGCGGGCTAGTTGGTGCTAGTTGAGAGTAGCGTCTTGTCCTGGACGTCTTTCTTGTGTCCGTTGTTTTGCGCTAAACAAAGTAATTATGAACTTTGCTATTTGCAAAAATCTCTCTTCCAATGTGCTGTGAAAATGATCATCAACCCTCAAAAGAATTAGCATTGCGCGAACACTGGGCAGGTAGAGCCACATGCCAGGTCAATACATTGCTCACGCATATGGAAAGTTAATTGACAAACACATATTAAAGAAGATGTGCATGCAAGACAATTATGCTTGTAGTAGGATTAGACAAAGAAACGCCGAAGGCATTACTATATAAATTTTATTGTCTTGATTCTCAAATAGCGTCAACAAACATATGTTAGTTGCATGGATTAGACGCCCCAAATATTTGATGTGAGTCGTAAATATATTCAATTCTTGCAATCAAAATAACTCCAAAACATGTAAATTTGAGGCCACAGCCTGAATTGCGCTCCAATTCTTGGTGCCCCTGCCCCGTTACATAGAAAAAAGCAAAGTGAGAGAGCGATATCTCATTCTACGGGCTTCTTCAAAACCATAATTTCAAAAATAGTCCATTAGAATCTAAGACTTCATAAGTTTGATTATGCCTCGTCCTGTTTACGCAGTTTTTCTTCAATTTAGGATTAATTCACGCATGACACTAATTTCTGGCATCATGGTGCACCAATTATTCGAATAATATAATGTACAGCTGACAGCTTGTGATCGCTCAAGTTAATTTCACTTTAGCTGCACGTGTCAGGTGGTTCACGGCCACACCGCACGCTGGTACACAAGCAAGGTTTGCCTTTCAAATGAGATTCTTCATTTCCGAAAATCTGTAACCTGCCTTAAACTTATACGCGTAAAGCAAAGGAGAAAATATTCTTGCAGTGTTGTGTAAGCTATGCACACAATTAGATTATTCTGTCACTTTGAGGTGTAGAACAAAAGCGAAACGCGTTAATGTGTTTTGCATGGTGATCTTTTTTTGTTTCGCACCGACGAGCACAGTAACGGGTGCATTTTTTTTTTCAGGACACCTCTGTGACCTCTCGTTATTGTGTTTTCTGAATACTCGACAGTGGTCCAAAAAATATGACACGCGTTCCAAATCACTGTAGACGTCTGCAGGGTACAACAGTTTGTAACGTCGTTCTGACCTCCATATTTGTGCCCTAAGTCAAGTGTGACCTTGCTCAACGGAATCATATTTCTTGTCATCTAGAATTTCCTGTCCTTAAATGCATCCCATTCTCGTAACGCAGATAGGGTGCCATGTGTCTTCAAAAGTGTAGGAAGTGCAAAATACAATTCTTTATAATTAAAGGTAGATACTGAAAGAACTGGTAGGATAAATACAATGTATTGGCCAAATCTAGTTTAGGCTGAATGGTAAGTTAATTGATTTGGTTGTTTGCTCAAAATAATCATTTAGCCTTCCAGGAGAATATACCCATTCCATTCCTACTCCATTCGTGAATCTCGGGCTCCCATTACATTCTCATTTCATCTGTCCGATCTATCCGATTGGTGTTATGATTCCAACCCTCATTCCATACCGGGTGTTTAAAGATGTGGAATGTTTCCGGAATCAACTAAACTCCGGAGTTGCCACTCCGCAACTCTGGCCTCAAAGCACTGTATCGAACGAGGGAAATTCGTAAATGTGGCTTTATTCCTACTTTTCAGGCATGCGACCGTACAGTGCCCTAATGGTTAGAGCATCGGTCTTCTGTGCTGGGGAGCCGGATCCGAAACCAACCTACGTAAATAAAAAGAATCCAATTTTGCGTGGCAAGACCACGATATGATTATGAGGCACGCTGTAGTGGGGGACTCCGGAAGGACTTTGGTCATCTGGAGTTCGTTAACGTGCAACTAAATTTAAGTACACGAGAATTTGTGCATTTCGCCCCTATCGAAATGCGGCCGCCGCGACCGGCAATCGAACCCACGACCTCGTTATTCCCATGCGCAGCTCAGCTAAGCTACCGCGGCGGATAAAAACCATCGTAAATCTAATCACACACACACACACGCACGCACACACACACACACACACACACACACACACACACACACACACACACACACACACACACACACACACACACACACACACACATATATATATATATATATATATTAAAAAGAACACAGAACGTAGCTCGGGCTGGGCTGCTCGCTCGGCGAGCGCCAGGAAGCAGAGTAAGACGAGGCCGAATAGAACAGCCAGCCCAGTGAAGAAATTCCTCAGATTTTAAGCACTTAATGTATCCATGGAAAAACACTGTATGCTAATCTAGAAAAATTGATGTAACTATTAGTAGGCTTCCCTGTTGCATATCTTCTCGAATTTTTTATTTATATAACGCTGCTCTGGCACCATCACCGATTTGTCACATGTGTAGGGAAGATGATACCATAGAATTTCTTTTAAATTTCTTGTCGACGATTTATTAGCTGTAGAAAACGGACCCTAGAAACACTACTCTGCCTTCTTGGATTATATTTAACTGTCGACACGTATACTATCTTCAGATGCCTCTACACTTGGGCATAGCGACTGGGAGGTTAGCGCTGCCATCCAATAATTTCTTTTAGGACGAATGAGATTTAAACTCTGCATACAAGAGTTTCAGACTCCTTTTCTTTGACCAAAACTGAACTTGAATTGCTTTACTTTATGGCCATGGTAAAATTTTCATTTTAATAAAATCTCCCAGAGTGGGTACGTGCAGTAGATCACAAGGATAGATACATCTACCGGTGAACGGGTGTTGTCGCTCTTTCTCCTTTACATTGGCGCAGTCGCGAAACACGGAGCCATTGGCAGTAGTGACTGTGAGTCCTTCAGGACTCACAGCCACTACTGCCCGTGGGCGGCGTCCACGCCTTCACGGCGACTCCATGGCACGACTACAACGCATACCTTGCGCGGGCCCTGTCCATGCTGACACAACAGCTGAACAACAAGGAAAGCAGCTCTACTTCTGGCATTGGGTGCGCTGCGCTTGCTTCACTCTCTGAGAATGCAATTCCAGACTTTCATGGGTTTAAGGATGACCCCACCATTTGGGCCTGCACCGTCGACTCCGTTGCCGCAAAACACCCTTGGCCAGAGTCCATCAAGAAATCCATCGCAGAAAGGCGTCTCCGAGGAGCTGCTGAAGCCTAGCATCGCTTCCATGGAAGTAAACATGCGTCATGGCCAACTTGGAGCGCAGCTTTGACGTCCGCATTTGCAGCTCTTCCGAGTGCTTATGAGGCTCGGTTCATGAAGATGTGGTCCCGCCGGCAAGCCGCAATAGAAGACATCGCCACCTATATCTAGGACAAATTACGCCTCCTGCAAGCTGGAAACATAGCCTGGACCTCTCCGGCAGCCCGACAGTGTGTCGTTGACGGAATACATGACCCGACGCACGCGGCCATACTTTCTGCACGGACAGTCCAGGATGATATGGAGACGTTCGTTCGACTGGCGGCGCAGTTGTAGGACACTGCTAGTCGGCGCCTGGGGGCTGGCTCCCCACAAGAGCCTACTACATCGCGACGCGGATGCTTTCTGTGCGGACGCTTCGACCATAGATGTAATACCTGCTCACAAGTGCCCCGTCAAGCCATCCAATACCAAACGCGGCCGCTTCCAATAGTTGAAGTCCATGTCGACGGAATCGGGGAGCTTACGGCTCTTGTTGATACTGGACCTCAGTGTTGCTTCCACGTCACGCCCCAGTCGGCCTCCAGCCTTGGACTGAGGCAACCCTGCGGGGCTTCAGTGGTTGCGTATTGCCTGTCGGTGCTCTGGACCTGCAGCTCTAAACAGAAGCCGGGAGCAAGTTCTTTGCCGCGGTTCCCGTCTTCGAGGACCTGCCCCCTAATATGGTACTGGGAGCCGACTACCTCCTCTCTGGCGAAGTTCAACTCACCGTAGACGGCGGTGAGCTGATAGTACTGCACAGTTTCCCAGAACCAGCTTGCTAGAACACCATATACAAAATGACAATCATCCACCGGCAGCCCTACCGTTGCGATGGTATTCCGAACAAGAAAACGCTGTAATTGCTGAGCAAATACAAGAAATGCTAGCGGCTAATGTTATCAGGCCCTCTTCTAGCCCATGGGCGGCACCCGCCGTTTTAGTCAGGAAAAAGACGGCAGTCTGCGACTTTGCGTTGACTTTCGGGAGCTAAATAATCACAGCATGCCCGATTCATACCAGCTGCCACGTATTGACGGCGCCATTGACACCGTACGAAATTCAAGATCCTTTTCGTATTTAGATTTAAAAGCGGGCTGTTGGCAAATCAACGTGCATGAGGATGATAAGTGCAAGACGACCTTTCGTACACGTTCTGGCTTGTACGAGTTCAAGTCAATGCCTATCGGACTGCGCAACGCCCCAAGTACGTTCCAGTGCGCCATGAACACTACTGGGTCCGCTGAAAGATCGCTCCTGCGTTGTGTTCCTCGACGACATTTTGGTTATCAGTGCAACAGGATAACATCTGCAAAATCTCGACAAAGTACATGAGAAATTACACGACGCCTGATTCCGAATGAACCGCGAAAAGTGTCAATTTAGATTAACTGCTATATCGTTCCTCGGTTACACCATAGTTCAGGACGGAGTCCAGCCTCATCCTGAAAAAATTACAACCGTAACTAACCCGTGCTTACCGGTTTTGAAGAGCCGCAGGTATTCCTCGGAATTGCGTCGTATTCGCGCTAGTTTGTCCCGAACTTTGCATCTGCTACTGCTCCACTCACGGACCTACTTAAGAAAGGAGCTCAATTTCAATGCGGACCTTCGCAGGAAGTCGCCTTCCGGACCCTAAAACACCAGATGGCAAAGCGCCGTGTTCTGTGCTACTTCCATGAAGATTGGAAGAAAGAAGTGCACACTGATGCAAGTCAGATTGGTGTCGGTGCAGTTCTGATCCAGCACGACCATGACGGACGTGAGCACGCCAACGTCTACGCCAGCCGCAAACTCTCGGACGTGGAGCGTCATTACCACTCGAACGAACTGGAGTGCCTGGCCGTCGTTCGGAGTGCAGAGGACAAACTTCGTCACTACTTGTTTGGCCGGACTATGCACCGTTGTAACAGATAACTGCGCTATTGCGTGAATATTTGGTAAACAATCCCTCAAGCACAAGTTTTCACGGTCGATCGTTGTGCTGCAAGATTACACGTACGACATCCGACACAGTGCACGAGCACAAAACCAGGATGCGGACGCTCTATCGCGAAAGCCGATTGCGGAAAGCTCCCCACAAAACCGAGAAGGCTGGCTCATGCTCTCCCAACAAGACGTTTCGAAGGCCCAACGTGTCGACAAAGACTTGGTGCCGATTATGAATTCTCTAACAGATACGGGGCGCAATTCCAAGTTTATCTTGTGGGAAGACACATTGGGGGGGGGGGGGGGGGGGGGTCTCGTCGTCATTGGATGAATAAAGAAGACAAACGCCACCTTTTGGTCATTCCTAGCTTCTTACGCTCAAGCATTTTGCGTGCCATCCATGATATACCCGAAGGAGGCCACGTGGGATTTCGATCCACCTTGCGCAAGGCACAGGAGCGCTAGTGGTGGCCGAGAAAGGACAGAAATGTCCGCTCGTGTGTCGCAGGCTCTGAGGTGTGCCAACAGCACAAACGGCGTCCCGTGTGTCAACCTGGATACTTTACACCTATCACGTCCCCTGAGACAATTTTCCACACTGTGAGAATAGATAACAACGGGCCTTTTCCAACAAAAGTAGCGGGTAACCGATATATTATACTCGCTGTGGACCATTTGAAAAAGTTCATAGAGGTCCCTGTCGTGCCTTCGCTTCCCACCAGCTGCGTCAGAATGTTGCTACGGGACCGCTTCGAATGGAGACACGACCTCCTTAAGAAGCTCATATCCGACAGGTAGACCACGTTCCGCAGCTGCGAACTACGCGCTTAAATTAACTAGAACTAGATGGAGTTGATAATAATAATATTTGCGGTTTTACGTGCCAAAACCACTTTCTGATTATGAGGCACGCCGTAGTGGAGGACTCCGGAAATTTTGACCACCTGGGGTTCTTTAACGTGCACCTAAATCTAAGCACACGGGTGTTTTCGCATTTCGCCCCCATCGAAATGCGGCCGCCGTGGCCGGGATTCGATCCCGCGACCTCGTGCTCAGCAGCCCGATGGAGTTGAGCACCGCTTCGCGTCAGCTTACCGCGCACAGGCGAACGGCCTGACAGATAGGTCGGACCAGGCTATCCAAGCTCGACTCGCACCATATTGTAGAAACAATAGGCCAGGTGAAGCCGATTGGGAAGAGCTCTTCAAGCAGCTGCATACGCAGTTAACACGGAATTACAGAGCTCCGCCGACACTTCCTCTCACGAGGTTGTGTACGGCCAACTTCCAATGGTGTGCGCTACACTCAGCTTGGACACGCCTGTAAAAGCGGGACGTCCCGTTGCACGTCAGACGCTTTGCCGCTACATGCGAACAGAGGCGCGCAAGAGGATTGTGCACGCACAACAGGCGCAAAAACGGTACTACGACTGTCGCCGCCGTCTGGCACCTGAATACAGTATCGACGACGAGGTGTGGGTGCAACGAAGTGCACCGTCATCTTCAGAGAAATTAGGTGCAAAGGTCGAAGGGCCCTTCATTATTACCGGACGCGTGGGCGAGAACACTTGGTGTGTGCGATCCTCAGCATCTGACTCGTACGCAGACAAGAGAAAGTGAAACAACTTTCCCGTGCCTGTGTCGTGTATGAAGAACTGCGTCCGTCGGCAAACTGTGATGTGTTTTTCTTTGAGTGGTACACGAGTCGAAGCGTGGCCGAGTATAAAGAAGACAGAGCGGAGCTCGGCCGAGCGCTGTCACGTTAAACTGCCAGATACATACATACATACATACATACATACATACATACATACATACATACATACATACATACATACATACATACATACATACATACATACATACATACATACATACATACATACATACATACATACATACATACATACGTATACGTCCGTACAGACTGCGAAGTGTGGGCAAGAGCCAGAGAAAGCTATTGCTTTAAAGGCATATGCAGCTCATCCACGGACCTACTGCTGAAAAAGGCGGAGCACGCCGTTTTGACGATCGGGATAGCAACGGCGGGCCCCACCGGTTATTCCACAAACACTGCGAGTACGTCTGGTAGCGAATGGCTTTGTTCGATTGTGCGTGCCAAAGCTTTTCTCGTTTGCAGCAACCGCCTATAGCTACGTCTTCACGAATTCGGACTTCGTGTCCATGCGAGTTTGCAGGTCACGTAAAGGAAGCTTTTGGGACTCCCATTCCATACTCAATCCGAAGTCCCACGCAGTGGGGCTGCGTTACATTTTTGCTATCTACTGTTTACGTTTGTTATTTTCCATCGTACGAAAGTGCTCCCGCTCGCCAGTCAGAGGGACGCACCTCGGCGAGTTTACAAAAAAAAAAAAATCAATCCAGTAAGGTATACGCAACTTTCAGCATATCGTATATAGTGAGGAGCTGACAAAATCATAACACCTTTCTTTTTGTTTCTCTTTTTTTTTGGGGGGGGAAGGGGGTGGAATGCCGCGCTCACCACACCGACGCGCCGAAAGCTGCGCTCTTTTAACCTTCAAGGGGAGCGCCTTGGTGCACTTGGTGCACTTGGTGCACTTCTTTGGCCTTTGCATCGGTTCTTTCAGCTCATTGTTGGCTTGACACTATCTTGTGCTCTGTGGCGGGAATCGCAAGGGGTGCCCCGTGAGGCATTGCTAGATTTAGAGAACTTGCGATTCTTGGAAGTTGTTTTGGCGCGCACACTTTCATGGCGCCGCAATACAGGCATATACACATCCCACCAATTCGCTTTAATTTCTTCCGCTCAGGTATAATGGTAGTCCTTTGTATGATGTGTCAATTATACTGACGGATAATTTGTGTCTGGAGGAGTAGGACAAGTAGGAAGTGTGACAAACGTGCTGAACAATGACAATCTACTAGGTTTATTATGTTTTTCCCAAGAAACCACCTCTTACATACGACGTCTGCGTGGAAAAAAGAAAAAATATGGGGCTTTACGTGCCAAAACCATTTTCTGATGCACGCCGTAGTGGAGGACTCCGGAAATTTTGACCAGCTGGGGTTTTTTAACCTGCACCTAAATCGAAGTACACGGACGTTTTCGCATTTCGCCTCCATTGAAATGCGGCCGCCGTGGCCGGGATTCCATCCCGCGACCTCGTGCTCAGCAGCCCAACACCATAGCCACTGAGCAACCACGGCGGGTGTCTGCGTGCAACGCAAAAACTGCCACCCCACTAGACGAATTTGTCAGACGTACGAGCGTATAGCCATATGTGTTAGGAATGCCCAGTACAATAGCCTCGGTTTCGCGATTTCCTTGTTTTAAGAGGCAAAATAAAAATATGGTCAAGGCGCAGTTCGTCGGAGCATTAAATTTCGGAGAACATGGTTCGAAGCTCGATAGTGGCAGCAATGTCTCCCAGAGTTGATTGTTGGGATAGCTGATTTTCCGTAATTGAAGTAGTAACCTAGCAGATATAAACCACAGAGACAAGAAAGGTGGACAAACACAAGCGCTACACTCGCAGCTGTTTAATGGAAGGATATAATTGTACATACACATATATACTGTTGTCACACATGCGCATACCAAGCAAGAAGAATAGGCAAATGCGCTTCAAAGGCTGTTGCGCAAGAAGTCAAATTCGGCATCAAGTAATGAAACATAAGGCCCACTTATACACCTATCTCTATTCTTCTTGATAAAGAATGTATCAAGTGCAAACCTAGAAGAGGTGTTGCCGCTCCTGCCCAGAATGGTAGTCTCAGAAAATCGAGCGTTGCACCCGCACGGGGTGACATGAGCCACCATATGTGCGCCCTTGTCCTCCTTTTTCGTTATTTTTTGCGCATGTTCCCTTAAACGGTCATTCACGCAACGCTCGGTTTGTCCAATGTACAGCTGCCCACAACGGTGCAAGGGAATTGCATATTCAACCCCTCTGGAGCACTCACCACAGGGCTTCTCATGCCTAGTGCGGCAGCCCCGCCTGCTCTCACATCAAACTCGAGAGCCCAGCTTCGAAAGCTTGTTGGGCGGAGAAAAAACCAGATGAATACCATCACGGTTAGCAACCTTTTTTAAAGTTATGTGACACCTTGTGCACGTAGGGTGTAACCTCCGGTCTCACCTTCAGTCGTAGGACCTCTACAGCTCTTTGGCAGCTGGTTTCCCTTTGACGGTTGTCAACGCTATAGCAGAGCCTCTTCTGCAAAAAGTAAAGTTTGCGGCACGAAGTGCAAGGTCCTACGGCGGAAGGTGGGACCGGAGGTTATACGCTACATGCACAACGTGTCACACAAACTTACAAAGGTTGCTAACATCACGGCATTTTTCTGGATTTTTGTTTTGCGCCCAACAAGCTTTCGAAGCTGTGCTCTCGAGTTTGCTGTGAGAGCAGGCGGGGCTGCCGCACGAGGCATGAGTAGCCCTGTGGTGAGTGCTCCAGAGGGGTTATATATGCAATTCCCTTGCACCGTTGTGGACAAACCGAGCGTTGCGTGAATGGCCGTTTAAGGGAACACGCGCAAAAAATAACGAAAAAGGAGGACAAGGGTGCACATATGGTGGCTCATGTTACCCCGTGCGGGTGTAACGCTCGATTTTCTGAGACTACTATTCTGTGCACTAGCGGCAATGTCTCCTCCAGGTTTCCACTTGAGGCATTCTTTATCAAGAAGAATAGAGATAGGTGTATAAGTGGGCCTTCCGTCTCATTACTTGATGCCGTATTTGACTTCTTGCGCAACAGCCTTTGATGCCCATGTGCCTATTCTTCTTGCTTGGTATGCGCATGTGTGACAACAGTATATATGTGTATGTACAATTCTGTCCTTCCATTAAACAGCTGCGAGTGTAGCGCTTGTGTTTGTCCACCTTTCTTGTCTCTGCGGTTTTTATCGCGTAAGTTACCACCCCTGTTTTCGTGGCGGCCGGATGTTCGCCGTCTATACAAAGTGCGTACACCCTCGCGCAACCGAGTTGCGATCCGCGTTCTTCGCGGAACGCCAGCTATATGCAGGGTGTCCCAGCTAATTTTAGCCAGAGTTTAAAAAATGTGCGAATGCCACATAGCTGAACAGAACCAGGGTAACGTTGTTTGCATTTGCTTAGAGATACTCAAACAATTTTTGTAATTCCTCTTAATTAGATCATTAGTCTTAATTATTTATTAATCCACTTCTCAAATATTACATTTATATGAAAAGTGTCAATGAGAAAATTGTAGAGCAACAAGAAAAACTCCCAATGCAGCATTCTGTTGCTCAATGCGTGCTACATACAAATGTTTTTCCAAGCGTGAAAGAAGCCAGCGAATAAACGCAAAGTGCCTCGAGAGGCCAGTCGCGCGGCAATATTGCGGGCAATTGCGGGCTTCTTTCACGCTCGGAAATATACTTTTATGTCGCACGTATTGAGCAGCAGAAAGCTGTATCGGGGTTTTTTCATGCCACTCTACAATTTTCTCATTGACACTTTTATTCTAATTACAGTATTTAAGAAGTTGATTAATTGATCAAGACTAAATATTTAATTAGGCGGAATCAAAACAATAATTTTAGTGTCTCCAAGCGACCGCAAACAACCTTACCTTGGTTCTGTCCAGCTACGTAGGATTCGCATATTTCAAAACTCGCTAAGTTAGCTGGGACAAACTGTATATATAAAGCCATTTATTTTGGGCAATTTGTTTACATTGACAGTCATCATCGATGGTTTCTGCGCAGTTTTTTTTCGTCTTAGTGACACCATGACCGGCGTTATTGCTTGTTCCGGACGCGAGACACTATATTATTTTCTGGTAATTCTCGTTCTTAAGTACATTTCTCAAGTTATTTAAGAGGCAAACGTGATCAGCAAATCACGAACGGCTGGTGTATTCGCACACCTGGGGCTGAATTCACGAACTATATATTTCGTAAGTGTTCATGGCCATTGGCTGGTCTCCTCCTTTAATGTGTCCAGCGTCAGGATTGATAGGAATTGACCCCTCCGAACAATTCTGACGTAAAAGCATTTTGTGAATACGGGCCCCTGTTTGTTTCCAGTGCAGCGTTTTAAACATTGCGTTGGCTCTGTCGTGGCATCGTGGCTTCGTCCGCGATGCCGTCCGTTGTACCAAACGACCTTTGAAGGGCGTGCTGCGCGTATACACATTCCGGCACTGACCCGATGAATCGTATCCTATGTTCAATCACGCGTGGGAAGCTACTCGGATGTTCATAGTGTAGTTTCCCATGTACATGTGACGCGCAGTGCGCCATTAACTGCCGGTTGCAGTGTGCTCAGCACCCCATATTCAGCACCTGGTTCCAGCAACCCTTCCCTCCACACTATTTTCGCACTTTTCCTGCAATGTACATTGGCTGATGTACAACCAGCTCGCAAGGTACTTTTGCTCCATCCCCAAGGCGTCAGCAATGAATCCATCAATGGAACTTTTTTTCTACAACGAAGCTGTATATGGCTCAGATCCGGGGTTTCGTGGGGTCTGCGAGCAGAAACGATCATCACAAGCGATGGCTCTAGCGTCGCCGTCTTCTTCGTTGGCGCCCCCCGTGCCACTGCGCGCGCGTTCGTCGTCGTCGTCTTCCTCCACAGTTGGATCCGTTGTGTGAAAAGCTATCATCG
Organism: Dermacentor variabilis; assembly: GCF_050947875.1. Lineage (NCBI taxonomy): Eukaryota > Metazoa > Arthropoda > Arachnida > Ixodida > Ixodidae > Dermacentor > Dermacentor variabilis. Next base: position 90,212,674 of record NC_134568.1, read on the forward strand.
CCACCAATGGCTCTTTCTAGCGCGGCTGACGTCACGGCTCGATAGGTGAACGACGTAATGGATCTCAGTTTCGTTCCGCCGGTGCAATAGACGGGCTGCGCGTCGTGAGGACTGCAGAAGAACAGCGCGCGCATGAAGAGTGACGGAGGGAGCAGCGACGACACTGTGATCGTTGGCGGCGTGCGGCCGCTAATGCGGCGGCCTACGAGCGAGAACCGACGAAGAATACCGCGAGTCAGAGAATGGCGCGAAACGCCTTCGACGTCAAGGGGTCAACGTGGACGAGTTCAAGGGCGCGAAAGCGAGGTGGCAAAGATACTTCCTTGATCCGTCATGTCGGCTCTGCCTGCAACGCCTGTGACAGACAATGGTTCGATAACGACCTCACTACGATCGCTACCGTGAGGGACGACGAGAAGCGACAGCATTCGTTGGAGGTGTTAACGCGGTGCTACCCCAGGGAGTGCGTGTCGGACTGTCGCGTGTTCGGTACGTGTAGAGAGGCTCTGCTAAAGGTCGCGGTTCCACGTTTCTCGACAACGGACGGTTACGTGTACCCACCCGCATGTGCTGGTGTATCTTCCGAAGCTCAGCGCCGATCGGATCAGCTTCACTGGTCCTCCACTTTCACACAGTGGAATGATTCGTGAATTTTTTTCTTTTTCAGCATAACCTACGCTAAACAGCTAGAATGCGAAAAGGTCACTAGTAGAATCTGCCCCTCCGGGAAAGAGACAGAGGGAAAAAAATTGCGGTTACGACAGGGTACGACACCTTTCATATGTCCACGAGTTTTTCATCAAGAAACATCGCAGGGTTTCTTAATGGTGCTGGTTGAGCGGATCAGACAAGCGGTTTTGCTCTCGTGACTGGATTCGTCTTCATAAAACTCATGCGCTATACCGGGCTTATACAAGCATAATGTTGAACAAAACTGACTGAGTCATAGGCTAGCTGAACTTTCCAACTTTAACTACCATACATATTTACACCCCAGAGCTGCTACAACCCTATTTAAAGCTCGTTTTAATGTAAAGCCGGAAGGAACGAGAGTTGTCATGCGTAAGCATAATTCATGCAGTTTTACGCACCGAAGCCACAGATTGGCTCTGAGGCACGCCGTAGTGGGTGACTCCTCAATAATTTGATCCACCTGGCCTTTCACATGCACCGAATCTAGGCACTATATAAGCGTTATCGCCTTCCGACCCTATGAGAATGCCGCTCATTTTGGCTAGGGATTGGACCCGCTACATCGTACATTTTCAGCAGCCGAACCCCATAGCTGTAGCCAGCCATCGCGGCGCAAGTTTTGTGACCATGATAAATCTTAAAATAAAAGATTTTGTATCATGTCTCGAGTTTACATTACACGCCAAGAGCAAGTATTTGTACACGATCCCTCGACTCTTACTAGATGTTGACATCGGGCATCCACAGGCATTCAGTAAATCATTAACAAACTAAAATTTCTCTCAAGTACGCAATATTCGAACAATTCGTTGGTGTCTGCACTTTCTCTTGCGTGTCTGCTTATATGTACTCTTGCAGGCTGGATCACAGAATAAGCGCACAGCTAGAAGGTGAGCTTCTAAGTCCCTCTTCTGTGAAAGCTTGACGAGGCATTCTACCAGGTGTTCTAAATTAAGCTTTATGGTTTTCTTAAACTTAGGCACTGGGAGGCATGCGAAGACCATCTATGCAAATCAGTTATGTGGCCAGGGGCACAGAAAGCGAGATGATAATGCTCGCTGTCAACTGCCAAATTAACTAAAATTGAATAATTAACATTTTATTGACTGCAGTAAGTATGTTTGTATTCAAAAGTTAGAGGGAGTCGCGTCTCCACACAGTTTAACTTGGAAAAATTCTTCTAGCATGTCTGTGCTCCGAGATATCCTATTCCAAATTTTAACTGTTCCCATGATTACGCATACAAGACAGTGAGGATAAATGCAAAGCTCCTACCTGATGTGACGCAGCTGTTGCGTACGGCGTTTAGTCTGACAACAGGGCGGAGGCATAGGCAAAGATGATAACTGTTCCCCTTCCCCTCTCGGCTGGCGAAATCAAGATATGACAGCGCCTTGTGTCACGCAGTTGTTGCTCTTGATTTTAATAAAACTTACAGCACTTGGAAATAAGCCATCACATTATTTGCGTAGCCCAGGCAAGGACCATGCCCGCTCGTCTAGTCGCCATTAAGCACGCGCACTGCCCTCCGGCTTCTCCGCTGGAGCCATTATCTCGGCATGACAGCTGCCGCCATCGTTACAGGCTGGGCGGTCGCGTGTTACGACAGCGGTTCCGGGTTCTTCGATTTTTTATTTCGCCAGCCGAGAGGGGAAGGGGAACAGTCATCATCTTAGCCAATGTCTCCGTCCCGTTGTCAGACTAAACGCCGCACTCAACAACCGCGTCACATCAGGGAGGAGCTTTGTGCCGATCATAACTCTCTTGCGTGCGTAAGCATGCGAACAATTAAAATTTCGAGTCTGATATCTTAGAGCACAGACATGCCAGAGGAATTCTTCCAAGTGAAATTGTGCAGAAATATGACTCTCTTTAACCTTTCAATGTAAGCACACGCACTTACTGCAGTCAACAAAAAAATCAATTATTCAATGTTAGTTAATTGGGCTGCTGACAGCGATAATTATCATCTCACATTGCGTCCCCTTGGCCACATAACTAATTTACACGGGTGGTCTTCGCGTGCCTCCCAGTTACTAATTTTAAGAAAACCATAAAGCTTAATTTTGAACACCCTGTATAGTAGGCGAACGCACTATAGCTAAGTCTGCTACAGCTACTACCGCAGCCTCGAGAACGACCTCGCAAAATCAAGTACCTACAACGACAGGGGGAGCAGAAAGGAATCTTGGCCTCCCACACTTTGACGCTGGCGTCGTCTGGCGATGGCAGACGAACGTCTCAGACGCCCGCAGCCTATAAACACGAGCACAGCCAGGAGGGAATTGGCGGCGCGACTGCGTGTGCATGTCTGTGTGCGGGCTCGGATGTACGTGCACGAATGACGCCTCGTGCGTGTTCACGAGGCTGGTGTCGGCCCATGCAGGTACTATAAATATACAACGGTACTGTGACACGGAAGCGCCAGGGCAGCTACTGACGTCACAGTGTTTTTTTATACATATATGTAAGCATACATATCTCTGGATGTTCCTTTTTTGGCCTCTCTAGTCGAGGCAGAGAAGAGTGTCCTATAAACATAAAACGATGGGCTCGTGCACGGCGGGACAGGAAAAAGCGAAACTGCGCTGTATTGCCAGTGTGTCAGCAGCGATTTATGGCTGCAAACAGCACAGTAGGCGCCTGCGGTGCCCCGTGGAAAGAGCCTATACGTCGAGTTCAGTGCGCATTTCACCCACAGGCGCATACACTTGCACACACGTACAGACACGCGCCTGCACAGACACAACCTTAACCATCCTGGCAGCGTGTAAAATGGCTCACGTATGGGTAAGATAATGCTGAGAAAGAAAGAAAGAAAGAAAGAAAGAAAGAAAGAAAGAAAGAAAGAAAGAAAGAAAGAAAGAAAGAAAGAAAGAAAGAAAGAAAGAAAGAAAGGAGTGGGAATACACAGTCTGGTCAAGTAAGCTTTTCCTTGTGGCGGAGCATGACCCAAAGCGAATTTTGTTTAAAAATTAAATTATGGGGTTTTACGTGCCAAAACCACTTTTTGATTATGAGGCACGCCGTAGTGGAGGACTCCGGAAATTTTGACTACCTGTGGTTCCTTAACGTGCACCTAAATCTAAGTACACGGGTGTTTTCGCATTTCGCCCCCATCGAAATGCGGCCGCCGGTGCCGGGATTCGTTCCCGCGACCTCGTGCTCAGCAGCCCGACATAATGTTTCGACATCTGCGATTAGATTATGAGAAATCTTACACACGCTTCCCGTCATTTAATCAGGAGAACATCATATGCCTCTGAATTTACAACATTCATTTTCAGGGTCCACGCTGCGAGGGACTTCTGATGAAGGTCTATTTTGACGGCGCCAAACTGAAGCGACATTCACCAAGCTTGTTGCTCGTAAGTGCTCCTTGTCATTCACCGGCCGCTTTCGCTCAGAATATGTCCAGCATTAGGATTGGCTGGCAATTTTTCTTGTGTACAATGCTAGCGTAAAAACTCTGGGAATTTGGGACCCTTTGTCATTGTGGCGCCTCCCAGGTGCATGGAAGTGGGACGAAACACAGCGCCACCAGAATCGCCATGGGACTAGGCCAGCGAAAGCAGGACGTGTTCAGCATGAATTGGGATAATATGGGCCCGTATTCACAAAAAAGTTCTTACACTAGAATTACTCGAAAGAGGAAGTGCCGGCCGATCGTAGTACTGAGTGTATTGGCGAAGGCGGCCGGTCAATGGGAAACAGCACTTACGAAAAAAATATTTGTAGATTCGGCCCCCAGGGTTGTTTAAGCATTCGCAAAGCTGAAACCATGCAAATTAAACGATATTTGTCGCCCTCTCGGTCTTCCTTACAAAGTCTGGACCGGCTGCCTACCTGTCAACTTCCTCTTACAGCGAAAACTGTATATGACTAACCTTCCGTAGTTTCTTCGGCGTCCGGCAGCAGAAACGGACTTGGCGATTTTTAACAAACACATCCGGGTGCAGTGCGGCGGCGCAGATGTCAAAATGCGGAACAGATTAGAACGCTCGCCGTGGATAATATCCTGACGTCAAAATTATCCCAGTATATAAGCAGGAGAGGTATCGGCGCTAAAAACTGCTGCGTTATCGATGGGGCGCACACGTATAGTTCGTACTCCCGAAGAACAACATACGTACGAGGAGCGCCGGAGGGAACAGCAACGAGAATGTAAACGGCGCCGGCGCGAAACGACCCCCGACGAAGAACGTTCCCGCGATGCTGAACGAAAACGACATTCGCGAGCCCGGACACCTCCGAACGAGCAACGGCGCCAGACTCTCAACGCAAAAAAAAAAAATGACAACCATGCCATTCTGTGAAGATGGAATGGTAGCGAAAGCACTTTGCTTTTCGTTTGAGAGCTTTGACTGTCGTCAGCTTTCGCTGCCATTCCATCTTCCCAGAGTGGAATGGTTGTAATTTTTTGTTCTATTCAGTGACCGCTATACTAGATTTCACGGGCCGAATTCACCAAGCTTTGCGTTCTTAAGCGCTCACTGCCAGTGGCCAACCGTCTTCGCTAATGATATGTCCAGCATCAGGATTGGTTTAATTTCTTTCTTACGAACAATTCTAGCGTAAGACGGTTTTGTGAATACGGGCCCAGGGGCCGAATTCACAAATCTTTTCGACCATAAGTTTCGATCGGTCGCAAGTGTTCAATCGCGAATGCTTACACAGCGCGATTAACTGGCATCTGCTCTCGCAAACAGTCTTAGCTGAAGAACTTTTTTTGTGTGATTATGAATACAAAAATGGGTGGGGGGGAGGGGGCAGTGTCCAGGAATTTGAAGTAAAAACCATTGAAAAGCCGTAATCGACAGTGAGTATAATAGAAGCAGCGTATGGTGCAAGTGAACGCTGCATTTCTTTTATTATCGTATGGAATTCTGCTCATTGACAAAGAATACAATTTGGCGTTGTCTGCCACCGTAACGGGTGAACTCCCCTGCAGCTGCATCTTGCGGTGCATATTGCGTATACGTGTTGCCGGCAGTGATGAAAACAATCTAAAGTAATCATAGATATGCTATTATTATTATTATTATTATTATTATTATTATTATTATTATTATTATTATTATTATTATTATTATTATTATTATTATTATTATTATTATTATCGTTCTCAGAAGAGCTATTTGATGCTTGGTAGCGTATGTTCGCATGCATTCTGCTTCTTGATGTATCTAAAGCGTCTGACACAGTCAACCACAACATTCTTCTTCAGAAGTTATATCTACTCGGCTTCAGGGGTCCTTTCTGTGAAGTTTTAGAAGACTGTCTAGCCACAGGGTATGTCGCAAGTGGTGTTTAAGCCACAGGGTATGTCTAAAAGCTGGAGTTTCGCAAGATTCTACTTTGCCCCCTTTACTATTCAATCTATTTGTAAATTATTTTTCGTCACGTTTATCAAATTTCCTTGTTTATCAAAATGCAGATAATGCTGTAATTATAGCTAAACACGTCTGTTACACTCAAGCTGTAACTTTACTGCCAGAAAATGTGCAAGTTGCAATAAATTGGTTCGCGAACAATTCTTTGTCAGTGAACAACCGTGAAACCAAAATAATCTGCTTTAGAAATCTGTTAAGAACGACTGCTATTTGTGCACCCCTATGTTTGCGTCCTCGTAACTGTCGCGGTTGTAATAATAATAATATTTGGGATTTTACGTGCCAAAACCACTTTCTGATTATGAGGCACGCCGTAGTGGAGGACTCCGGAAATTTTGACCACCTGGGGTTCTTTAACGTGCACCTAAATCTAAGCACACGGGTGTTTGCGCATTTCGCCCCCATCGAAATGCGGCCGCCGTGGCCGGGATTCGATCCCGCGACCTCGTACTCAGCAGCCCAACACCGTAGCCACTGAGCAACCACGGCGGGTCTGTCGCGGTTGTCAGTGCACGCTAATGGAGTATGGAAACTCTATAAAATATTTTGGCGTTTTCTTTGATATTGCCTGGAACAAACATTTAACTTGCGTTTGCGGCAAACTAAGGGCAGTGTTGTGGTCGTACCCGTTGGTACGATTTGTTGGGAACTCGGCGCTGACGCCCGTGGTTGTACCTGGGTCGCAAGCCCCAAGGGTAGCGTTGGCCTGGCGGCCTGGGGTACAACTGGAAGCATCCGAAGGTCCCGGCAAAGCATGAGTCGACTGGTAACAACAAAACAACTTGTTTATTTTAACATTGCAAAGAGTTGGCGGTCAGGTTGACCGAAGTAGAGAGACGGGAGAGCACTTTACTCAACAGAAGAAATCGGAGCCCTCCTTTTGGCGTCCGGGGGCAGCTGTTTTTATACTCTCGCAGTTGAGGGCAAGAAGGAACCCCTCAATAGACGAGCACGTGATTGTACAATGGGTTAAGGTGACGCATACTGTCGTAGCGCCGCTGGTCGGGCACAAAGACTGGGAGGAGAAGGTAACTTCTGCTCTCGTAGCGCCTCTGGTCGGGCACAATGACTGGGAGGAGAAGGTAACCTCTGCTCTCGTAGCGCCTCTGGTCGGGCACAATGGCACATACACTCACACACGCACATGAAGACACGTGGCATCGGAACATGCCTGGAAACGCCTGGAAACGCCTGGAAACGCCTGGAAACGCCTGGCGGGGAGCGTAGCGGCGACGCCGAACGGGCCAAAATGTCTGCCGCATTGTTGCAGTCGCGCCGGCTAAACCGCGCGTCGTAGGCGAAACGTAACAGCAGGTGCATGGTTGCTCTTTAATATTATACTTTTTGTTCCTCTAACTGTAAAAAAAAAATCATGCACGCCCCTGCTTAAAGTGTTTTACGATATTTACGATATAGTATTACGGTATTTGCTTTTTGATCCGCTCGTTGGCAGAGTCACTACGAAGCTTTATTTCTAAGAAATACGTGTCACTTTCCTTTGTAGCTGCGTGCTACATACGCGTGGATGTCAATTTTTCTTTTCATGAACCTTCCTCCACCTAGCGGAATTCCGCAGAACTGATATGCCATACCATGAGGGAGTTTGAAAAGAAACAGAAGGTCAGCGCGATTACGTTGGCAGCGAAGTGAGGGCAATGACAATAATCCAACAGTGCTAGTAGAAGGTCCATATCCGTGTTAGCAAATCGGTGATGATATATGCTCCGAAACTTTTTCTGGAAAAGCTATTCCAGACAACCGACGCATATTCGAGTTGAGGAAGACAGGTTGTTGTGTACAACTTGCGGAATGGTGTAGGATAATTGTATTCCCTTTGTATTGAATTGAATTGTAGTCGGGCATTTTGTACATGCTCCAAACATCTGACAGATGTTGAATAAAGCTGAATTGAAAATTGAATTTAATATAGAAGTGTTTGGATCGCACCGCTGGTACGATCTGTTGGGAACTCGGCGCTGACGCCCGTGGTTGTACCTGGGTCGCAAGCCCCAAGGGTAGCGTTGGCCTGGCGGCCTGGGGTACAACTGGAAGCATCCGAAGGTCCCGGCAAAGCAAGAGTCGACTGGTAACAACAAAACAACTTGTTTATTTTAACATCGCAAAGAGTTGGCGGTCAGGTTGACCGAAGTAGAGAGACGGGAGAGCACTTTACTCAACAGAAGAAATCGGAGCCCTCCTTTCGGCGTCCGGGGGCAGCTGTTTTTATACTCTCGCAGTTGAGGGCAAGAAGGAACCCCTCAAAAGACGAGCACGTGAATGTACAATGGGCTAATGGTGACGCACACTGTCGTAGCGCTGCCGTAGCACCATGTCGAGCACAATGTCGTAGCACCCTGTCGTAGCGCTGCCGGTCGGGCACAATGACTGTAATGAGAGGATGATCCCTGCTTTCGCATCGCCTGGTTCGGGCACAATGACTGGAAGGAGAGGGTGATCCTTTGCGGTCGCATCGCCGCAGTCGCGCCTGGAAACACCTGGCGATGAGCGTTGCGGCGACGACGATCGGGCCAAAATGTCTGCCGCCCCGCCGCAGTCGCGCCGGCAAAACCACGTGTCGCAGGCGAAACGCAACAGACCGCCCCGCCGGGGGAAGGAGATCCCGATGGACAGGGGACTGCAGCCGCTGTCCGGAGGGATGTCGCTCGATGATGCTCATAACCGAAGTCGGGCGTCCCTCGACGTTTCTTGAGCGCAGCGCACAGAGAAGGCCTCGTTCTCTCGTTCAGGTTCGCACGGGACACTGCAAAGTGACTTCGGGAGAGTTCACATTTTTGTTCTCGTTCCCGGCAAGCGTTAGAACTACGCTGAAACTCAACCGCTCAGTCAGCAAGCACGGCACAACCCTCACTAAGCCCTGCCAGGCTCTTTCCCCTTTTTATACCACTGCCTAGTTCCTTACAGTAGTCTAGCATCACTCAGAACGCGTCCACAAATTGAAAAATTGCACTAGAAAGCATATCATCACTTTGAAACACTAAACAAAAGCAATATGTTAAAAAAAATCCTGCCTCAGGAAGAAAAACATCAGTAACAAACAATTTTGAGGCTGATTCCTACGTTAGGGGCTTCGACTTAAGCCATCGGCGTTACCGTTGAGACTCCCCTTTTTGTAACGCACCTCAAAGGAATATTGTTGTAAAGCGAGGCTCCAGCGCAGGAGGCGGCCATTTTTGGGAGAGATGGTCTGCAGCCATTGGAGAGGGCAGTGATCCGTCTCAATGATAAACCTCGAGCCGGCTAGATAGCATGACAATTTCTGAACGGCCCACACGAGACACGCACACTCTTTCTCGGTGGCGCTATACGCCTGCTCACGACTGGACAGCTTACGACTAGCATACAGGACGGGGTGTTCTACTTCTCCATTTTCCCGTTGGCACAGTACAACGCCCATGCCTCGCTCACTAGCATCGCACTGAACAACGAACCCTTTTGTATAGTCTGGCGATCGTAGCACAGGCTGGTTTGTTAGGGCACTCTTTAGGGCGCTAAAAGCTCTTTCCTTTGTCTCGTCCCAGACGACTGTTTGAGGCTCTGTTTTTCTTAGAGCATCCGTCAGGGGAGCCGCGATATCAGAGTACCTAGGGATGTACCTCTGATAGTAGCCGGCGACACCCAAGAACGACCGAATATCGGTCTTGGTGCGCGGTTGCGGAAAGTCTCGCACAGCGGCCACTTTTATTTCAGAGGGGCGGCGACGACCCTGACCAATCACGTGACCGAGGTAGACAACCTCGGCCTGTGCTAACTGGCACTTAGGAGCCTTGACTGTCAAGCCCGCTTCGCGCAGGCGGGTTAGCACTGCCCGCAAGTGTGCCATATGCTCAGACCAGGATGCGGAGAATATCGCTACGTCGTCTAGATACGGTAAAGCGAATTCTTGCTGTCCCCGCAACACTTTATCCATGAGACTTGAAAAACAGTATGGCGCGTTCTTCAAACCAAAACTCAACACTTTAGGACGGAATGTTCCCATTGGTGAAATGAACGCCGCATACCTACTAGCCTCTTCTGTAAGTGGAACCTGCCAATAACCCCTGACAAGATCTAGGGTGGAAATAAACTGAGCGCTACTAACTTTCTCAAGGCGCTCCTCGATGTTAGGGATCGGATAAATTTGATCCTTAGTGATGGAATTAAGCCTGCGGTAGTCGACGCAAGGACGAGGTTCCTTGCCCGGTACCTCAACTAAAATCAAAGGGGAGGTATAATCACTCTCACCTGCCTCAATAACACCGAGCTGTAGCATTTTCTTTACCTCAGCCTCCATAATATCGCTCTGGCGGGGTGACACCCGATACGCCTTGGATCGTACTGGCTCTGTGGAGGTAAGTTCTATATCATGAGTAAGTACAGAAGTCCTACCAGGCCTCTCAGAGAACAGACCTTGAAACTCTTGTAATAGCTGGTGTAGTTCGGTTTTCTGCTCGGGCGACAGCGGTGCTTTACTGATAAGGTCACTAATGACTTGACCGGTGTCTTCCCTGTTCGTCACTGAGCCTAGTCCCGGAAGCTCGACCGGAAGCTCTTCAGGAACGTTTACCATCATGCACACCACTGCTTCCCTTTGTCTATAAGGTTTGAGCAGATTACAGTGGTAAACTTGCTGTGCTTTCCGCTTTCCTGGCAGACTTACCACGTAGTTAACGTCCGACAGTTTCTGAACAATTCGTGCTGGGCCCTCCCACTGCACGTCTAGTTTGTTGTTTAGCGATGTGCGCAATATCATGACCTCATCGCCAACCTCAAAACGACGGGCCCTGGCTGTCCGATCATAATAAACCTTGGCCCTCTGCTGGGCCTTTGCCATTGCTTCACCTGACAACTCCTGTGCCCTTCTTAAGCGTTCGAGGAGCTTAAGCACGTACTCCACCACGACTGGGTCGTCGCCCCTACCTTCCCACGATTCTCGAAGCATGCGAAGCGGAGATCGAAGCGAGCGACCGTACACCAGTTCAGCTGGCGAAAACCCCGTAGCCGCATGCGGCGCGGTCCTTAAAGCAAACATCACCCCAGGCAGACACAGCTCCCAGTCAGTTCGATGTTCAAAACACAACGCTCTCAACACGCGCTTCATGACGGAGTGGAGCTTCTCAACGGAATTCGACTGTGGGTGGTACACTGAGCTGTGTAACAGCTTTACCCCACACCTTTCGAGAAAAGTTGTCGTCAAAGCGCTAGTAAACACTGTGCCCTGATCTGATTGGATTTCCGCAGGGAAACCAACTCGCGCAAATATGGACAGTAGTGCATTAACTATCTCAACTGAGCTGAGTTCTTTAAGCGGCACTGCTTCAGGGAACTTTGTCGCTGGGCAGATCACAGTCAAAATGTGTCTGTACCCCGTGGCTGTTACCGGCACAGGTCCCACAGTATCAATAACGAGCCGTCTAAAAGGCTCCGTAATGATAGGTACCAATTTCAACGGCGCCCTCGATTTGTCCCCTGGTTTGCCCACCCGCTGACAAGTGTCACATGTCCTCACGAAATGGTCTGCGTCCCGAAAACACCCTGGCCAATAGTACTCTTGCAAGAGACGGTCCTTAGTTTTCTTAACTCCTAGGTGTCCGGACCACGAACCCCCGTGTGACAAGCGCAACAGATCCTGACGATAGCATTGAGGCACGATCAGCTGATCGAACTCCACTCCTCTGCGGTCTAGATACTTCCGGTACAGGACTCCACCTCTTTCCACAAAACGCGCAGTTTTCCTGGCGATACCTTCTTTGACATTGCAGCGCACGTTTTCCAGGCTGCCATCCTTTTTTTGCTCGGCTATCAAAGCCGTCCGGCTGACTTTTAGCAACCTATCAAGTCCGTCTGACGTAGGCGCGATGAGCAAATCAGTAGATAGCTCTTCTAACTTTCCCGCGTCGGGCGTTTCCTCTCCAGTATCTGGCGCCTTTAACGTTACAGACTCAAGTTTATTCAGTTCCTGCGTGCTCGGAATATCAGCTTGCTGCGCCTCTGACCCTTTTTCGTTGTTTGATAACGTCGGCCCCGCAACTACCGCCTTTGCAGCGAGCTCCCGAACCTTCGATCTGGTTAAGGCCTGAACACTAGCTTCACCAAACAAAAGCCCCTTCTCGCGCAGGAGGTGATCGGACCTGTTTGAAAATAGGTACGGGTACTGGGGGGGCAGCATAGATGACACTGCCGCCTCCGTCTAAAGCGCTCCGAAAGGTCCTTCAATAAGCACTTTTGCTACCGGCAGACACACGCTATGAGCTTCCACGGCTTGCTTGATCCATGCGCACTCGCCCGTGAACATATGGGGTTCTACGTAAGACGGGTGAACTACATCCATCGTAGCTGCGGAATCGCGAAGCACTCGGCACTCTTTCCCGTTCACGAGGAGGTCTCGCATGTAAGGCTCGAGAAGCTTCATGTTCTCGTCAGTGCTGCCTATTGAAAAAAACACAACTTTTGGTGTTGTTTCCGGACACTGCGCCGAAAAGTGACCCGGCTTCTGGCACGTATAACAAACGCGCGCTTGCCTCATCTCGAACCGCTTTCTGCGTTCGGCTTCGGCTGCTGCCGTCTCCTTAGGTTCGGTCGCACTGCTTCCACTCGCATCCGCACTACGCGTGTTCCCTTTTGCTCTCATGGGTGTGAACTTCGGCCTCTCAAACTTCGAGCCAAATTCACCCTTTTGACCGTCCTTAGCTCCGCGAGCCCGACGCGTCACAAACTCCTCGGCTAGCTCAGCGGCTTTAGCCACCGTACAAACGTCTGGCCTATCCAAGACCCAGTATCGCACGTTCTCCGGTAACCGACTATAAAACTGTTCTAGCCCGAAACACTGCAGAACTTTATCGTGGTCACCAAACGCTTTCTCTTCTTTGAGCCACTCCTGCATGTTCGACATAAGCCTATACGCAAACTCTGTATATGACTCACTTCTGCCTTTCTCATTTTCCCGAAACTTCCGACGGAACGCCTCCGCAGACAGCCGGTACTTTTTTAGCAGACTCGATTTTACTTTGTCGAAATCCTCTGCTTCCTCTCTATCCAAGCGAGCGACTACGTCGGCCGCCTCGCCGGGTAACAAAGTGAGCAAGCGCTGTGGCCACGTTTCCCGAGAGAACCCCTGCTTCTCGCACGTTCGCTCAAAGTTAACCAGGAACAAACCAATGTCCTCTCCAAGCTTAAACGGCCGCATCAGGTCAGTCATTTTGAACAATACTCGTTCTCCTGCACCGTGTGCCTGACTTCCATTACGAGCGCGTTCCCTCTCTACCTCGAGACGCTTCATTTCCAAAGCGTGTTCGCGCTCTTCTTTTTTCTCTTGTTGCTCTCGCTCTTTCTGTTCTTTACGTTCACGCTCTTCTTTTTCTTTCTGTTCTTTAAGTTCGCGCTCCTGTCTCTCTTTTTGCTCTTTAAGTTCGCGCTCCTGTTTCTCTTTTTGCTCTTTAAGTTCGCGCTCCTGTCTTTTTGACCTCTCCTCAATAGTCTCAAGGCATTCCGACAGCTCGTCATCCTCAGCCTCTAACTCAAGAATAGCCTTTAGCAGTTCAGGTTTTCTTAGTTTGTCTGAGACATCCAGACCCAACTCTCTTGCAAGCTCCAACAATTTCGGTTTGCGCAACGACTTCAAATCCATGGCTGCTCTGAATGCTGCTTTCTCTACTGCTTACTATTGTCTTGCCGCAAACTAACCCGGCAGCAACGACAACCACAATTACCAGCTCTGTTTCTGACACTAACAAAAAGCCTGGCAAAGCTCAGAAGAAGAAAGTCCCGCACTCACCAAACCTCGCAGCCAAGAGTCCAGCGCAGTCGTTCCGCTGCAGGCAACCAGTCATCACACAGGGCTCGTTGCACTGCTCCCGGATCGTCGATGAGCTGCTCAGCATACAGTCAACTGCATCTCTTCGCTGCTGGCCTCCGTTGTCGCGATCTCACCGCTGGCAGACAGTTGTTTGAAGTCGGAGGCGATCTCACCGCTGCCAACCAGATGTTTGGATCGCACCGCTGGTACAATCTGTTGGGAACTCGGCGCTGACGCCCGTGGTTGTACCTGGGTCGCAAGCCCCAAGGGTAGCGTTGGCCTGGCGGCCTGGGGTACAACTGGAAGCATCCGAAGGTCCCGGCAAAGCAAGAGTCGACTGGTAACAACAAAACAACTTGTTTATTTTAACATCGCAAAGAGTTGGCGGTCAGGTTGACCGAAGTAGAGAGACGGGAGAGCACTTTACTCAACAGAAGAAATCGGAGCCCTCCTTTCGGCGTCCGGGGGCAGCTGTTTTTATACTCTCGCAGTTGAGGGCAAGAAGGAACCCCTCAAAAGACGAGCACGTGAATGTACAATGGGCTAATGGTGACGCACACTGTCGTAGCGCTGCCGTAGCACCATGTCGAGCACAATGTCGTAGCACCCTGTCGTAGCGCTGCCGGTCGGGCACAATGACTGTAATGAGAGGATGATCCCTGCTTTCGCATCGCCTGGTTCGGGCACAATGACTGGAAGGAGAGGGTGATCCTTTGCGGTCGCATCGCCGCAGTCGCGCCTGGAAACACCTGGCGATGAGCGTTGCGGCGACGACGATCGGGCCAAAATGTCTGCCGCCCCGCCGCAGTCGCGCCGGCAAAACCACGTGTCGCAGGCGAAACGCAACAGAAGGAACTAGAAATTCTGAATAGAGGAAAGAACGTCATTTGTAGTAATTATAAAAAGAAGGAGTGTCCCTAATACTGATCCTTGAGGGACGCCGCTAGTTGCCATGTAAAAAGAAGACGTTTGACCATTGACGTTAACATCCCATGATTTATCAAGAAGATAGCTGCGCAAGAGATTGACAATTGACGAGTCACCACAAAAGTGAGTAAGCTTGATCTGAAGCAGTGAGCGGCTGAATACATCAAAAACTTTGCGAGATTTGTGATAGTGGAGCCGCCGGTGAGAAATCCATGCTGAATGAGAATCAGTGAGTCTTTCACAGTAAAAGACAATATGCCGTGAAGAGCGAGCTCAAAATTCTTAGACATGGCACAGAGAAGAGAAATCGGGCGATAATTCGAGGCATCGGTTTTACACCTAGACTGATGTACAGGAAAAACATGTGAGGGAAAGTGGAATTATTCAGAGTTATTAAATACAGATGTCAATACTGTGACAAAGATGCCGCCGTAAGCTTTTAGAATTACGGAGGCGACGCCATGAGGGCCGCAGGTTAGGGAAGACTTCAAGCGCTTAAGGCATTCGCTGATGAGCTTTTCATCAAACAACACTGTAAATCCACTAGATGTAGAAACCG
Source organism: Dermacentor variabilis (assembly GCF_050947875.1). NCBI lineage: Eukaryota > Metazoa > Arthropoda > Arachnida > Ixodida > Ixodidae > Dermacentor > Dermacentor variabilis. The sequence goes on from NC_134568.1 coordinate 90,228,038, forward strand.
CCATGTGCTGCTGACTAAAACCAGCGTTAAAACCTGAATTTTTATATAAGGTTGAGAAATGGGCCGCCAAACAATCCGCGGCTGCTTGGACATCTACTCCTCTCGAGTCGAACAGGCAAGAACACCTTCCAGGTAATAATAATAATAATAATAATAATAATAATAATAATAATAATAATAATAATAATAATAATAATAATAATTATTATTATTATTATTATTATTATTATTATTATTATTATTATTATTATTATTATTATTATTCAATGTGTTCTCTGATGTCGTTGCTCCTTCGATGCAGCAGCTCCAAGCAGCATGTGCACGCCAAATGCATTGCGTGGCAGGACGAACGAAGAGATTGAGCTGCTGTCCGTGGCGTGTTCGTGTGTGCGCAACAAGTGTGAGTGTGCCGCCGTCGGAGCTGAAGGCCCCTCTGGACGACGAAGAAGCGCCAGCATCACCGCAGCCCTCCCCTTTTCATACCGAGCGACAGCCGCGGTCCAACCGGATGACGTTGAAGCGTCACTTGTTAATTCTTTTCTCCTTTTTTTTTAATTTTGAGAGACCAGCTTGTTCCCCCGTGCTTCCTACTCATCGATGCCAATAACAGAACAGCGTTCCTGACCGACGAGGCTTGCTCGTCTGCCGTAGGAGAACGGGCCGCTGCCCCGGGCGAAAGTGCAGTGACCGCGGAGTCGCGCAGGGACGGCGTCGATGCGCGCCGTCGTGAATTTCTGTCTCTGCAGGAAAAAGCGGGGCTGAGAACCTCCGCCTCGCTATCCGCCGCCTTCTCTGCTGCTGTCACATAAGCTGCTGTATCAACACCGGCTGGAAGGGACGTCGACGAAGGCGAGTTGAGGCGGGGTCGCAATGCGCTGGCCCCCTGTTTGTTCCGAGTCCCGCGCCACTTTCAGCCTGACGCGCAAAGATCGACGACCTGCTGGCACTGGCCACCGAGGGATCACCGGACTGTCCTTGGTGAGCTATCCCCCAGCGACCAAAATCTGTGTTCATGCCCAAGCTGTCTCCAGACTCGTCGTCTGCCCAGTTATACAGCTGGGCACTTGTCAAGCATGAGGGCATCCGACCATCGTGCACAAAAGTTTTAAATGTATAGCTGTTGACGAAAAGACTACTCGAATCTTCCAGAACCCAGAACTTAGGTCAAGAAAATGTGTTTTGAAATCATTTGAAGAAATGCTACACAATAACATCCTGTCTGATTCGGAACTAGCAGCTATAGCCAAAGTTCCAGCAGAAACCTTTTCAAGATCACTGTCGAGGTTAATGTTATTGGAATTGAAGCAATGCAGCAACACAACGTCCTGCCACAGCCTAAACGCAACATGCATGAGGCGTGTACTGCAGCCAGACTCCTCCCGCACGCTTTCGTGATGTTGACGATGATGATGATAATGATTTATTGGCATACCATTTGAAACGAGACGGCGAGTAACTGTCACCTAGCCTGCCTGAGTTCATCAGTTGTGCCGTATGTGCTTTTCATTCTAACATTTTTTTATACATTTCCTCAACCTTTCTTTCTCTTCCTCAAGACATATCTACCTAGTACTGTTAAATACGGGACCTTTCCCTGAGCCTCCTTCGAGTTCACCAGACCACATCGAATCGCGTTACACCTAATTAAGGAGCGCAGAAGCACATGTACCAGGTTCCCGAGGCGCGGCACGTCCAAACAAGTTGACGTCCCCCACCTCGTGCGCCGCATGTGGAGCTGTTGTCTCACTGCTTGACTCTTCCTGAAAGTGTAGCGGAGCCTGGCACTGTTCCAGGTAACGTGGGTCCCAAGCAAAGCTGCTTTGCGGCTCTGAAAGGTCGCTCGAGAACAAACCGCCTGCCCCCGCTGTGCGCTTCGAAGCCGCGGAGCAAGACGGCTGTAATGCACCGTGAAGCCCTGGCAGCAACCCCACTCCCCATCCGCCTTTGGGACGGCGGTTGCAGACCAGGAAGGCAATACCGCATAGAAATACTCCCTCGGACAGATGGAGATAATGGAGCGACCCTCTGCGCCGGGTGTGACTTACGTTCGCACGGGCGCCTACCATTGGCCGAAAATGACGCCACCTGAGCGGGCTCGCCGATTGGCCGAACGTGGCGTGACTTCGAGACACCGAAGGGTTTAAAAGCCAGAGACCGGGAGCAGCAAGAGAGCATTCCTTCATTCATCTCTTTCGATCTTCTTGCCACGGGCCGCAGCGTCCGAGTTGCTGCCGGCCCGTAATGACTTTATGACGGTTAACTTCTTTGTACTCTCACTGGAAATAATGTAAATAAACCTCCAGTTTTCATCTCAAAGTCCTCCTCAACCTCGGCCAACTCCCGCACCCAACGGCAAGGTCCAAAATCTGGGGGACACAAATTGGGATTGTCCTCCAGATCCAACAACTGGTTGCAGCGCTACGGATGAACCTTCGTCCAAAGAAATCCTGAGGAACCGGGAACAGCGAAGAAGAGAGAGCCTTCGTCGAAAGAAGTCCTAAGGAACTTGGAACAACGAAGAAGAAAGAGCCTTCGACCCAGAGAGTCCTGAGGAACCCGGAACAGCGAAAAAGAGCCTTCGTCCAAAGGAGTCCCGAGGAACTTGGAACAGCGAAGAAGAGAGAGCCTTCGTCCAAAGTAGTCCTGAGGAACTGGGAACAGCGAAGAAGAGCGAGCCTTCGACCCAGAGAGTCCTGAGGAACCGGGAACAGCGGACCAATGAACCAGATGGCAGGGTGCTGCAACCATAAGTGAGCGCGGAGACCGGGAGCAGCAAGAGAGCATTCCTTCATCTCTTTCGAGCTTCTTGCCACGGGCCGCAGCGTCCGAGTTGCTGCCGGTGCGTAATGACTTTATGACTGTTAATTTCTTTGTACTCTCACTGTAAATGTAAATAAACCTCCAGTTTTCATCTCAAAGTCCTCCTCAACCTCGGCCAACTCCCGCACCCAACGGCAAGGTCCTGAATCTGGGGGACAGCAATTGGGATTGTCCTCCAGATCCAACAGTACCGCTACCTATGCCAGTAACGGATCAAGTCATATCCATCTCTTCCTTGATTTTTTTTTCACTGATACTCAAAAGGACTCTTGCTTCTCTCGACTGCTGACCGGTTTATGCTTCCGTCCGCTTTAAGTCCAAGCGCTTCAGGAAGGTGTACGTTACCTCTGGGTCCCACTGGGTGAATGCCTTCTCATTCCATTAGGATGTGCTGAGTGTGTCAGGAATTTCGCTGCAGCATACACTTGCCTCATTTTTATGAGAATACTTGCTCCGGTAACTTTTTGTCCTTAAGCAACCAGCCCGAACCTCAAATAGCAAGGTACTGCCCTTTGTGTAGTCGCATAGATCAACTGTCCCTTCTAATTTCTTTCTTCCCATTCGTGTAAATCTCCATGGTCTTTGTTTCGATTCTTTGCATACAATTCACTGTTTCTCTCACTTCCTTTTTGATGACTACTTCTTTTTCTTCTTTCTTTCTTTCTTAGAAAATAAAACATATAACATAAACATCATCATCATCATCAGCAGCAGCAGCAGCAGCAGCCTGGCTACGCCCACTGCATGGCAAAGGCGTCTCCCATACTTCTCCAACTACCCCGGTCATGTGTTAATTGTGGCCATGTTGTCCCTGCAAACTTATTAATCCCATCGGCCAACCTAACTTCCTGCCACCCCCTTTTACGCTTCCCTTCCTTTCGAATCCAGTCCGTAACCCTTAATGACCATCGGTTATCTTCCCTCCTCATTACATGTCCTGCCCATGCCCCCCATTTCTTTTTCTTGATTTCAACTAAGATGTGATTAACTCGCATTTGTTCCCTCACCCAATCTGCTCTTTTCTTATCCCCTAACGTTACACCCACCATTCTTCTTTCCATAGCTCATTGCGTCGTCCTCAATTTAAGTAGAACCCTTTCCGTAAGCCTCCAGGTTTCCGCCCCGTAGAAGTGTACTGGTAACACACAGCAGTTATACACTTTTCTCTTGAGGGATAATGGCAACCTGGTGTTCATGATCTGATAATGCCGGCCAAACGCACCCCAGCGCATTCTTATTCTGATTAGTTCAGTCTCATGATCCGGATCCGCGGTCACTACCTACCCTAAATAGATGTATTCCCTTACCACTTCCAGTACCTCGCTACCCATCGTAAACTGATGTTCTCTTCCGAGACTGTTAAACATTACTTTAGTTTTCTGCAGATTAATTATTAGACCCACCCTTCTGCTTTGCCTCTCCAGGTCAGTGAGCATGCATTGCAATTGGTCCCCTCAGTTACTAAGCAAAACAATATCATCAGCGAATCGCCAGTTACTAAGGTATTCTCCATTAACTCTTATCCCCAATTCTGCCCAATCCGGGTCTCTGAATACCTACTGTAAACACGCTGTGAATAGCATTGGAGAGGTCGTATCTCCCTGCCTGATGCCTTTCTTTATTTGGATTTTGTTGCTTTCTTTATGGAGGACTACGGTGGCTGTGGAGCTGCTATAGATATCTTTCAGTATTTTTACGTACGGCTCGTCCACACTCTGATTCCGTAATGTCCCCATGACTGATAAGGTTTCGACTGAATCAAACACTTTCTCGTAATCAATGAAAGCTATATATAAGGGTTGGTTATATTCCGCACATTTCTCTATCACCTGACTGATTGTGCGAATATGGTCTATTGTTGAGTAGCCTTTACGAAATCCTGCTTGGTCCTTCGGTTGACAGCAGTGTAAGGTATTCCTTATTCTATTTGCGATTACCTTAGTAAATACTTTGTAGGCAGCGGACAGTAAGCTGATCAGTCTATAATTTTTCAAGTCTTTGGCGTCCCCTTTCTTATGGATTAAGATTATGTTACCCTCCGTGGTTGCTCAGTGGCCATGGTGTTGGGCTGCTGAGCACGATGTAGCGGGATCGAATCCCGGCCACGGCGGCCTCATTTCGATGGGGGCGAAATGCGAAAACACCCGCGTACTTAGATTTAGGTGCATGTTAAAGAACCGCAGGTGGTCAAAATTTCCTGAGTCCTCCACTACGGCGTGGCTAATAATCATAAAGTGGTCTTGGCACGTAAAACCCCATAACTTAATTTATTTCTTAAGATTATGTTGGCGTTCTGAGGCATTGCGTCATGAGGCATTGCGTATACAGGGTGGCCAGTTTTTCCAGAACAATCTGCCCACCATCCTTCAACAAATCTGCTGTCATCTGATCCTCCCCAGCTGCCTTCCCCCTTTGCATAGCTCCCAAGGCTTTCTTTACTTCTTCCGGCGTTACTTGTGGGATGTCAAATTCCTCTAGACTATTCTCTCTTCCATTATCGTCGTGGGTGCCACTGGTATTGTATAAATCTCTATAGAACGCCTCAGCCACTTGAACAATCTCATCCATATTAGTAATGGTATTGCCGGATTTGTATCTTAATGCATACATCTGAGACGTAAGCAACATAAACATACTGCTTGTCTATTTAAACTTTCAATTACCCTGTATTTGGTTGCCGACTTTATTGACCTCTTCCTCCAATCTGTGTCTACGTGTTTCAGGTACAGATACTTGTGCAATTTAGCCATCCATTTATTTTGATGCATGTTCCTGAGTAATTCTTCAAAACTAAATTTGCTCTGCGCTTCTCTGACTTCAAAAGAGGCCCAACGCATGTCACCCTGTGCTACCTCGATTCTGGTTTTAGCATGGGCTCCTAAAGCCAGCCAGCCCACCGATCATCGGTGACCTTCCGACCCCGACAAGGTACCAATTTGAAGCACAGAATGGCATTTGCGAATGTTAGCGTTGGTACCATTATTCTTTTCCAGATTCTACGCAACCCTTTATAATTATTGTGGCTCCAAAGTGCTCCATGTTTAATTATTTTTGCATTCCGCTTCCCCTTTGCTTTGACATTCTCTTAGTGCATGCTTGAGTAAGTCTTTCCTTCGTTTATGTATACGCCGAGGTATTTGTATTGCTTGACTATGGGTATGACTAGCTGTTTAATTGACACCACCTAATTACTTTCCTCTTCAGTAAATATAATAATTCCAAATTTGTCTGTGCTAAAATTGAGGCCCTAGATTTGTCGCTGCGTTGCCACAGATATTCGCAAGTGTCTGTAAATCTCTTGCATTGTCCGCTAGTAGCACTATATCGTCTGCATACATCAGTCCGGGGACCTTCTGCTGCACCATTTGTCCATTACTCATGTAGGATGAACCAAATCCTAATTCAATATTTTCCAGTCGTCTTCCTATGCACTTAACATAAAGCGTGAAAAACAATAGAGACAGAGAACATCCTTGCTTCAGTCCTTGGTGAAGTGCCACCACTTCATTACCTCTCGACCTTCTCATACAATTTGCACTCATTTGTCTCTATATACGTATATCCCTCAGCAGCTCCACGAAATCGTCAACCTGCTTTCGTGCTTGGGAGTATCCCATAACACTTCCCTGTCTAAGTTGTCGTAGGCTCCTTTAATATCTACAAACGCTATCCATAAAGGTCTATTCTGAGCTACTGAAATATTTATGTACTAAGTTAGAACAAACATATCCTCCAAGCGTCTTCCTGGTCTGAACCCATTCTGTAGTTCCCCCAATACATAATTATTTTCGGCCGACTTCGACAGTTCCAATTTTATGGCTTCCATTTCCATTCTATATATCACCGACGTTACCGTAAATGGCCTCTACGAGCTCGTCTTATTCTTATCCCCTTTGCCTTTGTAGATGAGGTTCATGTTGCTTACACGACATCCAACCAGAATTTCCTTCGTTCTGATCACTTGCTCTATGGCATTAGTTAGCAATGCCTTGCTCTTTGGACCGAGGTTTTTGATTAGCTGTATTGAGATTTCGTCGGGTCCTGCGGCCGTGCTATATAGGGACATGTCCTTCTGCTTTTTTCCCGGAAAAGATTTCTGTGGTAAATTTTGATTTGATCTCTCGGGCTTCTCTGATGGTGCTGGGTCTGTCTAACTCTCAACAACGCTTTCTTTCTTGCCCAAGTTATACATAACAACTCTAATGCATCGCAGCGTATCGTCTCCTCGAAGATGTTACTGTCTTCCCTTATAGTCGTTTACTAAATTTTAGTTGGAGCTCTGATTGCTCCTACATGGTTCCAGAATCTTTTTGGTGCGCCTTTGCCTCTTTTGCGAATGTTATGCACCCAACGTTCACTTGTGCGTTAAATTTTCTCTTGCACGAGCTCACTTGCCACTCTTTTTTTGTATTTGTTCAATCTAAGGGGCACCTCTCCTTCGTGTAATCCCAACTTTTTGGCTTCTCGGCGATCCCTTGACGCTCGTTTACGCTCTTCTGTAGCTCGCTTTAGTTGCTTGTTCCACCACTAACGTGGTTTTAGCTTTTCAATCCAACAATTTTTTTTTTGCCGTGTCTGTCTTATCTCCTGCTTGATAACGTCTTTAAGTTCCATATATTCCCAGACTGTTGTAGACCACGCCTCTATATTTCTGCGTTTTTTTTTTGCGATTTCTTTTATTTGCTTATCATTCTTTCTTTTTCTTTAAAGTTGAGATGCTACTGGCTCATGTTTTGCGTTAGTATCTCGCCCAAATTTTAAGGTTAAACGTTTATGATCGCTACCCAGGCTATGTTTTCCATGTTCGTACATCATTATTTGGTCTATTCGTTCGTAGACCGTTTCTGAGACGAAGGCGTAGTCGATACAAGACTGCCTGTTTCCACATTGCCACGTTATCTGTCCATGACACCTATTTTCCCCGTTAACTAAAATAAAGTTCTGTTCATCGCACAGATACAGCACTAGAGAAACGTTTTAATCCGTATATTCATTCGTCTAAATCCTCCTATATGCGCGTTAATATCTCCTACTAAAACCACCTGGCCCGATTTCTTTAACTCGTTAATATCGCTTCTAATGCAGTCAAACAATTCTTTATCTCTGCTATCATTACCTGTCCACAGGTGTGCTTTTCCGAGCCACGTCTATTTGCCTTGCCATGTGCCGCTAATCCATAAATGCTCCTTACGTGTCTCTTTTACACTTTGCCACTTCACACTTCGCCTAATTAGCGGACCTACCCCTCCGCCTGTCCTTGACCCAGTCATTCTGTTGCATCCCTCCAAGAGAAGAAAAATTGGAGGACGCTTAAGCTTCGCCTTCAAGAGTGGAACGCGATAGCGTTCCCGTCGACCCGCCAAGGGGTGTAAGACAATGGGCTACGGCGCAGCGACTACGCGCCCCGCATCGGACGCGGTGAGCGTCGAGCAACGCAGCGTTCGGCGCGACAACGAAATGTGCGCCTGAGCAAGCGACGCACGCCTGAGCCTTAGAAACAGCTCGTTTCTAAGGCAACACCGCGTTCACTAGAGGCGCTTTTGTACCGCTTTGAAGCATCGAACTCGTGGCACAGTGGTAACGTTTCCGTCTCACACTCCGGAGACCCTGGTTCGATTCCCACCCAGCCCAACAGCCCATCTTGGAAGTTGCTTTTTATTTATGAAGTGCCTGCCGTGATTTATCGCTCACGGCCAACGCCGCGGACGCCGACACCGACGCCGACGACACCCGCTTTTCTGCGACACGAGCTCCTTAACGCTATCGCGTTAAAAATTTAATAACAGGCGGCTGCTCCAAATTTCGTACATGGGTTTCAGACAAGGCGTACACGCTAACTGCTTCGTCATTCAGCTGCGTTTGAATTTCCAGCCAATTTTCCTGCTTGCGACCAGCCTGCATGTTTATGTAACAACGTCTCTTTGAACACACTGCGACATCTAGTGGCACCGCCGCCAAGTGTCTAAATATATATGGAGGCGGCATCGATTCCGCCCGGCACCCGATAAACTTTCGAGGATATTTTGTCATCGCAGAGTGCCACACACCCACTGGCACATACCCAGTGAGCAACATTGCTTCGACGCTTGGTTTCGAACCAGGTTCCCTACACTTGTGCTTGTTTTAGGAATGTTGAGTTGACGTCGTCGGGCCCACAGGATGATGATAATTTTGCAAAAGGATAGAAAGTTGGGCGAGTTGGCACGGTAACATGATTTTGGATTGTAACGCGAAGTAACACGGACAGAAACTAGACGCAGACGCTCGTGCTGTCTGCTTCTAGTCTCTGTCCGTCTAACTTCGCGCTACAATCCAAGATCATGATGGTAATTTTAACCAATCAGTTATGTTCATAATGCCAACAGAATCAATGACAATAGGAAACATGGGAGAGAAATCGAGATTAGAGGCATCAGGAGTGGCAACTTCCAAAACCGAAGAACAAAAAGTACTACTAAAGACGTTAAAAAAACTAGAGGGCAATCCCTTGTCAAGAATGGCTCGCCGGGTTTATCACAAAGAGATATATCCGACTTATCTTTGGTGTTAACAATGGACCAGAACTTGGGGTTATGTAACAGCATATTTAGTAATGTGTCCCCAAAGAAATGCTCTTTAGCAGCGCGAAGGCCGTTCGTATATTCTGTGGCTTTAGAAAAATACGAGTCCCAGCGAGCATCTGTGTGTCGCGATTTAGCCATACGAAATAGGCGTTTTTTTTCCTATTTGAAAGACAGGCGAGAATTAGTACTGTCGGGCCCTTGGGCCCTCTCTGCAGCGCGCACGGGGGAAGCCTTTGAAACGCGCGCCACAACGGCACTCGTCGCAGGGAGCATGCTCATCGATCGCGTTATCGTAAGAACTCGCGCGGGGGCTGCCGGGAAGGCGGCTGCCCGATAAGAAGGCAGCGGAGACTGCACTCCGGGCTTTTTTCCGGGGCGCGGGCCTGGGGAGGCGCTGGTGGGGCGTGGCCCGTCGAGGTTTTTTTCCGAGCGTGCTGCAGAGCTAGGGGGAAAAGCGTTTTTGCATTGTGTCTGCGTGGAAGAGTGCTCTTGCTGTTTGCTTTTGGGACAGTGTCTGCGCGCCTGGTTTGGTGCTTGCTTGCTTTCTGCGCATTATGCATTCTGTTATCGCCCGAAAGATTGTGTTGGTTGATGGTTTGTAACGGCCGTTCTTTCGTCGCTCCCTTTGGCTTGTATATTTTGTTGCCTCGCTGTTCTGCTGCTTGCTTCTTTGCCTTGTTCTTTTCTGCTATTGGCCGCGAGGCTGCGGTAATTGTTTGAGTGTTTCATTATGTCGTAAATTAAAGCTGCTTTTGTTCTTTGCGCCACTGGTCCTTTGTCGTGCTGGTCGCGGCTCGCGGGCCCCCTGAGCGAAGGCGAGGGGCCTTCAGTACGAATATTCCTCGCAGTTCTACATGTGTTGATAAGCTCGCTAATTTTTGAGCAAAACAAATCCCAGTTTTCTTGAACTGAAAAAAAAATTATGAGGTTTGACGAGAACCGATAAATGAAAGGATAAGCGCCATCCGAACAGATGTTGGCAAAACTGAAATCCCCTAACAATATAATAGCCAAAGAAGGATAGCGACATACAATGCTGTTGATGATGTCATGAAGCTTGTCAACAAATTATAATGCACATTTCGGAGGGCGGTAACAGACACCTAATATTACTCTAGTGTTTTTTTAAGTAATACAGGCCCATATGGTTTCCAAATCAGAAACAACGTCTATCAAGAAAGATGAGATAACCCTAGATATCGCTATCAGAGTTCCACCCCGTGTCTCTTATCGTGGCCGCAACAATACACGTCAATTTTTTTTTTATCTTGGAAACTTTCCCTATTGTATACGTTCTCGCTCAACCCCGCTTCGGTAAGAAAAATAACGTCTGCGTCACTTGAAGATACTGGTGACCTAAATGGTCCCGCTTGTTGGTGAGGCTTCTTGCGTTAGCGAAAATTGTCGACACTGAATTAACACCACTAGCCCTCGCAAATTGGTAGAATGGCGCAACTTTAGGCTCGGGATGCGATGACTGCGTATTTCGGTTAATACGTGCACGTGTGCTAGAAGATGGCCCACCAGCGTTGTGCCTGATCGAGCCATTTGCGCTGCCCGAAGTACGAGGTGAACGTCTGCGTGATATCCCTTGAACGCTATCAGCTAGGCCGTCATAGATGGAAGTGGTTTTGTTAACAAATAGTTTATCATGTCGTAGATGGAAAACTGGGGATTGCGGAAGCGCTTTGGGGGGGGGGGGGCGAAATCGACCGGCCTTTTGCGGGTGTGACGTGCAGCGGCCGACAAATCTGTAATGGCAACGCTAGTGTCCTTCAGTTTTGACCGCTGTTTCCACACCATTTCCTTTATTCTGAATGTACTAACTTTCACAATCAGACGCCTGCATCGACCACCTTGATATCGACCACCAAGGCGGCGAGCCCGTTCAATGGCATCATGATTTAGGTTAGGATCGATATGTCCTTGCAACACAACAGTAATTTTTCTTCACTTTGTTTCTTTGTGGATATTGCAGAGATGTTCTTCCTACGCTGGCAGTGTCCGCTGTGGGAGCATTCGCCGTCTCAGGTAAGTGAGTTTACAGCCGAAGAAATGGCAAAGGGCAGCAGCTTTTTCTTTTTCGTTTCTTTTCTTTTTAATATTTCTGCAGCCATATACATTGTCTGTCTTGCCGCTTGTATATAACTTTAGAATCAGTTTATGTATTTTGACCTGTTGTGCCAAATGTACCACTACAAAGATCGATAGCTAAGTTGATCATCTGCCTGGATAATAAGCAAATATATTAATGTTAAATACGTCTGTAGACTTACAAGAGATTTCAGTACCCCCCTTTCCTTCCTCATATTATTCGCATCCATATGCCTCCTACTACTTGAATACGTCTTATTGATGTGGAATGGCAGAATAACCCGCCCTGGTTGCTCAGTGGATATGGTGTTCGGCTGCTAAGCACAAGGTCGCGAGATCGAACCCCGACCACGGCGGCAGCATTTCAATATGAGCGAAATACGAAAACGCCCGTGCAGTTAGATTTGGGTGCACGTGCTGTATTCTTTCTGTTCCGAGCTTCGTGCTTTCTCTTGAGCCTTTCGTTCTAGCTGCACTCCTTTGGTGCAATGTAATAGGTTCTCTCTCCCTCTGCACGTGTCAGCTCATCGAATGTGTGCACTCCTAGCCATCGACTGATGTTCAAGCTGCGTTATTCATTGTGCGACCTACTGCGTTATTGCTCATTATGTACCTGCTTACCCTGTTCTTCGTTTTTATTCTATTTTTTCGTCCCACAATTCCTTGTCGTAGTTGTTTTGCCTTTTCACTTTCTTGGTTTTTCTTTCTGTGCGCGCCAGTATATGCCCTCCAGTTGCTGCTGGGCACACAAAATAAAGTTTGATTTATTATTATTATTATTATTATTATTATTATTATTATTATTATTATTATTATTATTATTATTATTATTATTATTATACTGGCGCGCTACCTTTCCTCGCGATGAGAACAGCGATATATTCTTTCGTGCGTCACGAGGAACCTAAATGACATCAAAAGTACGGCAGAGGGCACCAGCAGCGTTTCGGGAAATGCAGCCCCCTCCCCCCCCCCCCCCAATCCTGCAGGTTGAAACGTTACCGAACCGAGCACATAGAACAAAAACAGCAAGAAAAAAATGACAAAAGAGAAAGAAAGGCCTGTAAGCGCGCGACCACCCACCGCCTTCGCGCACCCGTCGGATGCTGGGGAGACGGGCGTTATGAACGCAGTGACGACAGCAGTGACTGCTTCCGCAGCGAATGCCGGAGAGCGCAATGCGCTTTGGCAGCCAGGAAGTTGGTGCAATGGAAATGCGCCGCGGGGTGAAACGCATCGTGCGCCCGAGGCGGGATGCCGTCAGCTGCCGAGCGCGCGATTTGCAGCGCTCACCAAGGGCGTTGGCCACCGAGCTGCGGGGACCATTCGCGCCATCTTTCAACTTCGTTCCTGTCCTCCCTCGAATGGTCACTCGCTGTCGCTGAATGTCTCCGGTATCGTCTGCACTACGATGGGAAGCGAATAAAATTGCTTTTCGTGCGCTGCTCCCACGAGCCGAAAACAAATCCACCGCGGAGATGCTGCTGCCTGTGTCTTTGTATGCGCCTGTCTTTCAAGACGTGGTTGTCCCAGTTACTCGACTCGGGACGAACGCTGCAGGGTATAAAGGTGAGACAGTTACTTGGGATTCGTAGATCGCTATGATCGGATCATTGCCTCCCCGTGTTTGTAGTCAAGGCTTGCCTCGTCGTGCTATAACACTATTATTCAAGTTAATGGGCGGCTCTGTCCTGGTGTGTGAATGCTTATACCGACCAGGTAGTGTGGGCAGTATGTCGTGTGTGTTTTGTGGTTTTTGCAAGATATGTTAGGGTGTCCTGTTTTCTTTGAGCATCTCACGTCGCTACTGAGCCACTATAGTCAATGTGTGCTGCGGTGTACGACCATCGATGACTGCCTATATCCGAGTGGTTGTGCTTCTCGGCGCGACCAGATGAGTCATCGTGTTTTGCCGACTTTCCTAGAAGAATTTGACCTGGCTTCCCGTTTGTAGAGCACTTTTAAAGCGAAACATTCTTTGCCTACCTTCCCAAGTTCGGCGGGGCGGCTGGCTGCTTGCTGTTTGCCTGCTGCTGGGACGGTTGGTAACCTTTTTTCTGAAAGAGTGTTCTAGATGAAACGCTCTAGAGAACATTTAGTCATCCCACTGTGATGACTTCTTCATAATCAAATAAAATAAACTCCTTGATAATCAACGCCAAAACCTCGTTTACTCTTAGTGCTTCATTATTTGCGCTTGTTGTGTTTATAATGTTAGTTTATTGTTACTGCTACGTGAAGAGGAGCAGGCGTCACCATTGCTGCGTGGCTAAATCCCTTCTTTTAACTTTTCAATAACCGAAATACATATAATATTTTCCTGTATTTTACTGCGTCAGCAGCAACGGTACTTTCCCACCACATCTGTCGTGTTCCCATCCTTTCCGTCAGGTGCAAGCAATGGCGAACGGGTTCTACGAACAAAAAGGCTTCGTAATGTCCCAAAGTTTTAATTGCTAACGACTACTTATTGTACATTCGCATTCTTCATTATTTTCGCACTCACAATTTGCCGGTAAAGGGTTCCTTTGCCTACAAACTGCCCCAGCGTAATTGCTTTCTTAATGAGGACCTCGTTTCCGTGTGCTTTCTGAGGTTCTGTCGGTATGTGGTGCTTATTAGGTCCGGGTCCGATGCAGCATGTGCAACGTTCGCGGCGCTTGACCCCGCATGAGACTCGGCTTTTCTTTTACTTAGCTCCTTTCTCGCCAGTGCCATTTGTGAACATAATATATTCTTTTAAACGCCATCAGCCATGGCTTCCAATATTCGCGACACCACGGAACAGGCCACGATGAAAAAAAGCTAAAATAGTTTGGGATGGATTGGAGCATGCTAAAAGTGGAAACAGGGGTACTTCAAGCTGCCTTTAGCTGACGAATAGCTTTTTTATGCCACAGCAATTTCGTTAGGCTACTTTATTTTTATTCCGGGCGAAGAAAGAACTACTCTTTCAGGTTGACACTCGAAATAAATGTTTACTCTCTCTCTCACACACACACACATTCGAAGCATGCTATGGATACATGGAGCCCAAACCACAGATCAATTCCTACTCCAGGTTTGAATCCCGACACAACATTATGCCAAGAGCCATTACAGGCCTCCCTAGGTACGCAAGGATTGAACAGCTAAGGTTCTACAGCAAACTGCCGTTCCTCGAGGATATTATCAGGGTACTAAAAAAGAATAGTACCAATAGCCGACTTTCGCTATTTTCGGAACTGACAATAGCCTACATACAAGGATAACCAATCCCTGACACTCGCATCTCAACGCCCATAGCACCATTGGAAGAAATATACATTGTAACCGATAAACATATATGACGAAAAACGCTGCAAGGACAGGCATCAAAAAGAATGCAAGGCACGTGCGAACAGGATAAACAAGGCTACAGAAGAAAGGAAACCGTATTATTACACAGATGCATGGTACGATCCCGGCTCGCAAAGCTTCACACTGTCAGTCTCACCCACAAATACACGTTTCATAGCATCCATAGCGCACCAGGAACCCTTTCCACAGCATCACTGAAACTACATGTTAAAGCAATTCTTCTCAAGACACATATCGCGCTCCAAGAAGCAGGAACCTTCAAACAGTTATCGTGTCAGAACCCGATGCATATTCAAACTTACAGAGACTCTAAAGAATCCGTACCCCCTTTGTGGGAACGCCCAATAAAGAACCACTAAACAATAAAATTATCAGAATACTGCAGAGTAAGCATAGTATCATGCCTCGGGTGGACTGGGTCCCGGGACATGCGGACTGCTTCGGCCACAACAGCTCACACGACAGGATGGGATTCTCTGCCATTTGTGTCCCGCTGCCCCCACAGCACATTTCCACGATTGGAGCAGCAACAAACGACTCCAAACTAAGCTGCCAATGCCATGAACAGGGAAAGCTGGCACAACAGTTACCCTGACAACGAATACTCCTTGCCTAAAGAGCTTAGCGGACGAAACGAGGTCCTCATACATGAACTTCCAACAGGAACAGCCCTCATAAAAGATGGTATGGGTAAACTGGTGGTTCACATGACAAGAACAAAAGCCTGAAGCCAGAAACAGCCTAAGTAACCTGCTCCCAGATGTGAGAGCAGCATACAAAACTCAAGACAACTATTTTAGTTTTTCCTAAACTTGAAAACCACTCAGAGACAAATAAGAGACAAGCTCAGAACAATGGATTCATTGACGTACAGGCCCGTCAAAGAAGACCTGACTACTCCCTGGCAAGGCGAATATAATACCAACTTTTGCCACTACCCAACCCCCACCTCAAAAAAAAAAAAATAATAAAGAAAGAAAGCCACAGCTCAAGCATTTTTTCTAAGAAACATATATTCCTTCGTTCATTTCATTGTTCTGGATGATAAAGAAAGACAGCGTTAAGCCAGTATAAAACCAAATGCGTGTAGGCATTGTGCGACATTTGCACTGCAGCTTGGCCGCGCGCAACATGTGGCGCCGTACTGGAGCCAGCTACGCTGTCTAATTACTGTGCCAGCTGCGTGTGGTTTTGTCCGAAGATGGCGGCCCAGGTTTCGTGGTCTGTAGAAATGAGTTCTGAGGCAATGCGAGCCGAACTCTCCCTAGGCGACCCATGGCCGCTGGGGTGTCTCCCCCATCGCCGACCACAGCGCGTGTCGAGGTGCCTCTGGCTTCGCACAAGTCAGTTCCACGACTAGTTCCACGCTGCTGCGTTCTGGTTGGCTTCTCCATTTTCGCCCAGCGGCACCGGTGACCTCATGCCACGGCCTGCCGTCCGTCAAAGCCATTCTCCCGGGGACTTGCCCCCGGAGTGCGCGGCGAATGCGGACAAAGCCCGCTGCCACTCTCGGATCGGATTAGTCCGAGTGTGGCGAACAAGATAGGCTCCCGTCTTATTACTGACGCAAAAGCTCGCTTCGGCGGACACAGACACGGACCCATTATGTGTGCCTCTCTCCTCGGCGGCTTCCGGCGGAGGCACCATCCACTGGATCTTTGTTCGCTTTCCCCCCCCCCCTTTTTTTTTTCTTCTTATTCCTTGTCGAAAACCTTCGTTGGCCTTGGGTATACACTCGAATAGAGACTAGCTCAGTAAACAATAATTTTTGCTTTACCTCCTCCTCTGTGACACGTACAACATAGCTTCGCAATGTATCTTGCATTTGCTAGCTTTTCCTTCCACCGTTTACCACTGCCTATGTTCTTTTGTAATCTTTATCTGCACGACCCCCCCCCCCCCTTTCTCGTCAACCTCCGCACCTCTCCGAATTTATCTGAAGATACGACGACTACAAAGAAGAAAAAAACGAGCGTTACGAATTAAAAAAAAATAAAACGAACGGGTGAAAAAAATTTGGTGCGTATTTCCTTCAACCACACAGTATGCAAATAAATCCTGCCGATGCGCAATCGCCCAGTCAGTTGCGATGTGTCCAGAAAAGTTCTGTAGAAGCTCTTAAAGGATTTCACAGATAAGAGAGAGAGGCTTGCTCTTGTGTTTTTTTTTTTCAGTAACCGTTCACAAGGGACCCTTCTGTCGAAGTAGCGGAGTACGTATAGGATGTATATATTTGAAGGAAATGCCTGTCTAAGTGGCCGGTTTTCTCTGTTTTAAACACAACTGCAAGCGCACCGGAGGTACTTTTGTATTCGCAGCCCTGACACTTCCGAGATAGAGTTCGTTACGCCACTGAAAAAACGAAAAGAAAAGAAAAACAAAAAACACAGCCCCCCTCCGCCACGCCCACACACACACACACACACACACACACACACACACACACACACACACACACACACACACACACACACACACACACACACACACACACACACACACACACACACACACACACACACACACACACACGCACACACACACACGCGCGCGCGCGCGCGCACATTTTGTTGCGCCTCTTGTGCGCACCGTCTTTAGTCTGAGGTCGCATACTTAATCAAAGTGCGTCGCATGTTTATTGAAACTGCGTATGAGCTTTCCACAAAAGCTTCACTTCAAGATGAGAGTAGCAAGAATGATAGATAGCATGGGGGAGAAGGCGTATTACATTCTGGCTGCAACTAATAAATATCCTCAAAGCATTTGCAAAACCTATGTGTGAGAACATTCGCGAATTGGACGACTTATTACTGCTTTGTGCTAAATATGCAAGGCATTTCATTTCATTTATTTTCACCTTAAAGGCCCGGAGGCATTACATAAGGGAGGGATTTAATCCTTGTGACAATGTTAGAACAAATGTACAGAACAGTGAAGAAACAACAATAAACAAAAACAAGACAGGAACAAATGCGAAAAAAGAGGAACATCCTGTTAGAGTAAGGGTAGGTGGAATCGGTAATTAAGCAATGTGGTTAGTTAATATGTTATGTCTTTACGATCCAAAATAAATAAAGAAGAGGATACTTGTGCATGAGCCATGCCTCCACTCTGTCACTTGACATTTAACTGAAGCCCTAATGCCATTCACCCATTTGCAGAGAAAGATTCACGACAGAATTAGACTTCAGGGACATTATGGCTAGAAAATGCTAGAAGCAACATCTAATCGTGGCGGCACTCAACCATTTATATACATAGTCCTTAGGCCGAATGGGCATGAATTTAGGTCTGAAGTAAGCTGGACTATACACGGTGTCCCAGCTATCACGCACCAAGATTTTAAAAAATTCGAATTCCGCGTAGCTAGACAGACTCAAGGTAATGTTGTTTGCCATTGCATCGAGATACTCAGATTATTTTTCGAATTCCGCCTAATTAAGCAATTAGTCTTAATAATTATACAACTTCTCAAGCATTAAAATTAGATGAAAAGTGTCAATGAAAGAATTGTAGAGCAACATGAAAGAATACCAATACAGCTTTCTGTTGCCCAATACGTGCTGCATACAAGTGTTTTTCCGAGCGTGAAGGAAGCCCGGGAATGCACGCAAAGTGCCTCGAGAAGCCAGTCGCTCGGCAATCTTGCGTACATTTGCGGGCTTCTTTCACGGTCGGAAAAACACTTTTATGTAGCATGTATTGAGCAACAGAAAGCTGTATTGGAATTTTTTCATGTCACTCTACAATTTTATCACTGACACTTTTCATCTAATTATAATACCTTTATTTCAACGGCACGGCCTATTCCACTTGAAGAAAAATGTTTTTCCATTGAGTCTTGCTCAAGCGGAGTGTACTTTGGCACTAGCACTTAGGGGCGGTATTGTCCAATCTGCTGGCACAAAGTAAGAGGCCGTACCGTTGTCTCGTGCGAACTGCATCATGAAGTCGGCCCCAGAGATGGCATTTACGTACGCTGGTTGATTGCCTTAACGTCCTGAAGCAAGATGATTCGCGTTATGAACGCTGTATCGGTAGAGCTGTGGATTATACCCGGTCACCTTGGGGTTTCTCAATTCAATTATGGGCCTTTACGTGCGAAAACCACGATCTGATTATGAGGCACGCCGTAGGGGGGGGCTCCGGAAATTTGGACCACCTGCGATTCTTTAACATGCACCTAAATCAAAGCACACGGGTGTTTTCGCATTTCGCCCGCATCGAAATGTGGCCACCGTGGCCAAGATTTGATCGCACGTCCTCGTGCTTAGCGGCCCAACACCATAGCCACGAAGCAACCACGGCGGGTGTGGGGGTTCTTGAACGCGCGCCTGAATACCGTGGGAAACTGGCGGCCCCGAATCAGTAGGCCCAGCCCTCGTTAAGGGGTCTTCCTCGTCGTCCATGCACCACGATGCCACTGGGACTGTCCATTCTTCCGGCCTCAGCAACACTAAATATTTTGGACGTCCGTCCCTATCGGAATGCGGATGGCGCTGCTGATAATCAGCCGTGCCAGAAGGGGAACGTTATGTATCATGTTCAGAAGGGGAACGTCATTACGACTGAGCCACTGCGACGGGTAATTCTTATGCTAATATGGCTTGTATATGGAAAGCGCTTGCTAATCGTTATGGCGAACATCATTACCGGAGGCGGCCGGCTAAGATGAAACGACTTATAGTTCGGCCCCAGGTATTTTCAATAACTTTTCATCAATAGCAGCGCGCCCAAACATCCCTTGTTCTTAAGACCTAGACTCGAGGCAAATAAATTAACAAAGAAAAAAACAAACAAAATAAGTGAAGAAGCAAGGAATAAAATAAATAGATAAATATAAGAACAAGAGCGCCAAGTGCCAGAAGCAAGCGCATATTCAGAAGAAAAAACACGGCAGCATTCATCGTGCCATGTGAATTAAGCTGGTAGAAGATACAAATTCAACTTATCAGAAATTATCAGAAAAAATGACCAACCCTTCCCATACCAGAAAATGGGGGTAAGCGAAGCTTGTCCTATGTGCACCTGACCTTCGTCACGGTTAAGTAACCCACAGGTAGCGGCGCCTGATTGCTTCGGCCTCCCGCTCCCTCAGCTCAGGATCTTCTCGTTGCTGTCGGATTGTTTCGTATCGAATTGCTTTAACGGCTGAATCGGCGCGCCCTTTCATGGGCGAGTTCTCAACGCCGCTCGTCGAAGGCTGCCAGTTCCTCGGGAGAGCGCACAACGCGTGGCCATCCCATCCGCTTTCCGAGAAGGAATTGAACGGAAACGAAGCCGGCGCAGCGCGCGCGAATCCCTTTCCATCCCTTTCCCTCCTCGGCGAAAGCAAAACGACTCTAATTGGTTGCGCGCATGGCGTGAGCGCGCGCCTACGCAGCTGGAATCCTTGCTAATGACTCACGCTCCGGCGCCGGCTTAGCTGTCAACTCATCAAACCGCCCTTTCCCGCAGCTGGTCCGTTCTGAGAGCAACTGGCATTTTGCGTGACTATATCGCGACCGAAACTTGTGAACCAATTGAAGCTTTGCTTGAAAAATAATGCTATTAACACCTTCAGCTACAACTTACCAATGAGTGTTGTCATTATATAACTAGTTTCTGTTGTCTCTGAAAATAAGTGCACCTCACGCTGTAACTTCTACGGTGGACGAGCGAAACATCCTCTTTTCTAGTCGCAGCTGTGATTGAAACAAACACTTGAGATGCATGACGTCACAGGCAACAAAGCGAGCGCCTGCTGCGCCCAGCACGCTTCGCAAATGCACTCTCACTCACGCGATTGCGTCACGGCTGCTCCTAGCTTGAGCCACGACGTCGTTTAAGCGTGGTACGGTCAGCTTCGATTAATTTTCTTCCCTCTCAGCTTCACTGTTGAGCATGCTCTTAAATGACGT
Source organism: Dermacentor variabilis (assembly GCF_050947875.1). NCBI lineage: Eukaryota > Metazoa > Arthropoda > Arachnida > Ixodida > Ixodidae > Dermacentor > Dermacentor variabilis. Next base: position 90,248,754 of record NC_134568.1, read on the forward strand.
CCTCAGAGTGACATTTATTAGGATTCGGCGGGAACTCCTGCCGAGCGCGTTACGCCAGCAAGGTCGCAATTACGCAAGTAATGACGGCTGAACGACCATGAGTGTCAAGGGCAGGATAATGAAGCAGGGGCGACCGCGGCGCTTGCATCACTCCGAGAATCGGTAGGCGGACCGAAAGGAATGAAAGTCGCATTTTCTGTGAGCGCGGAAAGCAACTGGAGTGTTAGACGCTCCCCCACTTGGAAGCCTCCTTTCGCTTTAGTGTTTGTTTTCGAAGCTACCGACTCCAGCCAGCACAACGTGTGCGCGAACGCCTCAACAGCGCTCACCGCTCCATTGTTTAAAATTTCCTCATTTCTCGTTTCTTGTTTCTTCGTTGGCATCCCATATATTCACGACTGGGAATTTCTGTCCACCTGGTACTACGTGTGCATGCTGTTTGAAGCTGATGTGAGTTGGAGAAAAACATTTTGCAGCTGAATTTTCACTATATGTCTGTATAGAAACTTCCATTCTTCGCGATTCAGTATTGCACGCACTTGCGTCTATTAGCGATATCTGGCCAGCATTTTAACCAGCATGTATCTCTCCTAATTACCAACGCGATTACTCCTGTCGTCTTATCATCCTCTTCCGTTCTAACATGTGTTTAATATCATGCGTACAGTAAGATATATAGGGAAAATTAAACTAAATAGGTCGTGATTACACGTATATTTTTTTTCACGTTTATGTAACCAGCGCAACATGCGTTCGTTGTGCGCATATTTCTGAATTTATAATAATAATAATAATATTTGGGGTTTTACGTGCCAAAACCACTTTCTGATTATGAGGCACGCCGTAGTGGAGGACTCCGGAAATTTTGACCACCTGGGGTTCTTTAACGTGCACCTAAATCTAAGCACACGGGTGTTTTCGCATTTCGCCCCCATCGAAATGCGGCCGCCGTGGCCGGGATTCGATCCCGCGACCTCGTGCTCAGCAGCCCAACACCATAGCCACTGAGCAACCACGGCGGGTATATTTCTGAATTTGTAGCTGTCTGGAGTGCGCTTTAGTTAGAATAACTTCGAGTGGAAATTGCGTGGGTTACTTTAAAGACTCAGATCTTTGTCTTCACGGTTGTTTGGTTCCTTGTCGCTACAGCAAGCAGCGCAACTGTAAAGAAGACCATGAATAGCAGAGCATATATAGCACGCGGGGGTATCCCAGATAACATGAAGGAATTAAGTTATACAAACAAGCCAAGCCTCGTATATACTGATGAAACCAGCTTTATACAGTCAGCAACCAGCTTAAGAAGCCTCCAGGATTTGTGGTGTTGTCCTCTATGAGACAATTAGTACTAGTGTTAGCACTAATTACTAGTAATTGCACTAATAAACACTTAAGGGACTTTACCGCGACCCTGATGTAAGTACTTGTGTTTTAGAGCACATCTGGAAATCTGCTATAAATGCTAATATGTGAAATAAAATAAAGAAGTCGCCGTTTCGCCCGACAGGCGAATAATCGATTGTGATAGCAAATTAGTAGACAACTATACGAAGTAAGAATAGTAGCTTTATCGGCCGCATAATCTTGTAAACATTCGCTTACTGACTAAATTAAGAAGCATGGTCTCGAGCACCCACAAGGAAACAGGAACATATCTCACTCGATGACCACGGAAACTTTTGTCAAAACGCTGGAGTGTGGAACCGCGGCAGAAGCAGCGAGCGAATTGACCTTCGTGCTGCCTCTCGCTTCAACGCGGACTAAGCTGTGCAAGCACAGTGCACACAATTCCGTCCCCATCGCAGATCGCTTTCAAAATAGGGCCCGCGCGGCCGCGCCATACACAGCAGCCGTCGGAGAAAAACCGCTCTCCCCCCCCCCCCCCGCCGGTGCCTTGCGCGCGGCGGGAAGCGCGCCGTTTCCCGCCGCGCTTCCTCCCCTTTTTTCCTCCCTCTCGCGCGTGACATTCCGCCGCCGTCGTCGGCTCACCCTCAAAGCTTTCACCCCCACATATAGCATACGGCGCGGAGCGACAATGTTATCGCCCTTGCACTTTATACGGAACATCACGGTGGCGACGACGACAACGACGACGCCGAGAGAAGTGCGCCTGGAGTGTCCATGTAATTGCTATCGCAATAAAATGTCATTTTTGGTTACTTCGGGCGCTCCGAGATTAAGGACTTTCACTGTACTGGCTATTGACCTGGTAAGACTGAAATCATAGCTAAACTTAGTGTCATCCCACCGCCAGCTCATAGCACAAGCGACCGTCACGCTTTCTCACATTTTCTATATGCTCTCTAGCTCTGCAGGTGTGTGTGAGTGAGTGAGTGAGAGTGTGTGTGTGTGTGTGTGTGTGTGTGTGTGTGTGTGTGTGTGTGTGTGTGTGTGTGTGTGTGTGTGTGTGTGTGTGTGTGTGTGTGTGTGTGTGTGTGTGTGTGTGTGTGTGTTTGTGTGTGTGTGTGTGCGTGCGCGCGCGCGCGCGCTAAATTTTACCAGAGCGCCAGCTCATAACACAAGCGACCGCCACGCTTTCTCACATTTTCTATATGCTTTCCAGCTCTGCAGGCGCCGTTTGTGCTTTCTGACAAATTTGTCAACTGAGCGCAAACAATGTTACCCGCCGCACATTGCAACCATTCAAAGTTTTACCTATCTCTGATGCGTAGTCCACGCGAGATTTACTCTTGGATGTTTCCTAATCTTTGATAGTTAAAATTAAATTATGGAGTTTTACGTGCCAAAATCACTTTCTTATTATGAGGCACGCCGTAGTAGAGGACTCCGCAAATTTCGACCACCTGGGGTCGAAATTTGCACCTAAATCGTGCATCTAAATCTAAGTACACGGGCGTTTTCGAATTTTGCCCCCATCGAAATGCGGCCGCCGTGACCGGGATACGATACCGCGACCTCGTGCTCAGCAGCCCAACACCATAGCCACTGAGCAACCACGGTGGGTGTCTTTGATAGTTACTTTCAGCTCTCTTCATCATCATCATCATCATCATCATCATCATCATCATCATCATCATCATCAGCCTAGTTACGCCCACTGCAGGGCAAAGGCCTCTCCCATACTTCTCCAACTACCCCGGTCATGTACTAATTGTGGCAATGTTGTCCCTGCAAACGTCTTAATGTCATCCGCCCACCTAACTTTCTGCCGCCCCCTGCTACGCATCCCTTCCCTTGGAATCCAGTCCGTAACCCTTAGTGACCATCGGTTATCTTCCCTCCTCATTACATGTCCGGCCCATGCCCATTTCTTTTTCTTGATTTCAACTAAGATGTCGTTTACCCGCGTTTGTTGCCTCACCCAATCTGCTCTTTTCTTATCCCTTAACGTTACACCCATCATTCTTCTTTCCATAGCTCGTTGCGTCGTCCTCAATTTCAGCAGAACCCTTTTCGTAAGCCTCCAGGTTTCTGCCCCATATGTGAGTACTGGTAACACACAGCTGTTATACACATTCCTTTTGAGGGATAGTGGCAACCTGCTGTTCATGATTTGAGAATGCCTGCCAAACGCACCCCAGCCCATTCTTATTCTTCTGGTTATTTCAGTCTCATGATCCGGATCCGTGGTCACTACCTGCCCTAAGTAGATGTATTCCCTTACCACTTCCAGTGCTTCGCTACCTATTGTAAACTGCTGTTCTCTTCCGAGACTGTTAAACAATACTTTAGTTTTCTGCAGATTAATTTTCAGACCCACCCCTCTGCTTTGCCTCTCCAGGTCAGTGAGCATGCATTGCAATTGGTCTCCTGAGTTACTAAGCAAGGCAATATCATCAGCGAATCGCAAGTTGCTAAGGTATTCTCCATCAACTTTTATCCCCAATTCTTCCCACTCCAGGCCTCTGAATACCTCCTGTAAACATGCTGTGAATAGCATTGGAGATATCGTATCTCCCTGTCTGACGCCTTTCTTTATAGGGATTTTGTTGCTTCCTTTGTGGAGGACTACGGTGGTTGTGGAGCCGCTATAGATATCTTCCAGTATCTTTACATATGGCTCATCTACACCCTGATTCCGTAATGCCTCCATGACTGCTGAGGTTTCGACTGAATCAAACGCTTTCTCGTAATCAATGAAAGCTATATATAAGGGTTGGTTATATTCTGCACATTTCTCTATCACTTGATTGATAGTGTGAATATGGTCTATTGTTGAGTAGCCTTTACGGAATCCTGCCTGGTCCTTTGGTTGACAGAACTCTAAGGTGTTCCTGATCCTATTTGCGATTACCTTAGTAAATACTTTGTAGGCAACGGACAGTAAGCTGATCGGTCTATAGTTTTTCAAGTCTTTGGCGTCCCCTTTCTTATGGATTAGGATTATGTTAGCGTTCTTCCAAGACTCCGGTACGCTCGAGGTTATGAGGCATTGCGTATACAGGGTGGCCAGTTTCTCTAGAACAATCTGACCACCATCCTTCAACAGATCTGCTGTTACCTGATCCTCCCCAGCTGCCTTCCCCCTTTGCATAGCTCCCAAGGCTTTCTTTACTTCTTCCGGCGTTACCTGTGGGATTTCGAATTCCTCTAGGCTATTCTCTCTTCCACTATCGTCGCGGGTGCCACTGGTACTGTATAAATCTCTATAGAACTCCTCAGCCACTTGAACTATCTCATCCATATTAGTAACGATATTGCCGGCTTTGTCTCTTAACGCACACATCTGATTCTTGCCTATTCCTAGTTTCTTCTTCACTGTTTTTAGGCTTCCTCCGTTCCTGAGAGCCTGTTCAATTCTATCCATATTATAGTTCCTGATGTCCGCTGGGGTGTCCGCTGTCCGCTGATGTCCGCTAGGGTTAGAGGCTTTCATACATAGGCGTTTCTTGATCAGATCTTTCGTCTCCCGCGATAGCTTACTGGTTTCCTGTCTAACGGCGTTACCACCGACTTCTATTGCGCACTCCTTAATGATGCCCATGAGATTGTCGTTCATTGCTTCAACACTAAGGTCCTCTTCCTGAGTTAAAGCCGAATACCTGTTCTGTAGCTTGATCCGGAATTCCTCTCGTTTCCCTCTTACCGCTAACTCATTGATTGGCTTCTTGTGTACCAGTTTCTTCCGTTCCCTCCTCAAGTCTAGGCTAATTCGAGTTCTTACCATCCTATGGTCACTGCAGCGTACCTTGCCGAGCACGTCTACATCTTGTATGATGCCAGGGTTCGCGCAGAGTATGAAGTCTATTTCATTTCTAGTCTCACCATTCGGGCTCCTCCACGTCCACTTTCGACTAACCCGCTTGCGGAAAAAGGTGTTCATTATCCGCATATTATTCTGTTCTATTAGTAGAGTTTGCAGAACAGAATAATATGCGGGTAATGAACACCTTTTTCTGCAAGCGGGTTAGTCGAAAGTGGACGTGGAGGAGCCCGAATGGTGAGACTAGAAATGAAATAGACTTCATACTCTGCGCGAACCCTGGCATCATACAAGATGTAGACGTGCTCGGCAAGGTACGCTGCAGTGACCATAGGATGGTAAGAACTCGAATTAGCCTAGACTTGAGGAGGGAACGGAAGAAACTGGTACACAAGAAGCCAATCAATGAGTTAGCGGTAAGAGGGAAACTAGAGGAATTCCGGATCAAGCTACAGAACAGGTATTCGGCTTTAACTCAGGAAGAGGACCTTAGTGTTGAAGCAATGAACGACAATCTCATGGGCATCATTAAGGAGTACGCAATAGAAGTCGGTGGTAACGCCGTTAGACAGGAAACCAGTAAGCTATCGCGGGAGACGAAAGATCTGATCAAGAAACGCCAATGTATGAAAGCCTCTAACCCTACCGCTAGAATAGAATTGGCAGAACTTTTGAAGTTAATCAACAAGCGTAAGCTCTCTTAGCCAGGCGCAAATGATCGGTTGTACGCGGCTAGCATGCAACGCTATACAGCGTGATCATTTTTAAGATTTACGGAATTTTAAAAAATAGCCTGTTACAGATAACGCAATTCTATAGCACTTGAGCTGCATTATTCTGAGAGGCGGATATTACTTACACGAGAAATCAAAACAAATGTTCAACTAATTAACAAAAATGCACTAATTATCTTTTGAATTATTTACTTCACGGCACATATTGCAATGTAAGAGTTGTAGCCGGTGAGTTTGCGAGCCGTATCCACTTGTAATGAATTTCCGGAATGACGCCAGTTTGGAGGTTTGCGCCATCAAAGTTGCCTTAAGGATACGCTGTTCCACTTTTTTAACGAAACGCTCTATGCACTGAAGCACAAAAGTAACTGGAACGCCCATGTATTTCGTTCCACACTTTGGGAAATATCTCCAAACTTGTGTCATCCAGGAAATTAATTTCAAATGGATACGTCTTGCAAGCTCACCGGTTACAATTCATAAATTGCAATATGTGTAGTAGAGTCATTAATTGCGAAGTTAATTATTTAACTTTTGTTCATATTGCAATACGTGTTTCGATTTCTCGTGCTAGTAATGTCCCTCTTTTCGACTAATCAAGCTCAAGGACTAGAATTATGCTATTTGCTATAGACGGTTTTTAAAAACTCCGTAAAGCTTAAAAATTATCACCCTGTAGAAGAAATGATACGTGAAGCTTAACACACGCACATACCATGTAAGCAGTTAAGCCGCTTGGGGAATACCAAAAATATACATCAACGTGCATATAATTAGAAAATGAACTAAAATAAATAAATAAAAGAAAATAATAAAATGCAAATCCCGATCGTAAACGCATCAACTTTCGTGTCTTCGCGTTGTAGGCAGCTGAGTGGTACGCTACTGGCGTATCAGTTAATTCGTCATGCTGGCAATCGCTTTCCTTGCCGCACTGAGAAACAAATTTTACCTGAGGAAAACTACCTCTCGTTCAGCCGCACGGCTCCATGCCATTATAACGTACTTGTCCAAGCGAGTACGTTTCAGCATATCATATTGACCGCAAATAAAGACTGAGACAGCGGAAGAGAACACAAAAGCGACACGGGCGGTAACTTTCAAGTGGTTTATTCACGGCAACCCGTGGGCATATATAGACAAATAGGACATGCGCAGAACGCAGCAACTGAGAACACTCATCAGCCTAGCGGGGTAACCAATTATCAAACAAATCTATCTCCGATTGAAACAACCTAGTTGTTATCTTCTGCTGTCCCCGTCTTTATTTGCGGTCAATATGATATGCAGCAAACACCAACTAGGCCAAACTGAAGTTCTTCTGAAGCACGTTTCGGCAGCATGGCCCTAATCTCGCGATATGTCATGCAGAACTGCCGCCGCGCGAGCAGTTATGCTGATAGGCCGTGGAGTTTGCCACTCATGGCGATGGCGCAGATAGAAGGCAGAATGAAAGTGTGAAAAGGAAAAATAAGAGGGGGGTGGGACAAGAGGATGGCGGTCAGGAGTCGACTGGGAGGCTACGGTCGCCCCCCCCCCCCCTTATCCCTCGCCCCATCCATCTCGTCGAACACGTTCGCGGGACGGTGTAACTATGCCAGTACCGTCATTTCCGAATACTGCTCCCCGGTGTCTTCCATCGTAGCCGTCATTCTTGTGCCCCCACCCCCCTCTCCTTTCTCTTACTCTGTCACTCGCATACCGGTTTTCCTGTATATCGTACACTGTATGGTACACGAAGAGACGTTATTCAAGCAGACATTGGCGATTTGTGTGCCGAATTTAATGTGGGGAATCGCTACAAAGAATCCGTGTAACGCGGACTTGTCTGCGAACATTGGGGCGCGAAGTAAAGCGAGCATTTTCAATGAACAAGGAACCTATATCTTTAAAAAGCCAAGGGTTCCATCTTGTCTTCGCTGACCGACATAAGTTCCCTCCTCGCACTTGAATGCCCATAGAGGATACAAGGATTTGCTATGCTGATTCAATGACAAGCCGTCTTTATGGACTACACTCGCATAGGATGCCGAAAGATAAAAAAAGAAAATAACTGCAAGGAGGTGTAACTGGTATGCGTCCGTCTCGGTGCCGTTCAATGAACGCTCACTGAAAGAAACACCATACAGTGTTCGACCACCCTGTGTGTGCACCCCGTTTCGATCAATAAGCACTTGGAAGAAAGGATAGCCTCCTTATTGATTCGCTGAACGAAATAAGCGACGTAAGCATCGAAAACAGCGGTGCTGCAAAAGAAGGCCAGCAGGTGCCGCGAATCACTGGTAAGACCGCAGTTAGACATGGATCTGCCATCTAGAAACAGCGTAATACCTGTTGCGTTCGTTCAATAAATAGAAATGTAGAAAAAAAGAAACGTGAGCGCGCTGGCTAGCAATTCTTTCTTTTTTCTCAAGAAATGCAGTTATAAACCATAAAAAGTATATCACTTAACGACAGACGGTCCTTTGCATGAGGGCTGAATCCTAAGCGGCGACCTCTGTTCTGGCAGTCAGGCTAAATCAATATTCTAACGAAGGCGGTCAATAATGCACTTTACGTCGACACAAAACGTTATTCTGGCTTCACTGCGCATATCCTTCTATGTACTCACGTTGCAGCAATCTTTCATCGAGCAGGGTAAAAAACTGCACACGTCTGTCGGTTCGCTTCAAATTGTTTTTGTCGCTACGTGCCTGACGACAATGATGACAACAACAATTCCAATCGTCGTGCATCAGCCGAAAAAACGACCATCCTTTGCAAAACTATATAAAAGAAAAGAAAGCCAATTGAGTTTTGCGATGAAATCAGCTTTATATTGAGTGCTGTCGACACACATAATTCGTGTGTCGACAAACATTTCTGCCGGAAAGGCAGAAAACTACTCTTACATTTGGAACACTTTTCATGAGACTAAACTGCGCACGGCAACGGCAAATTAGGCCACCTTTTAAGTCGATAACCTTGAAGCACGCACGTAAAGCTCCCAGCACGCCTGCGCAGAGCGCAGTAGCGGTGTGCAGCAGCGTGCATTTGCGCTGTCTGGCGGAGTCCGCTGAATTTAGAAAATCTTTCTCAACGACCGCTACATTATTGACGAGGTAACCGCGAGTCGCAATGCCCTCTGTGCAGCGAAGACAGGCGCTGTAGTGAGAGAGAGATTGCGCGACGCGTGAAGGACTGTTAGGGCTTTGAATGCTGGCTACAGCTGATGTTCGCCTGGCTTGGAGCGGTGTCGTCGATAAAAGAAAGCAGTAAAAACCAATTGCATTGCGTGAAGCACTGGTAGCGGCCGTGAAGGAAGGAGCAACAGTTCATTTCCTTCCTTCATGGTAGCGGCGACCAACCCATCCTGTAACCCCTGCTCAGAGCAAGTTATCTCTAAGAAGTGGCCTACGGCAGAAAGAGTATGCGCACTTCCTGGGGCACTCTGCGGTAGAAGGTGTGCTGCGTTCCATGGTACCTCAGGCTTGTAAAACATACATAGTATCCGTGTCTCAACTTGTCGACATGCAACTTTCCAATTGGGCAATACGTGATCAATTCAGCATCCTCTCCTCCCCAGTTTCTGAACAAAAATATGCACCTGACAGAATTATTCTCTTTGCTCCGCAACACAATGCAGGTATGGGAGCTGCAAGTATACTGGCATGGCAGCTGTCCACGTCGCAAAAGTAGTACACAATGCATATACAAAAGTGAAAGGGAAGAGAGGAGGACGGGGCACGTAGACGCGACGCTGGTTAGTTGGAATTGGTTATTCCTCTGAAGCGTACGCGCCACAATATTGAAGGAAGCCTTCAAAACATCAGTCAGTCGATTGATACGTTTAGTCAAAAAAATAAAATTCTCAAGGTGTTTATTGACAAGGTACGCAAGGAGCTAGAGGTCAAACTCGGTGAGGGCAATCAAAACCCTGCGCGAAGTCAGAACCGACCCCTTGCGTAAAGCGCTGGTGATGAGCCTGACTGACCGGCACTTCTTCGTATGTAATATGCTGGAGATGAGTCTGGCTAACGGGCAGTTCTTTGTTACATTTGTCCTCGCAGAAAAAGACACCATCCTGACGTAATATTGTAACATAGACAGATCATTGAAGGACCTGAGCCGATCTACGTGAAGAGTTTCGCGACCGCGGCGGCGCTGATCAGAAGACGGCGACATAGGCTCTACGACGTAGTTCACTGGAGACGTTTGTGCAAGCATACGGTAAGGGTAATGATATCTTGGGAGCAACTTAGACGAAAGGCCGAGAGCTAAAGGTGGGACCCACAGCCATACCAAAGAATCGGAAGGGAAGCTTCGGAGGTCAGAGCCACCACGACGATGCTTCTGGTGTGTCTGATCTGCGGTAGTAACACAACGGGCGAGTTGTCTGCATCTTCGTCATGCTGTGCAGCTTGAGATACATGAACACATTCCGATGAATCAGGCTGGTATAGAGTACAACTGTATCGATGGTGCAGGAAGGTTTGTGGCCGTACAGTAGGAAAAACGCAGAAAATCGAGTGGTGGTATTACAGGCGAACGTGACGAACGGAAGCACAGCGTCCCATATGGAATGGTCGGATGTGATGTACATGACGAGCATCTCGCCAAGAGTACGGTTAAAACGCTCTATCATCCCCTTCGTCTGCGGATAGTATGCGCTAGTGGGCCGGTGGATGATGTGACACTTCGTCAGAAGCGACGTCACGACATCAGATAGAAAAACGCGGCCTCAATCGCTAAGAAATTCCCGAGGGGCTCCGCAACGAAGAACAAAATTGTCGCAGCATGACTGATGCACCGTCTTGGGCCGTTGCAGAAGGGAGTGTAGAGGTTTCTGCATAGCGTGTGAGATGATCCTCTGAAACGGTAACCCAGCGGTTGCCAGCACCTGTACAAGGAAGCGGACCGTAAAGGTCAATTCACCCGATCAAAAGGACGGGATGGACAAGGAAGCGGTGTTGCGTACTCCAGGGTAGCGTACCGTACTGCTGCCGAGAAGTAGCGACGCCTGCCTATCGAAGCTCGACCGACATTACTTATTGGGTAGCATGGCGTTGTCGGCGGGCTGCAGGCATCCGGTAGATCATGGCGACCAAGCAGGGGCGAGACGATTTGCTAGTGCGAAACTTGCACGGTTTATTCAAAGGTAGTTGAAAGAAAATAAGGAAAGCATGAAGTATGAGGTCTCAAGTAAGAAGTATATCAAAAGTACATTTCGGAGCCCCTTAAATAGGCTCTCTACAAGTGTGGGCGGGATCTTGCTTCCATCGAAGGACACGTGACAGGCACGGAGAGAAGGCCCCTCCTCCTGCAATACCAAGCACGGGTCGGAGAGGTCGATCCTCTCATCGACGAATCCGGGGAGAAGGTCGGGTGAATGACCTCTCCGGCGTCGTGGGGTCCGGCCAAGAGAAGGTGGGGGGATGAGGTAAGCACACACGATGCCACGACCATGAGAGGAGTGGAAGAGGTCTCCGTGGGCTCCGGCTCAGGGGTAGAGTGAATGACCTCTCCGGCGCTCGTGGGCTCCGGCTCAGGGGTAGGGTGAATGACCGCTCGCCACGTGGTGTCAGACGCCAACCCTAACAGCGGCTATAAATGAGTGGCAGTGGAATTAGGGACCTACTTTCGGCACTGGCAGTCGAGGTAGCAGCCGACGTACTTGCGCACAAACTTGTTCATGTCAGGCGAGCAATACCGGAGCCGAAGGAGGGTACAGGTCTTTAACACGCCACCGTCTGCACGTTGGGGATCAGCGTGAAACGATGCGCATACATCATCCCCAAGACGATGCGGTATTACTAGGAGCCATTTCTGACCCTCAGGAAGATGGTTGCGACGGTAGAGGAGTTGGTCGCGAACAACAAAGTGATGCGCGTGCCGTCGTAGAGTCCTAGATGCCGAAACAGTAGCAGGATCAGCGAGAAACCCCAAAAGCAAAGAAATCCACGGGTCTGTTCTGCTAAGAGCACATGAAATCGATGGCAAGTTCTGACAGGACAAAGTTGAGTGGGAAAAGGCTGTGTACACCAGATGAAATTGGCGAGCGGGAGAGAGCGTCGGCGTCGGTGTCCTTGCGTCCAGAGCGGTACACGACCCGGATGTCGTACTCTCACAAACGGAGTGCCCAGCGTGCGAGGCGGCCAGAGGGATCTTTCAACGAGAAGAGCCTGCACAGCGCCAGGTGGTCCGTCATTACGTCAAATGGGCGGCCGTATACATAAGGTTGAAATTTTGTAAGGGTCCAGAAAATGGCTAAGCACTCCTTTGCTGTAACAAAGTAGTTTATCTCAGACTTTGTGAGCCTGCGGCTATAGCATAAGCAACGACGTATTCCTTGAGACAGCGTGTACGTTGGGCGAGAACCGCCCCAAGCCAGACTCCACTGGCATTTGTATGGATTTCAGTTGGGGCAGCAGAGTCAAAATGTCGCAGAATAGGAGGGGTGAGCAGGCGGCGTAGGGTGTGAACGCCTCATAGCATGCTTTTGCCAAGACGGATAGGGTGTTGTCTCCAGCCAGCAGTTGAGTCAAATGAGCGATGATCATAGCGAAGTTTTGACAAAGTGGCAAAATAGGAGCAGAGGCCGACGAAACTGCGTAGCGTCTTCAGGGTGGTGGGTTTGGGGAACTCCGCAATTTCACGGTGTTTTGCAGAATCTGGAAGTACGTCTCCTTTGGATACGACGTAGCCTAAGCTGGTAAGCTTGCGAGCAGCAAAGAAGCATATTTTTTTATGTTAAGCTGCAGGGCAGCCATAGCAAGACAGCTTAATACCTCTCTTAGTCGTTGGAGGTGAGCCGGGAAATCAGGTGAAAAGACATCATCTGGGTAGCACAAACACGTGTGCCACTCGAGACCGCGCAAGATACTGTCCATCATAAATAACGAAAGCGTATCCTACATTCGTTGCCATTATCTACACACTTTCGTTATGAAACAAAGAATTGCGTCACTGAATATAAAAGCAAGCAGTGGAAGGTTTTCTTGAGCAGCACAGCAGGACACATGCGCAGGAGTTGCCCATACTACTTGAGATCCTTTCAGAAATTAGGGACACTCGTCGAAGTTCGGCCGCGTCTATGGCAGAAACATGTTATTTTAGATGTTTCAAAAGGATCTTTATTTTAAGTTGCTCACTGCTTTCGACTTCCCCCTAGTAAGCTCCTCGTATCCTGAACGTACCCTGTAACGTGTGACGGATACAGCGTCTACAGCTTATATCGAAAGAGAGGTAGTTGTTGAACTGTTGCATTATGCTTGTTAAGGTGTCTTGTCTTTAATTCAAGACAGCGGTGCTTTGTAATCATGGTTATGAATAGACAGGTGGGTGCAATTAGACAGGAATATGGACCAGACACCCTCAATGTAAACACGTCCTCTGTGCTTCAACGCTGCTTCAAGTATGCCTTTAAAATTTTTAAATGAGCTAGATTCGCAATTTGTAAGAATTATTTTTCTGGATTTTATTCTTTTGATACTACATCCTTCCTCCCTAGTGGCCGATCCTGGCGATATATAGGGCGCGGCTTTGTGCGAGCCAGTGGCGAAAGATGAAAAAAAAAATTAAGCGAAACAGGGCGTTCCACAGTACTGCCCCAGAACATTTCATACAAGACGGCTCCTTTTAGTCTTTCGGCGTAGGTTCAGTATGGGACTGTGCATGCGGCAACTGCTCACGCCCTATTATGCAGTTATAAAAAATTTCAACAACTAAATATACGAGATTATGAGGCAGCGCAGCAAAAATGAGTCTCACTGTGCCTCCAGTCATTTCAACCGCAGCGCGCGATTAGCGTCGAGGCATACGCTGACGTCAGTTATTAAAGATCCTTAGCGTGTCCGGCACTTCGCTACACGCAATAGCGTTTGTATAATATCAGGTTACCAGAGAGGGAAGCTGGTGGCTATGACTATAACATGACTATAAACATAAACATGACTTCTCCTCAACATTGACCCTAAGAAATCAAACGGGCCTAACGAAATTCCAAACGAATTCCTAAAAAAATATGCTGAGTGGTGCAGAAGATATCTAGGACACATTTTTCGTAAATCACTAGCAACTTCTAATCTACCACACGACTGGAAAAAGGCTAAAATAATACCGATCCACAAGAAAGGAGACAAAAATAATGTTGCCAATTTCAGACCCATATCTCTCACCAGCACTTCAAGCAAAATACTAGAACACATCATTCTAAAACACATGACAGTATTTCTAGAACGTGAAAACATCCTATCGCCTCACCAGCATGGTTTTCGATCTGGCTTATCAACCATCACTCAACTAACACAGGTAGTTCATGACCTTGCTCTTAGTATTAATAATCGTTCTCAAATTGACATGATTTTACTTGACTTATCTAAAGCTTTTGATTGCGTGAGTCACACTAAGCTAATTGCAAAAGTGGAGCATGCCATCGGGAAAGGAGAAGTTTCTGCTTGGATAACAGCTTTTCTAACACACCGCTCACAATTTGTTATGTTTGGCCACATGCCATCTGATGTCGTTCCTGTCACATCTGGAGTACCACAAGGCTCGGTACTCGGGCCACTGTTATTTCTGATCTTTATTAACGATATAACCAATAATATAGAGTGCAAAATGAAACTCTTCGCGGATCACTGCGTGATATATAAAGAAATTAACAGCCATAACGACCCTCTCGATCTTTCTGATTCCCTTAACACGCTAGCCGAGTGGTGCTACCAGTGGCAAATGTCTATTAACCTCAATAAATCAGTGCCAATGACAATAACAAGAAAAAAGCAACCCTCTCATTTCACCTATATCGTTAATGGCACGCCTCTTTCCATGGTTGAGCAACAGAAATATTTAGGGATAACGCTGACATCAAACCTCAATTGGGAAACACACATAACTAATATTACAACTACTGCACTACGAAAGCTATTTTATCTAAAAGGACGCCTAAAAATCGCTCCAACGAACATTAAGCTTCTGGCCTACAAAACATTTGTGAGACTTATTTTAGAATACGCTAACACAATTTGGTTTCCTTACAGAGTAACTAACATAGCTAAACTTGAAGCTGTACAAAGAAAAGCCGCAAGGTTCATTCATAGCAAATATCGTTCTACTGACTCACCTTCACGTCTCTTAGCTTCCTCAGGCCTCAACACATTATCGACGAGAGCGAAACAAGGTCGACTAAAATTTCTGTTTCAAATGCTGCACCGTCAGTATAAAATTGATATCACCCGGTACATTTCATATTCGCAATCTAGAATAACACGGCATCAACACGAACATACGCTAACCGAGTATTCCTTTACTAATGACGCATTCAGGTACTCATTCTTTCCTCGAGTAATCAGAGAATGGAATGAACTTAACTCGTCATTAACAGCGACAAATTCTTTATCCCTGTTCATTTCACAACTGGAGCTCATCACAAGAGATTATTAACGATTTCTCATGTTTGTTCCCTGTTCTCTTTATGTTAAACTAACAGTACTTAGAAAAAAAATGTATACACTTGTTTCCAAATACTTCACGTTTTTGCTTTGACTATGATATGCCCCGGTTGTTGTTCATTTCATTCTGCTTTGTTTAGTGTTCCGTTGTATAGCTTATCTACCTTATCTTTTGTATTTTGTTGAATATTGTTGCTTTTTCATTCTTTGTGTAGCTCGCACATGTATTTATGTAGGGAAAAGAAAGTGTTCATGCCCGTCTGCTAGGCTCTCGGCTGAGAGCGGCAGTATTGTAATATAAATAATATAAATAAATAAATAAATGCCTTACAGTCATGTTTTCGTGTCCCATGAGCGTTCATGCTGAAAAAAGAAAACATTTAACAAGGCAACATGTTCACGATTACGCAACTGCCAAAAATTGACAGCCGTAGCAAAGTACAATACACTTCGTTACTACAATTACAGTTCTGTGTTTGCATGATTGAGCTCTGCGCCACCAGATGGCGCCACAAGCCCAGCTTCTCTCGTTTACGCCTCCGGTAACCCACTGTAATCTGCAAAAAAGTAAGAAGCTTGCGGAGAAACTAAAGCTTTCTGTATCTGCTACCGGTCAACCTGGCGTAGCCTATATACTCGAGTAAGGGCCGCACTTTTTTTTTCACAATTTTGACGAGGTGCGGCCCTTACACTGCACCGAACGTTTTGGTCAAGATGGTGCCGGCGCAGCCGGTGACCCCGGCACATCCCGGATCCCCGGATGTACCATTGCATCAGAGGTCAACGCTCAGCTCTCGCCATCTAGTAGCGGCACGCGGAAGTACGCAGTGCGCGAAAATTCGCCGATGCGCGCGCGCGCGGCATCGAGTCATCGAACGCGATTGCTTCACCGATGCAATATTTTTTTCTTCAGATTTGTTGGATGGCAAGATGGGAGTGTGGTCCTTACACGGGTGCGGCCCTTCCACGAGTCTATACGGTATTCGAAGTCGAGCTTGTTAAAGACGCGCAGAGCCTTCGCCTATTTGACCACCTAGACCTCTTCGGAAAGAAAGGAGAGATAAGAGATGGAGGGCAGATTTTCATTCCTTTCGTGAAATATTACGCTGGATGGGGCCTTCCTTTTACATTCCCACACTTTTGCCCATTTCTTTTATGTGGTCTCGCTACCGCGACTGCCCTGTTTGGCGACACACGGTTGGCTTCCATCCCGCCAACGGTGCCCTCGCGACCGGCCTTAGGGGCGACGCACGGGCGGAGAGGCAATCTCGGGAAGCGGAAGGGAATAGGGAAAAAGTCGTCGCTCTCGGCGGCTCGGGCGCCTTTGTTGGCGACTCCATTCAAGGAAGCTGCGCATGCGGCCTTTCATTCGGTGCCTCTCTTTAACGGTCCCGATTTAGTTTTCCTTCGGACCGCATTCTGCCCCCTCTGATGTCAGAAGGAAATGAACGACGCTTTGGCTGCTGCTGCTACCACGGCTGCCTCCTGTGAGGATAGGGTGCCCTTTCTTACGTTATTTCTTTCCTTCGGTTCTCCAAACGCATCGTCGTCGTCGAGCATGCACGTCGTCTCTCTGGGGAGGACGCTTTGTAATATCTTGGAAACTCAAAAAGAATGTCAGTGGAAAGGAAACCGCAGCGAACCGGTGCGAAGCGCTGAAAGCTCCAAATGAAATCGGAGAACACTCGGCATATGAAAACATTGGCTCACGTCGTGCGCGCTCGTGCATCCAGCTCCCTGCGCTGGCGGAGGGAGATGCAGAACGAAAGACTGGTAGCCAGCTCCTCTCGGTGTCACTCGCGACATGTACCGAGTGTGCTTTGTCCGCCGTCGGTCGACGACTCGCTTCGGTGAGCTCGAATGCTGATGCTCAGGACCACGGATTGGATTCATAGTGCATTTCGTAGCAGAAAACAATTTGCTATAAATGAAACTCGACAGCAATGATAGCGTACGAGATGATGGCGAAGCCAACGGCCAGCCGCAAGCAGCTCCCAAGAGCGGAAAACTGCGAATCCTGCCCAGAGAAGCTCTCCACGCCGCACTTGCAGACACGCTGTGTCGCATTGAACGGCAGGGGAAACCGCGCTTTCCCACGAGACCGTAACATGTAACAAATTTGCCTAGAGTCGGTTACATGTTACAGTAGTGTCCTATGAAAAAAAAAAAGAACGCTCATCGCGAAGTTTTCTCAGCGCTGGAACCTTTCTGGAAGGCTGCCTGACGACAGGCCAATTGTACTCGTAGCTTCAATACCTTGCGCCCCGTTTGCATGTCTGTCTTCGTGCGACGTCGCCTCGTCGCCCACTCGCGCTAACGCCTATGGATCTTTTCATTTACTGCCTATCTCGCATCCTGCCTACGCTCGAGTTTTGAGTGTCTAATCCTGCCTACATTCGCGCAAAGGGCATATGAAAATCGCTCCGCCAGAACACCGAAGTTGGATTGAATTTGGCATTGATGCCGAAGAAAAAGAAGGTACGCATATTTCAATAGAACTGCATTCTGACTTACGCCAGCCGACTGCTGTAAACGCCAGCATGCGATGCTTTGTGAGAAAAAAGATCTGTGGAAGCTGTGAAATCGCCTAAATCCTGCTAAATTGGATCTTCGGATGTGGTGCAGTCTATATTGAACCAGAGCGCACACGAAATAAAGGAATGTGCTCACAGGCCACATTGCACATTGATGCTCGCTACTGCAGACGCCCACATTGCGCTGAATTACATTAGACTAAAGTCAAGGAGCTAAGTTTCGCTGCCTACATTTCTTTGTTTCTTCATTTGCTTTTCGTTTTTATCGCGAGACATATTGATTCTATCTGACCTTTATGATCTGAGCGTGGATACGACGTTCAAAGGAAATAAATTAGATTTGCCAAGCTCACGCAGGTTTAGAAGCCCACGCATAGATGTTCTAGCCAGACATGAGCCTTTGGAAATCAATGGAAAAGAAACCAAATATCAACGTCGACTATTAATGTGTAAAATAAGGCGACGGGACATGCCACGTGGGCTCTGGTCATGCTATATTGTCGCGAAGTACGCCTTTATAAATGTCGCTTTTATGTGGCAAGCGCATAACCTTCGATGACTGAAATGAATGAATTGCAAACGTTCTCAAAAAAGTGGCCTCACTACCCGCTCCACTTGGCTAGCCTATGAGCAGACCCAGTTCACTAAGCTTTTCGTTCGTGAGAGCTGCTTGCCGTTGGCTGGCCACTTCCGTTCGCGTCCAGCATTGTCTGCATGCTCTTGCAAATAGTTGTAGACCTTTTCATCGGGCGAACAGGAAAGGGCGCGCAGCGAGCCTTTCCTCCTCTCTGGCTTCTACATGCGATCCGGCGCGGCGCTACTTGGATGTGTTGCCGTCGCGTGCTGCAGAACGATTCGGAGTTGCTTTAGCTCCTTCTTCGAGAAATTTACGGGATGTGAGTTCCTACATGGTCGTCGGGGTGCCGCTGCGTAGCCTTTCGGTGCAGCAGTAACTACACTATTCGGAAGTTTCTCTTTGTTGCGCAAACACGAAATATGCATCAGAAGCCGCGGTGTATGTTGTGAACTATTTTGTTTGTAACGGTTCTCACTGGACAAAGAGCAGCGGCGTCTGTGAACTGCCAGCGTGAATTGGAAGATCTACTCACTACACGAATGCTTGGGGCGTGGGAAATAAAACATAAGAGTGCTCGTGTACGACCAACCCACTGCAACCCCGAAACATCTAAGCACGAATATTTACCACAACCACCGACACCGCTCTCACTCCTCGAATTTCTCCACGATAAGAACTGCATGGGGTGTGAGTGGGAATGGGCTATAGCAGAGCAAGGTGGGATGGATGGCGCGAATTGTGTTGCGTCCCAGTTGAACTCTGCCCTCTATAGAGGAGGGAAAGAGACAAGTAGAAGGCAGAGAGGTTAACCAGAATAAGGTCCGGTTGGCTACCTTACATCGGGGAAATGGGAAAGGGTAAAACAAGGATAACAGGAAGAGAAAGGAAGGAAAAGAAGGAAATTGCAGTGAGTTCGCTGACGTGTGTCGTCTTAGAGAAATTGCATTAATTGTCACAGATGGTCTATCCTGTATCTGTCCTGTGTCCTGAACTCTGTCCTGTATAGTCTTCCCTGTATCATTTGTGAACTTTTCACGGGCTTCCGAAGCTACCGCCTTTGACAAGTGGCGCTCGGCTGTAGCTATAGCAACGCTTATAGCTATAGTAGCTATAAGTCTTGTAGCAACCGGTACTATCGCAACGCTTCTCCTTCACCTCTTTCTGTTGAACGACGACCATTGTGAATTAGTGCTGGTGCTGAATGCCCAAAGTGTTGCATCCGTGTAAATTGGTTGTCATTGGCCGAATTACGCACATAATTATAACTGCAACAAACACAAATACACGACAGAAGCACCGCTTTTAAATCGTTGTATTACCTCTATCCATACCTCCGAACCGTATCTTATGCGAAAACTATTCCACACAGACAGACCAGTGCTGTGGGGGCGGCCGAGTGCGTATGGACAGGGCGCGACAAAATAAGGCGAAGCGAATTTACGCATTCCGTGCAGCTCTCGATGCCCTTGTGCGGGAAGCGGAAAAATCCTGCATTGGGCACGCAAATTGAAGCGCTTCGAGTTGAAAGCATACGCTGGGAATGCACCAATGGCTTTCTTTGTCTTTTGCCCAGAGCGCTTTCTGAAACAAGAAAGAGTGGAAACAGGGGGAAGGAGGGGTCAGGGGGCGGGGGGGGGGGGGGCAGTACACGATTCGCTCGCGATTTAAGCGCTTTCATGGCGCTTCTTTTTCTGGCTCGCGAACTTTTCCTGCAACTTTAATAAAACGCTAGGAAAGCAGCTTAAGTAAGCTGATAGAAACCAGCCCGCCGCACAGAAAAGAATGGACGAACTTCAATGGCAGAAAAAAAAATAACGTAACTGAAAAAAAAAAAAGAAAGAAGGTCACAGTCGCGTTCCTTGCTCACTTGTGATGCAAATAGCCATTATCGTCTTTTTATAACCTGCGCCAGTTTCACCGGACAACATTACACGCATGATTTGCTTTACAGCTCAGCGGTGTTGCGTTTCGCCTGCGACACGTGGTTTTGCCGGCGCGACTGCGGCGGGGCGGCAGACATTTTGGCCCGATCGTCGTCGCCGCAACACTCATCGCCAGGTGTTTCCAGGCGCGTCTGCGGCGATGCGACCGCCTAGGGATCCTCCTCGCATTCCAGTCATTGTGCCCGAAACAGGCGATGCCAAAGCAGGGATCTCATTCCAGTTATTGGGCCCGAAACAGGCGATGCCAAAGCAGGGATCTCGTTCCAGTCATTGTGCCCGAAACAGGCGATGCCAAAGCAGGGATCTCATTCCAGTTATTGGGCCCGAAACAGGCGATGCCAAAGCAGGGATCTCGTTCCAGTCATTGTGTCCGACCGGCAGCGCCACGACAGGGTGCTACGAGATCGTGCGCAGCGCCACGACAGTGTGCGTCACCATTAGCCCATTGTACATTCACGTGCTCGTCTTTTGAGGGGTTCCTTCTTGCCCTCAACTGCGAGAGTATAAAAACAGCTGCCCCCGGACGCCAAAAGGAGGGCTCCGATTTCTTCAGTTGAGTGAAGTGCTCTCCCGTCTCTCTACTACGGTCAAACCTGACCGCCAACTCTTTGCGATGTTAAAATAAACAAGTTGTTTCGTTGTTACCAGTCGACTCATGCTTTGCCGGGACCTTCGGATGCTTCCAGTTGTACCCCAGGCCGCCAGGCCAACGCTACCCTTGGGGCTTGCGACCCAGGTACAACCACGGGCGTCAGCGCCGAGTTCCCCACCGATCGCTCCAGTGTCGCGATCCCAAACATCTGGTTGCCAGCGGTGAGATCGCCTACGACTTCAAACAACGGTCTGCCAGCGGCGAGATCGCGACAACGGAGGCCAGCAGCAAAGAGATGCAGTTGACAGTATGCTGAGCAGCTCAACGACGATCCGGGAGCAGTGCAACGAGCCCTGTGTGACGACTGGTTGCCTGCAGCGGAACGACTGCGCGGAATTCCTGCCTGCGAGGTTTGGTGAGTGCGGGACTTTCTTCTTCTGAGCTTTGCCAGGCTTTTGTTAGTGTCAGAAACAGAGCTGGTAATTGTGGTTGTCGTTGCTGCCGGGTTAGTTTGCGGCAAGACAATAGTAAGCAGTAGAGAAAGCAGCATTCAGAGCAGCCATGGATTTGAAGTCGTTGCGCAAACCGAAATTGTTGGAGCTTGCAAGAGAGTTGGGTCTGGATGTCTCAGACAAACTAAGAAAACCTGAACTGCTAAAGGCTATTCTTGAGTTAGAGGCTGAGGATGACGAGCTGTCGGAATGCCTTGAGACTATTGAAGAGAGGGAGACTGCAAAAGAAAAAGAAGAGCGTGAACGTAAAGAACAGAAAGAGCGAGAGCAACAAGAGCGTGACCGTCAACACGCTTTGGAAATGAAGCGTCTTGAGGTAGAAATGGAACGCGCTCGTAATGGAAGTCAGGCACACGGTGCAGGAGAACGCGTATTGTTCAAAATGACTGACCTGATGCGGCCGTTTAAGCTTGGAGAGGACATTGGTTTGTTCCTGGTTAACTTTGAGCGAACGTGCGAGAAGCAGGGGTTCTCTCGGGAAACGTGGCCACAGCGCTTGCTCACTTTGTTACCCGGCGAGGCGGCCGACGTAGTCGCTCGCTTGGATAGAGAGGAGGCAGAGGATTTCGACAAAGTAAAATCGAGTCTGCTAAAAAAGTACCGGCTGTCTGCGGAGGCGTTCCGTCGGAAGTTTCGGGAAAATGAGAAAGGCAAAAGTGAGTCATATACAGAGTTTGCGTATAGGCTTATGTCGAACATGCAGGAGTGGCTCAAAGAAGAGAAAGCGTTTGGTGACCACGATAAAGTTCTGCAGTGCTTCGGGCTAGAACAGTTTTATAGTCGGTTACCGGAGAACGTGCGATACTGGGTCTTGGATAGGCCAGACGTGAGTACGGTGGCTAGAGCCGCTGAGCTAGCCGAGGAGTTTGTGACGCGTCGAGCTCGCGGAGCTAAGGACGGTCAAAAGGGTGAATTTGGCTCCAAGTCTGAGAGGCCAAGGTTCACGCCCATGAGATTTAAGGGGGACACGCGTAGTGAGGATGCGAGTGAAAGCAATCCGACCAAACGTAAAGAGACGGCAGCCGAAGCCGAACGCAGAAAGCGGTTCGAGATGAGGCGAGCGGGCGTTTGTTATACGTGCCAGAAGCCGGGTCACTTTTCGGCGCAGTGTCCGGAAACAACACCAAAAGTTGTGTTTTTTTCAATAGGCAGCACGGACGAGAACATGAAGCTTCTCGAGCCTTACATGCGAGACCTCCTCGTGAACGGGAAAGAGTGCCGAGTGCTTCGCGATTCCGCAGCTACGATGGATGTAGTTCACCCATCTTACGTAGAACCCCATATGTTCACGGGCGAGTGCGCATGGATCAAGCAAGCCGTGGAAGCTCATAGCGTGTGTCTGCCGGTAGCAAAAGTGCTTATTGAAGGACCTTTCGGAGCGCTTGAGACAGAGGCGGCAGTGTCATCTATGCTGCCACCCCAGTACCCGTACCTATTTTCAAACAGGTCCGATCACCTCCTGCGCGAGAAGGGGCTTTTGTTTGGTGAAGCTAGTGTTCAGGCCTTAACCAGATCGAAGGTTCGGGAGCTCGCTGCAAAGGCGGTAGTTGCGGGGCCGACGTTATCAAACAACGAAAAAGGGTCAGAGGCGCAGCAAGCTGATATTCAGAGCACGCCCGAACAGAATAAAATTGAGTCTGTAGCGTTAAAGGCGCCAGATACTGGAGAGGAAACGCCCGACGCGGGAAAGTTAGAAGAGCTATCTACTGATTTGCTCATCGCGCCTACGTCAGACGGACTTGATAGGTTGCTAAAAGTCAGCCGGTCGGCTTTGATAGCCGAGCAAAAAAAGGATGGCAGCCTGGAAAACGTGCGCTGCAATGTCAAAGAAGGTATCGCCAGGAAAACTGCGCGTTTTGTGGAAAGAGGTGGAGTCCTGTACCGGAAGTATCTAGACCGCAGAGGAGTGGAGTTCGATCAGCTGATCGTTCCTCAATGCTATCGTCAGGATCTGTTGCGCTTGTCACACGGGGGTTCGTGGTCCGGACACCTAGGAGTTAAGAAAACTAAGGACCGTCTCTTGCAAGAGTACTATTGGCCAGGGTGTTTTCGGGACGCAGACCATTTCGTGAGGACATGTGACACTTGTCAACGGGTGGGCAAACCAGGGGACAAATCGAGGGCGCCGTTGAAATTGGTACCTATCATTACGGAGCCTTTTAGACGGCTCGTTATTGATACTGTGGGACCTCTGCCGGTAACAGCCACGGGGTACAGACACATTTTGACTGTGATCTGCCCAGCGACAAAGTTCCCTGAAGCAGTGCCGCTTAAAGAACTCAGCTCAGTTGAGATAGTTAATGCACTACTGTCCATATTTGCGCGAGTTGGTTTTCCTGCGGAAATCCAATCAGATCAGGGCACAGTGTTTACTAGCGCTTTGACGACAACTTTTCTCGAAAGGTGTGGGGTAAAGCTGTTACACAGCTCAGTGTACCACCCACAGTCGAATTCCGTTGAGAAGCTCCACTCCGTCATGAAGCGCGTGTTGAGAGCGTTGTGTTTTGAACATCGAACTGACTGGGAGCTGTGTCTGCCTGGGGTGATGTTTGCTTTAAGGACCGCGCCGCATGCGGCTACGGGGTTTTCGCCAGCTGAACTGGTGTACGGTCGCTCGCTTCGATCTCCGCTTCGCATGCTTCGAGAATCGTGGGAAGGTAGGGGCGACGACCCAGTCGTGGTGGAGTACGTACTTAAGCTCCTCGAACGCTTAAGAAGGGCACAGGAGTTGTCAGGTGAAGCAATGACAAAGGCCCAGCAGAGGGCCAAGGTTTATTATGATCGGACAGCCAGGGCCCGTCGTTTTGAGGTTGGCGATGAGGTCATGATATTGCGCACATCGCTAAACAACAAACTAGACGTGCAGTGGGAGGGCCCAGCACGAATTGTTCAGAAACTGTCGGACGTTAACTACGTGGTAAGTCTGCCAGGAAAGCGGAAAGCACAGCAAGTTTACCACTGTAATCTGCTCAAACCTTATAGACAAAGGGAAGCAGTGGTGTGCATGATGGTAAACGTTCCTGAAGAGCTTCCGGTCGAGCTTCCGGGACTAGGCTCAGTGACGAACAGGGAAGACACCGGTCAAGTCATTAGTGACCTTATCAGTAAAGCACCGCTGTCGCCTGAGCAGAAAACCGAACTACACCAGCTATTACAAGAGTTTCAAGGTCTGTTCTCTGAGAGGCCTGGTAGGACTTCGGTACTTACTCATGATATAGAACTTACCTCCCCAGAGCCAGTACGATCCAAGGCGTATCGGGTGTCACCCCGCCAGAGCGATATTATGGAGGCTGAGGTAAAGAAAATGCTCCAGCTCGGTGTTATTGAGGCAGGTGAGAGTGATTATACCTCCCCTTTGATTTTAGTTGAGGTACCGGGCAAGGAACCTCGTCCTTGCGTCGACTACCGCAGGCTTAATTCCATCACTAAGGATCAAATTTATCCGATCCCTAACATCGAGGAGCGCCTTGAGAAAGTTAGTAGCGCTCAGTTTATTTCCACCCTAGATCTTGTCAGGGGTTATTCGCAGGTTCCACTTACAGAAGAGGCTAGTAGGTATGCGGCGTTCATTTCACCAATGGGAACATTCCGTCCTAAAGTGTTGAGTTTTGGTTTGAAGAACGCGCCATACTGTTTTTCAAGCCTCATGGATAAAGTGTTGCGGGGACAGCAAGAATTCGCTTTACCGTATCTAGACGACGTAGCGATATTCTCCGCATCCTGGTCTGAGCATATGGCACACTTGCGGGCAGTGCTAACCCGCCTGCGCGAAGCGGGCTTGACAGTCAAGGCTCCTAAGTGCCAGTTAGCACAGGCCGAGGTTGTCTACCTCGGTCACGTGATTGGTCAGGGTCGTCGCCGCCCCTCTGAAATAAAAGTGGCCGCTGTGCGAGACTTTCCGCAACCGCGCACCAAGACCGATATTCGGTCGTTCTTGGGTGTCGCCGGCTACTATCAGAGGTACATCCCTAGGTACTCTGATATCGCGGCTCCCCTGACGGATGCTCTAAGAAAAACAGAGCCTCAAACAGTCGTCTGGGACGAGACAAAGGAAAGAGCTTTTAGCGCCCTAAAGAGTGCCCTAACAAGCCAGCCTGTGCTACGATCGCCAGACTATACAAAAGGGTTCATTGTTCAGTGCGATGCTAGTGAGCGAGGCATGGGCGTTGTACTGTGCCAACGGGAAAATGGAGAAGTAGAACACCCCGTCCTGTATGCTAGTCGTAAGCTGACCAGTCGTGAGCAGGCGTATAGCGCCACCGAGAAAGAGTGTGCGTGTCTCGTGTGGGCCGTTCAGAAATTGTCATGCTATCTAGCCGGCTCGAGGTTTATCATTGAGACGGATCACTGCCCTCTCCAATGGCTGCAGACCATCTCTCCCAAAAATGGCCGCCTCCTGCGCTGGAGCCTCGCTTTACAACAATATTCCTTTGAGGTGCGTTACAAAAAGGGGAGTCTCAACGGTAACGCCGATGGCTTAAGTCGAAGCCCCTAACGTAGGAATCAGCCTCAAAATTGTTTGTTACTGATGTTTTTCTTCCTGAGGCAGGATTTTTTTTAACATATTGCTTTTGTTTAGTGTTTCAAAGTGATGATATGCTTTCTAGTGCAATTTTTCAATTTGTGGACGCGTTCTGAGTGATGCTAGACTACTGTAAGGAACTAGGCAGTGGTATAAAAAGGGGAAAGAGCCTGGCAGGGCTTAGTGAGGGTTGTGCCGTGCTTGCTGACTGAGCGGTTGAGTTTTCAGCGTAGTTCTAACGCTTGCCGGGAACGAGAACAAAAATGTGAACTCTCCCGAAGTCACTTTGCAGTGTCCCGTGCGAACCTGAACGAGAGAACGAGGCCTTCTCTGTGCGCTGCGCTCAAGAAACGTCAAGGGACGCCCGACTTCGGTTATGAGCATCATCGAGCGACATCCCTCCGGACAGCGGATGCAGTCCCCTGTCCATCGGGATCTCCTTCCCCCGGCGGGGCGGTCTGTTGCGTTTCGCCTGCGACACGTGGTTTTGCCGGCGCGACTGCGGCGGGGCGGCAGACATTTTGGCCCGATCGTCGTCGCCGCAACACTCATCGCCAGGTGTTTCCAGGCGCGTCTGCGGCGATGCGACCGCCTAGGGATCCTCCTCGCATTCCAGTCATTGTGCCCGAAACAGGCGATGCCAAAGCAGGGATCTCATTCCAGTTATTGGGCCCGAAACAGGCGATGCCAAAGCAGGGATCTCGTTCCAGTCATTGTGCCCGAAACAGGCGATGCCAAAGCAGGGATCTCATTCCAGTTATTGGGCCCGAAACAGGCGATGCCAAAGCAGGGATCTCGTTCCAGTCATTGTGTCCGACCGGCAGCGCCACGACAGGGTGCTACGAGATCGTGCGCAGCGCCACGACAGTGTGCGTCACCATTAGCCCATTGTACATTCACGTGCTCGTCTTTTGAGGGGTTCCTTCTTGCCCTCAACTGCGAGAGTATAAAAACAGCTGCCCCCGGACGCCAAAAGGAGGGCTCCGATTTCTTCAGTTGAGTGAAGTGCTCTCCCGTCTCTCTACTACGGTCAAACCTGACCGCCAACTCTTTGCGATGTTAAAATAAACAAGTTGTTTCGTTGTTACCAGTCGACTCATGCTTTGCCGGGACCTTCGGATGCTTCCAGTTGTACCCCAGGCCGCCAGGCCAACGCTACCCTTGGGGCTTGCGACCCAGGTACAACCACGGGCGTCAGCGCCGAGTTCCCAACAGATCGTACCAGCAGTCGGATCCAAACAGCGGGCGCTTTGGAAGCGCTCACTCAGGCGTGCTGCAGTCTTAGCTTCTTTGACCGCGGCCGTCTGAGCGGCGAACGCGAACACAACAGCATGCATTGGGCGAAACTGTGCGTAAGTTAGCCGTTTTTGCTTATCATAAAATTTAGAACGCCCATGGGAGAGGAACGTAAGCTTGATTTTGCGCACCGTGCGAACAATTGCATTCTAATGTGAAAGCGTCGCGAAAAAAGCTTTTATATGTTTTCTTTTTCACCAGTCACCAAGTCTACGAGGTAACAGCTGACATATGTCTGCCACTGAAAGAGCGAGACAATGGTAAGCCGGCATTTCAGAGTGTAGCTATAACTGATATCTGCACGCGCGAAGAGGAATGAATAACAGTGACGCCCCACCGACCATATCAGCGACCAAACAAAACCTAAAAATTCGCTTCAAGCGTGACATTGTTTCAAAGCTTATTAAAGTGAGGCTTTCTTGTACTGACGGCTGCAAAGGCCGGTGCTCTAAGTTGTCTGCTCCGAAAGCGTCGGGCAGTTGGAGCGAACTGAGACCATCGCAAGCGACTGCCTTTTTCAGTTGCAACGAGGACCATGGCAAAGCACGAGCTCAATGGTTTCGTCGCAGCCACATTCATCACAGGCAGCGGCATCAGACATTTCACTGCGATAAGCAAAATCGTTTGTAAAAGTGACTACACGGTATACGACAGGAAAACAGGTGTTTCAACTCAGTCCACATGAAGACGGGGTCATAAAGAATAATTGTGAATAATTTACCTTACCCCCGCCTCCATTTCTTTTGTCGGCCAATTTTACAGATTTTCGCTAGCTACTCGAAGCTCAGTTGTGAAGAAGTTAAACTCTCGAACTGTGTTGAAGTAACATAACGGGACCGCCAGAGTAACGCACGCTAGGATTCCTCGTAATGTAAGAATTCAATGCAAGGATCCTTTTCAATTCTAGGATTCCTTTCTCTTAATTTTATTCCTTTATTATGGTCCACCGTTCTCTGACAGCCGTTCCTGGTGAGTGAGTGAGTGAGTGAGTGAGTGAGTGAGTGAGTGAGTGAGTGAGTGAGTGAGTGAGTGAGTGAGTGAGTGAGTGAGTGAGTGAGTGAGTGAGTGAGTGAGTGAGTGAGTGAGTGAGTGAGTGAGTGAAGACTTTATTTGAAAACAAGGTATTGACGGATGACCTTTTGTTAGGCAGCCACGAGCTCCTGGTCCCAGGCGGCTTCTTCAGCTCTTGATGACCTTGGCCTGCAGGTCAGGGTCGGAGCTGAGCAACACGGCCTCCCACTGCTCAGTATTACTTATTTCGTGATTTGTGTGATTTCCGCTGGGCACGACCACATAATATGGAACAAATCCGCTTTTTTCTTACAATGCTTACATGTATTACGATATTGGTACGGGTAGTAGTAGTGACAGGCTACGGGGTTGGGGTAGGTGTTCGTCTGAAGTCGTCTCCAAGCTACTTCTTGTCGCTTGTGAAGAGATTTGTGTGCTGGCAGGTACACTGCCCTGGCTAACCTGTAGTACCGAGTTATTTCCTGGTAACTGACCATGCGATCCCTCTCTCATCCTAGCGTGAGCCGTCCGGGTGCTCAGTTGGCGAGTCCTCGAGCGGCGGTGTGGGCTGCATCGTTGCCGGGTAAGGAGGAGTGTGCTGGTGCCCAAATGATCTGGATTGGTTCTGGGTGTTGGTTGGTGCCCACTATGTGTTTTACGGGAGCCGAGACCCGACCTTTCGCAAAATTGCGTACTGCTGCTCTGGAATCGCTAATAATGTAATGACAATGTGTGGAGGCTATTGTCAGAGCGATAGCCACCTCTTCCGCTGTTTCGGAGCTTCTGGTGCGAATTAAACCACAAGCGCGTATTTGACCTGAGGAGTCCACCACTGAGAACGTTGGCTAGAGAGAGATCGAGAGAAATTTATTTACAGAAAGGCAGAGAGGTCGATCTGAGCTATAACTTGCTCTGAACTGCTACTATACACCGGGGAAAAGAGACGGGGAGGAAATGGGCTCATGATGATGATGATGATGATGATGATGTGAGGAGGAGTGTATATACAAGTTCGCAACGTTGTGGCATCTTTAAAGCAGCGCGTCCAGCTTAGTAGCTTGTAGAAAGGCTATAGCGGCACTTATCAGGGCTGCGCTTTTTGAATAAGGCCAAGGACCTAAAAGAATCTCGTCTGATAGCGGCTTCTTATCGACGTTTGCAATAGAAGAGACCAGTTTCTGTCGTTCTTGCGCGTGCGCCGGACAAACGCAAAATATATGATCAAGTGTTTCTGGTACCTGACAGTATTCACAGTTTAGGCTAGCATCGCTGCAACCTGTCGGTTATAGCGTAAAACTATTCCAATATGTTTTTATTCCAATCTCCTGACGTCAAATTTGCGTAACCGCCGACGCAAGGATCGGGCGGTCACCCGCAGGGTTGTCTGAACTGACCAATCAAAGGCTCTCCTCGTTCATAGGAGGTCACTTTTGTTTGCTTGAAAAACGAATAACGTTGCCTACACTGAGCGGCTTGTCTTATCTAATTGGCTGACAAGAGACGAGGAGCATGCTCAAGTGGAGAGGGATTCGATGGGGCTGAGCCACTGTACTGATGATCGATAACCGTATCAAGAGGGTGGTGCCGGCGTCTGCGATTGGTCCGCTTTCCCTTATATACTTAGCTTGCGGTGGCTCCCGACTTTCTCGATCGCGCGCGCGGCCCTCGCAACAGTCTACCGTGCACACAATCTTCCCTGCTGTTGCGTTTCGCCTGCGACACGTGGTTTTGCCGGCGCGACGGCGGCGGGGCGGCGGACATTTTGGCCCGATCGTCGTCACCGCAACACTCATCGCCAGGTGTTTCCAGGCGCGTCTGCGGCGATGCGACCGCCTAGGGATTTCGTTCCAGTCATTGTGCCCGAAACAGGCGATGCCAAAGCAGGGATCTCATTCCAGTTATTGGGCCCGAAACAGGCGATGCCAAAGCAGGGATCTCGTTCCAGTCATTGTGCCCGAAACAGGCGATGCCAAAGCAGGGACCATCTTCTCGTTACAGTCATTGTGTCCGACCGGCAGCGCCACGACAGTGTGCTGCGCAGCGCCACGACCAGGTGCTACGAGATCGTGCGCAGCGCCACGATATGGTGCTACGGCATCGCTACGACAGTGTGCGTCACCATTAGCCCATTGTACATTCACGTGCTCGTCTTTTGAGGGGTTCCTTCTTGCCCTCAACTGCGAGAGTATAAAAACAGCTGCCCCCGGACGCCAAAAGGAGGGCTCCGATTTCTTCCGTTGAGCGAAGAGCTCTCCCGTCTCTCTACTTCGGTCAAACCGGACCGCCAACTCTTTGCGATGTTAAAATAAACAAGTTGTTTCGTTGTTACCTGTCGACTCATGCTTTGCCGGGACCTTCGGATGCTTGCAGTTGTACCCCAGGCCGCCAGGCCAACGCTACCCTTGGGGCTTGCGACCCAGGTACAACCACGGGCGTCAGCGCCGAGTTCCCAACAGATCGTACTAGCAGTCGGATCCAAATATCTGGTTGCCAGCGGTGAGATCGCCTACGACTTCAAACAACTGTCTGCCAGCGGCGAGATCACGACAACGGAGGCCAGCAGCAAAGAGATGCAGTTGACAGTATGCTGAGCAGCTCAACGACGATCCGGGAGCAGTGCAACGAGCCCTGTGTGACGACTGGTTGCCTGCAGCGGAACGACTGCGCGGAATTCCTGCCTGCGAGGTTTGGTGAGTGCGGGACTTTCTTCTACTGAGCTTTGCCAGGCTTTTTGTTAGTGTCAGAAACAGAGCTGGTAATTGTGGTTGTCGTTGCTGCCGGGTTAGTTTGCGGCAAGACAATAGTAAGCAGTAGAAAAAGCAGCATTCAGAGCAGCCATGGATTTGAAGTCGTTGCGCAAACCGAAATTGTTGGAGCTTGCAAGAGAGTTGGGTCTGGATGTCTCAGACAAACTAAGAAAACCGGAACTGATAACGGCTATTCTTGAGTTAGAGGCTGAGGATGACGAGCTGTCGGAATGCCTTGAGACTATTGAGGAGAGGTCAAAAAGACAGGAGCGCGAACTTAAAGAGCAGAAAGAAAAAGAAGAGCGCGAACACGCTTTGGAAATGAAGCGTCTCGAGGTAGAGATGGAACGCGCTCGTAATGGAAGTCAGGCACACGGTGCAGGAGAACGCGTATTGTTCAAAATGACTGACCTGATGCGGCCGTTTAAGCTTGGAGAGGACATTGGTTTGTTCCTGGTTAACTTTGAGCGAACGTGCGAGAAGCAGGGGTTCTCTCGGGAAACGTGGCCACAGCGCTTGCTCACTTTGTTACCCGGCGAGGCGGCCGACGTAGTCGCTCGCTTGGATAGAGAGGAAGCAGAGGATTTCGACAAAGTAAAATCGAGTCTGCTAAAAAAGTACCGGCTGTCTGCGGAAGCGTTCCGTCGGAAGTTTCGGGAAAATGAGAAAGGCAAAAGTGAGTCATATACAGAGTTTGCGTATAGGCTTATGTCGAACATGCAGGAGTGGCTCAAAGAAGAGAAAGCGTTTGGTGACCACGATAAAGTTCTGCAGTGTTTCGGGCTAGAACAGTTTTATAGTCGGTTACCGGAGAACGTGCGATACTGGGTCTTGGATAGGCCAGACGTGAGTACGGTGGCTAGAGCCGCTGAGCTAGCCGAGGAGTTTGTGACGCGTCGAGCTCGCGGAGCTAAGGACGGTCAAAAGGGTGAATTTGGCTCCAAGTCTGAGAGGCCAAGGTTCACGCCCATGAGATTTAAGGGGGACACGCGTAGTGAGGATGCGAGTGAAAGCAATCCGACCAAACGTAAAGAGACGGCAGCCGAAGCCGAACGCAGAAAGCGGTTCGAGATGAGGCGAGCGGGCGTTTGTTATACGTGCCAGAAGCCGGGTCACTTTTCGGCGCAGTGTCCGGAAACAACACCAAAAGTTGTGTTTTTTTCAATAGGCAGCACTGACGAGAACATGAAGCTTCTTGAGCCTTACATGCGAGACCTCCTCGTAAACGGGAAAGAGTGCCGAGTGCTTCGCGATTCCGCAGCTACGATGGATGTAGTTCACCCGTCTTACGTAGAACCCCATATGTTCACGGGCGAGTGCGCGTGGATCAAGCAAGCCGTGGAAGCTCATAGCGTGTGTCTGCCGGTAGCAAAGGTGCTTATTGAAGGACCTTTCGGAGCGCTTGAGACAGAGGCGGCAGTGTCATCTATGCTGCCACCCCAGTACCCGTACCTATTTTCAAACAGGTCCGATCACCTCCTGCGCGAGAAGGGGCTTTTGTTTGGTGAAGCTAGTGTTCAGGCCTTAACCAGATCGAAGGTTCGGGAGCTCGCTGCAAAGGCGGTAGTTGCGGGGCCGACGTTATCAAACAACGAAAAAGGGTCAGAGGCGCAGCAAGCTGATATTCAGAGCACGCCCGAACAGAATAAAATTGAGTCTGTAGCGTTGAAGGCGCCAGATACTGGAGAGGAAAAACCCGACGCGGGAAAGTTAGAAGAGCTATCTACTGATTTGCTCATCGCGCCTACGTCAGACGGACTTGATAGGTTGCTAAAAGTCAGCCGGACGGCTTTGATAGCCGAGCAAAAAAAGGATGGCAGCCTGGAAAACGTGCGCTGCAATGTCAAAGAAGGTATCGCCAGGAAAACTGCGCGTTTTGTGGAAAGAGGTGGAGTCCTGTACCGGAAGTATCTAGACCGCCGAGGAGTGGAGTTCGACCAGCTGGTCGTGCCTCAATGCTATCGTCAGGATCTGTTGCGCTTGTCACATGGGGGTTCGTGGTCCGGACACCTAGGAGTTAAGAAAACTAAGGACCGTCTCTTGCAAGAGTACTATTGGCCAGGGTGTTTTCGGGACGCAGACCATTTCGTGAGGACATGTGACACTTGTCAGCGGGTGGGCAAACCAGGGGACAAATCGAGGGCGCCGTTGAAATTGGTACCTATCATTACGGAGCCTTTTAGACGGCTCGTTATTGATACAGTGGGACCTCTGCCGGTAACAGCCACGGGGTACAGACACATTTTGACTGTGATCTGCCCAGCGACAAAGTTCCCTGAAGCAGTGCCGCTTAAAGAACTCAGCTCAGTTGAGATAGTTAATGCACTACTGTCCATATTTGCGCGAGTTGGTTTTCCTGCAGAAATTCAATCAGATCAGGGCACAGTGTTTACTAGCGCTTTGACGACAACTTTTCTCGAAAGGTGTGGGGTAAAGCTGCTACACAGCTCAGTGTACCACCCACAGTCGAATTCCGTTGAGAAGCTCCACTCCGTCATGAAGCGCGTGTTGAGAGCCTTGTGTTTTGAACATCAAACTGACTGGGAGCTGTGTCTGCCTGGGGTGATGTTTGCTTTAAGGACCGCGCCGCATGCGGCTACGGGGTTTTCGCCAGCTGAACTGGTGTACGGTCGCTCGCTTCGATCTCCGCTTCGCATGCTTCGAGAATCATGGGAAGGTAGGGGCGACGACCCAGTCGTGGTGGAGTACGTGCTTAAGCTCCTCGAACGCTTAAGAAGGGCACAGGAGTTGTCAGGTGAAGCAATGACAAAGGCCCAGCAGAGGGCCAAGGTTTATTATGATCGGACAGCCAGGGCCCGTCGTTTTGAGGTTGGCGATGAGGTCATGATATTGCGCACATCGCTAAACAACAAACTAGACGTGCAGTGGGAGGGCCCAGCGCGAATTGTTCAGAAACTGTCGGACGTTAACTACGTGGTAAGTCTGCCAGGAAAGCGGAAAGCACAGCAAGTTTACCACTGTAATCTGCTCAAACCTTATAGACAAAGGGAAGCAGTGGTGTGCATGATGGTAAACGTTCCTGAAGAGCTTCCGGTCGAGCTTCCGGGACTAGGCTCAGTGACGAACAGGGAAGACACCGGTCAAGTCATTAGTGACCTTATCAGTAAAGCACCGCTGTCGCCTGAGCAGAAAACCGAACTACACCAGCTATTACAAGAGTTTCAAGGTCTGTTCTCTGAGAGGCCTGGTAGGACTTCTGTACTTACTCATGATATAGAACTTACCTCCACAGAGCCAGTACGATCCAAGGCGTATCGGGTGTCACCCCGCCAGAGCGATATTATGGAGGCTGAGGTAAAGAAAATGCTACAGCTCGGTGTTATTGAGGCAGGTGAGAGTGATTATACCTCCCCTTTGATTTTAGTTGAGGTACCGGGCAAGGAACCTCGTCCTTGCGTCGACTACCGCAGGCTTAATTCCATCACTAAGGATCAAATTTATCCGATCCCTAACATCGAGGAGCGCCTTGAGAAAGTTAGTAGCGCTCAGTTTATTTCCACCCTAGATCTTGTCAGGGGTTATTGGCAGGTTCCACTTACAGAAGAGGCTAGTAGGTATGCGGCGTTCATTTCACCAATGGGAACATTCCGTCCTAAAGTGTTGAGTTTTGGTTTGAAGAACGCGCCATACTGTTTTTCAAGTCTCATGGATAAAGTGTTGCGGGGACAGCAAGAATTCGCTTTACCGTATCTAGACGACGTAGCGATATTCTCCGCATCCTGGTCTGAGCATATGACACACTTGCGGGCAGTGCTAACCCGCCTGCGCGAAGCAGGCTTGACAGTAAAGGCTCCTAAGTGCCAGTTAGCACAGGCCGAGGTTGTCTACCTCGGTCACGTGATTGGTCAGGGTCGTCGCCGCCCCTCTGAAATAAAAGTGGCCGCTGTGCGAGACTTTCCGCAACCGCGCACAAAGACCGATATTCGGTCGTTCTTAGGTGTCGCCGGCTACTATCAGAGGTACATCCCTAGGTACTCTGATATCGCGGCTCCCCTGACGGATGCTCTAAGAAAGACAGAGCCTCAAACAGTCGTCTGGGACGAGACAAAGGAAAGAGCTTTTAGCGCCCTAAAGAGTGCCCTAACAAGCCAGCCTGTGCTACGATCGCCAGACTATACAAAAGGGTTCATTGTTCAGTGCGATGCTAGTGAGCGAGGCATGGGCGTTGTACTGTGCCAACGGGAAAATGGA
Organism: Dermacentor variabilis; assembly: GCF_050947875.1. Lineage (NCBI taxonomy): Eukaryota > Metazoa > Arthropoda > Arachnida > Ixodida > Ixodidae > Dermacentor > Dermacentor variabilis. The sequence goes on from NC_134568.1 coordinate 90,284,029, forward strand.
GAAGTAGAACACCCCGTCCTGTATGCTAGTCGTAAGCTGACCAGTCGTGAGCAGGCGTATAGCGCCACCGAGAAAGAGTGTGCATGTCTCGTGTGGGCCGTTCAGAAATTGTCATGCTATCTAGCCGGCTCGAGGTTTATCATTGAGACAGATCACTGCCCTCTCCAATGGCTGCAGACCATCTCTCCCAAAAATGGCCGCCTCCTGCGCTGGAGCCTCGCTTTACAACAATATTCCTTTAAGGTGCGTTACAAAAAGGGGAGTCTCAACGGTAACGCCGATGGCTTAAGTCGAAGCCCCTAACGTAGGAATCAGCCTCAAAATTGTTTGTTACTGATGTTTTTCTTCCTGAGGCAGGATTTTTTTTAACATATTGCTTTTGTTTAGTGTTTCAAAGTGATGATATGCTTTCTAGTGCAATTTTTCAATTTGTGGACGCGTTCTGAGTGATGCTAGACTACTGTAAGGAACTAGGCAGTGGTATAAAAAGGGGAAAGAGCCTGGCAGGGCTTAGTGAGGGTTGTGCCGTGCTTGCTGACTGAGCGGTTGAGTTTTCAGCGTAGTTCTAACGCTTGCCGGGAACGAGAACAAAAATGTGAACTCTCCCGAAGTCACTTTGCAGTGTCCCGTGCGAACCTGAACGAGAGAACGAGGCCTTCTCTGTGCGCTGCGCTCAAGAAACGTCAAGGGACGCCCGACTTCGGTTATGAGCATCATCGAGCGACATCCCTCCGGACAGCGGATGCAGTCCCCTGTCCATCGGGATCTCCTTTCCCCGGCGGGGCGGTCTGTTGCGTTTCGCCTGCGACACGTGGTTTTGCCGGCGCGACGGCGGCGGGGCGGCGGACATTTTGGCCCGATCGTCGTCACCGCAACACTCATCGCCAGGTGTTTCCAGGCGCGTCTGCGGCGATGCGACCGCCTAGGGATTTCGTTCCAGTCATTGTGCCCGAAACAGGCGATGCCAAAGCAGGGATCTCATTCCAGTTATTGGGCCCGAAACAGGCGATGCCAAAGCAGGGATCTCGTTCCAGTCATTGTGCCCGAAACAGGCGATGCCAAAGCAGGGACCATCTTCTCGTTACAGTCATTGTGTCCGACCGGCAGCGCCACGACAGTGTGCTGCGCAGCGCCACGACCAGGTGCTACGAGATCGTGCGCAGCGCCACGATATGGTGCTACGGCATCGCTACGACAGTGTGCGTCACCATTAGCCCATTGTACATTCACGTGCTCGTCTTTTGAGGGGTTCCTTCTTGCCCTCAACTGCGAGAGTATAAAAACAGCTGCCCCCGGACGCCAAAAGGAGGGCTCCGATTTCTTCCGTTGAGCGAAGAGCTCTCCCGTCTCTCTACTTCGGTCAAACCGGACCGCCAACTCTTTGCGATGTTAAAATAAACAAGTTGTTTCGTTGTTACCTGTCGACTCATGCTTTGCCGGGACCTTCGGATGCTTGCAGTTGTACCCCAGGCCGCCAGGCCAACGCTACCCTTGGGGCTTGCGACCCAGGTACAACCACGGGCGTCAGCGCCGAGTTCCCAACAGATCGTACTAGCAGTCGGATCCAAATACTGCGCAACGGTGGACAATCTACTGCCCCCCTCGGGCTGCATCTCGAACCAGAAGCGACTCTTCCGCGCGTTTCTGGTGTTCGCCGAGGACATCGCCCTCGCTGATCGCCTCTGAGCCCCTCTCCCCACGCCTACGGCGGTTCGACCACTGCTGCTCCTTCCCTCTTTCTTTCACCACACTTTTCATTCCCTTCCCCCCTGTGCAGTGCGGTTGAGGGGTCCTCTCCTGAGAGACAGTTACTGGCTGCACTTCACCCCAATTTCTCCTCCTTCGAAACAAGAAGCAAGAATCTCTATCTCTTCGAAAATCGCGGCGGCATGCAACGGAAGCTTAAGAATGATACTAAAACGGATTTCCAGCAAAGAAGAGTTGGCAGAAAAAGGTCGTAAACGTGCCGAAAGTGCTCGAAAACGTTACACGGCCACGCAAAAAGTTTTATTATACACAATTAAACCCAGGCTCTCCGGCAGCTGCGAGTCGCCAGTGCCTGAGCGATCGGCGGCAGCGATCTTTTATTCCTTTCATAACGGGGCAGCCTACGGCTACTCAGAAGAAAATTCAGTTTTGTTCGGCATATTAACACATCTTTATCGTGTACACGTCACTTTGACGCGGTGAGTTCTTGCGGTTTTGTGACGTCGCGTGCCAGGCAGGTGAAGTGGGTGCAGCCCGAACGCTTTTGACCAATAGCGGAAGGCTAATGGCGAAAAGGGGTCGAATCAGAAATAACTATTTTTCTTTTGTTCGATCAAATCATGCATAATCAGTGTGTACACGTCATATCAGATGGGGAGCTATCACGCTTTTCGTGACGTCGCGTGAAAGACAGGTTAAGTGGGGGTGGTCCAAAAAAGTTTGTGACCAATCGTGGAGGGGTGATTGCAGAATTGGAATAGAAAAGTTTGGAATAGCTTTACGTTATAGCGCCCTATAACGCTGAGTAAGTGCGACACCAAGACGAATCCGGTGCACCACGCTTGCTTGGCTTCTTTTGAGCTTATAAGGCATACGGATTTTCATTTGTGGGTCCCAGGCACTCGCTTGTGTCGTCGATTTGGTTGGGTCCAGTGCTCCAATGTACGGCTGCGTATTACGCAACGAAGTAGGGCGTTTGTGTCTGTTCGTGAGAACGGAATGTGTACTTCAGAAGCATTATTTAAAGGATTTTTCGTTTCGGCGTTTACCTGTTGGTTCCCTATCACGCAACAGTGTAAGGATATCCACTGAAAGGTGATATTGTGGCCATTTCTATTTGCATGGTAATTTCCATAGTCATTGAATAATAGAGGCACCGTCTGAGGATACAGTCAATCGTTTGAAGAGCTCACTTGGAATCGCACAATATCGTCCACGCACGAGGAGGCTCCTCAGAGAGAAATCGAAGTGCTTCACGGGTAGCGACAAGTTCTGCGGCAGTTGATGTTGACCTATGGTCTAGTTTAAACCACTGAGCGATGATCATATGTGGTATTACGAAGGCTTCAGTGGAGGCATATAGTGTGACAGAGCCACCGGTATGCACGTGTACCGTATCTCCGTACTCTGCGTTAATGTGAAACAGGGTAACCTGCTTCAGGCCAATGGAAGCGACGGATGACATTTTGTAATTCCAGGGATATGCAGCGTAACGAAAGGTTTAGGCAGGACCTACGGTCGTATTCTCGGAATACAGGCGGGAGAAATTCTTGACGGCAGAATATTCTGATGACGCGACAGCATCCTCGAAAAGCTGCAGCCTGGGTGGGTAGCAGGGAGCGATGACAAAGGATGGTATCTGTGTCGGGTCAACACGCGAAGGTACATTCGAAGAGGCTCGCAAAGCAAGTATACACCAATAGGACAAGCACGCAGCTTCCGGCTATTGTTTCATTGGTTGACGTGCATCGTGGAGAACCCAAACATGTCCTCCATCGTGCGCACACGATTAAGTCCCAAGCTTGAGAGCACCGGCATGCTGTACCATATATACCCTACGAATAGTGCTTGGTACAAATGGAGTAATGATGACGCCGACGGGCCCCATCTTGTTCCTCCTGCAATGACGCGAAGGACGTGAACGAAACTCCCCAGCTTTGGCGTCAATACGGCGACGTGTCTTGACCAAAATAGTCCCCGGACTGTGACTACGCCAAGTAATCTGCGGTGTGTTACCGCAGGTGTCGCTACTCCGTTAGCGATTATCGGATACCTGGTCATTTGTTCCCGCGTGAATGCAATCGCGGAAACTTTTTTCTGTTCAGACCTGAAGGCCTTCACGCCACAGACACTTAGCTGTGATTGCCACAGCCCGTTCAAGCCTAGCACGCATTTGGGGACGCGTGGCTCCTGATGCCTATATGCATATGTCGTACGCATATGTGCTAATTTTCACCGTGTTAGGAAGTTCAGGTGTAAGGCCAATTAATGTAACATTGAAGAGAGTTGGACTGAGAACTCCCTCTTGTGGAATACCTCGGTGGATATTGTACTGTCCGGTGTCGCCATAACTTGTCGACATATACACCGCGCGGCCATTGAAATAGCTAACAATCCATACATATAGACGGCCACCAACGTCTAAATCTTCCAGCGCATCAAGGATTGCACAATAGAGTGTATTGTCGCATGGGCCATTAATATCCAGGAGAGTCACCCCAACTAACCAGCGGCGACTTCTTTCCTGTTCAACAGTGAAGACGAAGTCGACAACACCACCAATGGAAGAACGCCCTCTTCTGAATCCATTCGTAAAATCAGGAAAGCAATTATTGCTCTCTGAGTCATTCCATCCTTGACAAGACCATTTTTTCCATTACTTTATCGACGCAACTGGCTAAGGCGATCGATCGGTCTGCAGGAGGAAACCTCGTTAGGGCACTTCCCCGGTTTAAGCAACGCTATACAATGCGACTGCATTTCCAACTATTTAGAACATTTCTTGACTCCCATGTGGTATCATAAAGAAATAAAATGATACGTTGGCTAAGAGCCGTTCGTACCACTGACGAAATGTCAGAAGGAATAGCACTGGGCCGCTATCTTGTACACGTTCGAAAAGCCGACGTTCGATTTCGCCTCACGCGATTGGACCAGATTGGCCGAGGCCGCGATATCGGCGCAGCCTGGGCAATCGCGCGAGGCGAAATCGAACGCCGGCGTTTCAAACGTGTACAAGATAGCGGCCCTAGAATAGACTCGTTATATTATCTATGCCCGGTAGCATATACCAATACGCCATGCGCAAAACGCCGACAACGCCGCCTGTCGCCAAGGCTACGAAGCGTATGGCGGGCTCGGGCGAGCACTGTTCCCATCAGTGCCAATGCGCGTGCTGTCATGTTTGTGTTCTTGATCGTAATTTAACACTTCTGTCAGCCTTCAGCGATGTCTTGAAGCAACTGTTGCGTAGTTGGGCGCTTTAACACAAACAAAAACTCGTCAGGCAAACAGTTTCCGGTGCTGCTTCGCGAGCAAGAGTGACGGCAGCGGTGGATCGCGGCTCTTCGACGGTGAAAAGCAATCGCGCTTTGTATATTGCAGTTTTAGAGTGATCAGTGTGTTTTTATTGTTTTTTTTTTATGTCGCTGCGCCTTTAGTGAGCGCTTCCACGTTTAAACTTAGATTAGATTATTAGATTATGGTGTTTTACGTGCCCAAACCACGATCTGATTATAAGGCACGCAGCACATGGGGGACACCGAAAATTTGGACCACCTGGGGTTCAATAATGTGACCTAAATCTAAGTACACCGATGTTTTCTCATTTCGCTCCCATCGAAATGCAGCCGCCGTAGCCGGTATTCGATCCCGCGACCTCGTGCTTAGCAGCCCAACACCATAGGCACTGAGCAACCACGGCGGGTCGTTTAAACTTGGTCGCCTCGTCTACAGTCCAGAAGATATGATAGACATTAGGCTGTTGTTACTGATTAGACGCGATGTTGTTACTGATGAGACGTGCATAAGGCGGACGACGGCATGGGCCAGCTACCCCTTTTGATATGCCCGACCCCAACTCTTACATGACATGCTGTACGCTGCGCGACCTTCGCGTTCCACACACATTTCACCCTTGTGTGCTTAGCACCTAAGACGTCACTTCATTTCGTCATTGTGTAGGCTCTGCACTAGAGGATTAATTCATCCCACCTTCATTTCCACCGTAGGAAGTCTTCGAAACGTAATCACGAAACAATAACTGCCTACTGTACATGACTGAACAAAATATCATGCGTGTCGTTGTTAACGCATCCGTAGCTGAACCAAAAATCGACTATAACAATAGATGACTATGGCCTTGTTCACATCATTAGAAGTTGACTTAAATGTACTTTGTGCACCATAAAATAGAGGCACCTGGAGGTTCCGACAGCTACGACACGTATGCTACTCTAGGATGCAATGTACACCCGTGAGCAAAAGTATAGGAACCAGGGATTGCGCGATAAAGCTCATTTCTTCTCTGTTAGTTAATGGAACTTGACATTAAAGACTGCAGTCCAAACTTGGCATTACGAATTTTCTAGCGCACTCATCAGTTTCCGTTTAGGCATGTATACTTACGAAGAAATTCTGTCTTTTCGGCGACCCCGTGGTCCGTATACTTTTGCTCACAGACGTACCTTAGTCTTAAATTGATTCATGGACGTCAACATTTAAATTGATAAACAATATCGCCTATAACGCAGAATCAATTGAAAACATGTTAAGGAACGGCCGCGTAGCTGATTGCAAAACGTGCCGCAGCCCCGATACTTTAGGTCATATAAGGAATGAAGCCAAAACTTCCTGACAAAACAGAAACTGAAATATGTGTTCTAGACAAAAATACGCTTGTTCGCGCTCGGATGTGGCAAACACAGAGGAGGAATGAGACGAACAGCTCATATGAACTAGAAACGTAACACCACTTTCGCTGCAGTTGTAACTACGACAAAGACCATCTATTCGTTGCACGCGTACATTGCGGTGCACCCACAAATATGCATAGTAAAGAATTTTCGCACGACGGAAACGCTATTTCATGGGGCTGCTATAAGAAAGCATACGCCTTCATATCACAGTTCGTAACAGTGACGTAGTGGCATCACTTTTGATTACGAATTACAGCTAAGCTCCGTACGTGCTCTCCAATCGATGAAATACTCGATATAAGCACGACAGCCAACAGATATAAGTCCATATATGTAACACTGAAGAAACTTAAAGGTAAGGAATAAAAACTAAAGGTAATAATAGTCTGCACTTGTAGTGGTGGATGAGTGACTAAAACATTGTCCGGCTGACAGAACTTACTCTGGCCGCTGTGAAAGAATTGAAATGGCCGCAATTCGCTGGACAAAGAGCAACAGTGATTTGATGGTCAAACTTTTTCACGCTGTGAGGCCGCCAGAGCCATACTTCCGTGAGAACGCAATATTGCAGTGCCCCTCAAAAGAATATATATTTCTTCGATGGCAGAGACCCGCGTGATCTTATTACTCTTAAATATTTTGGTGGCGACGTGGAATGGAACACTCAAGGTTTTCGGTACCAGTCTCTGTAAAAGGCACTACACATCCATGGGCAGGGCCTGAGTTCGGTAAGAGAAAGAAGGAAGACTGCGTGAGCGAGCGGACTATACTAGTCTAGGTTTAACTGCATTTGGAAAGCCTGCTGACTGGCGAAAATATATTGGAATTGTCTACTACCCCCTTAGGGCAAACCAATTCTGGGGAATTAGCAATTTTTCCTTTCATACCCACTACGAATAAAACGGCAGAAACATGCCGCCTGGCATTACGCATATGGCATTACGCATATTTATACACCATTCGCTGGTTTTGCTGCAGTCGTATACTTTCTGCTCGCTTCTTTTTCACTATTTTAATGTTGGCTTGCGTTAATAGATTTATGTAAGAAAATCCGTTTAGCCTTTGTCGTTTTTGCTAGCGTTTCTCTGCACTGAAAATCCCTTCAATGTGTGCCTCGCGCCATTTCATCCGGCTATCAGGCTACTCGGCAAGCGTACGTATTACGCTACGAAAGTCTATTAAACGGTTACTTTAAGCTGCTATACTCGCCAGACGTTATTCTTACAGTACCAGAGTACACAAGATAAAAAATGAGATTTGAATGATTTGGTTTTTTTACCTCATTATTGCGGTATTTTACAGCATGTTTAGAATTTTATTTTAACCTCTATAGAATAATTATGCCATGCTCTACGTAGCATTTCATTTCTTCTTTCTTTTCAGACATATTCATTAAAGTAACATCTCTGGCACAAAGTGCTACTCCGCCTACGCGGACAAGCAGGCACAAATTACAAGACAAATTGAATCAGTGAGCTAATTACCAATCTTGTAATTAACTGATTAGTTTTGATTATGGAGTTATGGCCAACGCTCTTGACCACGTCATTGTCCGAAATCCTTTATATTTACAAAATGCCTCAAAACAGCTCGCATCCCAGCATACCTATCGTCAAAACTTAGACTCCACTTGCTTCATTTCCCAAATATGCGCATTGTGCGCTCAGTTGGCGGAGCTGTTACAGTACGCTGGAGGTATGGTAATTGTCAGTTTAAGGACAGCTCTGGGGCATAACGTTACCACTACCACACAGCCAGCCGACAGCTTCGCTGATGTTAACTATTCCTCTGCTTCCATGTCAGTGGGATGTACGACATGGATTAGCTAGGACTTACTAAAGTTGGCTATGTTTTTCTGTCTAATGTATGTACCTTAGAAAGCAGGGGCCAATATTAGCTTTAAAGTACCTACGTGCGGCCCTAATTAGGGAAAAACGGATTAACTTGAAAAAATTAGTTAATTCAGCCTAGAATGACTATAGGAGCGAGGCATAAAATCATTGCTTGACGCAGGCCTAATGAAGACGTCGCATGCGGGTTTTTTTTTCGTTTTCTTTTTTTTTTCTCAGGAGCAGCAGATCCTGACGTTATATGTATCTCACAATGCATCGACGTTTCGCGACCTCTCGCCGTTGTATTCCTTCGTATTTTCTCATGTTAGCTTCCCGAGGTTGCTGCTTAATGAACTGCAAAATTCATGCAGGCAATCATGCAAGCGCGCACACACAGCTTAAGGGCCAACCTACGACAATATAACAGCTTTGGAAAAAGGTACCAACGCTTCCGTTTGTTTAAAGTGAGCACTTTGCATAACAGAATGAATAACTGGGCTAGTTGGTTTACTTGCATCTTGAAACTGAAAGCGCACAAAGACGAGAACGAAGAGAGTGGACAGGACGAGATGCTTTTACAACTGAAAAATTTTATTGAAAGGAAATTTTGTGTACATATTTGTTTCCTCTCAATAAAATTTTTCAGTTGTAAGAAGCGCCTCGTCTTGTCCGCTCTCTTCGTTCTCGTCTTTGTCCGCTTTCACAGTTTCAAGACGCAAAAAAAAAGGAACTTTGCATAACGTTATGGTGTGCGTGACATGAATACGTTTAGTGTAGCGTACGAGAACACAACCGTAAGAAAGTTACGCCAGAAGTCCTATCACGATGACTGTCGACGGTAATGCAATTAGCATTCGAGAAATATAGCGAGACATCGTATCACTGAAGTTTATTTGTGTCGTGGTCATTATGAGACTTTCTTTGCTTCAGCTATACACGACATACTCTGATATCGTTCCACTTTGCTATGGCACTCCGTAACCAAGGTCACCCATGAGCATTGTGGCATGACGATGACTGTATGACGCCGAAGCGGTGACGACAATAAAATCACGAAGGAATGACGTTGATGGAATGACACAATTGGTATAACAATGACGGCATCAAGACAATGAGATGTTAATTGTTAAATGATGACGATGGTCTAATGACGGCAGCGCGACGACGACATGAGGACAATGAGATAACGACGACAGTATACGACGACGACAACCTGATGACGAAGCTGCAATTACGACGATGGCATAACGATGGCGGTATGACAACGAATCCATGATCGCGAGTGCGCGACGACGACGCAATGACGACGATGGCATGGTAACGGCGACATAATCACGGTTGAATGACGACAGCATGATTACGATAGAATGATGAACAAGGAACGACATTTATGGGTCGAGGAAGGTGGTATGACGACGAAGGCATGACGGCAAGGGGATGACGTCACTGAAGTGATGACGATGGTAAAACGACAACGTGACGACGATGAATGGATGGGTCCAAAACGTCTGAAGTAGGCAAGGAATGCTAATCGCACTGAAAGAAAGAAACGTTAGCGGTTGTCGCGTTATCTGACGCATGGTGTTCTGCCTGCAGGTCCAAGACAATACAATCTATTAGCCCCAACATATCGTTTCTGTGCCAACGCGTCACGTCAGAATCCGCCTTTTTTTTTTCACGGCGCGACGGCGCATGCGCTGTGCCCTAGCGGATTAGTCGTGAAACGTTTTGGAAGGGTGACGGGCGCGGCCGCGCGGCCCAATATCGGGGGAAAGTCCCCGAAAAATAGTAAAAAAAAAACGCTCGGACGCGCGCTGCTGCAAATACTCGTGCCGTGTACCGCGTTGAAACTGCACTGGTAGCTCGACGTCAGTGCGGTGCCGAACACATGCGTAGCGTAAGACTGCAACTCCATTTCAAGACAGAAGCAGCCTGGGCTTCGTGGTCCAGACTGCACCGTGAGCCATGTAGTTGCCACCTTTCATTGATGGCTAGCAAATTTAACGAAAAACTCCTGTGTTGCATTTGGGCGACACTTAAAAACATCACGTTGCTGACGAAGCCTTCTTGCAGCGTCGGCCCTCACTTGCTAGTAGCGGCAGCGCGTATCTGACTTCACGTACTCGTCTAAGGCGCCGTAACACTGGGTCGATACGAGACCGACAAGACACTCACGACAACGATTGGCCAACTATTCAGCACAATGTGTCGCTGAGACCATTTTATCATACCAGGCCGACAACGACGCAATCGATGAGCCCGAGTTGTCGTACTGTGATCGGCTTTCTTGTCGACGGCACCGATAAAATCAGCGTGCCGACCATCGTTCGACCGAACCCCGCGCGATCGGCCGTCGTACAGACAACGCGATAGCCGCAGTGCCTTCGCTTGTATATATAATTTATCGCGCTCAAAATGAGTCACAACATGCCTACGAGGTGGAAATGCACAAGCTTCAGCCCTCTCAAGCCGTGCACATGAAGTGTGAACTAATGTTAATCCTGTTCAGCGAAGGTTAGGCCTGGCGCCGTCGGGTTCGTGCACCCGCTATGAAAGGAAAGTGCTTTCATAGTTCAGTTCTGTCCTTAGCGCTTTGAAACCAGCTGTTCTTCACTAAGCATGGCGCGTACACAATAAGCGGCAAGCGGCGACACAGCACTGTGCCAACATCTGCGCGTCACCGTTGGCGTAGGCTACCGGTCGCATTCGCTAAGTTCATGGGTGGGTCTACGTGTTGTTATGCTGGCACATCTCTTAATCCTAGAGATGCACTGTTTACCTCTGCGTCAAGCAGGAAATAAGAGGCAGTGCATTCGGTACAGCAGCATGCATAAACAACCGCCTCGCCCACCTATACCAACGGTGTCATCGATGGCAACCGCGTTCAACACGGCCTGGCCTATAAGTGATAGCTTATGCGAGCACAGTTTTCACTAATAATGTTTTATGGCACGGGCAAACTGTAAGTATGATGAAGCTAAAGAAAAGCGAGAATTACTAATAAAATACCAGACCGTAATATAAGTATCCACTGGATAACAGTTGCCGTTGTTTAAGTCGATCGGCAGCTCGTATACTGACTCGTCTCAGGGTCCTTCTGACATTATTTCGTATCAGCAATGCACCTTTTCCCTATTATTTGACGCTAACCGCGATCTGTCGCTGTAGATGTCGATGCAAACAGATGCACCGCTTTGGTAAATCCGACGCGGAAAGCTGCGCTCGAAGACTTCTTGAATATGCGACATGTCTAAACTCTAAAGCATGTGTAAAAATAATACAGAAGGCGAGGTGCAAGTGCAGAAATCAGCGACAAAAAGCTTAAGACAGCCGCGTCGGCAGACGGAACTCAGCGTGCCTTTATCGGCCGCACTGTTAGCACAACAGGGCACTCAGGCCTGCTCAAAAGAGCAGTCGGTGAGTGCTACATGGCTTCCGGCGAACTACATGCTGCATGCCCCGGAGAAGCCACGAATCGCGATCCACGAAAGTGACAATCGACGCGCACTCAACATTGGTGCAGGTACACAAATCAACCGGCGAAAGCCCCGGCACCCTTTCAAAAATTTCCATCGGCATGCGGCGGAGGGCACCACAGGAAAACGAAGAAGGTGCATAGCCTTCCAATCTCAGAAATTTGAAGCGCTAGCCTCTCATAATTATCGCTTGCCGCTTCGCCATTTATGGGCAACAAACAATAGCGAGAGCGCACCCCTATCACGACAATCCACATTACAGCGGGGTCACTGGTGCCACCATGTTTGAATGCGCTATTTCTCAGTGTACGCAAAGACTACGTATACGTTAAACTAGCCAAATATACGTAATAGTGTATGCGAGGCACACAAATCCAGTAATTAAAGAAGCATACGTGCATTGAGCAGAACATTTCTTTAGTGTAACAGTTTTAGAAAATTTTGCTTGTGCAAGCAAATGTAAAGGCTTTACGTACGTTAAGCCTTCACGCGCCATATACTCTAAAGCTCTAACATCTGAGTCGAGTCCTGTAATGCCATGGTTCATCTTCAAGAAGCATGTCCAAGAAGCTTCATCTCCAAGAAGCTTTCCGCAGCAACCTGCGGCAAGTGGTTTTTTTCATCCACTTTCATTTCCATTAATTTATCGTATCTTTACTTCATTTATTACACAAAAGTAATTTTCCCTATGTTGTTTCCCTACCTTTGTTTGCACGCGCCATATACTCTAAAACTCTAACATCTGAGTCGAGCCCTGTAATGTCATGGTTCATCTCCAAGAAGCATGTCCAAGAAGCTTTCCGCAGCAATCTGCGGCAAGTCGTTTTTTCATCCACTTTCATTTCTATTAATTGATCGCTTCTTTACTTCATTTATTACACACAGGTAATTTTCCCTATGTTGTCCTTGGTGTCAGTGTTTGTTGGCTTCTTATGATATGACTAATAAAAATCGGGCAGCTCGATTAACACCCTTTCTTCTCGTTTGCTACGGGATACCACTGTGTCAAGAGAATGTGTGTCTCAGCGATGGCAGCCCGAGAGGCAGGCTACCGCTACTGGTGCTTTTTCCTGTTTAGCAAATGTGGCCCCAGTGGGTGGACGATATGACACACGTGACCCTAAGGCGTGGTTGCATTTCGCAGCTTCGCGATTCTAGACTGCCGTGGGATAGTCTTTGATGAGCTGCGCGGGCTGCTGTTGAGCGAGGGACGCGAGTGTTGGCCAACTGCACGACGGTGTACTCTGGAACTCTACGCTCAGCGGTAATAAAAGTGGGGAATATGGGTTGTCGGTGTGCTGTTCGAGTAATTTTTACCATCACCCGAAACACCCTTATTTCACCGGTGGCGCAGTTTGTTTGAAATATCATGTCTAGGGAGTGTTCATTGCTTGGCAACTGTACAGCCTTTAAATAATGAAGCAGATGTTACGCAAAGCATTTTTCTGGTAGTTGGCTACCCAGCATCATTTTGGATTACGCAAAGGATTACCTGGGATTACCAGGAGTGCCCAATGTGTTTCTGTAAGACGAACGGCTACGTGTCTGACGCGAGCGTGTGCGTGACGACAGCAGCAAGACGACGATGAAGACGATCGTGTGACGCCGACGGCATGATTTCTACTCCGACCGTTCGACGCGAGGTTACGACATGCCTATTGTTTGGTGCTGCATATGTACTTGATGAGCGCAAGCGAGAAAAACGCGGACTGCGACGTCATCAATGACTACGTGTTATACAATCGTAAGTACCTGTGGCTATGTGATGAGGTGTATGTTAAAATGACGATAGCATTTACACTCCGGCGATGAAACAGTAAAACCTGTTCCACCTGGGCCGATCATGAAAGTGGTACAGCGTTGGAACAGTTTCTACATAGCGGTAGTTCTTACGAGGAAAGCAACTGGGAATGTGGGCCGATCCCTGAGGCGGTGCAATCTAACACGGCGTCTCAAAGCGCGAACTGTCACGAAAAAAGAACACGAGAAACTAGCACAGGACGCACGCGCCAGACGTCTCAAAGAATTAGTCGGCTTCGGCACGAGAGGAGTATGCGCGCGATCATGGTCTACTGATTAGATCATTAAGCTGCCGTGCTTGAAGGCAGATGTTTGGTTGCACTGTCGGTCACACATACCTTTTTATTGCAGAGGTACGAAGTGGGTGATAGAGGAAATACCCACCCATACTTACCTAAATATACTTACCGACATATCGCAAAGTGCCTGGATGGAGGCAAAGAATGTTTCACATGAAAAAGAAGTGTAGCTACTGTTATCATCAATGTTATCAAGATCTGGCTGAGTCATGGTGTTGAACAGATCGGTAGGACAAGGGCGAAAATAAAGTTCGTGTTCCCCTCCAGAGTTTTTATTCGAACAGTGAGTACGCGACCAGCCGTCCCGGAGTCAGCTCCGGTCAGGAACTTCCGTTTCTTCTGACAAAGATGGTATACATAGCCATCGCTCATAGCATTGAATTACTTTTTAGGGCAATAGCTATATTATTGCCTTCGATAGGTTCCCACTTACCCAATTTCTTTCTTTTCCTCCCCTTTGCCATAAACACGTAAAAGAAACAGTAAATTGCAGTGTATCGTGTTCGGCATTTGCTGTTTGCTCACCTACTTCTTCACTCGACATTAAGTATTCTTATACGGCTGCTTTGTCAGGTGCTATGAAGCCGCACAGCATATTTATAGCCACCAAAATGCTTGAGTTGAGCACATACGTGATACGATTGGAGCGTTTTTGCAGTGCCCAGTGGAAGACCCTATTTCGAGACAGCTTCGGTCCTAACATGTGCTTCCAGATGGTCAGGAACCTTCTATCGACGCTACTGACTACGTCACGGCAAGCGAAAAGTTAAGCAAGGCTATATGAGCGATCACCTTCGTCTCACGGTTAGCGGCTGCTGAGGCTCCCTTGTGCCTTAGGTTGAAGTCTTCAGCAAGGTAAAATGTGTAAACCAGTGCATAACGAGAAGCACGAGTATACCGATGGCGCACTTGTACGGTCACTGTGCTGACATGGGACCTGCTTCGCACCAACGGCATTCAGAAAGTGGCGAAAACGCACTCTCAGCTCTCATTATCTACACGCGATTAAGAGCTGTGGAATCTACAAAGCGTATTTTCACAAATAATTGCGTATACCAGAGCAGTGTGTAAGAGTAAGCACCAGCCAGTCATGATAGCAAACATAATATTTTCAAAGACGGCCGTCTTTGTCTTCTATGTCTTCTATTTTTATTGTCTCTCCTGGCTATGGTGTTCTATGTGCCCATTTGCTCTTTATAATTAGACCGTCAATGTGCACAATGCGTGTTTCCGCCAACGACACAGTACATCGATATCCAATAAGCTCCAAGGCCTACTGCATTGGCACTACTTGCCTGTCATTTTTTTTCGTTCGGCTCCATTCCGTTCGTATTTGACCTTGTGTACTGTCTGGCGGATCCTAATTTTAACAGTGGCAAGGCGTCTCTCGAGTTTCTGAAAAGGGGCAATGTAATCGGTTCCGGACGCTAACTGGAATAGAAACGTTGTACTGTTGCGGCGCTGAATTAGCTTATTCTGGCGTATGATTATCTTATGACGAAATACGTCCTTTGCCTCAACAGCCCATGCAGGCAGACACGCACGTGCGCTCTCTGTCATCCCTAGACTGTTTCGGCTGTTTGGTTCTTATACTTGGACGTCTAGAGACGTGTAGGACAGACTTCATCAGTGAGAGCAAGAACACCCAGAGATGCTTATTTTAACGCACACGATTGATGTCCAGCTTGGTCTAAACCAGAAAGGAAAGTCTGAGAAACAACCGGACAGACGATTTGGTTTAGGAGCCGACTTTCTGGTCTAACCACTCCGGACAACTAATGTGTGTGCCCTTCCGATGTTATTGTACAAAACAACCAAGAAGCCGTAGCGAATGTGAGACATGATAAACAAGATTCCTAAGCAGCTCGTGATCGCGAGTTAAAGGACCCTTAAACCACCTATTCTACATTAAAAAACAAGAGCGTGGGACTGTTCGGGCTTTTCAAGTTCCTTCTTGACACGTCGCGACGCCAACAGGCTCGTATACGTGATATCATCCTGAGTAAAAGCTCTCGATTTGTTCACAAACGAGAACATCCGTTTCAATCCGTCTGCTAGCTCGCCTTGTCCATGTAGTCGCATGTCTTTGTCATCTTGCTTGCCTGTCGTGTGCAATGGACTGGCTTAGTCTCCTGTCGCGAGTTTTGCAGCCTGCGTGTGGTTTTCGCGGCACGGCGCATTTTCCCGCCAGTGCGGTGGCAACATTACAACGCTTGCGCACACTAGCCATGCACTCTGGCCCCGGAGTCATCGATATAATAAAGCTATTCTTGTCATGCCATTGTCTTCCATTATGTGTATGCGCAGCGCCGACTGATCAATCCTGGCAATAATGTAGGTGGGACGTCACTCAATTTGATGATGAAATGGGAAGAGACGTAAGGACTATGTCTTGCGTGCTAGTGGCATTTAGCGTACTTACTCTAACGTAACGCGACCGCGACTGTAACGCGAGGGTCGACTTTCCGGTCAAGCCAAATACAAAAAAAATAGTAATAAAACCGCGAATGTAACGCGAAATGAAAGAAAGAAGAAACGGCACCTTTCTTCAAGAAATCACAGTTCAGAAACAAGTTCTCTCAGGCGATCCCTTTCAGAGATAGTTTCACTTTCGCGAAATTTCCACCTGACTAGGCACCGAAAGCGTCCCCGATAAGTGTTACGTACTTCTTATGAGGCCACAAAACCATTTCATTCGGGAACGCTACCAGGCCACTACGAAGTGCACAGAACCCTTCTGCCCGGCCTTGCATTTAAAGAGGCCTCCCGTTGGTCTTGTCATCCACGAATCGTTCCGTCCTCTCGGCCATCAAAATTGCTCGCCTCTCGAAACAGGCGTCATACCGAATACGCTACGTCGTCATAACGTCACGAATGAACTGAGTCGAAGCGCGAAAGGCCACAGGGTACTGCAACGTCTTAACCATAACACCAGTCACAAGCAGATGACGTCGATTCCAACAAAGACCAAACTTTAACTTCGATCAGATCAACTTATTTACGGATTGGATCGAGACGTATAGGTTGCCAACATAACGACAAAAACCACAAGATTTGGGATATTTGTCTTAAAATAGTCAGATTTGCCGTTATTCGAATGTAACGCGAGGGTCGAATTTACGCAACTAAAACCATGAAAAAAAAACTCCCGTTACAATCGGGTAGATACGTATTGTGGTACAAAATGAATATAAACAAAATACTGCCCTAATTACACGTCTATTCCACACGATCACGGACTCAAACAGTTAGCTTACTCAAACAGTAGCAAACATATATGTCTTGTAACTTCGTCGTAGGCGAAGCAAATGCCAGCAGTATAGCTCTGCAAGGTTACAACCACGTATAATATCAGATTAACATCGCTTCCACCACCACCATCACAGATCACACAGCAAATCCGCTAGAAAGCGGTTCATAAACACGCACTGTACAATAGTGGAAAAACAGCTCACACATACAGGAAGCCTTTAGAGAATTCGGCTCGTCGGGCCGAATTCTCTAAAGCACTTTCGCAAATACGCCATTGCTCGGCAAACGTTTTGACATAACTTGATCTTTTTATCTTATAACGAGTGCTTGAAAACAAGAGAGCGAGAGAATTAATTCTAAGAAAGCAGAGACTTCGGTCTTTGCTGGTGTGCTCTGGCCTGCTACTCCGCACATGGAGAGAGGAAAATGGACAAAACAAAAATGAAAGATTATCATGAGGAAGCCAACGCGAACGCTTTCACAAAGTGACGTAGAGCTGCAACACGCGAAATTACTCCTCTGCCCGTAGTGTTCCTCGAAGGTACCTGTCCTATTTTATTTCATCCTTATATTTTGGCCAGTTCTGAATTTTTTACTTTCGTAATAGCTTCGCGGACGGAGTAACTGCTTTGATCGGCTTTGTAAAAATACACTTAGGTCGGATGAGTGCTCCGATTCTGACATACGAGTTCTGGGGAAATCCGCATGGTGGAGGAAACTTCATGGAAGGAAAAATTGTCATCCACACAAGAATAACCATTCCATTTTTATTCTATCTCTCTGAGTGATTCGTCATTAGCCCGAGCGGAACCCCGACTATGTTATCGGCATTGTCGACCGGCACGGTTTTTGGAAAAGAATTCGGCGAAATTAGAAGTTGCTTATGATACGCGCAAGGATCCATAACCGATCCTGTAACGCTAAAAACAGAACCACGACATCCCCGCAACGACATCCACGACATCCCCGCAGAGGCTGATGAAGAAAATTCTGCCCATGCACGCGATGGATGAGCAACGGAAGATGATGGTTCTTCAGCTGCGATTACCATTCCGGAAATGCGCGCACATTGCCACTTTTTATTTTTCAACTACAGATTCAATGAAAAAAAAAATCTTATTCACTTGGTAAAAGATGTCTGTCTTTAAGTAAGTGTTGCTGTTTAATTAACAGTACCTAGTCGCACTGGGTGCATTTGACAGCAGGTCAAGCTGAAAAGACCTTCTAGCCCACTGCCTTCCTTGAGTTGCTTCACGAAGACCAAATACGTTCCTTTCAAAACTCGTGTGCTTTGTTTTACGTTTGCACCAATTTAGCTTTTCTTTTTTATTCTTTCGCGCTCTGTGGGGGGGGGGGGGGGGGCGGCACCTCATATGGCCAGCATGCAGAAAAGAAAGCAATAAAGAAAGGAAATCGCGAACTAAGTGAATTTCCTCGTAACGTCTTCGTACGCGGCTTGGTGAACTTAATCAGGCGCTTGCGCAAATATTTAAAAACAAAGAGAAGAAGAAATAGAAACAGAATGCAGCGCTCGGGGCGCCATAATGACGGTCTACGTATCTGCGTCATGCACCTGTTGCTCAAAATATCTCAGCCTCTTGTACAGGCATGCAAATTGAGAAACAAGCCCGTTTTTATACGCTTTCAAAAAAGCACCGCAATATAACGCGGCCTGCGTTACATTCTCGAACTTTTTTGAAAGAAGCCTATTTTCACGAACCAAGTTGGAGCAGAACGCCGTGCAGCGCAGCCTAACGAGAGCCGTGATCACCAAAGCCTCTGAAGCAGGTGTTCGAAGAAAACAAAAAGGAAAAAAAAGATAAAAAATGGGGCCGAGTATAATTTGGTCAGCAAAAGGCAAATGTCATTTCGCAGCAGCTGCGAGTAAACGGCACGCGAGAAAATGCCAGGACAAGGCACCATGGCGCACTGGCTTCCTGAAGTGCGTTCAGCATCTTCGTCCCTGTATAAATGTTGCTTGAAAAAGACACTGACGGGAAGCCGATTCATTTAGGCGCGTTCTTGATACAGAGCCAGCCTGAATGCATGGAACTGGATGGAAGACCCAAGAAAGAAAACCACAACGTGTTTTTCGAATAAAAGCATAGGCATAAACGCGGAAGCTGCCGCTCCTTATTCGGGCGTTCTAGAACGCCTTTAAGTGTTTCCAGATAAACAGCCTGCCATTGGTGATACCACTGTCGATACAACTGTTTGGAAAGAAAGTTGTAGGAAGCAAACGACGCATAACTCCTTCCGCATTGAAATTTCTTCTTGTGTGTGCGTATATGCTTGCGCTTCCTTGCATGCATATGCATATGCGTCGTGCTTTGTGCTAGTGCGGGCGCGGGCGTGTACTTGAGTGATTTTGCTCCGAATACGGCACGCTAGAACCGGCGCAAGCGAAAGAAAAACGAACACTGCACCACCAACTTGAATGTGTACCGACAACACACAGAATACAAGGAAAATCTTACGCTATTTGCCAAGTCATGTAGTGTCCCTTGTAGAGAACGATATAGCGCGTTTTAGAAGAAATATGAGTCAATCAATTCAGAGCATAATTTTTTACTGGGCCCGAAATTAGAGAGAGACATGCAGTGTTTTAGTGAGTCGCATTTTCTTTTTCTTCTTTTCGCTGATGAGCTACGATGAGGTATTTCGCACAGTAACCGTTGAAAACGCATGTACTCACACTCAGCGAATGAAACAATTTAAATAGGTTACGTCAGTTGCATAAGCTGCCAGTGTCAGAAAAAGACGAGAAATTACATTCTTGCGAATACTCCTTCCAACTTCTCCACACCATCCGTTTCCATGGGTATCGAAACTCCTTTCGGATTTTCAGTTTCCGCTCGACTATCGTCTGCGTTCTGTTTATTGAGAGCGTCACTTGGGGACAACAGCACAAATGTACTGTGAAACAAAGTGGAACGAGTAGAACACTTCCTCGTACATATACTAAGACTGCGTCCCCGCAACACAGCTTAAGAGCACACACACACCGTGCGCAACAGCGCAGACACGAGTAATCTAAAACTTTGCAACGACGCTGAATGCGGCGCACAAAGCGTGCACGTAGCAGGAGACCGCGTGCTCCAACAACTCGGCTTGCAAAGGACAACTGCAGCTCACCTTTCTCGAGCGGCGCCGAAAGCTGGTGGCACGAGGCGACGAACTTTGTGTCGAGCAGGCGACGTCCCTTTATTCGCGGCGTCACCGACGGAGCAGTCAGCCGCACGCGGTCGGCGTGCTCTGGCGTTCGACGAGCGCGACGAGGAATCGGCTCCGGGTCCGAGGCGCGCCGCCGAAGCCAGCCGGCTCGAGGTTTTCTTTGAACGGCGCGCTGTAGTCAGACGCGAGTCGCGGCGTTCCCTGGCGCTGCCAGCAGCCAAGGGTTGGCGCACGGGTCGCCCGCTACGTGTTGAATCTGCTAGCGAGAACCTCCGAGCACTTTTGTTTACGTTTGACTGAATCGCTCGGAGCGGCGCTGCGATCGCCGGCCTCTCCTCCTCAGCGCATGCGCTGGCTGCACAGCGAGCAGCGATAACGCCCAGCGCAGGCGTGCCTTACTCTCTCGTCCCAATATTGATCCGAGCTGAGCCGCCTCTGCAGAAGGCACTGGCAGAGGAGAGACGCCCGAAGGAAACCAGCGAGGAAATAAGCGGTTCCTTCCCACCTGGCTCTTATGGCCGGGCGAGTGGAAAGAGCCGCCAAGAAGGGTAGTTTGGCCTCCCCGCGTTCTTCACCCGCGACGGGTGTTTCGTCCAATGGGCGCGCGAAAAGCAACAGCGCAGATGAAAAACGCCCGAGTGAAGAGAGCCGGCGATGACAGCGGCGCTGAGGCGTGATTGGACGCAGCTGCGAATTTCGTCTGGCGTGTCGTTTGAGGGACTCTGCGGAAACACTCAAGGTTTGCGGACTTCCGAATTGTGCAGCCTCCTTGCGAGACCACTTCGAAACCTGTACGAGCAGTAACGATATAAAGAGTTGAGAAAATCTTGTGCGCCTAGAAAAAAAATTACTCTGTACAACTTTCCTTTTCTATTCCGGCTACTCGTGCCCAGTCCCATCTCTCCTATTGTTCACTACCACACTATTCACATTTCTTTTTGCCTTTACGCGCATGTTTTTTGAGAATGTACACACTCATTGTGGTGACTTCAAATGTCCTTCGTTTTGTGGCGTTTTCTTTTAATGTTGGCCAACCTGCATCTCGTATTTCCAAAAACGTTCTTATGCTGCAACTCTCCGTGAGAATATTTGCGAGCTAAGTGCCGTGCTTGACATAGTATTAACATAGGAGGCTGGTCAATGGCGAAGAGTATTTGCGTAAAAAAATCTGTGCAAACACAGCGACTGGACACGTATACACTAAAAGCTCTTACGTTAGAATTTTTTGTAAGAGCAAATTCCAACCAACTGTCATGCTAGATATATCATTACCGAAGGCGGCCTGCCAATCGGAAATAGCACTTACCAAGAAAAAGCTTTGTGAATTCGGCCCCTGATTTCATTATAGCAACCTCCAGGAGTGCGCGTTTCCTCATATATGCCGACTCCACAAACTTACAGTTATGCGCGTCTACGACCATATTCTAAAAAAAAAAGTGCATCCTAGAATCCTTTGTAACAGCTGATATCAGCCAATCCTGAAGTAGGACACATTATTAGCAAATGTGGTTGGCCAATGGCAAAAAACATCTGCGAACGAAAACGTTTGGGAATTCGGCACCTTCCGATGGCGGAATATTGAGGTTATGTGGCGAGCTGAGCTATTGTATTTTTTGTGTGCAACGGTTTCCCCGTCTAGAGCATGACGTATGTTACTACACGTGCGTGTGTGAGAGACAGAGAGAGAGAGAGAGAAATCTGGCGCGTGCACTTTGGCCTGGAAACTTCTGCGACAGAGAATGAATCCCATTAGCACAGCGTCTCACTTTCGCCTGTTCGTGCGGCGACGTGAACGAGTCCCTCAATTTTCTCTCCGCAATATGATTTCTTCGCTGTCCACTATCCAGCCGCTCTTCGAGTACGCTTGTTTGCACGCACGTTTGCGCGTGCCTGCTTTCTTATTCCATCATCGCGCTCGGGGCGCGGGCTTCGTCTGTCTGTCGCTTTGGAGGAACGAAGCGAAACATGTACGTTGGGTTTGAGGGGTTTAATTTACGGAGAGTTTGGTGCTGACGCCGTGGGTCAAATTTTACAGCCGTAGCTCTTATAGGCGCTGTCCAGCGTCGTTGGCGGCGTCATCGGGACCCGCGGCCAAAAAAACGATGTAATGCGAATGCTAGGTGCACATGAACAAACGCACAAACTAGCCTAGTAATATAGAGCACCTCGCGAAGGTACACACAAGCGAGCAAGAGCTGGAAATAGAAGAATGAGCTGGACACTCGCTCGAATCGGGCTTGTTACCCGCGTTTTCTGACTCTCTCTCTCTCTCTCTCTCTCTGCATGCATCGAGCTTGTGGTCGGCATTGACTAAAATATCGTCATATCGGCCTGTCAGGGGACACACAAAGTGCGAATGCGCATGAACTGTGGTGTCAAGGTAGTTCACGCACATCTACCAATGTGCACAGTGCTTTATGCCGCGCGAAAAGTCGCCATTCATACTGCGTATAATGTTGTAGAACATCTCGTTGTCAGAGCTTAGCGATTTCGGACGGCGAATCTGCGATATTCTTTCCTCTTCAGCCTGCGTGTGAAGATTCTATTATTCGCAGTTCAAACATGATTATAGCAACGGTGGTTTTAATGATCAATGACGCGCTTGTTATCACTGTAAAGCAAAAGATTCAACGGAATATAACAATATAACAGAAGTCCGCAATAATACAAATGGCGCGCTAGGTGCCTGGGTGCAAATTTGAAGCAGTGTTAAAAAACGTTTCTTCGCCACTTTAGTGACTTTCGACGCTTTACGTTTTCATTGATTTCGCTACATCAGGCCAGACCCTGCGGCGTCAGTGCGTAACTACCGTAAACGCGACCATTGGCAACTTTCCTAGAAATAGAGAAGATAGTTGGACTGCAAG
The DNA here is from genome assembly GCF_050947875.1 of Dermacentor variabilis. Lineage (NCBI taxonomy): Eukaryota > Metazoa > Arthropoda > Arachnida > Ixodida > Ixodidae > Dermacentor > Dermacentor variabilis. The sequence continues at coordinate 90,307,133 of NC_134568.1, forward strand.
TGGTCACCGGTATAGTACAAAAAATATGAATATGTGTTAGGCCGGTTTTTCTGCCACGAAATACCTAAGGCTATCTTGCTCCAAGGACTAGGTATAGGGATGGAAAGGACGCCACCACGTTTCAATGGTTATTGCGCGGCTTGCACTGCGCCCACATTTTTACCGCCCAGTGCGCTTGCACTGTCTATAGGAGGGAAAATGTTGGGATAAAGGCAACACATTCTCGACTAAAAGGGAAACTGCGTATTTTTTTTCTTCTTTTTTTACTTCGGGAGTTTGCCTTGTGACATAAACATGTGAAGTGTACAGTACGCCCGTGATAGGGCTAGGAGGCTTGACCTCCCGGTCCCAACATGGGACTAGCCAGGCGGGTGGCAACACCTTGTACAGGACATGAATAAAGTTTTTTCCTCCTCCTCCTCCTCCTCCCCTGAAGTGTACAAGTTGTTCTCAGTGATTAAAGCGTGATACTCGGAGCGCATGGTTTCCGCCGGTTTCTTGCGCTGGGTGATCGCTGTGGGAGGAAATGAAGTCACAATACGTCACAAAGGTTCTCGATTTCATTGTATACCACGATGCATCAGCTCGGTGTCCCGAGAGTCCACGGTCTGCGCAGAAAAGGGCCGGCAGCCATGCGCTCCGAGTGTCGCGCTTCTACGCTATATTGCTGAGCATTGTACGCGTATAATCCATTTTTTTTTTCGGTGAAACTAAACAGGGAGCCATGGTGCGGTCTATAGTTCCACAGATGGTAGTCAGGTGGGCAGCTCGAGTGTAGCCCGACTTTAGAGAGCTAGTGGCGCCTTGATGAGCGCTGGCCGAGACTATTCCACAAAAGCTGTGGCAGATCTGCGAGGGCAACTGGGCTAGAGCAGAAGTAAGAGGTCACGCCCAAGTCTGACCGACACGTTCGTCCACGTGGTGATGCTTTGTGTAATTGAAACGATGCTCTAACGCAGCTATCTGGGTGTAACATTCCCCCCCCCCTCCAATTCCCACAGTGCGTGCAATGTTAATACTTCCTATTGCTTTAGCGTTTTGAAGAACATACTAGAAACAAGAGGGCGTCAATCGCCTGCTGACTTTCCAATTGCTAGGAATCTAATGGAGGAGAAAGATACGCCTGTTTTCATACACGGAATATAATTTCCAAAGAAAATTGAGAACGCACCTTCCTAGAAAAATCCACATTAACGCAAAGAGCACATGCAGGCCATCGTCAACGGAAGTTGGGCATATTTCTTTCTCTATATGATATGCTAAAATCAATGCCATCACCATAAACAAATGGCTTCCAACTGCTCTTGACATTCAACCTCCATAATGGCTTGTCAGCAAACAGGTAAAGAGTATATGCTTGCATACCGTCGTTCACAAAGGGATTTATTTACTGAAAAAGGCAACACAGTTTGCTTGTTTGCTTGCCTTCGGCAGTGACTCATACCAACTATGGGGAATTGGCCAAGAATCAGGTATTTATGAAAAATGATTATATTAGTCTTAAAAAAGCCCTATTGAGAAAGGTTTAATAGCTGAAAACAAGAAATTCAGATAAAATTTAAGAATTCAACGAGAAAGTCGTGCTGATTTAATTATATATGTCTCATAACTGTACCAACATCCCCATGATAATGTCTCAGAGAAAAGGCTCCGAAAAAAAAAAGAATGTCGGGAATCGTTATACTTAATCCAGCACCATGAGATTTTTCTTCATAAAGCACGTTTTCTTAATGATAAAAAAGGGCAACACGACAGGCAGAAGTTTTCTAATGTTTCGCTCTCACCACAGTATCAGCACAAGGTGGAGAGCGCCAGACCAGATCGATGCAGACAATGGTTTAATATAGGTATTCGACATCGTAAACAGGACGTCAATTTTTCAATTGTGCAGAAATTTCTGCTCCAAGGGTGTCAGTAATCTGTTCAGCCGACCAACGTCCTCTTCTTCCCTAGAGAAGCAAGCTTTCTGACTACGTTCAATTATTTGGGGGCGCTGCGGTTTTCCTTTCGTGCTGCATAGCGCGCGCCCTTTGCCTAGCAAACTGTGGAACACTGGCAACCTGAGTGATCAATTCACACTCACAGTAGGGCAATCGACGATTCTTCTGGACTTTCACCCGTTGCCGGAAGCCTCCTGTACCATGGGAGGCACTGCCATGGTAGGTGTAGATACTTTCGACACGGAGTGCGAAGCGCACCACTGGTCGTCTCAGAGGGGCTTACCAGAGCGAGAAAGCAAGACCTGGACGGCGGCTGTCGCCGAGTCATTCTTCGGGTCTGCAACGGCTCTTGGCGAACCCTGTACGTGTTTCTCCATCCGCAGTAGAGGATCATTTCTCGTCGCTCGCAGTCACCACCAAGCCAAGCCTTCCTCCTCCCTGTACGGAATGGGAAGGTGGCGCTTGTGCGTCGTCCACAACTCCCGTCCTCTAGAAGCGTCCATGGCAGCAGACGCAAAGGAGACTGTCGTAACCGCTGCGCTGGGGTCTTACTACTTGCTCAGTTCACTGGAAACTCTTGGCTTCTACTGTACCAGCGCTAGCCAGGGGTCCACGGCGGTACTTCGGCCTTCGGCGAGGAGCTCTACTGTTTTCGGCGAACGCCTTTCGACCACGCCGACATCTGCGATCGTGGCCGACGAAACGGCGGCGGAGGAGAAAGCGCTTCGCCCCACAATGATAGGTGTTCCTTTGGAGTGGCTCATCTAACGCACCTGATGGATGTGTTAGATGAGCATCTTAGCCACCTTGGACAGCTCCTGCGTGACCACTCCCTGAAGGCAGCATTGGACGAGGCTGTGCACACAACCGACCCACATGTTCTGGACTCCAACATGCTGAAGCAGCTTGAGATAGAAGTGCGTGATATAAAACAGGGCGACATTACTTGCGATGTGATCAGACACTTCTTTCACGTAGTTAAACCCATTGACATAGTGTTCACGCCGTACTGCATGTTGTTCTGCCTGCGACTCTTCAACCACATGTGGAGGACAAAACACGTGGACTATGGGGCCACAGCACCTTGGTTGCAGCAAACACTCGACGTTGACATCAAGAACCACCAACATGCTACTGAGAGTGAATGCACGCTTCATCAGTGCCACATTCTGCTCTCGGAGATGAGACACTGCTTGACGCAGGTCAAGTACTGCGTAGTTTCTGAGCTTATAGTTTGTGTTTGGGCCAAGCTGGAATTGCTCGTAGAAGAGACTCAAAATTCGGACCAAGTCATCGACGCTCACGATATCCTGACAGTTCTAATCACGAGGGCCGCGCCTGAGCCAGCATCACGGGATATTCTATCCCAGCTGCGTTCCATCTTCGGCCAACTGCTTCGCTTCAAAGAGGTGCAGGGGGAGCTGCTTTCCCAGCTGATAGTGGCGCCAGCGCCTGCGGGTCCAGGCTTCTCTCAGAATGATCTCGGACTCCTACCAGCGTCTGGTGCAGGACTTTGTATTGAGCCGGTCCCTGTACGATGACAACAACCTTCAAGAACTTGGCTTTCTACTGGACTTTTCAGAGGTCTACAACAGGCAGAACATATAGCCGCGGAACTCAATGAAGTTACATAGCCGTCGATAGTACCCAGGGTCCCCTGTCCAAGTTTAGGGGATGCCACTGCGGCCTACCTGGCGTGCCATGCTACCCGAGTTGCCAGCATACAGTGGATTCATACGGTGCATTTTCAATTCCCTTCCGATTGATGGCATTTAAGAGTGCGCATACGAGAACATGTATTTTCGCCTTCGTTTATATCTGTATTAGCAGTTGTGCTACAGTTCTCTATAATGTAATACATGTTCCATTCCGAAAAAAATGTGAAGCAGACATGAAGAAAAAAATTGAATGGCTGCAAGGGCATACACACGGGGGCAGGTGATGACGCCTAGGACGCCTCGCAGTACTTTATCTTTAATAGTATTACGAATCCGACCACAGATTATCTAGAAACGCAATCTAATGCTGCGAACATCCAACTTCCGTGTTCTGCAACTTCTTTTGTAACGTTATTTTTTCGGGTCTGGATGTCACCTCACATACCTTAGCAATGAAACCAACTGACCCGAATTCACTAATGTTTCGTTTGTAGGTGCTGTTTGCCATTGATCGGTCCTCCCCACCGCCCCCCTCCGCTAATGTGCCGAACATTCCGGTTGCCTGCAGTTGCTGCTCTAATTGAAATTTCTAGCGCAAGAAGGTTCTTTGTGAATACTGGCCCTTGTTCTTTTGATGTTTCCTACATTACTGCACTAAAAGATATCAGGCCAACATATGTTTGCATTTGCCGTTATGTATTCGCCGGTATTGCTACTACCAACAGTGTATTAAAATTAAAACAGAGCACTTAAGGAGTGACTATCACTTTCTTCTTCTCTGATAATTTTTAAGTATCTTTCTTCTGTTTTCTCGACACAAGGGTGCCTTCTGTGTAAAGTGTCCTTGAGCGTAAATTGTCTGTCAAAGCTCAACCGGGGAGTTACGTAGAGGATATCACCACAAGTGTTCGTCAAACATTGGGCCAGTGCGGTGCACTAAAAGCCATGTTTTGCTGTCGACTTCTCCGTTACATACATCCGTGTGGTCCGTAGTCCAAAGGAGATTATCCTCTCTTGCAAGACAACGGCAACTTCTACTTCTAGAACACAGCTATAAAATTCCTCGAAACGAGTTGACTATTGTGAAAGCCTTAAAAAAATTGAGTATGGTTAGAGTAGTCGGTTGCCTTAATCCAAGAGCGAGAGAGATAGAAAGCAAGTTTAAGAGAGGAGAGTACCGCGCGCTTGCAGGACAAGCTACAAGAGGACTTTATGCATTCACTAAAATCGGTGCTCTTCAACAACTGCATGAATGCTCGAATAGCTTTTTGCGCCAGTGAAGGACTTGGTGTCACGGTCCGAGTATTTTTAAAGCGCAGCGCTTGGGTGCCCGTTCTCGCGGCGAGCGGATGAAAGAGTGAACGTGCAGCGCAGCGGGGGATATAAGACGCGAGGAGGAAGGTCGAGGAGGAGGGTGTAGCGGAACCATGAGGCGGAAAGCAGAGCAGGAGGGTATGACGAAAGCTTTAGAAGAAAACTGTGGTGCGGCGACGATGGCTACGAAATGGCACCAGAGTAGCGCGCTTCGTCTGGGAGGTCTGCCTGCGGCGGCTGCTGTGAATCGCGCCCACGCGTCACCCACGTGCTAGCTTGCGCGATCTCCAGTTTCGCGAGGCAGTCGCGCCATACTTCGTTCCGTCTGCAGCGTGCCGCACTAGACAGATTGTCCGGGCCATCCAATATATCGCGAAATGAAAACACGTGTATAGCTGCGCTCAAATTTCGCATTCGGGACTATCGTAATCGTCAGAGAATGTTTTACCTAGATTCCAGATTCCAGCTTCCAGTCCGAAATCTAGCCGGTTTAAAGTTGTGTGGAGAGTGAGCTTTGAAATGTTAGCAGAAAACAAGTGCACAAGCGCTTTCTTCCTGCGTACCGGCGTCGTACGTCGGACTATCGGCCATTCCATTATTGTAAGAATAGGCGTTCGGAAACGCCACTCCCTGCCATAAGTGGGGCAGCAGTGTTGCCTGGCAGCCTGAGAAGCCTCGTTAGCATTAGTAACCATATCGAATGGTCCAGGTTACGCATAAGAGAGTTATAGCGCCGAAAAAACACAACACACAGCAAGCGAGACGGGACAGGCGCAACTTCCAAGTGTTTATTCACCGCGTATGCGAATGAATATAAGGACAAGAAAAGATTGGTAGCAAGAACCACACATGCGCACGAGGTTTTTACAAAAAGCGGATAAGATAGGTATTACAAGCATTACTCAGTTACCTTTCTTCTACAGTGGGCCCCTTTCTTTGTATTCCTTCTGCAATACCACCGCCTCTTTCAGTGTTAGTCAGCCATATCGCCCTCATCTCCTGCCGCGCTAGGAAGATGGGATTCTGCATAAGGAAAAGCCTAGTCCCACACGAGATTTCGTGCCTGTTTGGTTCTACCAGACCTTCACTTGGCCACGTCAAAAGGATATGCAGAATTTTACGCTCGGAACTGTGGCGTCAGGTACGTCTTCTGCACGATTGGCTGCAATGGATATGTTTTTCCCAGAACTCTGCGAACATTGCAGGCGTGAAACTTCAGTCGTGCAGGCGGCTCGCCGCCCAAACTAGTGAATTCCTGTGGAAAAAGATATTGCCGGTATTATCAAAATGTGTTGAAAGAAGAAACCAAGACAGCAGCATGACACTCAGGGTTCTGGGGGGTACTAGTATCCCGGATGATGTAGTTGCTGCCCTTAGGAAGGGCCCGAAGTACAGCATCGAGCCTAGGATTCCAGGGCATGAGCTTCTTTCCTTGAATCGAAGGATTGCCGGTAAAGCTGACCCAGAGGACCAGGAAAGGTGCTTGCTAGACGGCGTGGACAGCCTCAACAGGACCGCGCCCATCAACGGAGCTGGACATGAGTCGACCACCAAAAGAGTCGTCAAGTTCTTCGCCGAGCAGAAGCTGCGACTCACTCAAGCGGACAAGCAAGGCGGATTCGTCATCATTCCGTCTGGTATGTTCAACGAGAAGGTTCATGAAGCTGTGCACAGGAATTTCCGGAAGACTGTGGTTAATCTGGGTAAGCTAAAATCTAATGCGGTTTCTCTGTGTGAAAGTATTGGCTTGGACAGAATTGCTAAAGGTATTCGGCCTTGTAAAGGAAATAGCTTACACGTGTTTTTCACGGCGAAAACACATAAGGAAGGAATACCATTCAGATGTATCGTGAGTGAAAGAGGGGCTTGGCAGAGCAATGTTAGTGGTTTCCTGTTAAGGCAACTTAAGGGATTAGATGTCGAAGACCCATTTTCTTGCAGGAACTCTCTTGATGTTGTTAAATTTTTGAATGACAATAAGTCTTCAGGCTATATGTTTTCCATTGACGCTGTTGATCTGTTCTATTCTACCCCAGACTGAGCTGTTAGCCGCTGTACAGTCGTGCATTGAAAAGAATCGGGCGATTCCCTTCCAGAACTCTGCCGGTGTTTCTGTTGCGAATTTCTTGGCAATGTTAGAGTACTACTTGTCTTGCACGGTGGTATTATTTGAAGACCAGCTGTTTGTTCAGAAAAAAGGAATTTGCATTGGTTCCTGCGTAGCTCCAGTGCTATGTAACATATTTCTCGCGCAGATGGACAGGTCACTGGCGGATACTTTCGACGAAGCCAAAGTGCTGAAAGCATTTAGATATGTTGACGATTTTTTAATTATTTGTAGGAAACAGGTTTTCTCATCTTACCCATAAATAGTGGAAGAAGTTTTATCTGGTTTTAAACTACTTGGAAAAGGTTTGGACTTCACCCACGAGCTTGCCCAAGGCAACAGATTGCAGTTTTTAGACATTGACATCACCCTTAATGACCAAAGCTTTTGCTGGATGTATCGCCCTCGCGCACAAAAAGAACTAATGCCCTATGATTCATCCCATTCAAAGACAGTAAAACGCGCCATTGCTCAGATGTGCCTGGAAGCGTCGCTGAAGAAATCTTGTTGCCATAAGGCAGAGGAAAGCTTTCACACCCAGATTCGGAAGTTGGAAAAAGCAGGCTTTCCAACCTCGATCTTAACCGGAGTAGCTGAAGCCTTGCTGCGAAAATTGAAAAAAGAAAGTACAAAGAAGGGCGACCAAGATGACGTCCCCAAAAGCAAAAGTAGACCGGTCGTCATCCCGTACACCCATAAGGTAGCGCACAATTTGAAGCATGTGGCGACAAAATATAAGGTTCCTGTGGTTTTTTCCGCCCCAAAGAAACTGGCTGGCCTGTGCGTTAAAACTGATCCCAACAAGGTAAACAAAACTGACTGTAAGAAGAGACATGCAGCTCCGCTTGTTAAATGTGCCGTGGGAGTCGTATATCAGATACCTCTCACATGCGGAAAGAAGTACATCGGACAAACCGGCCGTTGTATTAACGACCGATTAGCGGAACATAATCGGGATTTAATAAATGGCACTGGTTATCATCTGCCGCATCATTGTAAAGCCTGCGGAGAAGAAAGGAAGATTAAGTGTGTGGCAAGGCTGAAAGAAGCAAAGGTTTTAAACAGAAGTAAGGACCAGACAGCCCGTGAACTGTTGGAGGCCTTCTATATTGAAAGAAACTGTAGCGAGTGTGTTAGCGCCCCATCTATCTCCATTTATAAGAATGAAACTGCGTTTTTAGATACACGTGCGTGAGATACGTGTGTACCTCACCTATCTTTATCCGCTTTTTCTAAAAACCTCGTGCGCATGTGTGGTTCTTGCTACCAATCTTTTCTTGTCCTTATATTCATTCGCATACGCGGTGAATAAACAGTTGGAAGTTGCGCCTGTCCCATCTCGCTTGCTGTGTGTTGTGTTTTTTCGGCGCTATAACCCTCTTCTGGAAACATGCACCAACTAACCCTCCAACAAGTATTACCCAGGTTACGCATCCGTCAATTGAGACGCCGGAGAGCTTCAGAACGCTTGTTTATTTTTGCGAGGAAGCATATGAAGCTGTCTTGCTGTGAGAAATTACACCACCCTACAAGCTCAGTAGAAGAACACTCCGTGCACCACACCTAAACCTAACGAAGAGCCAAGAAATCACATTTGGGTTATTACAGACTAAAACATTTTCCCTTCCAATAACGATGCCCCTGCTGTTCCCCACACATCTAAATGCCGATGGTCCGGAGCCCACACAGAGTTCACAGCTGGCGTCAATGCATCACCCACACGTGTCCTTCTTAACGCAACCTCTTCGCGGCGGGAAAGTGTTTACGCGCACACTTATTAATGTCGGAAGCACTATCCTTCTCCGAAGTTTGTTTCAGGCGCACAGAGAGAGGCAAACTTGACGTCAGAATCTCGCAACCATGAGGTACGCAACAAATTATCGCAGCAAAACAGAAAGACGGAGAGAATGCATTACGTTGGGTGCATGACGCTGTGGGACGGGCTCACTCAGGATGAGGATGACAAATGACACCGGCGGTACCGTCGCTTGATGGGAAGGTGTGCCATTCGCCCGGCGGGAAGCGTCGTTCAGCTCTTCTCCGCCTCGTGACGACCAACACGGCGCTGCGGTCGGAGGCCTGTCACAAGTATAGTGCGCGTCGTGTGCTTCTGCGGCCGCATTAGACTGGAACTGCGGCACATTTAGCATAGTATTCACACTGAAAACCGCCTTCACAATAAAATCATAGACAGTTGCTGAATGCAGCAGAACTCTGCCACTTGCGAAGGTAACGTACTTGCCTTTTCCGTCCTGTGTTTGTTTGCCCGTTTGAGGTGCAAAAACATAAAACCTATTAGCGCTGTTTAGTTCGGTAAACACGTTAAACTTTCGTCTATGAGGAGAAGGACAAATTCTACATAGACGAAATAGCCCTTCATCAGTTCTAAAGCGACAAAGGCGCAAGCCTGCTTTGCGGAACCGATACATGGTATGTAGGGGCTGTATGCGAACTTCACTTCGTGCAGGGTGTGTTACTATACCATGTAATGCTGAGGAGAAATTATTTGGCTTGAAGGTGTGCAACACACAATGGCATAAATAGAGATATTCGTACAACTAAAATTTTTCGGTTCAATTTCTTTGGCCGTATTGGGGCAGCTATTATAAACGAGACAGGCTTGCAATATAATTTAACCATATTTTTGACAATACCAATAAACTTGTTCGTGATAAAAAAAACTAATTCTTACGTTGTTCGATGATGTATGATGAGGGGAGTAGCTTGTAGCATGAAAAATAAGTTTGGACTCGTGATGATCGTAATACGTATATGTTCGAATGCAATAGTTATTTAGGTAATTCTTCGGTCACACACGCAAACCAGCAGCACCAGGCTTTTACTGCAACTACAGCTTTAAATGAAACACTGCACTGCATGACAGCGCTCCCAATGCATGTAGCGTATAGCTGAAGGTGCTTTTTCTTTTCTGCAGTACACTCAGGAGCCAAGTTCTTGGTCTTCACTAAGAAGTGTAGGCGAACAATATATTATCTTGATGATGCTGCTTGTATTTTCGATTTTATGCTGCTCACAACCGATGACTCATGAATGCAAGAGCTGGCGAAAAGGGGAAAATACCGGCGGCAAAGCATCTGCCAGTCGTTTTGTTGTAAACCGTGTGCTTCACTTCAAGCTGAATTTTTCGCACACAGAATCATATGTCGACCGCATTTGAGCAGGTCATTTTCTTCATTGGTCTACAAATGCTCATTCTTCACCTGTAGAGCACGCGACATTTTCATTGGCATCCTATTTGGTTGGTTCGCTGTCTCTTCAATAATATTTCAACGGCTGAGATCCCGTCGAAGCCTTGCTTGTTCTTTTTCTAGGAATTTTCTTCAATATATAAGCCATAGCGTTGGGTAGCATCGAAGCGACAGTGTCACTCGTTAGCCGCACATGCGCCATCAGAATTTGCACAATCTTCCTGCCGGTCATACGCTGGACGACATTCCTTGAAGTGTCCCTGGCACATGACTGGCGCGGTTAAAAGATTTTGTCAGCACGGCGAAGGACAAGCTCACGTCTCTCGGAATGTTGTGGGTCTCAGCTCATAGAAGCCAATGATATTTTCGTCTGTGGCTTATATGTTGGTAGCCGAACTTACAATGTGGCGCAAAGCAAGCGGTGCCCCTGCGGCTTGTTTTTTTCTGTGGAGGAACACTTTCACTCTGTCCCGGAGTGTCACAAACTTGGTATTCACGAACATCAACCACAGCCTTCACTTCACTCCTTAAACGCGAAAGGAAATTACAGGAGCCTTCACAAGCATTCCCAAGCGTTCATCGTTCAGTTTGTCACAGGTAGACATAAATTGATGGACCTTACTGTGGCCTTGCAGATGGCTGACGGACGGGGCCCGATCGCAGGATCTTCTGGACCCGTAATTACGAAAAGGTGTTACGCTAGAATGGCTCGTAAGAGTAAATTCTAGCCAATCATGGTGATGGATATATTGTTAGCAAAGACGACTGAACAATTGCAAATATCGCTTAGGAACGAAAAACTTCATGAATTCAGCCCCTGTTCTGCAGAGGACGTGTCGTCATGAGTTGGTCTAAAGCGACCTTAAGGGCCTCTCTCTGTCTTCATATGACGGGAAGTCGCCGAACAGGTGCTTTAGAGTTTCTTCTGTGCTACATGTGTCACAACTGGCACTGTCCGCCATTCCCATTAGAAATAAAAAGTCATTCGTAAAAACAATACCTATTCTCAGGTTGCAGAGCGAACTATTTTCGCGTCGACTAAGTCCGGGTAGAGAGAGAGACAGGAGAAATTGGAAAAGCAGGGAGGTTAACCAAATGGGTAGATTTCAATTTCAATTTCAATTTATTTTCCCATCTTACAGTACAGATGGAGGGGTTGCAGAAAAAAGCTACACCAGGGTAGCTTGACAAGTCTACAAACCTAAAATTCAGCAGGGAGGCAGTACTGGAACTTGTACAAAAAACAAACAGATAAGTATATGAAGTAATCACTGAAGGATACACGAAACAGCAATACGTGCACACAAGTAAACTCAAGCCATGTTATTTAAACACATAGTACGAAGCTCCTCGCGCGAACAAGAAAACAAATTAAAATTAATGAGACTATAACCATTAAGAAGAGATGGAAGAATATAGTGAAGGCGTTCTTGTCCAAGTTTAAGTCGAGGTGTCGGTACTATCCATTCCTCGCCATGTCTTGTTGGATAGCTTAACGTTTTTTCTTTAGTTCTGCTAATTTCTTGAGATTGGTTATATTATTCCTAATTTCCGATTTAAAGACGACACTGAGACGATATTTATAGAGATTATGTACTTTAATTACTCTAGAATGACTAAATAAAGCTGCACTTGGATGTCGGTATGACGTATTATACACATGCCGGAGATACCTTTTTGGATTAGGTGAATGCGTTCAAGGTTAGTGAAGGTTGTGGTACCCCAAACTAGTTGGCAATAATTCAAATGCGAGTTGAAGATTGAGTTGTAAACCAGCATTTTAGTTTGTGTAGGTAGGATGTTTTTTAAACGACCTATAGCGCCACTGATTTGAGCTATTTTGTTTGAGACGTAATTAACGTGGTGATCCCATGACATATTGGAGGAAAATAGTGACATATTGGAGGAACGTAGTGAAGGCCCCTACGCTGGGGCCTTCACTACGTTCTTTGCATTCCGACTCGGACGGATTGACGACGCCTCGTGTGATGACTGTGGTAGCGAGGAGATTCTTCAACATCTTCTCTGTAACTGTCCTAGCTACAATTTACAGACACGATCGCTTGAAATCGCGATAGTGTGATTTGACCAAAGACTTCTAACAGAGGAACTTATTTTAGAATGCCGAGATCACAAGGCCATCGCAGCGGAGGGCGACAAGGGCACTGTTGCACTTTTTAGGGGCAACAGAATTGGACAAGCTGCCGTAGCCTTAACAGTAGTCGTCTCTCAAACTAATGCTACATAAAACACTCATTCGCCCTAAGTTAGAATATGCTGCTTCGGTTTGGGATCCGCATTATAATAAGTCGGTACATTCGCTTGAAATTGTGCAAAATAATTCGGTCCGTTTTATACTCTCTAATTACAATCGAATCGCGAGCATCACGGTAATGAAAGCTAACCTTAATCTACCTACGCTTGCTTCTCGACGTGCGATGCTTCGCTTAAGCCTTTTTCACAAACTGTATCGCCATCCCTATCTGCGTGATTTACTAATACTTCCTCCCCATTACGTTTCGCACCATCTAGATCATGCTCATAAAGTTGGCATTCCGTTGTGCAAAACAGAATCATTCCTACTATCCTACATACCACGCACATCAAATGATTGGAATTGCCTTCCCAAATTGGTAGTAACAATTTCAGATCATGAAAAATTTGTGACTTCGTTAACCAATGTTCTGTAACATCTTGTTTTAGTCTGCCTCTTTATAGCTATTATTGTATAATTAGAAAAACTGGACTGCTTCTTTGTATATATATATAGTATTTTTTGTAACATGTATTTTGCCTCTTCATAAGTACTATCGCATAATTAGAAACATTGTGCTACTTCTTGTAGTTAAAATTTTGTTGTCTTTCTGTATTTTGTACCACTCCCCCCTGTAATGTCTGTTGACCCTGAGGGTATCATAAATAAATAATAAATAAATAAAAGATGTTTATAGTGCTGCAAGTGCTACTGTGCTGTGTGGTGACGGTATGCGGTGACAGTACTTGACCGTGATTGTATGCCTATGCTCCTTTCTTTCTTTATCACTACTTTACTATCACTTTAAGTCTGGGTAAGAGTTGTTTTTACAATATGGGTCAATTCTGTGTGGGCACCGATTGGTGAACTCCGGTCAATCCTGTTTGCTGCGATGCGTCCATTCTGTAAAGCGGTGTATAAGTGGTTTCAGCTTCTCTGTGTGCCGTGCGGCCTGCTTTGTCGGCACTTTCATGGCCAATTATTTGTGAAAATAAACGAATAGAATATGCGAACCACGGAAGTGAAAAGTTTACGTTTTGTTTCTTCGAATGCGGAGAAGTTATACTTGTCCACATTCGAACAAATTGCACTCCTATGAAAAGGGTGCAATTTGTGGAACGTCTTTGACGACAAGACTCATGACTCAAGCTTCTTCTATTGCATTCACGCGGGCATATTAGCAGCTTGATATGCCATACACGTGTCAGTCAAGCGTCGATTAAAACCCGCGTATAGCATGCAACACGTTTGGAAGGAAAGCTAACGTGAGGGTGACTGGTTCAACATAGTGACCGCAGACAAGCGTATATTTTATTCTTCATAACCGGCAAGCTTTCTCGGGAAAGTCTGGATTAAAGCGAACTATAGGTCCTATTTCGATGTTACTCATCGCTTCTAGTGTTTTGCTGATGATGAGCACGAAGCCGCGGATTCACTTATGCGGCCGCACTGGCCACGTTGCGATGGGCACGGAATGCAAACAGTTTCGCACATTAAACCCCATCAGCCAAGCATCTTCGAGAGGCTCTTGGATAAACACGTCTACTTCGTTTTATGCTTGCTGCCGTTCTAGTGCGCGAACTTCTACATGCTTCAGAAGAAATGAGCATTTATGTGGCACGGCACAACCTCTTGATAAAACGAAACAAATAACCCCAAGGACGATACTTACCGTTAGTAATTCAATACATTTCAAATACCGAACGGGAAGTCACCGTGCATTATAGAACGTTGGTGGTGGAAAATCGAGATAACTTGTAACCACATTGAATGACCGAGAAAGATAACCTGTTATTTATAAATACGCTCTGCGTATGTTTACAAACTAATATGTATGATATGTATAAGTTTGCTAACCGATTGGCAGGTCTTGCTAAAGTGCGATTTAACAACGGTGGGGTGGAAGAAGATGCACACGCTGACTCCTACAATGTACCCTGAACTACTCATAACGCTGTTTTCATTTTATATTAGGGATTGTAGGGTCATCTTATTGACTCCATCCTCCACAGGTTCATCGAGTAAACGAGTAATAGCGGAGTTTAGCCGTTTTAAAAAGATTTAGGGGAGCCGAACGTTCGCTACCGCATTCTATATATTATATACATATATGATACCTTTACCCAGTGCAGGCGCCAATGAAGCCGATGGGTGAGATGGCGGTCGATGTGAGCGCTTGGCTATCGACCGCTGCGCTACATCCGTCTTCTTTTACCGCATTAGCTCATAAGAGCTCATTCACACTTGGCCGCGTTCGTCCTCCGTGCCCCAGTTCGTTCAGACGAACATAATCTACCCTATGTGGCGCCCCACAGGACTGCACGGAAGGTGGCGTTCGTTAACGTTTGTAAGAAAAATCCTCGCAGGCAGCAGAGGGGTGGCATCGAGTTGCAATTTTGCAGGTAGTCAGTATACTCAGTAAAACCATCAAATATTATCCCATAAAATCCTAAAGCTCGTAAATAATTAGAATAATTAGCGGGCAGGCGGCGCCCAAGCAAGTGCCTCCCCTCCACGTGAAAATTTTGAACGCTCTTCACTGTGAAAACTTGAGCATCAGCTAAAGACTGCGTTTGGTAAGCCTTATGGGCATTCAGGGACTCGCTTCTCGCACTTTTATGTATGCAGCTGGCAGCACATGCTGGAGCACTGGAACGGCGTAGGCCGAAAAACGCTGGTTTGGCAATTTTTTGGGCAAGAAGCACTGTATTACTGGCAGATCAATGCTGCACTCTTTAATACAGCGCACATTTTCCTATTTTACGAATTACTCGCGCTTTTTATCCTGAATAAAGGTAATATAACCACGCGGACTCTTATATTTTGGCCATATTTTGTTAAGTCTTAGCGCGGAACCGATTTTGTTCAAATTTACAAGGTCAATGTGCCCTTAACTACAGTGTTAGGCGTCATCCAATGTGCCTCTAGCGGCCAATCGCGCGGCAATTCTGCGTGTATTTGCGCGCTTCATTCGCGCTCGAAAGAACACTTTTATATAGCCCGTATCGAGCAACAGAAAGCGGTATCGGGCGATTTTTATGTCGCTCTGCAATTTTCTCATTGACACTTTTCATTTAACTATAATATTTGAGAAGCTGATTACTAATTAAGACTAATTATCTCATTAGGCGGAATTTGCTCATTTTAAAACTATTTCTAGAATTAGCTGGGACAAGGTCCCATTTGGTCCCTCAAATGTGTACGTATACACATTTGAGGGACCAACGTTCACAGTCGATTAGCACACCCTAAAGAGGATGAAGGCGAATTCCGGCGCGCTCACAAGACATTCATTAAATTAGTTGACAGTCTCATGCGAATGCGTTGTTACTTCCTGTAACTCATTTTCTACCACCAAGGGTCATGGGTTCGAGTGCCGTGATTAACTCTATATTAATCAACTTCGCCTTAATTGCCACCAATGGTAGTGGGTGGTACCGCCATTTTGGTGCCATTGACTTTTGATACCCAAAAGCCCGACTGCCTATCTTTCAATATAACGCCGGACAACGTATGTTTTGACGCATGAGGTTAATACAAATTCGTAACATGAGCCACCAGTATCAGTGATTAGCTCAGCTGGCAACGTGCGCTCAAAGTCCTTAAACTGGGGTGTCTATAATGCAAAGTTATCCCATATGACACTATTCTAATCTCCTGGCGTCAAATTTACGCAACCAACAACGCAAGCATGGGCTGTGACCCGCCAGGTTGTTACAATAGCCCAATCAGGAGCTCTCCTCTTTTTTAAAGTGGTGTTTGTGAAAGTTCAAAGCGAACACCGCCGCGACCAGGCGATCCTTATCTAATTGGCTGACGAGAGGCGAAGTGGGCGCAAAACAGTAGAGGGTTCGGGCTCGCGCAATAAAAGCAGACAACCGGATAAAGAGAGTGGTGCCGATGTCTCCAATTTGTGCGGTTTCCCTTGCTTAGCGTGTGGTGGCTCGTCGACAACTGTGGCAGCGGGCAACGGTGCGTTAAAGGTGCTTTCAAAACGGATACTCAGTGAAGAAGATTTGGCCCAGCGATGTCGTATACCTGCCGAGAAAAATTCTGGGGTATTACGTCCGAAAACCACGATTTGATTATGAGGCACGCCGTAGTTCTATTCGGATTCCGGATTAATTTTGACCCCCAGGAGATCTTTAACGTGCCCCCAGTGCACGGGACACGAACGTTTCTGTATTTCGGCCCATCGAAATAGAGCCGCCGCGGCGGGGATTTGATCTCGTGACCTAGCGCACAGCAGCCCAACACTAGCCGCTAAGCCACCACGGCGTACTTGCCGAAAGGGCTCGACAACGTTACATTGCCGCAGAAAATCGATGTTATACGCTACGAAATCAATTCTCACCAATTTCGCCGAGTACAGAGCACCGGAACGATCAGTCGACATCATCCCTGTAGTATTCCTTTTGGATCGAGGCACTCAGTGGATATAAGAAAAAAGTTGCACAGTATTTCTCGGCATAATAATGCATCTTTAGTGCGTACACGTCACTTTGACGTGGTGAGCTTCCACGGTTTTTTGATGTCGCGTGGCAGACAGACCAATTAGACGGGAACCGAAGACATTTTCACCATCGCGTGAGGCTAATAGCGATAAAGCCGTAGAATCTGGAAGAAATTATTTTCTTGTGTTCGGCCTTATCGTGCATAATCAATGTGTACACGCTATCTTCAGATGGGGAGTTTTCGTGGTTTTCGTGACGTCTCGTGACAGACAGGCGGATTGGGACTGACCCCAAAAATGTTTGACCAACTACGGAGGGCTAACGAAGAAAATTAAATTGAAACGGATTGGAAAAATCACCGCCCAAGCACTAAGTACGTATGCCTAACAAGCGAAGCTGAAACCTGTGGCTCCGGTGATTATCACTGGGTTAATCCCGACTGTTTATTAAACGACAGCTTGGTAGGCTGCCGGATCCTCGGTACGCAGTTGCTGGTTGCGCTCGGCTGCACGAGTCTGTTCTTGTACCCGGGCTGCAGCATCGGCACAGCGTAGACAAGCTCGTTCCCTCTTCTGCTCGCGGCGTTGCTGATCGAAAGCTGCCTGCTCCTCAGTATGACGCGTGGCATACCCGTTTCAGAGCCGGAGAGAAACAGCTTCCACGGAGAGCAACGACGTCACTACTGGCGCAGCCCATCGCGCGCCTCTTTTTCTTTGTTTTTTTCGCGCTTGGACATGGGGTTGCGCTGGAGGAGTTTTCGGCGTACAGACGACAGACAGATGGATGGGCGGGCGGACGAATCGGCTAGCCATATACAGCTTCGCTGTAATAACTTTACATTATAGCCCCGAGCTGCCTACATCATAAGCGCTTTCTGGCTCTCAACGGTCGCGCAATTTAGGCAATGCGCTGGGGGATGTACTATCAGATCTTGCATAGAACTTCGAATTATTATTTTTTTCTCAAGCGCGCAAGTCCGCTGTCACATGTTATTGTAACGGGAACCTACGATCAGCCTTGTATATTGTTGTTCCAAGCTATTTTCTTGTGGTACAGTTAATACTCCTCATGAAGGATAAAAGAACCAACGTGGAACAAGGGCCCTAGTAAAACATACATAAACCTCTCCGAAAAAGAAATAATAAAAATTGAGGGAACATCACGAAAATGTTAAGGTACATACCACACTGTCGATTAGCAATATTCTTTTGTTCAACAAGAACTAAAATACAGGCCTGACGCCAGGAGAGGGAGTTGCAGCTATTTCTCCTACTCTTTTATTCTTTTTTGGTTTTGAACTAAATGTTAGTTATTATTTATCAAATTTTATAAAATATATTCTGAGGTTTTACGTGCCGAAACCACAATTTGATCATGAGGCATGGTGTAGTGGGGGACGCCAGGTTAATTTTGACCAGCTGGGGTTTTTTAACGTCCACCTAATGCACGGTACACGGGCGTTTTTGCATTTCACCCCCATCGAAATGCGGCCGCCGTGGCTGGGATTCAATCCGGCGCCCTCAGGCTCAGTATAGCGCAACATCATAGCCACCACGCCATGATTGCGGCCTAACTTATATTTACGATTTAGCGTTGAAGCGTGCGTGGTGTCTATTTATCCTCTAGTCTCTGCACAAAGCGCTGTGCTAGATAACACTTGTAGCTGCAGCGAAGTGTCCACGCGACGCAGTCGGAAATTGGAGATACCCGGATAACACCAGAAAGATGGTTTATTTGTGCAAGCAAGCATATTAAGATCTCTTGCTGCATCCATATCCTCGTCAAAGGAATGCGAAGGGTCTGGGTGTCTTCGTGGGCAGAACGGGTAGCCTTGTCAGCAGAGTCCTTGTCGACGCTGCCGCAATCACCCGGAAGCCACTAAAATATGTCGTGGCCTTTTCACACTAGGTTACCGTTGTTAAGAACAGCCAGCTGCAGTGCAAGTTTGCCACCCAGTTGCGACTGTGGAAGCAACATCTCGGGAGCATCGCCGCCAACCTCTAGCCACAGCGTGACTAAATCGACTTTGTGTCGGGGAACAAGACGTGAATCCCCGACTCTCTGTCGCTACAGCTAGGATGCGTTCGATGAAGCAGGCTTTGTGCTAAAACCGCCGCTAACCTCTAGCCTCATCGCCGTTGTGACGGAATGAGTTCGGCGGGCTAACTATTGTTCCCAAACTCCCCAACGCGGACCTGATCTGCTACAGGTGCGCGAGTTGCCGCGGGAACGCCGTTTTGCGTTGCTTCCCACGCACCGGCGAAGACGCAAGACAACGCGCTACCCGGAACGGCTCCGAGTTCTACGGGGCCCCTCTGACGTCGGCTCCGGACCTTCGCACCTGTGTGTATGTGTGTGTGCGTGTGTGTGTATAAACCGTGCCGCAGAGAGGCGGCTAGTTTGCGATGACTAAACGAACGTTCGCATCACCTTGTATCGAGAGAGGACCGAGTGTTTAAAAACCGCTGTTGTGCGGCTGCTCAGGGCACTCTCTCTCATGCAGTCATGTTAGACTGATGTACTTTCTCAAACAGTCATGTTAGACTGATATAAATACTGTAAATAAACCCATATTCCTTGTTCTCCATGAGAAGCAGTCCTTCCCTTCATCAACGTCCTCAGCGTGGATAAGTTGGACGACGGCATGGGCCAGCTACCTTCTAATTTATGCCCTACTCCAACCTTGACAACGGATCACGAGCGATGGGATTGAGCCCTCAATCCTGACACCGTCCAATGATGAATATTTCTTACTCTTCCTCGCTACACGGGCCCATACCGCGTCCTCCGACAAGTGACTAAGGTCACGTGCGTGATTGTGTCCGCCAGTCCCACTATACATCTTCCGTTCCGTTGTCCAGAGACGTTGTCCCCGTTTCGAGCCTCAAGCTTTACAACCCTTCCCCTGCTGTGGGTTCTCAGTGTCGCCGGGCGGCGCTACTGCCACCGGGGGATGATGTTGATCTGTGGATTTAGTGAGACGTACCCATAAGCGGCCACTGCTGATCTGATGTCGGCTAGCTTCCACGTTGGCCTTATATATATATATATATATATATATATATATATATATATATATATATATATATATATATATATATATATATATATAACAAGATCAAGTTCAACAAGTTCAATAACACGATACGCGATGCTTGACATTTCAGATACAGGCCACAGTACGATGAGAGACGCGTAGCGAATTTTGGGGACGAACTTCTTTTTTCGTAGTGAGCTAGAAGATGGACGCGCTCACTTTTTATAAGCAAAACTGTTGCTATTCGACGCGATAAAAAAGAATGCATGACCGATGGTGGAATCGCACGTACATCTGCCTTCCAGCACAGCAACCCGAGTCTCCGACCATTAGGCTACGATCGCACTTTCTTTCTATTTTCGATCGCACTTACTAATTTCTTCCACTATCAAGTTTAGATATCATACTTCGTCGAAGCTAATTTCCAGCAAACCAGTGAGGTACTAGAAAGAATCAATACAAGGCAATGAACACGAGAAGCAGGCCATTTGTACTGTCAAAACGTTCTGAAAAAACTCATTCAGGGATGAAATTTTTCTGCATTCTGTTTTTCATTCCACATACCCTTCGCCAAAGTTGCAAGATCTTGAAGCACACTAGTAGGTTCTAAGTATTTATCTGCGAGCAGTTTAAAGATGGAAATCAATTATGCGGGACAAAGTATATGATAAACTAAGACACATTATTCAAGTCAGTTGAACAAAGAATGTAGAAATTAAATGGAACCAGTACCGAGTTGGTACTATGCCTCAGCACGCTACATACTGTGTGAAAATATATTGCAGAATTTATTTACTGTTAGGTTAATGAATTATTTCATTGCTCTACGAAAGCATGTAGTATTTGTTTCCATTTATGTTATTACTTTTTATAAAATGATTACAGGTAAGGCAATGCAAGGCCGGTAAATCAATCGCAGCTGTCAAAAGTGTGCATTTTTCTTTTTTGCAAAGTCAAATAATCATTAAACGACGACGCTTTAAGCAAACCTCGTTCTCTTGAAAAAATATAATCAGCTGCACTGAAATTTATTTCATTGCTTGCGCTTGTTGCTGCTATAAGTAGAATGCGTTCGCCAACTGAAGACTGTATAGGCATTTTTTTTTCTGCGAACCTTCCACAATTTAAGCAGGTGTTCCATTTCGTTAGCGCCATCGAAATGCAAATATTGTCGAATTAGTTTCATGTTCGTCTGACTCTGTTGGGGTGTGCGAATGGTATTTTTTTTAGACCAAATGGAATACGAATCAAGTAGTGCAAGAAGGGAATGGGATATCGAATATATTTCGAATAGTTTGCGACTAATGTACAGCCTTCTCACCAATATTATCAAACAACTTTTCCATCCTGCAAGCCCGGGATTCACAATATTAGAAAGTGTGTCATTACACTATACATTAACGATAATTCTTTATTAAAAGCGCAACAAAGTTAACGTTAAGAAGAATTATCTAAGCAGTTGATTGGCAAACTCGGGGCTCTTCGGACTATATGTGGTAATGCAATATCATATAAAGTTGAGAAATGTAGCCTTGTTGGCCGATACTTCTCTTTGCATAGCTTCGCGAACAAGTCAGAAATCCGTTCCGTCTACGGCGAGGAAATAATGAAGAAAAAGCATTTTTTTTTTTCTTGTTTGAATGGTCGCAGCAGACGGAGCCACTTATGTAGGAAGTATGTTGCAAGGAGGAGGAGGAGACAAAGGAGAGGAAAGACAGAGAGGTTAGGAAAGGAGAGAGACAGAGAGTACCGACTGGCTACCCTGTGCTGAGAAAAGGGGTAAAGGGAATAAAAGGAGAAAGAAGTAGATGAAAAAAATGGAAAGCAGAAAATTCACACAGCAACGCGAAACTACGCGCTACAACATTCAAAGGCGGTCGCACAATTCGCATGTCCTTAAAAACTTCAGCAAAGCCCTTAAGGCCTTGAGTGCCGAAGCCCGCCTGGACCAATGTCTTGGAGCTTTTTCCTCTGTAAAGGGGCGATTGTCCAGTTTTTCGAGTGCGGCCACGAGCACTTTTCTTGGCACTTTGTAACGGGGACAGTCACAAAGGAGGTGCTCAATCATCTCCTCGCAGCCGCAGGTGTCACAAGTAGGGCTGTCGGCCATTTCAATGCGGAATGAATAGGAGTTCGTGAATGCCACGCCGAGCCATAGGCGGCACAGAAGTGTTGCTTCCGCTCGTGGCAACCCTGGTGGTAGGCGGAGTTGCACACATGGATCCAATCTGTGGAGACGTGCGTTCGTGAATTCACTGGTGTTCCACAGATTCTGTGTAAGCTTGCGGGCGAGGGAGCGAAGAGTTGTGGCGGCATCTGTTCTTGACAGCGGTATGGGTATAATCTGGGCACCATAATGAGCCGACCGGGCAGCGTCATCCGCACTGTCATTTCCTGAAATTCCGCAGTGAGCCGGTATCCACTGGTAGATGATGTTGTGATTGCGTGATGGTGGAGTAGTCGGATGTCTGCGACTAGTTGCACATTTGGTCCATGGTTGAAAGGGGACATCAGACACCGAAGAGCTGCCTTTGAGTCACATAAGATGGACCATGAATGTGATGATTTGTGAACAATAAACTCCAGAGCAGCACGGATAGCTGCGAGTTCTGCAGCCGTCGATGATGTAATGTGAGATGTCTTGAACTTGAGGATGGCACACTCTGTGGGAATCACCACTGCTCCAGCTGAACTATTAGAGGAGACAGAACCGTCCTTGTAAACATGGATGCGTCCTCTGTGCTTGTCATGTAGCACTGAAAGCACGGTTTGTTTGAGGGCGAAAGGTGACATCTCCGTTTTCTTTTTGATACCGGGAATAACAAGAAGAGCCTGGAGTGGATGGAGGCACCACAGCGGTTGAGATGGTCGTGCTGCAGGCGTGAAGTTTGACGGTAAAGTTCCATGGTTGGCGGCAATAATCATGCTAAACGCTGAACGAGGTCGAGCGGCAGGAAGGGAGGCGAGATGATGCGATGGAAGTCGGGCGAAGTGCCTGATATGCATCCTTAAAGTGTCGACTTGAAGATACGTGTTGATGGGATGGTCATGCGCGATGGCTATTGTTGCTGCCGTGGACGCACATCTGGGAAGACCAAGGCAAATTCGCAGAGCTTGAGCTTCTACAGACTGGAGGGCACGGAGGTTGGTCTTACCGGTCCCACCCAGTACAGGTAAGCTATAGCGCAGGAGACCAAGGAACAGTGCGTTATAGAGTTGCAGCATCGCACTCACAGACGCACCCCATGACTTTCCCGCAAGAAATCTGAGCACGTGGGTTATCATGACTAATTTCCTTTTTAGGTAGGAGATATGAGGAGTCCAGGAAAGGTCTCGATCTATTATCACTCCTAGAAAGTGGTGCGTCTTCTCGTAGGCAATTGGCTGTCCATTAATTCTGATAACGTACGGTTTCATTGCTTTACGCGAGAAAGCGACTATAGAGCCCTTCTCGCAGGACAGCTCCAGACCTCGTGCTCGAAGATAACCTGACGTTAGTGTGGCCGCTTGTTGAAGTCTGGCGCGCACCTGGGGACGCGTTGCTCCTGATGACCAAATGTATATATCGTCTGCATAAATCGACACATGGATGATTCCGGAAGGGTATGAACCAGGTCGATGAGCACCAGGTTAAATAGAGTGGGGCTCAAGACTCCGCCTTGTGGTACGCCTCGGTAGGTGTTGCGCTGTAATGACGCACCATCCTCTGTTTGCACAAAGAATGACCTGTCCTTCAAGAAGCTGGATATCCACCGAAAAACAAGGCCGCCTAGGCTGACATCGCTCAAGGCGACAGGATGGCTTGATGGGATACGTTGTCATGTGCGCCTTTAACATCCAGGAACATCGCCGCTGAAGTCTCCTGAGGCTTTTTTCGTGCTGAACAGACGAGACAAGATCTATGACGTTGTCTATAGAAGAGCGCCCGCGTCGAAATCCTGCCATAGCGTCAGGGTATAACTTTATAACTTGTAGTGTTCTACATACCACTCTAGACGCGTCAGCACCATGCTCTCCATCACCTTTCCTAGACAACTGGCCAGAGCAATGGGACGATAAGACGCCACGTCTAGGGGTGATTTACCTGTCTTGAGCAAAGACACAAGGCGGCTGGACTTCCATGCAGCAGGAACTTCTCCTTCACGCCATGAATTATCGTACACGTCTAGAAGTGCATGCCGGGCTGTTTCACCGAGGTTTCCAAGAGCTGCGTATGTCACCCCGTCGGGCTGAGGCGATGAGGAACGTCTGCACGCTGCCAACG
Source organism: Dermacentor variabilis (assembly GCF_050947875.1). NCBI lineage: Eukaryota > Metazoa > Arthropoda > Arachnida > Ixodida > Ixodidae > Dermacentor > Dermacentor variabilis. The sequence goes on from NC_134568.1 coordinate 90,331,370, forward strand.
CCGTCTGTAACTCCTGGATGGAAAACAGATTGTCCATACGAGAATCCCACGAGATTGGAACATCACGGGGATCACGTGTAGCGAACGATGGCGGTAGACCAGCAACCTTGAAACAGAAGTCTTCCGCTACGTCGATCTCTCTGCGACCTTGGTAGAGAGCCAGGTATTTGAAGGGGTTGCGTCATTGCGGTGATGTTCGAAGACCACGCACTGTTCTCCATATATGTGACAGAGGTTTATGCGGATCAAGGGAATCACAGAAGGTTTTCCATCTTAGAGACTGCAGGGAGTTGATCCGACGCTGGATCTTCTTCTGTATGCGTTTTGCCTTCCTTAGGTCGTAGATGGACTTAGGTGCGCCTGTACCCTCTTTCCCCGCGACGGCGGATTGCTCGAAGCCGCTCCAATTCTGCTTCCAATTCAGAAAATTTAGGAATAGGCCTAAAAGATCTTGTGGCTTCTTGAGCAGCGGCGTAAATTAGCTTCTCGATGTTGCCAGGCAGACAGTCCTGGATCTCTTGGCAATTCTTCTCCATGAGCAACGTGTATTTAGGCCTGTCGATGTGATGAAGAACTGTAGTAGAGTGTGACTTGCGTATGCGTCGATATTAAAATATGTTGGAACGTGGTCACTATCATGCGTTTCGTTGTCCGCGAACCATTTCACACTGGCACTGAGGCATCTTGAAACAAAAGTTAAGTCCAGGCAGCTGCTGGATGTCAATCCCCGCAGAAAAGTGGGACTGCCATCATTTAGGCAGCAGATCTCATGGTCCGACGCGAAGGATAGTACACGTCTTCCTCGACAGTCCATCTTTAAGCTTCCCCATAGCGGATGATGCGAATTGAAGTCGCCGGTAATAACCCATGGTCCAGGTGTCGCTGTTAAAATTGCACCTAGTCTTGCGTTGTCAAATCGACTCGAAGGTGAAATGTAGGCACCTACGAGCGTGAGTGCGACGTTCTTGCATTTTATAGTCAAACATACGTACTGATTGTCGTCATCAGGTGCCACTGGGTGTAAAACATATGTGAAATCACATCTGATATAAACAATGACTTTGCTGCGGTCGCTACAGGTGGCAGACATGAAAGCTTCATATCCTGATAGGCAGATGGCGCTCTCAACGTTTGGTTCACAAATGACGATTATTGGAAATTTGTTCTTAAAAACAAACGGACGAAAGTTCGAAATGCGCGATTTAATGCCTCTCACATTCCATTGGAAGATAGACGCTTCCTTGACCTCTTTAAGGAACGAATGTAGAGGAGCAGCCATGGTGCCTCTCAAGACCGAGAAGCACCATGGTAGCACCAATATGTAGTGAAATTGGATTAAATCAAGCAGGCTAGGTGCCTATTATTCCCTGCCCTGTTTAAAAAAAAAGATGCCAATACATATTATGATCATCATCGCGTAGTGTACCGCCGCTGTGCTGTGGCCTGCCTGCTGCTGTTTGCCCGAGGCCAACAGGCGCAACTTAAATGAAATTCTGCAAGGACTGCCATTCTTATAGGCGACAATTTCGCGAAGTTCCAGCCTATTACGGGCCTGGCTGAGGCCCAGGCCCGACCGGAGCCCGAAGCTCCTCAGCCCAAGCTCAGCCCGGGCCTGCTTCTAAATTTCCTTACCCAGCCCCGCCCAGGGCTTTCGGGCTAGCCTGAGCACGTGCAGGGCTTTAAGCTCCCCATTCCAAAGTAGGCATAATTTACGAAACTCAAAGTGGTGCTCATCAAGTTTTATAGGCCTACAAGTGTGAAAATTGTCGCAAATAGTTCACGCTTGCTCGGCTGTGGCCACTCGGCGTTCGAGGCATATATGGTCCAGAAAAGGCGTCAAGAGACTCGGGGGCAGCAAGACTGAGGGATATGGCGGAACGTGTCCGTCTTCAAAAGAAGCACAAACGTGAGGCAGGCGCACGAACTTTTACTATCTATGAGTGTTGCGAGGGCCAGTTTGGTGAGTTGTAGTGCTGGCTAACACTCCGGAGGTTAGTTCTAGTAGTAGAACATAAATACCCAAGAAAGTGGATAGGAGAACGGCGCCACGGTAGCTAAAGTGGTTAGAGCATCGCACGCGTTATGCGAAGACGTGGGATCGTTCCCCACCAGCGGCAAGTTGTTTTTACACCCACTTTCATTGCCATTAATTTATCGCTTCTTTAATTTAATTAGTAAGTACAGGTAATTTCTCCTATGTTCTGTTTTTCCTTTCGATCTTGAGCACGGAAGTTAGTTTTCTCCCGTGGTGGTATTGCTCACATTTTTTTTATTATGCAAGGTGGTTTTTTATCCCTCAATTAAGTATTTGTGGAATATTTTAATTCATCTGTCCATTTTTGTTGGACTTTCGACACTGTCAGTGGCTGCTCATCTAATTCTCAGCCCCGAGTGTAGTTTTCACTCGCGGTGGTTCTGCTGACATTTCATTCTATATAGAAGGTGGCTTTTATCCCCCATTTAGGTATTTGTGTAATAATTTCATTCATCTGTCATATTTTTGTTGGGCTTCCGACACTGTCATTGGATGCCCTTCTGATCCTGAGCCCGTATGGTAGGTTTCTCTCGTGGTGGTTCCGACATTTCATTCTTTATAGAAGATGGCTTCTTATCCCTCATTTCAGTATTTGTGCAATAATTTCGTTCATCTGTCATATTTTTATTGGACTTTCGAAACTGACATTGGCTACCCTTCTCATCTTGAGCCCCGGCTGTAGTTTTCTCTCTTGGTGGTTGTGCTGAATTTAATTCTATGTAGCAGGTGGTTTTTAGTTCCCCATTTCAGTATTTGTGGAATAATTTCATTGAAATGTCATATTTTTGTTGGACTTCCAACACTGTCATTGGATGCCCTTCTGATCCTCAGTTCGGGCGGTAGTTTTCTCTCGTGGTGGTTCTGCTGACATTTCATTCAATATACAGAGTAGCTTTTAGTCCACCATTTCAGTATTTGAGGAATAATTTCATTCAGCTGTCATATTTCTGTTGGACTTCCGACACTGTCATTGGATGCCCTTCTTATCCTGAGCCCGAGACTAGTTTTGTCTCATGGCGGCTCTGCTGACGTTTCATTCTATATAGAAGATGGCTTTTCGTCCCCCTTTTCAGTATTTGTGAAATTATTTGATTCCTCTCTCATACTTTAGTGGGATTTTACACACTGACATTGGCTGGCGTTCTGATCCTGTGCCCGGATTGTCCTTTTCTTGAGTGGTGGTTCTGCTGAAATTCCATTTGGTACAGAAGGTGACCGTTTGTTCCCCATTTCTGTATTGGTAGAATAATAACATTCATCTGTCATTGTTTTGTTGAACTTTCCACACTGAAATTGGCTGTCCTTGCGATTCTTAACCCCGACTGTAGTTTTCAGGCGTGGTGGTCGTAGCTATGCGTCTGCTGTATTCTCGCTGCTCAATTTGCGATGAATCGATAGGCAGCACGAGGGTCACTTCGCTCACTGCTGCTGCCCCGCTTCCTCGTGCCAGCGTTTCGACAGCGTGTGTCCGCAGTCATCGAGTGTGATGTGTGCATGTTTGTCTTTGCGCACTGACACGATGCTTGTTAATTTAGATAGTAAGCGCGTGTTTACATCCTTTTAGGGTCGATAATATTAGTATATCCTTACTTATTATGGCTGTATACTAATTTGCTATCGTAATCATTGCTTCCCCATTCAGGCGAAACTGCGACTTTCTTTTGTTACGCAGAACAGAGGTGCGTATACTTGGTCAGCATATAATATAGGCACAGATATATCCGCCGATATAGCGACTGGCGCAGCAGCAGCCACCAGTCTGGTAGCCACGCAACACGTGGGAAAGTAGGCAAAGAAAACTTCGTTTCAAAATATTTTTGTGCAGTCGTGCCCCATATAATGTATTGCCAGATGCCTGCGTACGAAGTTGCCGCCGACCTGCTGCTGGTGCGGGCTTCAGTGACGACGTATGATGGGACTTGAAAAGGTCGCTCTAGTGACCACAGTGCTTCTGCAATCCACCGTCCTCTGGACGAGCTTGGATAGTCGAGAGCACGTGGTAGAGACCATGGACGCTATAACTTCAAACTATGCCAAACTTTTCTATTCCAATTCTGCAATCAGCCCACCACGATTGGTCAAAAACTTATTTGGGCCACCCCCACTTCACCTGTCTGTCACGCGACGTCACAAAAACCGCGATGGCTCCCCATCTGATATGACGTGTGCACACTGAGTATGCATAATTTGACCGAGCGAAAGAAAAATAGTTATTTCTGTTTCGACGCCTTTTTGCCATTAGCCCTCGGCTATTGGTCAAAAGTTTTCGGGCTGCACCCACTTCACATGCCTCTCACGCAACGTCACAAAACCTCAAAAACTTACCGCGTCATAGTGACGCGTACGCGTTAAAGATGCATTAATATGCCGAACAAAATTGAATTTTCTTCTGAATAGCAGCAGGCTGCCCCGTTCAGAAAGGAATAAAAGATGGCTGCCGCCAATCGCTCCGGCACTAGCTACTCGCCTCTTCCGGAGAGCATGGGTTTATTTGCGTGTAATAAAGCTTTTTGCGTGGCTGTGTAACGTTTTCGAGAACTTTCGGCACGTTTACGACCTCGTTATGCCAACATTGCTTTGCTGAGGATCCGTGTTAGTGTCATTCTTAAGCTTTCGTTGCGTGCCGCCGCGATTGTCGACGAGCCACCGCAAGCTAAGTAAGAGAAAGAGGACCAATCGCAGACGCCGGCACCACCCTCTTCATCCGATTATCGATATTCAGTGCCGTGGCTCGGCCCCGTTAAAACCCTCTCCACTTGAGCATTCTCCACTCTCCACTCCTCACCTCTTGTGAGCTAATTAGATAAGACAAGCCGCTTAGTGCAGGCAATGTTATTCGTTTTTCAAGCAAACAAAAGTAACTTCCTATGAACTAGGGGAGCATTTGATTGGTTTGTTAAGACAACCCTGCGGGTGACCGCCCGATGCTTGCGTCGGCGGTTACGCAAATTTGACGTCAGGAGAATGGAATAAAAACATATTGGAATAGTTTTACGTTATACGGCCCCATGCTCGGTTCCATGGCATGCTGCAGCGCTGCAGAAGCGCTGGCACCACTGAGGTGCCTTGGTCGCACCGGTGTCAGCGCCCTGCCAGCTTGTTGCCGACATGGCCGAAGCCTCCGAGGGCGTGCTGCTGTCTTTTACGGGCTATACTGCTGCTCAGTGCAGTAGTGATGGTGACTAGCTTGTACAGGCAGCCCTACCAAAGCTGCATCGGTGAAGGCGCATGGGAACGATCACGGTCCGTTCACTGACTGCCAATGACTTCCAACGGAACTGCGTGGATGACAACGAAAAAGCCTCACAGTCGTCATCCCGAGAACGGGACATAGGTCGTCACATAGGGCCTTTGGTGCCGACCAGGAGTATGGCGCGTATAAACGCCTGGAACACGTCTAATGAACGTGCTACAGAAAAGTAATGTGCGAGTGACGTACCGAGAGCGTCCTGCGAACGTGCTATGGAAAAGTTAATATTAGAGCTGCATAAGTACGAACATGTTTTTTTATTGCACCGTGTCCGTATGCTTTCGTTACGTCAATCCTTTTGCGTCCGAATACTCATGTGATCAAGTTGTTTTTCATCCTGGTCGGCGACTCGTTCGTGTTGTACTCGAACCCTCACATTTATGAATATGCTGCAGAGCATGGTGCCTACGAATAGTAGCGTATCAGCCAGCTATAGAGCAGATGTCGCCGTATTCTTCTGTGCCGTTGCATCGAAGGAGTGTGTGAGAGGTAAAACTTTGCATTGGCAACCTGTGACAACATACGGAAGACTTACTGAGAACCATCTTGCCCCAGATATTGCGTCACTGTGCTGCATTATGAAGGAAACTGCATTTTTCCTATTCCTTTATAAACTTTTCATAAAGCACGGTATTCCTGCGACGGACACCGGCGGGCACTGGCACCAATGGCGCACATCAACATGACCAGGGGCATAAGCACATAACAACTAATCGCTGTAAAATAAAAACATAAGAATCAAATGCAGCATATTGCGGCTATCGGGTATGCAGTCGATGACTTAAGGGGTGCAAAAATATCAAAAGATTTTTACAGTGCTCCAGTAATCCCATTGGCGCGCCTGTGATGATCCGCCGCTGTTCTCGTGAGGCATGCTGTTCAGAATTTTTTATACAGTGCACCCCCATAAGACGAACCTGGCGAAGCCAACTTTTCGAATATGGGGAAGAATGTTTTAACATTAGGTTGTTTTGTCGATTACCGAATGCGAGAAAAATAAAGAAAAAATAAACCTCCTTAACTATGTTGAGACGCTCGAACTTTCCTGTACCGTGTTTTTTTTCCTTTCCACGCATGGCTCACGTTTCATGGTATCTGGCTTTCCCTCATAGCACGCACGCGGCGGATGAAGTTGGTGGCGTAGTTATAGGTGGGGGGTCACAAAAATACTACCACTTGTGGCAAGCGTCCACCGACTGCCACCCGTCGACGTTGCCCTGAACAGGAAAACATGCGTCTAACTACCTGATACCACCTCCAGCAACACGTGATCGTTTTGCTGGCTTTTTGTGGCGCATCCACTTGTATTACAAACAAAATTCTGCAGAGGGGCTGCCTGGTATAAAATCTATGGAAAACTGGGGTGGTTCCTTTTTTTCTTTTCTTTCTTTAAGTCCAAAATTTTGTAACATTTTGCCTTCAAGAGGAAGCATTAGCTCGTGGCGCCCCGACGTAGGTATAGCGCGGTAAGAAGGCGCCCGCCATCGTCGCACGCATTATCTCGTGGCAGAAACGGGTGAGGTTACTATACGGCGCTACGGTTGCGTGTAAAACGACAGAAAGCTGAGCTGGTTGGTAAGGATTCATTATGCAAAAAAGGCGAGGCGTGCAGACAGGACACAAGAGAAGAGAAGTGGACAACACGAACGCCGACTATCAAATGAAGGGAGCACTGAGGCACTGAGGCCACCATTCCAGAGCTTGCACAGATGAGTTTTCTGTCTTCTTTCTTTTTTTCGCCTCAGTGCTCCCTTCAGTTGATAGTCGGCGTTCGTGTTGTCCACTTCTCTTCTCTTGTGTCCTGTCGGCTCGCCTCACCTTTGGTTGCGTGTAGAAACAAGCCCGCAGGCAACGCGTCGGTCTCTCCGCTACGAACACCTGCAACAGCTGTGGTAAAGTGGAGACTTCCCAACACTTTCTAGTATAAACAGTGAAGTGCTTTCGAGACACGTCCCGGGAGGAAACCCTGAGCTGCTGCCGCGCTCAAGAGCTGCGGCCGACGGCGCCGAGGGATAGGCCGGTCCCGAAACGCTGTGGGGCTTCCTCGCCACCCTGCTGCTCTATTCCTGGCCTAACAGTGCCGATGTGTGGGGCCGGGGGGCAAAACGTCTCGAGGAAATCAGCCCATAAGCGAACTTTAGGTAACTATACATATGTCGCCTAACAGTGGACGTCCGCTACAAATATAACAATTTTCGCAGCTGCCAATAATATTTGCAATAAAGATAGGTGCGCACGCCTTACCTTCTCGTTGACGTTGAGGCTCCTCTGGCATAGCAGTAAAAAATTTATTTAAGGGAGCAATCAAACTTCGTAACGAGAACCATGAGCCTAACTGCATGTGGCGCAGTCTTCGCATTTGTTGACGCAACTTGCTTTTGCCATTTCTGTCGAGTAGTGGCCAAGAGAAAGCCACAGACATTGAGCTTCAGGTCAGTGGAACCCCGGACACGTTCAATGAGCTGCATACTGCTACCGACGACAATTAGCTGAGGGTGCTAACATGTTCGGCGGAACGTTCGACGTGCCGCGTTCCGGCAGCCGTGTAGGAAGAATTTGAACCTTTCTCTCGCTCTCTCTCTTTTCTTTTTTTGTAATGCATGCAGTCAAGAATTACAATGTGCATGTAATGCAAGCTTGCGATTCGATTGTTTTTTATGCAAGAACGGAACATCCGGAACGGACTATGCGTTAAGTAGATATTTACTTAGTCTCTAAATATGACCAATTAGAAAATGAACAAAACATCATTCTACCGCCTTGTCTTCCTTGCAATGGAGTGTCGAGTGCCTTGGAATAAATTGTAAATTTCACACATTGATAGAAATGCCGTCATAATTTGCCCCTGAACAGGCCAACCGGCAACCCGCCGTGGTTGCTTAGTGGCTATGGTGTTGGGCTGCTAAGCACGAAGTCGCGGGATCGAATCCCGGCCACGGCGGCCGCATTTCGATGTGGGCGAAATGCCAAAACACCCGTGTACTTAGATTTAGGTGCACGTTAAAGAACACCAGGTGGTCGAAATTTCCGGAGTCCCGCACTACGGCGTACCTCATAATCAGAAAGTGGTTTTGGCACGTAAAACAAAATAATATAATTGAAAAAGGACAAACGGCAAGCCAATCTGGCATCGCGATTACAAAGTAAGTTATTTTTCTCCATTCATTTAAAAAACCCTCAAGTCCAAGAGGGCGTTACAGAGGAGGTGGGTTGTGTGATCGTTATTTGTAATAGTAAAAATAGAAAAGTTGACCTAGTTCAAATAATTTGTGTAATGGCAGGCTTGGATGATTTGTTGTCATCTTGGCAGCAACGGGGGGAGGAAGTGATTCCACTATAGCTATATAGTGGAATCCACGCTATAGCTATATAGCTATAGCGCGGTAGGACGTGCTGAACTTGTGCTTCGTCGAGCAGGAGCGGAGGATGTCCTCGACGAGTGCCGACAGAAAGCTGCGGCCACGGTCAGTGAGTAATTGGCGCGGAGCACCGTGCACTAAAATTATGTCATAGAGCAGAAAGTCAGCAACGTCAGTAGCACAACTTGTCGGGAGGGCTCTGGTGATTGCGTACCACGTAGTAGCGACGGCGACCCATTTATTTCCGCAGCCCGAGAGAGGAAACGGACCAAGCAGGTCTAGGCCAACACTGAGAAAGGGTTCCGGTGGGATGTTGATCGGCTGGGGACATCCAGCTGGAGGTGTGGTGGGCTTCTTCCGGCGCTGACAGGGCTCACAAGCGGCAACGTAGCGCCGCACGGAGCGGGCGAGACCCGGCCAAAAGAATCGACGTCGTACGCGGTCGTATGTGCGCGAGACGCCCAAGTGTCCAGCCAAGGGAGCGTCGTGAAGTTGTTGAAGGACAGTCGAACGCAGGCGCGATGGAATTACGAGTAGAAAGTCAAGGCCGTGTGGATCGAGATTGCGGCGGTATAATGTCCCTTCCTTAAGGAGAAACATCCTGAGAGAGGCGTCGCCAGGCGTTGACGCCAGATGGTCGATGAGGGCTCGTAATGAAGGATCGCGGCGTCACTCGTTGCCGATTTCAAGCAACTGGGACACAGAGAAAACGCAAGCGATGGCGTCCGCATCAGTTGGTTCGTCGACGGGGTAGCGGGACAAACAATCGGCATCCTGGTGCAAGCTTCTCGTCTTATATACCACGGAGAAGGTATATTCTTGCAGGCATAACGCCCAGCGAGCGAGTCGTCCCGTGGGGTCCTTAAGCGAGGATAGCCAGCAGAGCGCGTGGTGATCAGTGATGACACGAAAGGGGTGTCCGTACAAGTATGGACGAAACTTCGCAACAGCCCACACGAGAGCGAGGTACTCGCGCTCTGTGATTGAATAATTGTGCTCGGCGGGTGATAGAAGTCGGCTGGAATAGGTTATAACGCGATCATGTCCACGCTGGCGTTGTGCTAACACTGCTCCTGTACCGTGACCACTGGCATCAGTTCGAACTTCCGTTGAGGCAGACGGGTCAAAGTGGGCCAGAATTGGAGGCGTGGTATGGAGAGTAGTGAGCTGCGAAAAAGATGCGGCATGGTCAGGTCACCAAGAAAATGGAGCGTCTTTCTTCAAGAGGTCGGTAAGGGGACGTGCGATGGTCGCAAAATCCTTCACAAAGCGTCGGAAGTAAGAGCATAGCCCTACGAAACTACGAACGTCCTTGGTAGACTTCGGAACAGGAAAGTTCGTAACGGCGCGAATTTTGTCCGAATCAGGTCTAACGCCTCTGGCGTCTCCGCACCTCTACCTAATTAATGTTACATGTAGCTGAAGCCCAATGCTATATACACTTTATTTACAGGGACGCTAACGGAAGGCCAAAATGGCGACGCTATATCAAGCGGGCCCACGTCGTCTTCCTCCTCCTCAGTGCAGCCACACTGTGGCGGCAGTTCCGTAGCAATATGTTCAAGCTTGCTCCAATCTAGTTTCGTTTATAATGTAATCGAATAAACTATGTAGAAGGAGTGCAGAGGGAACAAATAGCCGTGCTTTACCTGCTTTAACATTTGTTTGCGTTAAGTGTCACTAGCAATTTCTTGCGCCTCTCAGATAGATTAATAAGATATCATTAAAGAACAGAAAAATCATTTATAATGGTCAGTTCGCGAAAGATGACGCTATCGTCAGCAAATAATTTATGCCGGAGTTGGGGCTGTGCGGAATGTTGTTCATATAAATTAGAAACAGCAAAGGACCGAGGACAGAGCCCTGAGCAGCATCGCATTTAACCCGACGTGGTGGCGTAGTGGCTGTGGCGTTGCACTGCTAAGCCCGAGGGCTCAAATCCTGGCCGCGGCGGCCGCATTTCACTGAGGCTGAAATGCAAAAACGCCCATGCACCGTGCACTGGCTGCACGTTAAACAACCGCAGCTGGTCAAGGGCAATCCGGAGTCCCCTCACTGCGGCGCGCTTCATAATTAAACCGTCGTTCTGGCACGTAAGACCCCAGAATTTCTTTAGGATCAATATTTAGTGCACTCATTTTGAAGAGCAGTAATTGGTCGGACACTTTGTCGAAGTGGCCTCAAACCGGAGTCCTACGGTATCCAACGGCATAAGCGGTTTTCTGGGTGTCGCCATTTCTTTGCCCATAGCCTAGTATGCGCTGCTGGCCGTACTCTAAGATCACGCAAAGGCCTTTCAGTTTGACTTTTTTTTTCTCGAGCCTAAATTACGTTCTAACATGGTGTCGTACTATCGTAACGGGTTTCCATCGGTCAACGTTGTATCTTCTGGTTTCCTACCATTATTATGCGGAACAATTGATCACGGAATGCAAGCTGCCTGCAAATGAAAAAAAAATTAAATTGTATTCTGGCATTTTACGCGCCAAAACCACGATCTGATTATGAGGCTCCTGGAATGAAAAAGCACCACCGTTGAACTTGTTAAAATGCCTTCATAAAAAAAAATGAAGTAGCATTACGAACGAGTAAAAATCAACGCTAAGTGTCGGCACACCGTCAATTAGTAATAACGCCTATTTCACCAAGAACGAAATAAAGGTTTCATGGCAGGCGATAGAACTGCAGCTGGTTGTATTTCTTTGCTCCCTTATTAAGGATGGCATAGAGGATGTCAGAAATTAAGGTGATTTTCTCAACATTCTCTCAACCGCTTTTTAAAATTCGCAGGCACTTAGTAATAGCGTTTCCCATTGTCTATACAAAGATATATTTTAAAATATTGAGAATTGTTGGGATTGCAAGCTTTTATATCTATTTCTTTGTGTTTGGGTTAGGAAGACTTAACGATTGAAGAATAAAGTTATGGCAATGAATCCTATTTAAAATATTGTTCACAATGAAAGTTCTTGGCACAACTAAAAAAATAACATTCACGTTGCGATTTGGTTCAAAACTAAATTTTGTACTATCACATTCCAATATAAGTGTAATCTGCTAAAAGAAACTTTTATCTAAAAACTTCTTCAGGATAACACAGTTTCTTTTATTCGGTATATGCATTAGGCACATAACAATAATTAAAAGAAATCTCATGGCAGAATGTTTGTTAGTTGCGGAGATAATGCTTCTTCTGTGAGCAAAAACAATGCTTTCGAGAGAACGCGTTTAAGTTTTCCCTTGCGAACTATCCAGCTTAAATTGCACCAGGGGTGTAATTTCCAGCAGCCTTTACCCGGTTGTCCTTTGAAAAATCATTACTAGCCGTTACTGTAACTTGTTTTTTCGGCTTGCTTTTGAGTTAATTGAGCGGAACACCAGCAGTTATCATTGAGCTCACTCTCGTGCGCTCCTGCTGACCACGTTGTTGACCGAGTGTAGCATACCGGTTTCCCCAGAATATGCGCTTTTTCTTCTAATTTCATGAGAAACGAGGCGTCCCTTTGTTCTCAGCGTAGTATGTGAACACAACAACTCTGTTAGTCTTCAAATTGTTTGATAATTTGACGTAATACAAACAAAACCGCTGATTACATACAATCGATCTCGCTGCAGCCAATGCTCACCAGCTCATTTCGCGGTCAATATTCAAACGGCTTAGGAAATTACGCAGATGCAACGCATATTTTGGAATCTATGTAAAGCGAAACTTTAGAGAAGTGGTTAATGGAAATCCTAAAAATTTTCCAATTTCATTCCTGCGGCTTTGGCGTATAGGAAACTGGCGCGCGCGCACACGTGCTCTCGCGCACCCGCGCTATACGCAATACGTTTATCGGTTTGTATTTTTACATTTCTTATGTTATTTTAAACGTAACGCCAGCTTTTTTGGCCAATGTGCCATAGTCCTCAAATCATCGTAATAATCAACACGCTACCATCATCACAAATAGTACCTGCGATCGTGGCTTAACGGTTAGGTTCGATCCCAGCATGGGGCATGGAATTCAGTTTTCGTTTTTAGCGTGAGCTATTTGGCAAGGCAGCAGCAGCACCTGGCCAGTCAGCAGCCACGATCATTGAACGTTAGGGAGTGTTCGCAATGAAAGCTTCGCTTTAAAACTAAGATTATTCATGAAGCCACACCCTTAATAGCAAGAAACAACATTTCGAAAGTTTCTAGCTATTTGCACTAAAGTGACCCTTCATATGTTGCTGTTCAACGTTGGGTTGTCAGTCTTACAGCTGTCTATTTCGGGGTATAAAGTGAGAAATGCTGTGGAAGGCCTGTTTCGACCCCTGTGCCTACAAATGTGAAAGCCATTCATGACATGATCACGGAGGACCACGGAATATTAGCCAGAAGCACTGTTAGATTTCATTGAGATAGAAAACTGAGCGAGTTGGTAGACGTTCATGATGAAGTTTGTGCAGCGCTCATAGTTAGATGAAGGACAAGGGAAGTACACGGGACATGCACGGACTTTCAGCTGACATTTATTCAGAAACACACAAAGAAAGAAAACTAACAGTACCTGGTGACGAAAAGTGAGAACGTTTGTAAATGTTAAAGCGTCTTAGCAAAAGCCAAGCACACCAGTGGCACTCAAGCTTAGGTTGCAGCAAGTACTAACCAAGTATCCATATTCTTTATCTCAGAGCTGTATTGATGACTGACTCGCGCGGTCTTCTTTTCATATATGAAAGGCTTCAATCATTTCGCACGGAAGTTGCAATGTGTGCCTTGACAGCACCATACTTTCTTTGAAATGTGGAGTACAACCGCATTCCCGGCAGCGAACCATTAAGTGCTTGCACCATCAGTCCTAATAACTCTATTTGCAGGGATTCAAGAAGCAGCAGCACAAATGCCATAAGTCGATTGACTCATTGGGGCCTTATGTAGCATAATGTCGCAACTACAGCTTCCTACCTAATTTTTTTTCTGGGTAAGACCCAACACTTATCAGCATCCCCTCGTATATTACCTACGATCTCCGCTTGAATTTAACGATAGATATCAGTTATTAGTTACCATGTCTTTACTGTGTTGTCTCTGCGCAAAGCGTGAGGCTACAATATTCTGTAGGTATTATTGCGGTGGATGATATACGCACAAAACTTTTTAAGGGCATGTTTGAACCTTGCGATGCCATGGCACAAAGTCGCTTATGCTGGCTATGTGATCGCGACACAAGCTTTTGGGAGCGCTTCATGAGGGACCAACCGGTTACACTAGAAAAGCTATGCAGAACGCCCACTATTTCGATGTCCAAAAGAGAAACAAAGGAACAAAAAATATCCAACGATTACGATACTGCATAATGCGAAATTTGAGCGCAACTGAATACGGGTTTAAGACCGAAATTACTGCACCGACTGGCAGTGGGCCAGTGCCGTTAGCGTCTTCGCAGAGGGCGTGGGTATATGAGAACGCTGGCTTGATGAGCGGCATCGGAGCCAACTGTGGAAGAAGACGACGACGAACGCGCGAGTAGTGGCACGAGCACGTTCGCGCGGTAACGCAGAGGGACGGCGACGCTCAGTCCAGGAATGGGTAACTAACAGCTGCACTCTAAAATGGGGACGGATGGACGAGGAACTGCACGTTCTCATGTCAAGGCTTCATACCTGAAATGTTCGAACGACTGATGGTGTGGAAAGCCTCATCCAGTATTCGTAGTTGCCCGGACTGGTGGCGTTGTTTGTTTGTGATCCATCTCGTGATATAATTCACGTAAATTGAGAGTTTAAGAATTGAGGCACCAAGCGCCTTGGGTCCCCAAGAAGATAGCGGGTCACAAATGAGTATGCGCAGAACGCAAGGCAGCCTTGGGCCTTAGCGTTAGGGTCAACCCGACGATCCTAAACTCGAAACTCGAACTCGAAAAGTACCGTGGATTCCCAAGCCGCCTTGAGTGGCTCGCGTGGGCGACGAGCAGTCACATTATAGCCAAGAGAGACATACGAGCCACAGCCATCCAGAGCTTGGATCGCTCAGTCAAGTTATGGCGCCAAGCATGACTGGCCACAAAGTTTCGTATGCGCGGTCTCGTTTCACTACAACTTAAATCGGCGTACAACAGTTTGCTGATCCCACTTACCGTGTTCCGGGTGATGTTCGGCACAAGACAGCAGTGTAACGCCAAAGCCACTAAGCAACCACCCCGGGTAAGCGCCTAGAGACGTGGTACTTTTGCAAAGATCGCGTAGTTCTTTTTTTTTTTGCAGCCTGGAAAGATGAACGCCACCGCAGCTGTAATAATGGAGACAACTTATTTAAATATGTGTCAGTAGGTTTCACAATTTCTTCATTGAAGATTTTGCGCTTCAAGAAATACTCCAAAACTTTGTTAGTTAGTTAAGGTTGCTTATTACCTAAGCTTAGCGAAAAATAATCTGTGTTGCTCAAGAAGACAGTGGACAATACTAAGCATGGTTGCACTCTCGTAACGCGCACGTAGGTTACTTAAAGATGTCTGCGAGTTAGGGAATATAGAACACCATCCGAGGAGTTCAAGCGCAATGTTAAATCTTGCTATCGCTGTCAATGTATCGCCTTTGTGGCAAAACCGTTGCACGTTTATGTCATCCTGGTAGAAACTCATATGAAATTACTGTAATATGGGGCGCTTGCTTTGACGCCAATAAACACTAGCGCAGAATAGCTCTTCAAAAATTACTACACATAACTGCTAATTTTTCTGTACACATGCAATTTCGCAAAAGGTTGAGAGAACGGTGAATTATGTTACGCATATCGACCCTGATGTCAATGGACAGACTGGGAATAGGCATCTGAGGAGGCTTTTAAAACCAGTTTTTCTAGATCATTGGGAGTGAGAGCGTTACCAGGACTGTCCTCAATGCCGTTTTTCATCTGTAAAAGGTGCGATCCTACGTCTCATGATAACTGGCGCATATGAGGTCGGCTCCCTGAACAATAACTGATGGAGATGCAGCGTACCACCAACATCGAAAATGTTGCGCAAACTCAAATAATAATCGCTTGAATGTTGATACTCGTAAAAAGTGACAACAACCTAACATTTGCTTGATTTACATGAATGCGCTTCATTTTATTAGGTAAATTGGTAAATTAGTAAATTGTTTTTCTTTTCAATTTAGTACACTGGAACACAACCAGAAAAAATACATTCATTTAATATTTTCAGTATACCTTAAATCTTGTCGTTTTTTTTCTCATGGCTCTCACATCACTAGCAGTGCCCACGCAAGAAATCCGCTTGAAATCCGCTTGAAATGAATTTCCAGGATGACACCAGCTTCGAGATATTTCGCGGATTGCGGAACAAAATACGTGGGCGTTCCAGTTACTTCTACACTTCAATGCATAAAAGAACGTTTTGTTTAAAAAGTAAGCGGAACAATAGTCTATTTTTAGCGAAAGTTTGATGGCGCATATATCCAAACTGCTGTCATTCTGGAAATTCATTCCAAGTGAATACGCCTTGTAAACTCGTTGGCTACAATTCGTAAATTGCAATATGTAACTTAAAGTAACCAATTCAAAAGCTAATTAGTGGATTTTTGCTTATCATTTTTATATTTTATTTATTTATTCAGCATTGATTTAGACACAGTGAAGGTCTTGGATGGCAAGGCTAAAGGCAGTAAATTGTCTGCCTGACTAAGGCCCTGTCACCCATACATTGCTCAACAGTGAGGTAGCATATCATAACATGTAGATAGTATACACACATATCAATAGCGTGGATTAGACATACATAGCATACATTACAAACATACGTGCATTAAATACAACAATCACCGTAAAACTTTCTAAGTAGAAACAGTTTAGGATCAACAGAGTAATATGAACACGAAAAAAGCTTTATATATATACAAGCACAATATGAAACGCACTTAAAATAATTGTACATAAAACACACAAGAAACCAATTAGCACAATGTAAAGCAGAAAGGGAAAGCAAATATTTTTTCATGGCACTTTTAAAGCAGTTTAATTATCTGAAGTTTTGCGCGATAGTGATCGTATTAGGATGTGCATTTATGAAGGATGGGACTAAGTATGCTAGTTGTTTTCTACCGTAGTTGGTCCTGCAAAATGGAACTCTAATATGGTCACGCCTGAAATTGTATTATGTGTAACTTGAGAGATGGTTTTGATAAAACAATGAGTGCATTTTTCTCGAGTCCGCCTCGTATGTATATAGCGAGCTTAAGTTCGTACAGTTGATTAATTTTTAAACGTGCATGTTTTATGAAAAAAGGTGCCGTGTGATCGCGGAGTCCAAGGTTCTCAACACAGCGAACTGCTTGTTTTTGGAGACATATCAGGCGATTCAAGTTTTATTAGTTGAATGTGTGTTTAAATTTTTGCTGTAATATCCGCCTCTCTGCATAATCCAGTTCAATGACTTGAATTATGTTATCTGCAACAGGCTATCTTCTTTTAATTTCATAAAACTTAAAAATAAACCCTGTATAGATTCGCTAAAAGAAAGCCTGAACTGGCGTAATCATATCGTCTTGTTATATAGTGGTATAAAGTTGGACGAGCTGTTTCGTCTTAGAAATCTTGAAATAGCGCGGGGAGCGTGTTACCACACAAATGGTTGTTTTGTCCCTTTCTTTTCTTCTTATTTGCAAACTGACGCTATTTTGTAACGTTGTGGCACCACCCTCGTAAGCATTGGGCCAAATTAACATAAGTGATAACTTCATATATAGTATCTGTCTGCTTTAAATGCTTGAACACACATACTGCACAAAACTGCGATGCTGTTTTTGAAAGCTTACCCTCCAAAAAACGTTTAGAGCCTTTGGGTTGTATTTTGTCCCCAAACAATAATCGTCATCTGTCTTGCCCGCATTTCCTTTCTTTAGCCGTGCGAGTCTGGTACTTCCTAGTTGCGAACGGCTTGCGCGCTTTCAGCTTGACGCAGCATTCTCGACAGGAAAGTAGCGAGCGCCGAGTTTTCAAGAGAACAAACGCAAGCAAGGCAGATGACGCTTGCTGTTTGGGGGACAAGATAAGCCCCAAAGGGTGTAAACTTTTTTTTAAGAGTGTAATGAGTTTCGACGGTTACTGTAAAACGTTAAAGGTGCAAAAATAAATAATCATGCAGATCCAACGCACCTCTTGGAATTTATGCGATGCAAAGCTTTCCTGAAGCATGCAATTAATCAAATGCTGCAAATTTGCCAATTTCGTTGCCGCGTCTTGAGCGTATAATGGAATCTGGCGCTCACCCACTGTGGTGGCGTAGTGGCTTTGGCATTGCGTTGCTCTGCTGGGGGCAAAATGCGCAAACGCTAGTGTGCTGAGCATTAAGTGCTGTTTAAAGAACCCGAGGCCGTCAAAATAATCCGGAGTGCCCCACTATACGGCGTGCGTCGTAGTCATATCGTTGTTTTGGCTCAGTAATATCACAGACATTTTTTTTTCACCCGGTGCTCGCGTACCGGTGCTACACAACCTGACGCATGCCGCGATCATCTCAAAGAACTTGTTGGCGTTGGCACGATATAAATATACGTGCTTATGCTGCTTCCACGCAATAAAGAAGGAAAGAAAATGAGCTCGTGCGTCCACCTTCTCTGCGTCCTTGTCTGTTGTGAGCGCTAGAAATTTCACCATGAATACTTACCAACTGGCACAACTGCCAGTTCGGCTGTGATTGTGTCGTAATGTTGAGAGCAATGTTGAGAGCTGCTGTGCTGGGAAACCGACGTTCAATCCTACCATAAGGCATGTTTTTTTTTTCTTTTTTTTTATTAAGTGTGAGCCATTTAGCAAAACAGCAGTAGCCCCCAGCAGCCTCAGTCCCAAAAGTCAGCGAGGAGTTCGCAAAGGAAGCTTCGCTTCAAATTAGTGCATCCATCCGTCAGTAGAATTTAGCTTTCCTACTTAAACGCATCAAATTTCATTCAAATCGGTTCAGTGGTTGTGCGATTATAGCATTTCTCCGTTGTACGTATGTTTGAATGGAGAATTCCGAGCTGGCCCGCGAGGTAATTTAAAGCACCGTTAAACGCGCTGAGCCGTGCTCCATGCGCGGAAGCAAAAAAAGTGCCTATTTTTTTATGGAACCTCCTTTTCTGTATCTCTCTTCGAAATAATTTTTGAAATGTTTTTGTTACTATTGTACCATATAACGCCTGACTTCATTGAATTTTATCGCGCGTTGCTGCAAGTTCTGCCGAATAGTTTGGACGAGTGGAGGTCCAGTTTCAGACATGAAAATGTCGCCTTTTTATGAGGTATTCCTTTAAAAACGCTAAGTCTGTAATGATAGATTACTTTGGCAAATGCTCACTATTTCGTCGACGAAGAAATCTGGCACTCATTGCCGAAAAACACTTTTACTATAAGCTGAAGCGTGTGAATTTCTCTCGCATCCAAACAGTTGTGCCAATGACGTCACTGAGTAATATCATAGACCATAGGCTTTGTTATCAACGCGTCGTGGTGGCGTCGTGGCTTTGGCGCTGTGCTGCTGAGCCCGAGAGCGCACGATCGAATTCCGGCTGCGGTCGCCCTATTTCGATGCAGGTGAAATGCAGAAACGCCCGTGTACCGTACAATGGGTGCACTTTAAAGAATCCCAGGTGGTCCAAACTAATGTAGAGTCCCCCATTACGGCGTGCCTCATAATGATATTGTGGTTTTGACACGTAAAACTCCAGATCTTAAAGTTCTTTTATCATTTAGCAAATGAGCACCTTCTTTACAATTTTTTTTTCAGCAGGTTGGCGCCTTGAAAGTTTACGGATAACATATTTTAGTTTGAGCACGATGCAGTTTATTTTGCAGGGCTTGCTTTGGGCTTTGCTTTGCAGGATCAAGTTGCGATAACGTGATGTTAGCCTGAGTAATGCATATAGACACGTGGCCGACATTCTCTCAACTGCTGTTGCCAACTTCTCCACTTATGTGCAGCCGACTTCTTGAATTTTTCGTTGCACACTTATTCACTTCTCTGTAGTTCAGTGCGTTTCGCTCAATGCACTGCCTGCTTCCATTCCGTTCACACCACTTTTTTTCTGCGCGCTCGGCTGCTTTTCATGCCGACTTGTGAATTTCTATCAACTCTCAACGCCGCTACAGAAGGCAAACCCGACTCTTGCGTGTCATAGTATTTATGACACGGGGCATCACCCGGGCCACGAATGCTTGACTGTATTTGTAGCGCACGGAAAAACAAAGAGAAACACGAGAGACGAAGACACGCCTACGAGTCTCTTGGTGGCTTCTCATTTTATTTTTTCTTCCTTTCTTTTTCTTTTTTCCCTCGTTTTCCGTGCGTTACGTATACGAAGTCAAGAGCTACCAACTCACCCAAACCGCCAAACTTACGAGTGATTGGTTGCTGTATGTTCTTATGACTAGCCTGATGACAGCGCCCAAACTAACTATTTTTGAAGTTTTCCACGAATTTCCAATAAGGGTTTCCGAGTTTGACTGACTGACTGACTGACTGACTGACCGACCGACCGACCGACCGACCGACCGACCGACCGACCGACCGACCGACCGACCGACCGACCGACCGACCGACCGACCGACCGACCGACCGACCGACCGACCGACCGACCGACCGACCGACCGACCGACCGACCGACCGACCGACCGACCGACCGACCGACCGACCGACCGACCGACCGACCGACCGACCGACCGACCGACCGACCGACCGACCGACCGACCGACCGACCGACCGACCGACCGACCGACCGACCGACCGACCGACCGACCGACCGACCGACCGACCGACCGACCGACCGACCGACCGACCGACCGACCGACCGACCGACCGACCGACCGACCGACCGACCGACCGACCGACCGACCGACCGACCGACCGACCGACCGACCGACCGACCGACCGACCGACCGACCGACCGACCGACCGACCGACCGACCGACCGACCGACCGACCGACCGACCGACCGACCGACCGACCGACCGACCGACCGACCGACCGACCGACCGACCGACCGACCGACCGACCGACCGACCGACCGACCGACCGACCGACCGACGGATGGTCGGACGGACGGACGGACGGACGGACGGACGGACGGACGGACGGACGGATGCATGCATGCGCCCAGATATCGTTCTAGTTTTCCTTGACTTTGACTGGGCTTTCTGTTTGTTTCTTTTCTTTTTAAAGAAGCTTTCTTTCCCATCCCGCCCCCCCCAACTTTGCGAGTGCTGGTTGGTGCTGTCTTGCCGATTATACCACTTGGGCCAGTTGGGTATATGCAATTGGCATGTGACGCTGATTATGGGAACATTCTTGACCACTCCCTGGGTGTGTGCACTGGATATAGGCCCGAGTAGACGAACAGAAGAAGCAAAAAGTGGAGAAGTCTGAAACTAAAATTTTAAGAAGTCGGCTGCCCCTAAGTGGAAACCAATATGGCAACAGAAGTAGCCCGGTCTGGAGAAAAAGAATGAACGAATTGGACGAGGACGAGTATTGGGCTAGGAGCGTTGAGCTTCACAGACGTGAAAGAGCGGTGAAGACATTTCAGAAAACATTATTTTGTTTCAATTTCTTTTACCCAAATTTATTATAACTTACTGAACCCTTGCACCGCCGGATTCATGGCTGATGCGCCAGAATGGGTTGCGTCAGTTCAGTGAGGGACAATCAGCCAACATCATAGAAAGCTTCACTTATCGCCGACTCCCCATATGCGTGGAATATGTCAATTTTTTTCCCCTGTAACTTTTTTAGTCCGAAACCTCTATAGATGTTCGTATTCCCATAGCCATGGTGTTTAATTTCCTGATATTGTGGCCGACTGATCACACGTGTCACTTAGCACCATGCAGCCTGAGTTGTCTGCACAAAACTTAAATCCTAGAACCTTACCCTATTCACCAGATTTTACTGTCAGAAGCTGAATGCTTCTCTCAAACCCATGGCACCTACGTAAAATTAAACCGGTAAGACGTAACTTTTTAATACATAAGATATATAACATATCTTTAGTTGCCTTTAGCCTCCTTGCCATGCCTATAATGTGCACTGCAAAGACGGCGCGCGCCTTTTTGGATAACAAAAAGAGTTGGCAGTTTGCTTCCATAGCGACGTCGTTTTTAGCGCAACAATTTTTAACGCAAGAAAGATATAGGACAGGACAGACCGCTATAGCTTTCAACTGACGGATTTTAATCAATCAGACAAATCAGGGGGGGGGGGGGGGGCAGCGTATGCGCGAACGCATGCGCAAACGAATGTGCAAACAAGCCAGCATATATCAAGAGCCATTGATGTCAAGGCATTACAAATCCTTGACACGAAGGTTCCTATCAAGATATGAAACTCGAGCTGAAAGGCACGCCATTTGCGTAGAGCTGGCTATCGGGAAAACGCTTCGGTGTCTGTCACAGAGAACCTGATAAAAGAGGTAAAAGCAGACCTGGCATGTGCTGGCTACAAAAAGAAAAAAAAAATATCAGGGGCGATTTCAGTGGTAAATGCGAGAGAAATACGTTAGCATTACGTCGCACCTCTTTGAGGCTCCGTATTCGTGATCTAAAGTGGTTCACCGCGTTGCAGTGCAGAAGCTTACTTACTCAAGACACGTCCTGCCTGTTCGAGGGGAGCGAAGTACAACGGCTGGGTGTCCGGAGCAGATCACCTTCGGTGGCACTATATATATATATATATATATATATATATATATATATATATATATATATATATATATATATATATATATATATATATATATATATGCACGTACATGTATACACGCTCTTGAAAGCTCTCCCACCCTCTTTCTACCTCGTGACGGCGTGCGCCACTTCACACACACTTTCTTTCCCACTTCGACACTCATAATGCTAACGCATTAAAAAGTACCTCCCAGCATGTGCCACGAGGCTGTCCCACAAGATGTCCCACAGCTTAAAGAATGCGCCTAGTGTAGTGTCCATGTTTTGTCACCGCCTTCAAAGTTCTGAAGTATATGACGCTTGGTAAAGAACGCCTTGAAAAAAGACGCCTGCACAAAAAAGAATTCCGCCCGCTTTGTGGACTGCAAGATTGCGGTAGTTTACGAGATCGCACTTTGATTAGCAAAGTGCTATAACGGCGAGACAGGTACGTGCCTTAACAACCACCTGATGACGGAGCACCGGACCCTTGTCAGCGCTTTAGCGACAGCTGGCCACTTCGCTGACCACTGCCGCAAATGCATATGTTGCCCGTGCTTTGATAATGCGAATGTACTGAGACGTCTCAGCAGATAGATTAATAGAGAAGTATTCGAAGCTCTTTGCATTTTAAAAGCAGCTGAGTGATGCGTAAGCGCACCGGCTGTGGCATTCAAAAGGAAAGAAATTTCATACCTAGATAGGAACATTCCAGAGAATTATTCGTAATCGCTTGTCTTTAGTGGCGCTTCTAACTTGCTGGCTTGTTTGCGCATTCGTTCGCGCACAGGTCGGCTCACATGCATGTCTGGTCGATTAAAATTCGTCAGTTTAAGTCTAGCGCACTGTCTTTTACAGCGAAGTTGTATATGGCTAGCCGATTCGTCCTTCCGTCCGGTCTGTCTGTCGCCTGTACGCCGAAAACTTATCCGGCGCAGCTGTATGCACGTGCGCGAAGAAAAAAAAAAGAGAAAAGGAGAGGTGCGCGATTGGCTGCGCCCGTAGCGATGTCGTCGCTCTCCGTCGCAGCGGAGTGCGCGCGCAGCAGTTTCTATCCGGCTCCGAAATGGGTAGGCCACGCATCATACGTACTACTCAGGAACAGCAGCTTTCGATCAGCAACGCCGCCAGTAGAACCTGGAACAAGCCCATCTACGCCGTGATCGATGCTGCTGCCCGAGCATAAGAACAGGCTCGTGCAGCCGGGCGCAAGCAGCCACTGTGTACCGAGGACCCGGCAGCCTACCAAGCCGTCGTTTAAGGAACCGTCGGGATTAACCCAGTGATAAACACCGGGGCCGCACGTTTCAGCTTCGCTGGTTAACCATCTGTACGGAGTGCTTGGAGGGTCATTTTGTTCCATATCTTTGTTTTTTCGTTAATAACTTATCGTGATAGAAAATGTCGCAGCGCAAAAAAAAAAAAAAAGCAGAAGGGAGACGCCCTTTTCAATATCTGCCATCCTGTCTTTATAGTCACTCCTTCGCATCTTGCCTGGGCGTTAGCATTCTCGCAAGTTTAAGCGGTGTTGTTTCACCCATGGCTTTTATCTCAAAGGATGGCCTACGCATTGATAGATGCAGAAAAGCTACATGCCGTGGGTCCCTCGTAATGTGTGCCAAAAAAAAAAAACAAAGCCCGCGAAACACGAGAAATTGCCTCGCTGGCCTTTTGCAGACCTTCGCGGGCTTTATTTCAGGCTCGGAAAAAAAAAGAGAACTTTATTTGACACGTATTGAGCAACAGAAAACTGGGTCGGGAATATTGCAGCTGGGTCGGGAATTTCGTCATTGAAACTTTCGCTCTGAAAATAATAGTTCTTGAAGTTCTTTAAGTTAGAATAACTTATTAAATAATTAGACTAAATACAAAGCGACATGCTCCAAGCGACACCAGACAACATTACCGTGACTCTGTTCAGTAGTAATAATAATATTTGGGGTTTTACGTGCCAAAACCACTTTCTGATTATGAGGCACGCCGTAGTGGAGGACTCCGGAAATTTTGACCACCTGGGGTTCTTTAACGCGCACCTAAATCTAAGTACACGGGTGTTTTCGCATTTCGCCTCCATCGAAATGCGGCCGCCGTGGCCGGGATTCGATCCCGCGACCTCGTGCTCAGCAGCCCAACACCATAGCCACTAAGCAACCACGGCGGGTACTCTGTTCAGCTACATGGAACTTCTGTGTATATATATATATATATATATATATATATATATATATATATATATATATATATATATATATTTTTTGCGCAAGTTCCGTGTGACACATGGTTATAATACTAGCCCAGCGATTTTCCTTCCATGTTGCAATTAAGAACTGCTTATTACTCATCGTATGCTAATTTGAAAACTATTTTGCAGTACCACGTTTTATTGTGTTCTGCTCCAACTAAAATTTTAATGTTAAATCTGACATTGTTAATCTTTGTATCACTAACAATATTGTAATTAGTATGTATTGCATAGTGTTGATTAATCTCCACTTTTTCATTGTAGTGTAAACTTCGTTTGCAGAGCCTCCAGGTTTATTCTTTGAAAGAGCCCATAAGTAGAACGGCACGTTTGCAAACCCTCGTGGCTTTGGCTGCTTTGCAATATGTAATGTTGTACTGAGTGAAAAATAAAGATGTGCTTCAACGCTTTCCACTGTTCTTACCATCACCCAACATTTGTTTTTGTTTTTTCGAGTATCGCTTCCCGTTACCACAGCTCATAGTAGCTACCTATAGATTCAGCCGGTACCTCAGTCCTCCCTTTCTGATATTCTTATCAGTGAACTTTATCTCTCTTTTCCGTCTCGATGCACTGCCTCTGTCCCCTCTATTCAAACCGGACACTACATCAACGCCGCCCCTCCAGGCACTAAACGAAAACGGGGGGAGAAAAAGAACACGACTCACAAGTGACGGTTTTCGTAAGACTACTCAAGCTGTGGGAAGCTAGACGCGGGCTCACCAAGAGGTGGAAGAAACAAAAATACAACAGGAAGCTAAAGATAAAGATCGCAGAAGTCACAGCGAAAGCAGAGGAGTACGCGGCGCAATTGGCAAGGCAAAATTGGCAGCAATTCAGCGACTCCCTCAACGGAACTTTGAACACAGCGAGGACGTGGCATATCCTCAAGGCTCTCATAGATCCGACCAAGACCAAGGCAGAAAACAACAAAACCATCTACCGGTTCATCCACCAGTTCGAGGGACCAGACTCG
This sequence comes from Dermacentor variabilis, assembly GCF_050947875.1. Lineage (NCBI taxonomy): Eukaryota > Metazoa > Arthropoda > Arachnida > Ixodida > Ixodidae > Dermacentor > Dermacentor variabilis. Next base: position 90,356,892 of record NC_134568.1, read on the forward strand.
GAACTCCTGGAGAAGGTACGCGTTAAATGCTTCGGGGACACAAATCCAGCAGCTTACGCAGAGCGCTACCGCGGAAGAGAAAACGTTAACCTGGACAGGCCCATCACGCGAGAAGAGGTCTACGCAGCGATTCGAAACACAACCAGAAACACAGCCACGGGTGCAGACAAGATAAATAACGCACTCATCCGCAACCTCAGTGAAGAGTTAGTCGCAGAATTAACCGACTTTCTCAACAAACACTGGGAAGCTGAGACCGTTCCCGAGGAGTGGAAGCATGTGGAGGTAGTGATGATTCCTAAACCGGGCAAGAAACTGCAAATTGAGAACCTCAGACCGATCTCGCTCACATCGTGCCTGGGAAAACTATACGAACGAGTGGTGACGCTGAGACTACAACAGTACATGGAGGACAACGAACTGTATCCCCACAGCATGTTTGGATTCAGAGCAAAATTATCGACCCAAGACGTACTGCTTCAAATCAAAGAAGAAGTACTCGGGAACGTCCCCAGGAGTGGGGAGAATATAATAATGGCATTGGATATCAAGGGGGCTTTTGACAATGTAAGCCACGAAGCTATCCTCACGGGCATGAACGACCTGAACTGCGGGAGGAGAGTCTACGGCTACGTCAAAGCCTTCCTTTCAAACAGAACTGCAACGATTGGCCTCGGAGGGCTCCGATCAGAGAAGTTCCTTGCTCCAAACAAAGGGACGCCTCAAGGGTCGGTCATCTCCCCCACGCTTTTCAACATAGCAATGATTGGCTTGGCAAAACAGTTAAATGAAATCGACGGCATACACCATGCCATGTATGCCGACGACATCACCATCTGGGTTAACACAGGCTCGCTCAGACAGAAAGAAGAGAAGTTACAAGAGGCAGCCACCTGCGTAGAGGACTACGTCAGAGCAAGAGGGCTAGCCTGCTCCACTGAGAAGTCCGAGCTGCTGAGAGTTTGGAGAGGAAAGCAAAACCGCACAGTCCCCACCAGCGACGAGTTAAAGCTCCACGTCTACCTCGAGGGGAAGCCGATACCGGAAAAGACGCTCATCAGAATCCTGGGGATGTGGATACAGTCAAACCAACGCTGCACCCACACCCTCGCCCTACTCAAGGCATCCACCCTACAAGTGGCCCGCATGATCACGCGCATCTCACACAGACGCCACGGCATGCGAGAGGAGGACACACTCAAGCTGGTCAGAAGCTTGGTCGTCAGCCGAGTGGCATACACCCTTCCATACTACAATCCCATCAAGAGTGAGGTACAACAGGCGGACGCGATTCTACGCAAAGCCTACAAAACCGCACTCCACCTTCCCCACAACACCTCAACCGAAAAGCTCCTAGCCTTAGGACTACATAACACCTTCGACGAATTGAAAGAGGCGCAACTAGTCTCCCAACAACGCAGACTACAGCAGACCCCATCTGGCAGGGAGCTCCTGAAGAAACTAGGCTGCGCCGATCAACTTCAAGAGATACAGAGGACCGAAACAATTCCGGACGAGTATCGCAACACACTGAAAGTAGCACCCATACCCCGGAACATGGATCCCAACCTACACAAAGCACGCAGAGAAGCGAGGGCTGAATACCTACAAAAGACACTGGCACCCCAAGAAACGACAGTATACGTGGACGCATCCACGTACGCCAGAGCAGCGGGGCAGAGCAACAGCAACGCGGTAGCAACGGTGATTGATTCGACCCTACGCGAGATCACCAGCGCATCACTACAAGGCTGTACGATAGTCGAGGCTGAAGAAGCGGCCGTCGCTCTAGCGGCAGCGGAGGGATATCGGTCTAAACGGTCTCTAACAATCCTTACAGACTCGCAAACAGCGTGCCGCAACTACCTACGCGGCAGAATAGGGCACGGAGCGCTCCGCATACTCCGCTCCGGAGACCCCATAACAGAACGACAAACAAAAGAAGAACCAATTAGGCATACGATAGTATGGACGCCGGGACACACGGGAGTGGCAGGGAACCAAGAGGCGGACAGGATAGCTCGAGGGTACACTTATTACCGAGCATCCAACATAGGCGACCTCGAGGAGACCGAACCTGTACCCCAAGACTATTCGGCGATACTAAATTACTACAAGGGCTGCAGAAAGCGGTATCCACCACCGCACAACTCCCTTAGCAGAGAGGACTCTGTCGCGTGGAGGCAGCTGCAAACGGGCTCGTACCCGAACCTAAACGTACTCAGCAAAATTTATCCCACACAATACAATGACAAATGCCCCTGGTGCCACGAAACACCCACGCTGTATCACATAACGTGGGCATGCCAGAAGATAGACGTGGTACCCGTTATACCAAACCCGAGTGCGGAGCAATGGGAGGGAGTGCTCTCCAGCGATCGCCAGGTCGACCAAGAAGGTCTGATTCGGCGAGCACAACTGGCAGCAGCATCCAGCGGAGCCCTGGACTAAGGGCAACCGACCGTTGTGCCAGAAGATGGACGATTCCATCTGAAGACCGCAGAAGACCAGTGAATCTAGAGCTGATAAAGTTTTTCACTCACTCACACTCGTAAGTTGTGCTAAATGTCACTGTCACGGCATAGCTCTACAGTGAGAACTGCTCACTCTTTTGCCTGATTGGCAATTAACCGCGCTCGGCCAGTATTTGCCACAGTATTTGTCGTCATGCGAAGGTGCTTTGAGAGCTTTAGAGGATTTACGACTGCCCGCAATTAACTTTTACATGGGCGTAACAAAGCATCTGCTCTTGTAAAACTAATAGCTTTAGTACGTATTTCGGAAGTGTGCACTTTACACAGTTAACTCAAATCATAGTTTGTCTCACTTGAGGCCCCTTTTAAGTCCCGCGAACTCTAAGTATAGCCATGCGGTAAACTCCTAAAAAGCAGTTAGAATCTAGCGGAGAGTTGAATTGAACAGCGACAAACGCAATTCCAGCACTTTCATGCGCCAGATTTACCACATGTCCAAAGCATATTATTGCGCAATCGATCGCACTAATTTTATTTAGCAGCTTTCTCCAAAAAAAATTATACCGCGAAGGAGCATTATTACACCCTCCGTCGACATCTGTGGGAATAAACCACGCTGAAGACGACGTTTCACGCTGTCAGCGGTGAGGCTGCGCTCCCTACCAGCATTCACCGCGGTCGCAACAGCTGTGATTCACTTCCGGGTCGTCGGAGGAAGTTTGGTGGTCGGAGGGGTCGTGACGAGTGGCCTTGTAATCGGCCCCGGCACCTTTGTGGTCCTTGGCGGAGTTTCGGCTTCCGTATTCGCAGACTGTGCGGTCTCATTGCCCAGGCCTTTCTCGCGCCTCGGGTAATAGTAGGTCTGGTCGTGGAGGGGGTACGACCACATTCCTCCACCGTGTTCCGCTTGCGTCTGTTTCCAATCTGGTCGCCTGTGGGGCATGTAGCCTGAGGATGGTCGGGGACGATGTTTCCAGCTTCGCTTCGGCCGCCGCCCCCGGGGCATCTCTTTGCGGTAGTCTTGATCCGGGAAAACAAGGCTTGGCTCCGGCTCCTGCGTCATGTTGCGTAGTGTTATGGAAAGCAGTAAGTGTCTCTGATCAACAAATTCCCCTTGCAAACCACACTCACCTTCGGTACGCTACCTAGTACGTTGAACTCTCTCCAGCTATAGCTCTCTTACCATTTCTTCTTTTTCCACTGGTTCCATTTCCGTTGGTTCTTCAGGTTCGATGGGCTGGCTTGCTTTAGGAAGTTCCCTTTTCCACTTATGTGACATTTTCTTAGAGTGCTCCATTGATTCATCCTGTTCATTTAGGATGCAATCCTGCAGCACAGAAAGAAAGCAGCGATTCGCTTTTTTTTAATTGAACTGATTGTGACACATACACAAACACAAAAGACAGAGTAAACAAACTGTAAATTGCCTTTGAAGTCGATGTCCGGTCCGACCATATACATTCCAATTTCTTAAGGTGCAGCACATTATCCTATTCTTGAGGTTGCGCACAGTTTTCGATAGATTCCTGCACTCTGGATTATTTGTGCCCCCACAATCATGTAGAGCGATGTAGTACGATGGCCTGAAGACGGTAGGCAGTGTTGGTGCGGAGATGCCGTGTCATCCCAAAATCCACACAGATTAAGCGGAAGATCATCAAAAGGTTTACTGACTACGTAAGGACAAATAGGTACGGCGACGCGCCGCACCGGTCCGGCTATGACTACAATGGATTTGTGAAGGACTAAGCTGATTTTTATAAGTTTTTCAAGGCATTGTTTATAATGCATTGTTTTGGACCATGCAATCGTATTATAGTTTGTTGTAAAATGCACCATGATTGTCATACAGCTGTTCGTATCATGCCCAAGGATTTACAGCATGACGAGGACATATACTGGAGTGGCAGCTAACACTGTTTTTCTCTCGCCACCGTCGGTTTCTGCCCTGAAAATGAAAATGAACTTAACTGAATTTCAAGCCTCAGAAGGCCTCAACTCACCTGAAGTTTCTCAATACCCTCTGACAGGACAGTCTCGGATATTGATTTCTGTAAGAGAAAATTCATTTCATAAAGCAATGTACACCTCATCTAAATAACGTATATTCGGTGGCATTACGCGGGCCTTTGTGTCAGAGTATAGCACGAAATTTGCGAACGGTAAGTTAGTTCGTCGAAATGAATTTCGCGTGGCCATCTCCTGGTCGCGTGCAGTTTTTCGCTTGTGAGCAAGTTCCTAGCGGTGGTTGCATGGCACGCACTGCACTTTGTATTTTTGTCAAGCCACTCGGTCGCGTTCAACTGACCTGAAGAGCCCTTCTGAGGCGATTATTGGTATGAAATAGACTAGAACTATTTACCCGATATTACTCTGCCCCCTCGGCAGCGTAGATTCGACCAACAACAACGCTTTGCCAGCGTAATTGCTTGTGTGTCGCAGTACATGCCTGTAATAATGCGATTCTGCTGGTATGCTCTATGCCAGAGTGATTATGTCATTGTTATTCTGTTTACCACAGGATATACTGCAATGAGTTTTGGCTGGATCAAGAAAAAATGAATTAAGTAGCGGGAACTTTTCGCGTGCATGTGCGTGTTGCTAGTTATATGTAGCGCAACAAATGCAATAGAGAAAAAACTCACCGTATGCTTGTCAATCAGGTATCGGTAACAAACAGCCACTTTTCGTGCCTACAGTAATGCAAATAGGAAAAAAATAATAACAAAGTGCAAAGGATATGGGGCTATAAAGTCGTTGCAGTGCTCCAGGCCAAGATATATTGGGGGGGGGGGGGGGGGGTTACAATCGGCCAACGGGGTCAGCGACCTTCGTACCTCTCTTCGATTTCCTGAGAGAATCGCTTAAGCTTTGTGAAGTTAACAGTACGCTCCATCAGTCAGACCAGTGGCTACACATGGTGTGGCACGTTTGGCCGAAGACAGCGTGGTTTATGGATGCCAGCGGCAGTGGCGTAGCCAGAAATTTCGCTCGGGGGAGGGGGCTCACGTTGCAACTCGGCAACGTGAGCCCCCCCCCCCCCCCGCTTATAGAATTTAGACTTATTATAGACTTATAGAATTCTAGACTTATAGAACTTGTCGAGGGGTCAAATACCTGAATAATAACTGCATTGCCATTGCCAAAGATGCTGGAAACGAATTCTTGAACGCTACGCACTGTCAATACAACTAAAATATGCATTTTCTCGTAAAAGAATATACTTGTATGTCCCAAAAATTGTGCCCGAAATAGCGGATATCTATGCTTCCATGTTTTTTGTCTATTTAATAAGTAACGAAAGTATCCCACGAACTTTAGAACTATATCAGTTCAAAATAAGCGATGCAGTGCATGCTGCTGATATGAAGAATGTAAAGGCCATAAAATGAACAAGTTCCGGACAAATAGTTTAATGAAACTTTGTCAGTGAAGAACCTTGTTTACATTTTTGTACATATACAACGGCCGGAGAAAAATCTCAGTGACGCTGTCATTTGTTTCATTGTATTGCGCAGGAGCAGCTGTCGCTGGTCGTCAATTGGTAGTAATAGCACCGAAACTATAGTCGCAACAGAGAGCAAGTATAAAAAGCAGGAGTTCTGCGAAATATGCGAGGGCGAGCCAAATTAAAGTAAGCCAATGCGAATATATGAGAAATTGCGTACGTTATTTAAAAGTAGTCGCCATGAGCATTTAGACATTGGTCCCACTGACTAACGAGTCGCGTGATTCCCGTTTCATAAAACTGCTTGGGTTGTTGCTTAAAAAAATGTGTAACTGACTCTTTCACGTCATCGTCCGACACAAATCTGGTTCCCTTGAGCTGTTTTTTCAGTTGCCCTAAAATGAGAAAGTCGCAAGGCGACAGGTCTGGGCTGTGTGGCGGATGTTGCAGAGTTTCCCACATGAACTTTGCCAGTTTTGTATTAACCACATAAGCGACGTGGGCACAGGCATTGTCGTGCAGCAAGATAACCCCATTCGTCAATTTTCCACGTCGTTTGTCCTTGATTGCAACACGTAGCCGTTATGGAGTTTCACAATATCGGAAACGATTGATAGTCTCTCCAGGTTTAGCAAATTCGATCAATAATGGCCTCTGACGATCGAAAAAAAGTCAACAACACCTTTCCGGTAGAAATGATGGCCTTTGCTTTCTTTGGGGGTGGTGAATGCGAATGTTTCCACTGTGAGGTTTGCCGTCGTGTTTCAGGCTCGTAGTAGTGGCACCATAATTCGTCCCTGGTCACAATTGCAAACAAGAAGTCCTTACCCTCACTGTGATACCGGGCCAGATGAGTCAGGACAGCGCCGAACCTCTCCGTCTTCTGGCGGGGGTTCAAAATGTTGGGCATCCATTGCGCATACAAGAGCCCATAACCGAGATGCTCATGAATTATGATGTGAACCGAACCGTGACTGATCTTCACACGCTCGGTCAGTTCATCGATGCTTATCCTCCGTTCTTGTCTGATCAGCTCACCAGCCATTGCAATTGTGTTGGGAGTGATTGCACGGTGGCTTTGGTCCGGTCTTGGATCGTCTTTGCAACTTTCCCGCCCTTCTTTGAACCGTGTCCTCCAACACTTCACAGTAGCCAATGAAATGCAATGTTCAACGTACACCACAGCCACACGTCGACTAATTTCTTTTTGAAAAACACCTTCAGCTTTCAAAAAGCTCACGACACCACGCTGTTCAACTTTTGTAGCGTGCATTATGTCACGCAACCATGTTCAACCCAGTGTATGAGAGCATTAAAGAACATTGATCCTCACACCTGCGTGTCACTTTTGTAAATAAGAGATGCCCGTGTCCTACGCGCATGCCTCGCAGATAATCAACAGAACGATTATTGCGCGAGATTGGTTGGCTCACTATCATTTGACTCGCCCTCGTACATTAGAAATGCGAAGATACAGCTTGATAAAGGGCACAAAAGTTTCACTGGAAACAAAGTTCTCAGCACGTATACACAAAACCTCACAATAAGATATTGAAATGTAGGTATAAGTCTGCAATAAATTTACGTATCTAAGAAAAGGTCACTGTATATAATGCGTCAAACAAGGGAAATAAAGATGTTGCGCAATCACAGATTCACAGGTCACAGAATCCTAAGCGCCCCCCCCCCCTCCACTTCCCCCGATATATCGCGCCCAACGGAAGGCGGCACGCTTCCTCCCCGCTTTTCCCCCTTGCGCACACAAGACTGAGCCACAATCGTCGGCTCACCCATGCCACTGCCTACCCCCTAACGGTTTCACTCCCACATACAACAGGCGGCGCGCGGTCACCGCTTTTCTCCCTTGCGCACACAAGACTGAGCCACCATCGTCGGCTCACCCATACCACTGCCAACCCACCAACAGTTTCACTCCCACATACAGCAGGAGGCTCGCGGTCACGATGTTATCGCTTTGGACTTTTACGGATCAAGAGGGCGGCGGCGATGGCAGGAACGCACCTGGAGTGTCCATATAATTCGTACCGCAATAATATAATAAGAGTATCCGGCAACTGAAACGTCCCATGGCCCATTACTTTCCGTAAAAGAAGAAGTAACAAAATCGAACTTTCACCATGCGACAATTCACTGCGTCACAACTATGTTTTTTTTTCTTTTGTCGGGCGGCGGCACAGAAATAAAAGAAAGCAACGTAAAGGAAAGCATGTTGGCCACAATCGAATGCCTACTGTGGGCACCTAATGTGTCTACCGAAGGAACATCGAAGAAAACGTGAGACGCTTGGTCCACAGAGAATCATACGCATACTGCTCGGCATCCTACACCCACGAGACAAGACTTTCCAGAGAGGTTAATTGCGCTCGAGCGAACGCGTTGCAATCCGTCGAGTCCCCACAGTGATGGCGGTGAGTGACCATTGTTTCTTTTCCTCGTCTGCTAGCTAGAAAGCATCCAAAACGCTACCAGGCGAAAATCCCCTCGGCCAGAGAAAAAGGAACGCACACCGAAGTGCGGCGCGCGTTGGTCGGGGCAACACGAAAAAAAAAAAAAAAAAACATGCGCTCTGGCTCGCTCTGGCAGCCCGCGGGTAGCAAGAGCCAGAAAACTGAAGAGGCTCAACGTGTCCTCACGTAATTACCTTTGCTGGCTTTAGTGTCTTGACATGGATGCTTTGGTGCATGTGAAAAAGAAATTACATATTTTTTTTCGGTGACATGACGCCACAATTGAACCACCACAACACTTCGTCTCATCAAACCTCGCTGCGTGCTTTGTCAACTTGTCTGATAGTGTTGACTTGGCTTGTCTCGTATGTTCCGATGTAGAACTTTAGAAAAGTCAATGCACCTTCGGCGTCAAATGTTTATAACAGCATTAAACCCACAAAGTTCCGGAATTGAAAAGCTAAATCACAACTATGGAAATGTCAATGCACTTTTCGCATCAAAAGCTTATGAGAACTTTATACCCATAAAGTTTTCGAATTGAAATTCATGCGCTCCGTAGATTCCGCGGCCTCCGCGAGATGCCGCCACGAGCCCGCTCGCCATCAAAACGGCCTTGAAACTTAGTGTTCGGACGGGGTTTCTTGCGTTATGTGACTCCCGGTGCATGGACATTGCCGCAAAATCCAGCCCGAGTTTTCAATGTGGGCGCTGAAATGTCTTTTCGAGCGAGAAAAATACATTCTAGACAAACTCCAGAACGATTTCCGGCGCCGGGGGTTGTTTTGGTCGGCGGTGCATGGACACCACAAAAAAATTTCGGGAAGGGGGGGCTGAAGCCCCATAGCCTCCCCTCCTCTGGCTACGCCCCTAGCCACCGGATTGCTGACCAGGACGATGGGACAAAGAAATTCTCTGGAAAGTGCGTTCTGCGCCGTTTCGTTAAGGCCGCTGCTAACCGCCCAAACCAATCGTATCAAGAACCAGAGAATTGCTAGGCCATTCTATGAGCCGAGACCGTCAATCGAGACAAGCGTGAACCCTCTTATTAACACGTATGCCCTCCTTTCTCAGGAGCAGGGAGCCGTGTTTGCCCGAGGGACTTCTCCAATTATGTTCAGGCAACAAATATACCGGGGTGCTTATGCGCACCCTCGCCCTCCAGGCGGAGCCTTCGGCGACTTTAGACGCGCCGGCGCGAGGAAGGTGTGACCGCAAATTTGCCTGACCTAGGGATCTAGGGATCTAGAGAGGACCAAAGGGATTTAAATGGACTTTTTCGATGCTTCAATTCAAAGTGTGCTAGTGTGTGCTGACATGTCCTAGTGTGCGCTCCAAGAAATATGTCTGCTCAGACCTGTAGCTCATGCTAGGAGAACGATGTACTGCGCTCTGTGCTCCGGCCAGTTCGGATATTCTTTGTTCTGCAAATAAGTTCGCTGACAGCGCTGCAGTCTAAAAAAAATTCAGTGCCCTTCCACTCTGTGAAGAAGGATAACCAACGAAGCTGTGAATGTGGTCCTCTTAATGGCGAACTGCACCTCCGCCGTGGGTCGGCCCGGTATTGCACTATCTTCGGTATCTTCCTACGTATGGAGAGTGTTTAAAGCCTGCTTCACCTCCGCCGCGGGTCGGCCCGGTACTGCACTATATTCGGTATCGGCCCACGTATGGGGAGTGCTTAACGCATGCTTAGCCTCTGCCACGGGTCGGCCCGGCATTGCACTATCTTTGGGATAGGCCCACGTATGAAAAATTGTTGGTCTATGTCCACGGAGACGAGATCCGCCATAACTAGTCATAAACAGCTTCGCTGTAATATATATATATATATATATATATATATATATATATATATATATATATATATATATATATATATATATATATATATATATATGTATATATATATATATAAATAAATATATATATATATATATATATATATATATATATATATATATAGGGGGTGAAGAGCTCGTCTCCATAGCATTGCCGGTTACAAAGTAGCCCAGAATTTAAGACGTAAACACGTGTGATACTAATTGAATCTCGAAACCAGCTGATACGGGGGAAACAAACATTCCAATTAATTAATAATATAAATAACATTGATATTCCCATTTATTAACTGAGAATGGCCCTCTTTCATTGTGTTGTTTTACAATAGCTGGGGCGCTATAATGGAAAGTTATTTATTTCTGACTTTATTCCAATCTTCTGGCGCCAAATTTACGCAACCGCCGACACAAGCATGGGCGGTGACCCGCGCGGTTGTTTCAATAGCGCAATCAAACGCTCTCCTCGTTTATAGCAGGTGATATTAGTTTTGTTGCAAAGCAAATAGCTTTGCCTACGGCGACAGATTGCCCTTGCTTTATTTGCTGACGCGAGCCGAGGTACGCGCAGAAGAGGAGAAGCTTTTGTTCGGTCTGAGCTAGCGCAGTAAAACTAGATAGCCCAGAGAGGAGAGTGGTACCGTCAACTCTGATTGGTCCGCTGCGCCTTGCTTAACTTGCGGTGGATCTTCGACGATCGCGGCGACGTTCAACGCAGCGTTAAAGATGCGGCCAGAGTGGATGCTCAGTGAAGATTTGGCAGAGCGTTGTCGTGTATGTACGTACGTACATGCCGAAAGGGCTAAGCACCATTATACTGCCACGCGGCGTTGTTATTATATGCAAAGCAATTCTCGCCCGCCGTTCCGAGTACACAGTGCCGGAGCGATCATTGGACAGCCATCTTCTATTCCTTTCGGAACGGAGTCACTCTCTGACTACTCCAGAAAGAACGTTCAGGGGCCCCATAACGCAAAACTATTCTAATATTTTTACTCCAATCTTGTGAAGACAAATTTACGTAACCACCAATGCAAGCATCGAGCTGTAACCCGCAGCATTGCTTAAAAATGCCAATCAAACGCGCTTCTCGTTAATAGGATGTCACTTCTTTTGCCAATAGCATTGCATACATTGAGCAGTTTTTGTTATCTAATTGGCTGACAATAGGCGAGGAGGACCCTCAAAGGGAGAGAGTTTCGATGGGGCCTAGCCAGCATATTTAAAGTAGATAACCGGATATGGAGGATGGTGCCGGCGTCTGCGATTCCGCTTCCCTTTACTTAGCTTGCGGTGGCTGGTCCAAAATCGCGGCGGCATGCAATGTAAACTTAAAAATGCATCAAAAACGTATCCTCAGCAAAGTAGAGTTGGCCGAGCGATGTCGTATACGTTCCGAAAGGTCTCGATAACTTTATACTGCCACGCAATTTTTTTTTTTACTTTACGCAAATAAATTCATGTTCCTTGGCAGCTCCGAGAAGCCAGTGTCAGACCGATCGTCTGGCAGCCATATTCTATTCCGTTCTGAATGGACCAGTCTCCGGCTATTCCAAAAAAAAAAGAACTTTTGTTCGGCATATTAATGCGTCCTTAACGCGAACACGGTACTTTGACGCTGTCAGTTTTAGCGGTTTTCGAAGTTGACGAAGGGGCGCATCCCGAAAACGTTTGTCCAATAGCAATTGGTCTATTATTTAGTAATGCCTTTTTTCGGTAATGACGACATAAGCATCGAATCAGAAATTATTATTTTTCTTTCGTTCGGCCTAATCATGCATAATCAGCGTGCACATATCATGTCAGAACTTCGTGGTATTTGTGACGTCGCGTGACAGACAGGCGGAGGGGGGGTGGCCAGAAAATTTTTTGACCAACCGTCATGGGCTGATTGCAGAATTGGAATAGGAAAGTTTGGGATAGCTTTACGTTACAGCACCCCAGTTTTTTTCGGCAGATTAGTGCATCTTTAGTGCGTGTACATCACTTTGACGGGGCGAGTTCCCACACTTTTGTGACGTCGCGTGACGAACCGGTGAACTCGGTGGGGCTGGAAAACACTTTCACCAATCGTGGAAGGTTACTGGTGACAAAGGCGTAGAATAGGGAAAAGAGATTTCTTTTGTTGGGCCTAATCCTGCATAATTAGTGTGTACACGTCATCTTGAGATAAGGAGTTTTCGCAGTTTTCGTGACGTCTCGGGACAGGCCGATGGAGTGGGCGTGGCCCTAAAGGTATTTGACCAATCACGGAGGCCTAACAAATGAAATGGAATAGAAACAAATTGGAATAGCTTTGCGGTGTAGCGGCCCTGCTCTTTACGCCGACAAAAGAAGGCGCTGGGTTAACTCATCAGCAGCAGTTTGTTATAAGCTTTTTTTTTTTGTTTTTGCCTTGACGGTCCCATATTATTGTAATCGCCCGCTTTCTGAGTGACTCAAATAGAGGCCTGTAAGGTACCTTGAATAAATACCTAGGGCTCTATAACGTAAAACTATTCGAATCTGTTTGTATTGCAATCTCCTGACGTCAAACTTACATAGCTGCCGACACAAGCATCAAGCGGGAAACCCGCAGCATTGAATGAACAGCCCAGTAAGACGCTCATCTCATTTATAGGAGGCCACTTTGAGTTCAAAACGAATAACATTTTCGACATTAAGAGGTTTTTCTTATTTAACCAGCTCTCATGAAGCGAGGAGCACGCTCAAGTGGAGAGGGTTTCGATGGGGCCGAGTCAGCGCAGTGAAAATAGATACCTGGATGAGGAGGATGGTGCTGGCACCTGCGATTGGTCGGTTTCCACTTACTTAGCTTGCTATCGCTGGTGGAAAATCGCGGCGGCGTGCAACGGCAGGCTAAGAATGTCGCTAAAACGGAGCCTCAGCAACGAAGAGTTGGCAGAGCGATGTCGTATAAATGCCGAAAGGGCTCGATAACGTTATACTGCAGCGTAAAAAGTTTTATTATACGTAAATAAACCCGTGCTCTCCAGCATGTGAGAGTAGTCAATGCCTAAGCGACCGGCGCGAAACCATCTTCGATTGCTTTCGGAACGTGGCAGCCTCCGGCTATTCAGAAAAAAAAAATCAGTTTTGTTCGGCATATTACCGGCATATCTTTAACACGCCCTCGTCACTTTGTCGTGGTTAGTTTTCGCGCTTTTGTGACGGTGCGTGACAGACAGGCTAAGTAGACGCGGCCCGATAACTTTCGACCAATATCAGAGGACTAATGGCGAAACGGTATCAAATCAGAAATAATTATTTTTCTTTCGTTCGGTCTATTCATACATAATCACTGCATACAAGTCATATCAGATGGGGAACTATCGCGGCTTTTGTGACGTCGCCTGACAGACAGGCGAAGTGGCGGTGACCCGAAAATTTTTTACCAATCATGAAGGGCTGATTGTAGAGCTGGAATAGAAAAGTGGGGAATAGCTTTACGTTATAGTGCTCCCTGATTTCGTTAATATAAAATGCTTCCTACGTAGATGAAAGAAATGACGAACAGTTGTTGATGCTTCACTAGAAGCGTCTATATTGTAAAATTAAGCGCAAATAATGCACAACTGTTGCTCACATTTGCGCAGCACAGCTACGTACCAGAATAGTGCTGCGACTTCTCGGGTGAAGTATGGCAACGCATAGCTCTCCCCGCGCTATAGCGATACCGGTTGCATTTTTTTTCCTTTTTGTTGTGGCAGAATAGGTATTCCTATGTCATTCTTTAACTGACACGTATGTTTGTATTTTATTCCCATTTACGGCGCTTCTCCACAAATTCTGACTCCAAATTTCATCCATCACTTTTACCACATTTCGCTCTCGCTTGTGTTATCTTTATTCTGATATTTAGTGTTAGCGTTTCTCAACATCTCCTGAACCTTTCCATATTCCTCCATAGTGACGATTTGGTACCCCTTTTAGAGCGAAGCTGTATATGGCTAGGTTCTGGCGGACATCACCTCCGTGTGCATAGACCAACAATTTACACTCCTCTCCACTGCCGACGCCTCTTTCCCAAGTTATGCATGCTCCTCGCCACGAGCGCCGTCTCTCTCCCGACATTGCGCAATACCGCGGCGCGAGCTCTTCGGCGGCCACCTGTGCGGCGTGATTGGCGTAGCCGCGCTAGTATAAAACGTCATTGCCTCTATCCACCAATCCTTGTGTACCATTGCCTTGTGACACAAAGATCGCACCCCCGCGCTTATCAATTGCACTTTGGACTCGGCACGGGCAGGATGCGTGTTCTATCGGAAGAACAGCGGGAATACAATGAGCGTCGGCGCGCACAGAAGCGCGAATGGGCGCGCCGACAACGTGAGGCCGCCCGTGCCGCTGCACCCAGTGCGACAACGTCGAGCACCGGCGAAGCTCTTCCCGAAGAAGAGCAACTCGCACGCGTCGAGCGCCGACGTGAGCATAGGCGCCGGTGCGAGCGGCGCCGTCGGGCGAATAGCACCGACGATGATCGGGCCAGGGAGCCGAAACACAAGCGCGACGCATACCAAGACCCCGCATATTTCGCCCAGTACTAAACTCATAATAGTCGAATTCGACACAGCAAATTCCCAACATAGGAAAAGCCCAACGTAGCAAAACCAACGATAGCACCAGCTTCGCTGGACTCCTCTCTTCACAGGGTGGAAGGGCTCTGACCTTTTCATATATTTTTCTTTGTTTTCCTTTTGACGTTAAGTAACCTTTAAACAAAATTCAGTATCGTAACAGCTTTGATCTGTCAGGATATATAATGCAACTGTAACATATTGTGCTGTATGACATTGCAATTCCCTTAGTTCAGCAGCAGGGCTGAACGATGCCGAGCGTTTAAGAGCGATGACTTTTCAAGACTGGAAGTAACGAGGTCAGATAATAAGCTTATGACAAGATGCCTTATCTTCATTTTTCCTATTGCTCCGCGCAATTATCAACCGACCGGCATGTTTGGCGCCCGCTTTCGCCAGCAAAAATAATCTTCACTCAGTTCTTGGCGTTGCTTTCGATGCAACAGTAAACCCTTCCGAAATGCTTCTAACACTTCCGCACAATGCTTACCACTGACGATTTGTGCTCGCACCATGCCGCGTATTCTCGAAGAGTAAGCTCTTGCCTGTGCAGAAGGCAGTTCTGAAAATCTGTGGACCCCTGCGTAAGGTGATACAAAAATGTTAACTTTACACGAAATGATATCTCACATGTATAGCACTTGTGTAGCATACCTAAAGAACATCGTGCGTAACCCAATTCTAAATGATTTCACACACACTGATGTCGTATACAACCGAATGATGGCCTATACAACGCAACGCATAATTGAATGATGTGTTACATTAAAAATGAGCTACTTTAAGAAGACAACAATTAGCCTTTGTAATGTGATACATAGATTATTACATACTAATGAATCAAAATCGCAAAGGAGGACGTGGAGCTCGGCATGCCGCTTGTATTCATGAAATGGTACGGAATACCAGGACATGGCGAGGCCAGATTTTGAAAGAAAAGTCTCTTGTGTGCTTTCGTCGAATGCCTGTTGTAGTGCAGTAACAATTATTGCTGTAACAATAAGTGTCGATCTTGGCTGCACTGGCATATTCCATTATGGTTATTTTCAACGCCATACACTAGTTGTAGCACCTTTCCAGTGGCTACAACGCCAGAGCTTTCCCTATGTCAGAAGGGTGAAGTACACATTTTCTTCTTTATGGATTGTCGGACAAATTAAAACGCAAATTTGCCGCAACAGCAGTGGGCGTTATTCATTTCTGAGCGATGTAACACGGACTTAGAATAATTGTTTCCTATATCCATGTTGTGAATGACTGTAATTAACTACTTCGTCTTAGTTTTCTTCGTCTGAAAATGCCTGAGGCGTTGGGCATCTGCTTACGAAGACGATTCCTTCTCTCTCTCATCTCTCTGCTCCCGACGTCCGCGAAGTCATATACATTGTTGTGCAGTGAAAAACAGCTCTCAAGAAAAACTGCGCCACCGGTCGGGTGCTTACGAACTACTCTACTTATGTTTCTTAAGCTTGGTGCGTCTGCAGTTTTATTATCTAGTGCGCTCCTAAAAGGCGTATCGCGAGGCTATTCGGTGCAGCATGCGATAACGGATGATGAGAAGTGAATAAGTCTTTATTTCATTATATCGGCTTATTATATTTATCATATTTAGCTCTCATTACGCAATCATAGTGCACCAAGTGTACTTGCATTCTATGCACTGTATTGTGTCCGCTCATTACATCTTAAATGACTAGGCAGAAGTCACGAAGCAACTCTGTAGGACATCTTGCGGTCTGAACATCTCATTCTCATCACAGTAAATAAGTTGTAAATTCCATTTTAATGGCCGTCAAAGTGTTGTAACAGCGTTTCTCTCACATTACCATAGACACAAGTTTAGATAGAGTTTCGAGAAAATGCCCGCACAGCTGCAGAAATAAAGCCAGTATAATTTTACTTATACCGCATAGAAAAGAAATAAAATATTCGTACTTGCAAAAAGAATTTCATCTTCTCATGTTTCATCTGAGAAAAAAAACACAACAAAACGAACACATAAATCATTGATTCAGTCTCATGAAGAACACATACATGATCCCACAGTTCTAATATTACCTAGTATCACAGTTCCATCATTAAAGTATGCACGGTGACGGGGATAAATAATGGTTTCTTCAAACCTGATCATAGATCTTGGTCTGTATTTTCTCCCTTAGGTTTTGTACTTGCCGATTTATGTATGGCAGCCATGAATTAAATGCGCCGCAGAACACGTGTACGCGTGCTTGGAAAGCTCGTGGTATGCCGTTGTAAAACAGCCGAGGCCTGTGTGGTGTGACTGAAACGCAGCAGGATGACACAATATAAAATTGTAAGAAAATCCACGAACTACAAGGAGGCATGTTCACAGAGTAGTTCATCGGTGACCCACAAACAATGCAGCATTATTTTATGTATGTGTCTTACCGACGCATAGTTATTTTCTGTGAAAATGACTAATCAGTGCCGCTTTAGCTAGGCGCCAACATCTCTCTAGAATCATCTACACTAGAAAGAAAAAAAACCAAACAAACAAGCACAAATATGAATAAGCATGAGATAAATATTTTGATATGAACCAGATATAAATTAAGCGTTTTGGTATTTCCATTATGCTTCATTATCTCACGGAAAGCTTGAACAAGCAGTCGATACTTCTAGATCATTTCTTCTGGACATTTCTTTTTCCCACCCCTTTGTTCTGTACTTTCAGAGCCCAAAATAAACCATTTGTCTAAACTGTTTGTCTAGACAAGGCATCACTGAGACACGCGGGAAACTGCACGATGATAACAGGTTACAAGATGTCATGTAGTATTCATAAAAGTAAGAACACCCTCGGCTGTCGGACTGCAAATGGTATTTACTCCGCGCCTTCTTGAACCGGCTGATGTGTATAGAGCAAGTGTAGCACATCATCTGGAAGTGACACTGTTTGTTTTTCTTTGCTCACGTGCTTTCCAAACACGTAAAGATGCTCCCACGGCTGGCACTTACACTCGCGTGCTCGCTGTCCTGAGTGTCTTCTGAAGTCGGCGTCTGTGAGAATGCGGCATTTACGCTCTTTTGTGTCGTGCGGATTATTGTGTTCGACGCCGCCTATCTCCTTCTGATGCAGGGTTTTCACGTGGCGGCGGTCCCTATTGAGCGGGCAGAGCAAGTGACGCTCATCGGCCGAGAGCACAGGACCGCCACGCGTCACTTCACCGCTCGCATTCGCCTCCCCCCCCCCACCCTCCCCCCTTCCGCGCGTGCCGGTCTTAGGCAACCACATCGCCAATCTTTTGATGTGGCTTGCACAATGGCAACGATGCCGCACAGAGAGAAAGCGGCTCCCCCGTCAAGACAAAGGGACAGCGTAGAGTGGACTCGTCCAACAAAGGACCTTATGCCTGGCATTCGCAGTCGTGCACACGTGTATTTGCCGAGTACGGAGTGCAACAAAGAGGCGCTCGTGTTCGCTCGTTTTATGAAGCGCGGCTGCATATCGTGTATCACCGTTGGTAGTCAGAAGAAAAAGCGCGCGTCCTCTACATATTGAAGAAATACGCTCTTGTGTTCATCCGTACTGTAAAATGACTCGACTGGAACCGCCCTTCATCCGTCGTCGTTTCCACTACGTAGTGCATTTTGCTTTATCAATCGCTCCTTACTCTTTCTTTAAAAAGTATTCTTAATACGCCGCACGATGCGTGTGCAGGGTGTTTTTCTTTTTTTTTTAATATGCAGGGCGTCATAGGAGTCTATATGTCTATTGTTATTAGTTTTTATAAGTGAATGTTCTAAGTTTATAAGACATAGCTAGACTTTCCTACTTAAAGTGGAGATTTTTTCATGTGGCTTTTCTTTATTTTTATTTGTGATATTGCTGGGCACAATTTCCCGAAACACATGAACACGGGAATAGACGGAAAGTTTACATAATTAATTGCGGCAGTTTGTTAATATTCTGCCGAAGTAGAGCAGAACATCGCGAAACGCTTTCAAGAAACTTCTTGTTGTATACCTACATCCTTTGAACGACCACCCCGAGCTCTGGTAAGAAACGACGTCATTTTCTCTAGGCAGCCTTCCACGATATCGCCGGCTGAAACGGAAACAGCATACAATAGCATAAACAACATTAGTTACAAAACCATAATAAGTGGAGTTCGCTTCTCTACGTCATTAGGCGGGACTATAGAGGGAACGTACTTTTCATTCAGACACGGCCAGAAATGTGCTATTGAGGAAGTTCAATACGAATAGAGGCAAAGCTTGACTAGCAGCGTGATGTAAGAACATGTACAAATTTCACGTTCTCATGGCGTACGGCTCATGCGTACATGCGTGCATGCGTGCGATTTATTTATTTATTTATTACAGCGGAAGCTGCATATGACTAATATTCCGTAGTTTTTTCGGCGTCCGTCAGCATAAAAAATAATGTGGGCCAATCCTGGTGATAGTGCAGAAAGGCTCCAAACTCAATTACACATACCCCTGTGGGGGATCGGCCCACGTATGGTGAGTGCTTAGCGCTCCATCTCCACCACGGGTCGACGCGGCATTGCACTTTCTTCGGGCCGCGACCCGCAGTGGAGCTGAAGCACTTTACTTTTCATTTGAGAGCTTTGACTGTCGTCAGATTTCGCTGCCATTCCATCTCCACAGAGTAGAATGGTTGTGAATTTTTATTTATTTATCTATTTATTTATTTATTTATTTATTTATTTATTTATTTATTTATTTATTTATCTATTTATTTACTGGTTTGTGTGGAGGATACGTGGGAGGGGGGGGGGCGTGGCCTTGAATTTCGGTCAATCAACTAAAACTAAAGCAGAAATCATACTACGCCTAACATGGAACACGTCCTCAAAAGTTGCGCTTATATAAATGTGTAGAGGGCGGGGATATTAACACTTTATGCTGATGTCTTCAAGTAGTCTAAGCGTAGAACTTCTTAACATAAACTGCCAGTGCGTTTTATGAGCAGGTACGCACTGTCACGCGCCGTTACTACAGTCAAGCAGGCAACGAACTAGGTTTTGTTCGAGGAAATAGATTGCCACGTCTACTCGCAAATCACAAATTCAATGGCACAGTTCTTTCCTTCAAGAAAGCTTTTTTTGTCCAAGCCCATGCGAAGTTTGAACTGCGCCAGTTTGTAATTGAAATTCAAGTTTTCATGCCGCACGACTGCGCACACTCGAAGTTTGTTGGGAAGCCTGTTGCAATCCTGTCATTTATTATTATTATTATTATTATTATTATTATTATTATTATTATTATTATTATTATTATTATTATTATTATTATTATTATTATTTGTTTTGAAAACATATACACAGTTAACAGGAAGGGGAAAGTGAGGAGCAGGCTGGCAACTGCCACCGGAAGGGGCTCAACGCCTGCCTACTCTTCTGAAGGGAGGTGACAGCAACACAGAAATGGAAGATAGGAAGGCAGGGAGGAAACAGGAAAGGAAGAGCAACAGGACAAATCTAAAGACTAAAGTAGAACACAGTACACTACGCACGTTATTCTGCCGAGTTTCGACTCTGCAGCCGGAATTAAAGTGACGCCGCGTCGAACAGCCTCCACAATTATCAATAACCTCCATGGCTAGTTCGCTATGCGGCTAATTGTGCGCTCCACGATGAGACGCCAAGTATAGCTGCACGCAATCACGGTTTCACCGGTAGTCGGTTCACAATATACACTACAAGGTGTTTGAATCCGCCACCTCCCATCTTCAAAGGAAGAAGCGTTAGAGCACAGTACAGATCACACATTGAAGGTCACGCTACTACAGAATGTTGAATGTTCACACTACAAACGTCAACCTAAGTTGGTTAACTCTAGAAAGGTTAGTAGGGCGCGATGGCCCTGATCACGTTTAGATGCACAGCCACTGGGGTATAAACATTCCTCGAGTGTCGCACACCGCAGGCCAAGGAGATGATAGTTTCTCACTAGCGACATGCGCTGCTCACTGAAAGCGGCACACTCAAATATAAGGTGCTGAAGTGTCTCGTAGCAGCCACAAGACGCACACAATGGACTTGCCACACGCCCTTGTCTGTATAAACGTTCGTGCACGTTCACGCAACCAACCCTCAGCTTGAGCACTTGTGCTCTAGCGCGACGAGGCAAGCCTCGACCACGAACACGGGCCGGGAACGTTCCATTTGCGACACGCTGATCTGAATGCTGCTTAAGTAGATGGCGACGTATCAGGAGACGAGCGTCATCAAGCTTGCACAAAATTTCTGGGCAGTCACAGTTGTTATGAGTGCAACTTGAAACGAGCCGATCAGCCTCTTCATTTCCGGCGATTCCTACGTGTGAAGGTATCCATTGAGCAACGACAGATACCTCACGTGATGTAATTTTGCTCGCAGAGTCGGTAATGCTGCGCACAAGTGGACAATCAAGCTCACTGCGTTGTAACCTGCTAAGGGCAGCACGGGAGTCCGTAAAGATGACAACTTTCGATGTAGTTAACTCCTCTTGCACGTATTTCAGTGCAACATTAATCGCTGCTAGTTCCGCAGTTGTTGACGAAGTTGGATGAGGTATTTGAAAGATACGTCGTACTTGAGTTGAAGGGGAAAAAAAGCTGCAGAGGCGCCTTGACCGTCGTTGTGTACAGATGCATCTGTGAAAACTTGAAGATAATCTGGAAACTTTTCGAACATGTGAGACTGAGCCAATTGGAATATTGCCGTAACAGCCATATCAGACTTTTTGTGCATGCCAGGGATTGTGAGGTAAATGGAGAGTACGTGTTTCGTAATACCTTTTGGAGGCGGAGGCGTATCTGACGTTGCATGTTCAGAAATGGTAGTGATATCCATAAATAATTCCGCCATTTTTCCCATTCGAGATAACGGGCGGTGAATGAGACGATCAAGGAGCGATTGACCATTCGATGCGCGGTGCAGACGCTCAATATGATACAGAGCTCTCTGATCTGCTTGCAGCCTCAGGGGTAACTGATGCGCTTCAGTGAGTAATGCAATAGATTGCGCCTCACGAGGTAATCCAAGCATTAGTCGAAGGGCAACGCGATGATCTCGCTCCAGTTGGGCCATCAAGCTAGGTGGTATGTTCAAAATTGGTAATGCGTACCACAGGCCTGAGAGTACAGATGACTGGTACACCTGAAGAGCCGTTGTTTGGTCGCAGCTAGCACCTCGAGCAGTCAAGGAGGCCACATACTTAAGGAGGGAGTGCGATTTGCGTCGTACAGATTTAACGGCAGGACGCCAAGAGATGCGATCATTTACAATTAACCCCAAATAACGGTGTTGTCGCACCCATTTTATAGGCATTTCGTCAAGATAAAGTCGGCTCATTGTTCGACGAGCGCGTAGTTTAGGGTGATATGCTATTGCAGCCGACTTGGCAGGTGATATGAGCAGGCCAACTTCACCCAAGTACTCCGAAGTAGCGTTGAGAGCTCCTTGCAAGCTTGCACGAAACCGCGGACAAGGTGCGAAGGGCCGCTTATCCACAAAGCAATGTCATCTGCGTAGACAGCTATGCTCACAGGGAAGTCAGTGTCCCGAGGCAAACGACTTGGAAGTGCGGCGAGTACTGTGTTAAAAAAAAGCGGCGATAATACGCTGCCCTGTGGCACACCGCACTTCACATTTCGGTATTCACTATTTACTTCTCCTACACGCACTTTCATGCGGCGCTCCGATAGAAAATTATGCACAAATTGGAGCAGATGACCCGAAATTGCCGCGGTTGCAAGAGCGAAAATAATCGCCTTATGCGGAACTGAATCGAAAACTTGCTGTATGTCTAGGTAGAGCATGTAGGCAGAATGCTTGTTTTCTTTAGCGAATTCGAGTGCTGAGATAACGTCTGATATGCTGTCCTGAGCCGAACGGCGGCGCCGAAAGTCACTCATGACATCAGGGAAAAAATTCAGCTCCTCTATAGCCTGACTTCTAAGCGAAATAAGATCATTCGCTCCATTAACTTGATGACATTTTAAGTTAGGGATATTAGTCGGTAGGACTTTAGGTGCCTTGCAGGACGCCCGGGCTTTAAAAATGGTATTACCACGGACGATTTCCATTCAGCAGGGATTACACCGGTTCTCCATATTTCATTACACTCGTCCAATATACGGTCATGGAAACTCTTATGAACGTTCCGCAATGCTTGGTACGTCACACCATCTTCGCCTGGAGTAGTGCGGCGTTTGGAGAGGCTCAGCACGTGTCGCAGCTCCGCAAAAGTGAAATCTGCCTCATCCATCTGGCAGGCTGGACCGTACGAAGCGTTTATGATGCTGTGACTTGTCAAAGAACGAAGGTCGCTAATTGTGGCGTCACTGGATGCAGGAGAGACGAAAATGTTTGCAAATGCCTCCGCTATTACTTTCGGTGACTGGCCAGTCGCTATGCTCATTGCAGCCGTAGGATTCTTGCAGATTTGAGGAGTGCGGAGAACCTTCAGTATGCGCCATACATTTTCGAAACTACTTCCAGTATGCAACGAACTACACAAAGCTTCCCAGCTCTTGCAACGAAGCTGTTTTGTATGCCGCCGTATGGCTGCATCAATGCGATTGTATATAGTCCAGTCGGTGCGTCGTTTAGAGCGCTGTGCCCGTCTATAAGCGCGCCGTCGACATGCGCGGAGCCGCAAAAGCTTTAGATCGGGGTTTGGTTTGCCGATACTCCGTCGTCGTTGTGCTGTAGCTTTTCGTAAGCACTCACTCATAAGTTTAAATAGGCTGTCTTGAGATGGTGCCTCTGAGATCAGCTGTCGGAACTTGTCCCAGTTAGTCACTGTATAAACGACATCCTGGCGACCCACAGTATGTGTTGGTGTTAACCAAATGGGTAGGTGATCTGCTGTCATTTGAATCTGCGCGCAAGAAGTAGCGACTTATCATGGTGCAAAGTAGCTTTAATGATTAGGGAAAAGGTGAAGCCGCACATTATTATGCGAACTGCAGAATAAGGGCGCACAGAATCTGTGTAACGTTAGAAAGTATCTCGCACACCAAACAACACGTGACCCAAGGGAAACTAAAACCAGCGTAAATAATTAACAACAGTATTAGTAACATTAGTAGTAACATTAATAATTAATTAAGTAAGTAATTAATGTTTGGTCGAATGGCAAAGTAAAACTAGAAAAATAAGCGGGTTTCTCCCAGCGATCATTAACCAGAGTGTTCGTCGTAAAGTGAGCTTCACAGCCATCGGAATGGACTAGACGATTTGTAAAACTTCCCATTCTTGTTTTATTCTTCACGTGCAGACAAATGCACGTAAATAAATTACTGTCTTGAAGACTGAGCGAGTCACGAAAGTTTTTTGACACCACTATGTATATGCAGCGAAGCTTTTGCGAAGCGGTTAAGGCAAACACTCAAACTTTGCCAATTTCATTCCTGCGTCGTTGGCGTAATGCGCCTTCGGGCGTTGCTACGCCATGTGGCACACGTGAGGAATCGTCTCAAAGAGCCGGTGGGCGTTGGCGCCGTCGAAGCACACGCGCGATTGTGACCTAATGGTTAGAGCAGGCACGGGGTGATCATTGTCAAGTTTTAGGGAATTTTTTTTTAGTCGCATCTTGCAGGTAACATAATTCTAGTCATTGAGCTCGATTATTCAGAGGAGCGAACATGGACCGCAAGTTATCCCATTCAGAGGTTAATTAGTATTATTGTGGTTAATACGTTGAATGCATGTTTCGATTTCCCGCGTTAGTAATGCCCGCCGCTTCGAGTAGTCCAGCTCAAGGACAAGAATTATGCTATCTGCCACAGGTGATTTTTAAAAATTCTGATAAACTTAAGAATGATCGCCACGAGTGTGCTGGGTGACCGAAGGTCGATTCCACCGTCGGGCATATAATTAACTTTTCTTTTATGCGTGAGCTGTTGTGCAAGACAGCAGCAACACCCAGCAGCCACGGTCAAGAAAGTCCGAGAGGGTTCACAAAGAGAGCCTTGCTTTAAAATTGTGGGGGTTCCCGAAACTACGCAGTGGGCTGTAAGGAGAGCCATTTTGAATACTGAAAATTGAACTCCAACAGAAGGTTACAGATGCAATCAGCGGTTCTTTATTGCTAACGTAGTGGAAATACTTAACCATATTCGTAACTGCCGATACTTACTTCCTTCTTAGGATATATTCGTTCTATGTGAGGAGGAGTGTTCAGAATCGTTTAAAGGAGCCAATATCTCCCAAATATCGCGCAGTACAAAAAAATAAAAAGAAATAAAACGTGTACGCGTGCAATGAATGGACCTGTTCCGTAAGTATTTCTTTTTTATTATTATTATTACAGAGCCTAAAATGCCTGTGTTTGTGTATTTCCCATTGTCAACCGAGCAATGTCAACGCTCTTTAACCACAAGGAATTATTTTCTTCTATACCGTGAAAAAAAAAAAAAAGACGCTCCAAGCGAATGCAGTCATGCCTAGATTCGCATTCCAAGCAGGAATAGTGCCATCATATGATCATTCAGCGATGTAATAAACGATTAAGAGCGCTTCGTATTACAAACAAAAAATTGACTTCATGAGGTGCTTGCTGCCTAACTTCAATGTGTCTATACGGGACAACTGAATCAAGTCGATATATTCTAATCGTTATCTATATTGAACTTTGTAAGCAATACAGATTGCCCATCAGAGTACGATATGGCATACTGCAAGCGCTCTTGTACGTTAAACGATATTGGTGAAACTCAACGAGTTATCTTTATAACCATCTTTCGTAGCCCTATTGGTGCAAACACCATAACGCAAAATTTCAAGGATCGAGTCTCGGTAACCTTAACAACGGTAAATTTTTCACATTGAAAGGAAACAGTCATACTATGAGCTCAAGTAGTGTTAACAGCCGTGCTTATTACGGCTTTCTAGTCATTTGTTTCATGTCTAGCGATGTGACGTCGATCGTAGTAAAACGTACAGCATATATTTATAGGCAAGTGAAGCGACATACATCGTACTATACATGTTATAACATGTATAGTACTATGTATAACAAGTACATGTGTAACACGATGTGCAATGATAGAACCCGTGTTTAAGAAGAAAACTGCGAAGTTTCTTGTCCCGAAACTGCGCAGTGAGCCACGAGGTAAGCCCTAGTGGCGAGCTCCGGATCAATTTCGAGCTCATGGTTTTTTTTTAACTTGCAGGAAAAGCACGGTAAACTAGCGTTTTCGCATTGCACCCCCATCAGAATCCGGCCGCCGTAGAAGGGAATCGAACCCGCGACCTCGTACTCAGCTGCGCAACGCCACAGCGACTGAGCCACCCCGATGGCTAGTATACACGTGTTACAAGACTCAAAACTCGACACCTCTGAAATCAACAGGTACAGTTGTGTTTTAAGAAAAAAAGCTAAAATTAAAGAAAAAAAACGTTTTCTTAGCAAATTTGAATGCGACGCACATCACGAAAACAGGTGCAGAAGCAATAACCACGCATGCAGCTGTTTCGAAATTCTTTACGCAGTCTTGCCGCTGATGCACACGTCCATCTCCTCATAGTTTGTTACCAATGCCGCAGCTGTGCGCAAGCTCGGCGAAGCTTCAATGATTAAGAAACAAAGTCGACTGGATCGGCAAACAAGAAAGCGAGAAAATCTATAGCTATTTCAGACAACAACAGCAAAGAAAGTGCAATGGCGATATTGATTTCCAGGTACAGAGTAATGCCAACGAAAACTGAACGTCTGGGTGCCTAAAGCGATCGCTTTCTTTTTTAGTAGAAACGGGCACATGTTCCTTATTTACCTGTTTATGCACGTTCTTGCAAGCGTCCGTATGGATAGAAGTATGCGGAAGGTTGCCGGAAAGTGAGTTGCACCACATAATGGAGTGTTTTAGCCCGAACTGCATTACCGTACGAAGAGATACCCAGCCCTTCGGTAAAAGCTTCCGATGTAAATGCTTCCGTTCGGCAAAACGAAGCAAGTTCCAGGCAGGTAATTAGAGTATTACCGTACTGCTTATAGGGAAACGCGGCACAGCTATAATTTTCTAATATTAGCAAAAAATAAATTGCGGTACATAAAAAACACATTCCCTTGGAACGTTGTGCTACGACGCAGGCTGTGCTTTATAAACAAAGACCGCGGAAAGGAGCTCGTTGCGTCGGCTGGACCCGCAGCGGTATACTTATAGTCTGCTAAAACTGTATGACCATATGTTCTGTCAGTGGCAGCAATGGCGATGGAGGTAGTCATAATATTTGGTATTATTTTTCGTTATTTACATGCCTTGCCAAATTGAGAACTACGGCTAACGTCTATATTTGTTTGGTTGTCCTGCAGAATACACACGACTTACGAAAGCTCATAAATAGACGTGGTTTCCAACACGGATATTTACCGATGCTCATATCAACATCATACATATCATCATCACGCGTACATCACTTACCGACAGGACTAAGATTCCTTCAGCGCGCCCTTCAGATAGGTTAACCGTAAGCGTTGAAGGCATGCACGCTTAGTTGGACTCTGGTGCAACTTCATCTGTTATTCATATTGATTTGCGTTCACTTTGCAAGAAATTCGCAACGCCTTACGATGAACCGAGGCTAGTTGGCAGCTCAAGGGAACACTATTGAACCTTCAGCACTCCGTAATGTGCAAGTATTCATTGATGGTATCTCATAGCGGTTCCTTATAATTACACACAAAGTGTTCAACGTTGAAGCATTACTCGTCCAACTTTAATTCACTGGCTTTCCGTTCCCACACATTGAATAAGCTTCTTTAAGTGCCTTCTAAAATGGTTGCTTACCTTTGACATAACCTCTCGCTATAACGGAGACACCAAAATGCCGCTAATCGGGATTGATTTCTTGCATGTGTATTCCTTCTTAAACTGTATGTTAAACCTAAGTACAGAAGTTCTCTAAATATTTATTGATTGCATTTGCACTAAACGACCATGTAGTTGAATCTTTGAGACTTTCGTAGTGAAAGAATACATGATGCTATTTGTACATGTATTGCATTAAGAATTCTTCGTGGAAGAAATCTTTCACGCACTGTGCAATGTCTGAGAATAAATAGCACGCCCTTTCTTAGCGTTCGCTTTTTTTTCTATTTCTTTTCTGCAATTACCAACTTTAATTCAGTAGGCTAGTTTCACCAAGCTTTTGGTCTCACAGTGCGCTTCTTCGGTTTCGAATGCTTCCTTCTGCATCTTCTGCACTTGGGGGGGATTTTAATCTGCCTGGGTTATCTTGGTGCAATGATACGTGTATAAGTTCTGGCGGGCGCATGAACCTTGCGATGAAAAATATCGTAGACACGTTTGGTCTGACGCAGTACGTTACCGATCCTACTCGCAATGGCGCTGTGTTAGACTTGCTGTTTTGTAACTCGCCGGATTTCATAAGAAATGTGAATGTCATTCCGGGAATGAGCGACCATCTGGCTGTTGTTGCCGGTATCCATAAAGAAAAAAACCGTGCGAACTTATCCACGAGTAGAAGGGTCTACTTTTATGAAAAGGGTGACTACGATGCAATTTCTGAGAAACTTCGTAATTTCTTTTCTGTTATCGAGTGCTTATCTGAGGCGCGTAATTTGCACGATATGTGGGACAATCTTAAGAATATGTTGCTCGAGCTGGTAAGTGTACATATCCCCAATGTTGATTCTTCACAGCTTAAAAAGGACAAACAGCCATGGGTAACAACACATATACTAAAACTTATCAAGAAAAGGATGAGGGCATTTAACGCATTCAAGAAAAGCAAATCAGCTGCTCATTTCACAAAACTACATACGATTACACGCGAATATAAGCTAAATATAGGCAAAGCTAAAGGTGACTACTTCAGCGAGCTGAGAAACAAAATGAAATCAAACCCTAAAATGTTTTGGAAGTACTTAAAACAGTGTGGATCAGATTCCTTCGGAATACAGGAGTTAAATTATAATGGTAAGATAATTATGGACGACGAAGATAAAGCTGCCTGCCTAAACAACTTTTTTCATTCGATATTCTTACCCAACCACACCTGTCGTATTCATCCACCTACAACTAATACTTCGCCTATGCTTCCTGTTTAGCTTAGTGTTAATGGAATTGAAAAACTATTGAAAGATATTGATGAGAGTAAATCTAGTGGTCCGGATGGAATTTCTCCACGTGTACTCAAACGTTGCGCGGGGCCAATTACTATGTACCTTTATTTAATTTTTGAAAAATCTTTATCGACAGGTATTTTACCCCATGACTGGAAAATTGCACACGTTGTTCCGATACATAAAGGTGGGTCCAAAAAAGACGTTGGTAACTACAGGCCAATATCACTTACGTCTATCCCGTGTAAAATACTTGAACATATATTATATAAACAAATACTAAATCATCTAAGTAAGCATAAGGTACTAATTAACGAGCAGCATGGATTTCGTAGGGGACTATCTTGCACAACACAACTAGTTGAGTTTTATCATGACATAATATCCAGCGTAGATGCAGGAGGACAGGTAGACGGTGTGTTCCTGGATTTTCGGAAAGCCTTCGACACGGTATCACATTCACTCTTATTGTTTAAGCTTAATACCCTACACATTGATGCAACTGTTTTTAAATGGATTGAATGTTACCTTTCCCAAAGAAGGCAATGTGTAATACTGAATGGAAAATGCTCCGAATATGCAAATGTTACGTCAGGAGTCCCACAGGGCTCCGTTCTGGGTCCGCCATTATTTTTGGTGTACATTAATGATATCTCTGCCGGAATTTCGTCTTCTATACGGTTGTTTGCGGACGACTGTGTTGTGTACAAAAAAAACTGCCCATCACAATGATACAATTGAACTTCAGAACGACTTATCAATCATTCATGATAGGTGTACTAAATGGAAAATGACTTTGAACATAACAAAGTGTGTACATCTCTCATTTACTAAAAAGAAGAAACCAATTCAGTCACGGTATCATCTGAACAATGTACTATTGAAGCAAGGCAGTACGTATAAGTATTTAGGTGTGCTACTGTCGTTTGAATGTTCGTGGAAACCACAGGTAGACAGTATCATAGCCAAAGCTGGTAAAGCTTTGAATTTCATTCAGAGAAACCTGCGATGTTCACATGCGAATTTAAAACGTATGGCATATACAACTTGTGTTCGACCACTCTTAGAATATGGCTGTGTTGTGTGGGACTCCCACGAGGTAACCGTCATTGCCGCTCTAGAAAAAATACAAAACCGTGCTGCCAGGTTCGTCTTGGGGTGGTACGGAAGAAGGGAGAGCTGCACTGCAATGAAGGCTGAGCTAGGATGGGAATCACTTTCTGCCCGCCGCAATAAACTGAGATTAAAATTTCTATATTCGATTTACTATAATAAAACAGGCATTAATAGGCAAATTTACCTACAGAATCCTCATTACATTTCAAAACGAACTTATCATAGTTGCAAAATCCTCGAGTACCCTGCCAAGACGAACATGTATGCCAACTCATTTTTTGTTCGAACAATTAAACAGTGGAATAGGCTGACTTAAAAGCAAGCGCATTGTGTGAATGAAGATGTATTTTATTCCATGTTGTAACCCCCCTGCTGTAACGCCTTTGGGCGCTGCGGGGTAATTGATGAATAAAGAATAAAGATGCAGCAATAACTCGGGTATAGTTAGAGTTAGTAAAAAGGAGTATTAACACTTAAGAGAGTGGCTTGCTCTGTGGTACTATAAACCACACTGCCGTAAGCTGTTTCGGTAAATATTGGCACTTAAGTCATGCCCACAAGCCCGGCGGCTAAAGGCGTCAACCACAAGGTAAATACCAGACATAAGAGAGAGTGACGTAGAGCTCTCGCGCTGGTGTCACCCACGCAGTGAGTACACTGACGCCAGCGCCTGCTTTGACAGGCCAGAGGTGCACCGTCGGTAATAGCATTGTCGCTGAAGGCGATTAAGAGCCTGTCAAATTGCATGTCGAGCGTGATGTCCTAACGCTGACGTATACAAAGTAAACACGTAAGTGTTCCTGACTACCTGGAGCGCGTAAACGGCAGAAAACAAAAGTCTAATCCGAAGGCACACACACACAAAAAAAAGGAACCAGAACGAGAATTAGGCCTCGGAGCAAGGGCTATCTTTCGTTAGGACGTGTCCCCGTGTCAAAGCCTTGGCTCTGCTCCTCAAAAGCGTGCTTTATTTTCTTTAATTTCCCCTTTCTTTACCTGCATAGAAACGCTATGTGATTTGCTTTGAGATTGAAATTCTTCCGCGGAAGTAGGAGACAATAGGCGCGAGCGCTTGTGTGCAGCGAAACCCTGAGAGGCTTCGGGTGACTAGTGCAGCGGTTTACTTACCGTCGCTGCAACGAGGAAAATGCGGTGGCGTGGCGGAACCGGGCAACATTATTTTTGGACGGCGGTATGCTCCCACGACGAAAAACAAGGCGTTCACAAACAAGCACTGCAGCTGGACGGTCATTGTGACTCTTCTTGGCCGAAGGAAGTGCCGCTAATCGGCCGTTGGTAAGCCAGCCGTGTACGGCCACGTAAACGGCTAAATTGACACGTCTCTACTTAAGCAGAATTACAGGCGCTCTTTTTTCTTTTTTTTTTCGCTTAGAGTTATCTGCCTCATTTCGTTGGGTGTTCTTGTTAATAGCGCGGGGCTTTTTTTTTTTTTCATTTCTCGCATATGAACAAAGACACATGCAGATATGAGTATGTAATAAAAGCGTCCTCGAACACGCGGATTTCTCTTCTGGAACAAAAAAGGCATCCCAGACGAGTTCCGAGCTCGTTACGCCTGCTTTTGTGAATATTGAGGCAGAACAAGTGCGGCCAACTAAAAGAGAGGAACGTTGTCTGTAACAATAAGACAGGCGTCAACACACGTCGCGCACGGCCGAGCATTAGGATAGCGTGAATACAACCAAGTGGCATCCACTTATGTTCGAACATACTTGCCGGGTTGTGAAAGTCAACTGCATGTTAAGTGCGTGCAAGTAACGCGGAAAGCTACGCGAGTGTATTTCTGTCTTTAAGTTTGATACGTCAATCACCTCCTCATGATGCGGTAGTATTGAGGGCTGCCATGTAGAAGGCGCTAGCATTGTTGTTTGTATTCCAGATAACAGGAACGCCGCTTGCTTTGTATACTTCAGAGCACCATGTGCCTTCGTGCCGCATTACATATACCTTTATTGCGTACGGCTGCTGCAAAACCAGCTGGTTAACGTTCGCTTATCGTGTTATGAAGGCTGAGTTTAATTGAATTCTGGGGTTTTACGTCGCAAATACCACGATCTGATTATGAGGCACGCCGTAGTGGGGCTCCGAATTAATTTTGATCACCAGGGGATCCTTAACCAATATACGGGACACGGGCGTTTTTTGCATTTCGCCCCCATCGAAGTGCCGCCGCCGCGCGGCCCGGATTTGATCCCGCGACAACGTGCTTAGCAGCGCTACACCATAGCCGCTAAGCCACCGCGACGAGTCGTGTTCTGAAGGGTGAGAGTAGACAAAAATAAATAAATAAACCTTCGTAGACGTGTACCAGTCTGAGAAACTCATACATCAAAGACAGCGAAGGTGTATAAGGGAGTTCGCACATCCTTCGGAAGTCCTATAAGGGCCTGTTTTCCCGCTGCCCGAAATACACCCAACACTTCACAAAGGCTTTACTATATATCTACTGCATTCCATTCACTACCCAATCTATTTCAGGTGCTTCCGTGCATTCAAGTTGAATACTTGTATAGTCTGCGTTAAATCTGACGCATGTTCATCTATACTACGCCCGCTTTACTGGCGCCGGCATCTGACTGCGCGATCGTACGTCCTGGCAGGCCTGCGTTGCTGGCTGAGCCATTAGTGATGATTCATCACGGGCACCCGGCTGCGCGTTCTGACCGGCGCCCTAGCTTCGGGGCTGGCTTCGTTGCTGGCTCTTCCATGATTGACATTTGATACCGACCACGCCGGTACACTCACCATCACAAGAACCCTTGTGCAAGTCCCTTCAGAAGCTCTGCCGTAAAGAGATAGAAAAGGAAGGATATTTTACGTGGTGTATACCTGCTTATAGTACTAGCGCTGTACGGATTAGGGTGAGGTAGAGTGTGGAGCGGTGTCGTAGGCTGAACGAATTACAAGTATAGGAAAGAAAGTGTGCAAGTCATTTAACTTGGAGAACCGTCATCTCCAGTTATGCACATGACGTATTTGCTGACAAAGAGAGTGCAGCGTGCAGCGGCTTATGTGATTTGAATTCTGGGGTTTTAGGTGACAAAACTACGATTTGGTTACGAGGCGCGCCGTAGTAGGGGACTCCTGTTCAACTTTGACCACCAAAAGATCCTTAACGTGCCCCCAGTGAACGGGCACGGGAGTGTTGGCATTTCGCCCCCCTCGAAATGCGGCCGCCGCGGCCAGGATTCACCTCGCGACCTGCTGTGTTTAGCAGCGTAACAACATAGCCGCTTAGCCACCGCGGCGGGTAGCGGCATATGTAAGCCCGGTTCGGAATGTCTCATGGGCTGCAAGACTTGATCGCAGTGTGTCCTCGATGGTATGAGAAGGTGTCGCTATAAAAGCAGCCTTCTGGGAACTTAAGTCCTATCAGTCGAGGTCTGCTGCCCCCTTTTGAGGCAGCGAGGCTGCGCTCCAACTAAACGGGTTGCTGCTTGACAAGTGCATTCAGCGCACGTTACGTGCTGTTAATAATTACGGGACATTGAATTTACCATCTTTATTCAGTGGCTGTCCTCGCACATTGGCGTAGCAGGCAACGAGGCAGCTGACAGTCCTGCGCCCAATTTGTCGCTGTTTATGATAAAGAAGAACGCTCCTCAGGACGCAAAAAGATTGATGAAGCAGGTCATATTAAGCAATTTCTATGCATTGTGGTCTTTACCAAACCAGCTTTGTGTGACTAAGGGATTTCGCAGAACTGAAGCCGCTCTGCTTTATCACCATACCCAGCGATTCCTGACATTGCCCCTTCCGCAATCTGTTAAACTTTACCACAATAGACCAGCGTCAATAAATGGGCAGAATTTTGAAAGACTATATTTCAAAAAATTGACCTAATTTTAACAAGTTCTCGTTAGTAACGTCGAGCGGGTACTTCCTTCTAATTACATACGCATTTAGGACCCTTCTGAGCACTTAGTGCTGCGTTGGAGCAGAGATACTGTCCTGACCAATACACTGTTATAAAGCATCAGCGAAATTAGCACCAAGTGCCGTAAATGCCTGTGTTATTAGAAGAAAATACCCTGTGGACGTTGGTAATTGAACGTAGTGAAACGCTACAGCGCGGGAACCGACGGAGACAAAGGAGGCACACAAAGTACACAGACACAGCGCTGACTGTCAACAGAAATGTTTCTTTTGCCGGTGCGCAGCTAGGTTTAAAGCGAACACTTGGCAAAAAAAAGAAAAGATCACGCATGCGAACAAAACCTGCTCCTACCGCTATCGCACCCTAGCATTTTAAGTAAAGTGCCTCTTTTTTCACATAAGGCTATAGAGGGATAACTCGGACAAAGTCGTGACAACGAAAAGAAGGCAGTTATTCCGTATTTTCATGGAATCTCGCGCAACCTTAAGAAGGTTGGCCGGAGTGCAAATGTTGATGTTGTCTTTTCGCGCCTAGAAACTGGTGTCACTGAGTAAGCAAACTTGCGCTGCCTTCCAGGAGAAGGCCCAGTGCAAAACTAATCACAGATATCACTTCACACAGTGTGCCCAGTGTGTCGTATATGAAATACCTATCTCATGTGCTAAAGTCTACATCGGGGAAAGCGGCCGATGCATTAACGGTTGGCTTAGGGAACACCACAACAATGTTAGCAATGCTATTCAAGGTCTTCTAGGCGTGGGCACTGTCGCGACTGTGGGTGCAAACCTGTCTTCGACAAATGCACGACTGTATCTAGGAGAAAATTATCGAGAAATTATCGAGGATTTTAGAGAAATTATCGAGAAATTATCGAGGATTTCGCAATTTCACGCGCGGGAAATAACTGCGTCCGTTGTCCCTTGACGGCTTTGTGTGAAAATGAGCTGACCTACCTTGATTCCATTGCCAGGGTGTGATAGCGGTACGAGCATGTTGTGCGCGCATGTGTGATCTTAATTTTTTTTTGTCAAGTGTTCGCTTTAAAACCAGCTGCGCATCGACGAAATAAACATTTTTGCTAAAAGTCAGCGCTGTGTCTGTGTACCTTGTGTACCTCCTTTGTCTCCGTCGGTTCTCGCGATGCAGCCTTCCACTATGTTCAACCAACAAGCCCAACTACTTACTCTGGTAATTGAAACTTGTTTAACCTCTTCCAGTCTTTCGAAGTATAATTTTTCGAAAATGTTGCCCATTAAGTTACGCTGGTGCAGTGCGGTGAAGCTTAAACTTTAGAAAGGGTTATGCCGGGAATTCTTGGGCATGGCACAGGGTCAGCGCAAATTTTAGCGCAGCGGTGAAAGACAGGACTTTGTCCTATGTGCACTGCAAATCTCTTCATGATATCGACCATTAATTATTAGAGTCTTCTGTTAATCATGCAGGACGCAAGGTGTTCATACATAAATTGAAGCGCGAAATGGCCTCACACACAAGCCCAAGTGACATTTTTTTTTTACTGCAAGGACCCTGATTATTTAGGAGATAGGTGCGTCGGCTCCTCAGATTTATTAGTCATACAGAGCTGGAGTGTAAATGCTGAGCCATGTAAGTCGAAATGGAATTAATGACGCGCCCCATATTACGCCTGGTTCGAATGTATCCTAGCCATTATAGTATGCCCTTGCGTCGAAACGTGCTGTTGTCTTATCAGATGTAATCATGCGGGCTTCAGACCTACTTGATAAGTGGCGCTCGGGCGGAGCAGTTTGTGGCAGCTTTTGCAGGACCGCATGCTGCAAGAAACATCCTCCTTTGGAAGTACTGATACCGTGTAATACGTTCAAGATCATTAGATAACTCTTTTTTTTTTCAGAATAGAATTAACAATATATTTCTTCCTTATTTTATTCCATGTCCTGATGCTGTAAATGAACCCGCGCTTAAGTTCTTGCCAAGAAGCTCTGGGCAGTTAGTGCCTATTTTTGAAATAAACCTGGGGCTTAATTCACGAAGCTTTTTGTTCGTAATTGGCTAGTGATCTTTACTAATAATAAGTCGAACGTAACAACTGGCTACGATTTTTTTATTACGAATAGTTATGACATGGGAGATTTTTGGGGGGAATACGGACGCCTATTTTATCCAAGCCCTCCTCGATCTCAGAGAGGATCGCGTGCCTCGCATGCATAGTCGTCCTCATCAGTTTCCCCGGTCACGGAAATAATTTTTCGATGTTTTCAAGAGCTAGTGTTTGCAATTTGTCTTCAGTTACAAAAGTATGTTATGTACTACAAGTGTTATGCATGGCAAGGATTTCGGTGCAGAAACTTTACAGAGTATTTGCGGTATATATATGGGGATCCACTTGGGAAAGAACTAGCCGGTGTAACTTGCTTCATTCGGTGAAGAATGGAGGACTAGGATTAACACATTTTTTTAAAACAGATTGTTAGTAGGTTTTTTTTTTCTTAAGGGACCAATGTGATATATTTCTGCGCACTGTTATTCAAGTGAGATTGAGTTCTTCCTTGCCTGAGTGGGTTGTCTCAACGAATGATCATACTCGAACACCAATTGGCTTTCTGAGGGAAGTTGTTATGTCCTTTTCTTTACTGAAAGGGCATTTTTCGAATAAATGTTTGACTTCTGTGACGCGTAAGAAACTTTATAGTGATCTGGTTGATTTTTTTCTTGCCGCATCCTGTTTACCGTACGATGTATAACTTAGGACCTGAACGCAATGTGCTGAAACGCGTTAAAAATGCCGGTTAGATCTTCAGCGAAAACCTTCTTTGTTCAACTGCATTCCGGCGCTCTCCTTGTGAAGCCATGGCTACAAAGCAAGGGCTTCTTTGTTCCATGGTCTATTAACTGCATCATATGTAAGAAACCTGAAACTATTGAGCATATCTTCTTGGAGTGCGATGACTCCGTTTTCTTGGGGGATGTTCTCAAACGAACTCTGAAGAAAGAACTGCCGTTAAGTCCTTCCGGTATTCGGTTCTTACCATGTGCAGACACAGGGGGAGTGCCGGCTGACTTGATAATGCTTTTGTGTCTGAGCAGCGTGTGGAAAACGCGTATGGATGTCAGGAATGCCCGCGTAGATGAAAGGTCTGCGAGGTAACACCTAAGTGAAAGTCTTAGGTACACGCGTGATGCCCTCAAGCACATGTTTGAACCGCCAGAGTGGTTTCAGGAGCTTGACACTTTGGTGTCTGTGATATCCTCTTTGACGGCCTTTTAAATATGTACAGTCTCTCGAAGTGATGTAATATTATTTTTCTGCACCAAGCGACCTACTTTGTCCGTGTTTAAGTGGTGTTGTAATGAAGGCAATAAAGAAAAAAAAAGAAAGTCTCGCCATGCACTGATCATCAGCAGTCATAAGTGTACAAAAGCAAAACTAAGTAAACCGAACACTACTCTAGACCACTGCGCAGCTCATGAATCAACCTTATAGATATCTATAGCTCACAAAGAGAATTTGAGGACTTGAAAGCGTCCAGGCCCAGGCACTTAGAGTGTGTCTTGGATTGCCGTGGTGTTCGTCAACGGCTGAAACCACTGCCATTGCGCACGATTTCCCAGCCAAGACCCATATAGTCATGGAAGCGCTCAGAGCACACGTAAGACACCTTGCTCGAGCCCCTGCCCATCACCTAGCCTCACTGCCAGAGGATTGACTACGTGCTTCCTTTTGTGAAACAGTCCTGCCCTATCGTGCATACCTTCCATCAGGTTATACAGCTCCAGCGAAAGTTCCGTTTCCACCATGGTGCTTGGCTCAAGCAAAGGTTCGACTTATAGTACCAGGAATACGAACAAAAGCCCAACTCTCGTCTCCAGCACTCAAGCAGCTTTCACTGCTCTTGCTGTACGAGACGTACAACGAGCATCATCATCTATATACTGACGCTTCAACCACGGTGAACGGGTCTGCAGGATCGGTGATCTTTCCTACAATACCCTCCACCATAAAGATTCGACTATCTCACCAGACTACATCAACGGCCGCGGAGCTGGGTGCTATTCGTTGTGCACTTTTTCGTGTAATTTCTAAAGAACTACCGAAGAAATGGAGCGTGTTCAGTGACTCCAAGGCTGATCTTCATTGTTTGGTTTCTGCCTTACGCCGAGGACCCCACGAACAACTAGTTCTAGAAATCAGACTGCTGCTTCACCACCTCGTCGAGCAAGGACACGACATCACGTTACTGTGGATTCCAAGCCACTGTGGCATAATGGTCAATGAACATGCCGACGCAGCAGCATGATCTGCACATGACCAGGGCTTGCAAGACTCCATTCCATTCTCAAGAACAGACGCGGCAATGAAAATTCGTGTGCTTGCAAATGAAGCCATTAAAACTTCATGGAATACACCAAGCTTGAAGCATACACGTCTACTCCAACTGGACCCACCCCTTCGACTTCGACCCCCATCTGGACTCTCTCGACTCGAAACAGCAGTACTTTGCCGACTGTGGCTTGGTGTCGCCTACAAAGATCCTTCGCCTTCCGAGTCGGTACGGACGACAGCGCGGCTTGCAGACACTGCGGCGGCGAGGGGAGCATCGAACACGTGCTTTGCCACTGCCCTCGATACAGCGCGCACCGGCTGTCACTAGCGACCGGGTTGGCACGCCTTGACGACAGGCCACTTTCAGAACAGTCAGTTTTGGAATGCCGACGTGAACTGTCGTCGCAGCAAAAGTCGGTCAAGGCTTTGTTGACTTTTCTACGTGACAGTGGCCTATTAGAAAGACTATAATGTCCCCTTTTCATCCCTTTTGATATTTTTTCTCATGCTTTTATTTTTGTCACGCTCTTCTTTCCGTCTTTACTTCCCCTTTCCCTTCCCCTAGTGCAGGGTAGCAAACCGGAGGTTTTAAGTCTGGTTAACCTCCCTGCCTTTCTCTCATTTGTATCTCTCTCTCTCTCTCTCTCTCTGTGAGGACTTTGTTGTGCGGCAATGATTGCTAGCATGTTTTCGGACAAGCTATTACTGATTGTGAAACGCAAGCCAATTATCAAAGGAAGAAGCGCCGAACACGACGACTACGACGGAAAGGAGCATTCATTTACCACTGATGCAGGGAGTACCCAGAAAGACGGTGATGCTTTTGACCATAGAAGGAGGGAGGAATACTGTATGACATCCGAAAGGAATACATATTCTTATATCTACTTCAAAGAGACGGCGGTTAGTATGTTTGTGGCGTGTATGTGTGTATTTGTCAGCGTATTGTGATAGCCGACTCTTATGTAGCCTAACTTCCCATCGGTGTGCAGCTATTGAACAAACAAACAAACAAACAAACAAACAAACAAATAAACGAACGAACGAACGAACGAACGAACGAACGAACGAACAAAGCGATTGCTCGTTGAGCATAGGTATGCGATGTATTTCTTTATCGGGCCCGAAGGATTGGTGGTATAAATAAGCTTGACGATATTCGGGCGGTAAGCTATTGTGCGCTGCGCTCACTCAACGCTTCGGCGAGCTGCATGCCCCAAGCGAATTTGCGGGCATACTTTCAGATGGCGGAAAACCGCGATTAGCCTGCTTCGAAGGAACGTTCTCAAGACGAAGGACGCTGACAGATCGATAAAACGTGCGCCGGGCATGAAGTGGCGAAAAAAACTGTGTATATAACGCTGCAAGGAAACACGCGTAAGGGCGTCTGACAATCAAGCACAGCCAAGCGTAAATGAGAAGGTGCACGTTCGCGCAGGGAAGAGGCCAACTTTAAACGGCGCAGTCACACACTAGCGGCATCGATTACGTCGCATCTGCGACTGCGGCGCGCCGCGACGTTGTAGTAGAGCGGTACAGCTTATGCGTCCGCTTGCCTGTGCGGCGAACCCACGAGAGCGCGCCTGGCAATCGCTTTAGTTTGCCGGCCATCAATAATTTATAAGTCCCGGGATGTGGAGAGAGCGCGCTAGGGCCGCCGGTCCGTTAGCTGGCTGTGCTCGAGCTCCCTCGACCTCACTTTCTCTCGCACGGACCGCCAAACGCTGGGAAGATGATGAGGAGTGAGGGAGGAAGTGAAGATTAAGTGGGAGGGGCACTGTCGGTAGAAACGCGGCGGCGGTTGAGAGCGACTCTTTTTTTCGGAGCTAACTCGGCTGCGCCGCCATTCAGGGCGCTAATGACGTATGTGGCCGTGCGCGGCTGCCGTCGAGCACTTTATCGCAGCGCCGCTCGCAAATGCCCCGCCGCCCCAGGCGCTTATTTATGTGCCAGATTGCCGAACCCTTGGCGGGATCCGGCGCACAGCTCAGCACTTTTCGGAGCCATTGGGCAAATAAAGGAAGAGCCGTTTTAGAGAAGAGCGTCACGGCACCCGCCACGCGGATGACCGTCAAGAAGTTCCGGCACGTCCGTCGTATGCTTGCGTCCTTTATTTACCACAATTTGTACAGCCGGTACAAGCATGCGGCTGTAACAGCATTAGTGAGAGGGGGGCGGGGAAGCGGGAGGGGCGACAACACCGGCTCGGGCTTCTTACGTTTATCGCCTATAAAGCTATGAAGCGTCAAGTGCCGGGAAAGAGAACTGACGACATTTGCCACTGTTTTTGTGGCCGCACGGTGGTGTATTTGTACACTTACCGCTCAGAAGAACTAATTTTATTGCTACAGCCTGACTGAGCACGCAACAGTGTCGATCATTGCGACGGAAAAGACATTATGTGGACGCAGTCTTTACGGTAAGCTTCAGCTCTCGTCTTCGCCGAACGCCGTAAATGTGTTGCCCCGCTGTCTAGGCACTGCTTTGTTTGATTTTTCGTGCGATGAGCGCTTGTTACTCATTCGTTTATTATTCGCTCTTATTACGGATACAGTATTCTTCTCACTGCACCCATGTCACATCAAGTCAGGAGATGACTTCTCGCTAACTTTCCGTTCACTGATTATTGCTATGCTAGTTGGTTCATGCTTATAACGATGTAAAAGACACGAAAAGGCGTGAATAAATGACAGCACACGAAGCCAACACCTGCCATATGTTCTTTCCTGTCTAGTCGTTTCTTCAGCTGGTTTCGCGTCTTTTTCATCGTCATAAGTGGTAACTTTCCTCTGTTCCTTTACTTAAACTGTGACTTTTATGTTAATGTCAACACTCGCCCCCGACCATTGTTGTATCGGCGACCAAGAGTGCATTGTGAATGCTTTGTACATTTTAACATCTATAGTCGGATACAACTTTAGAAAGAAGGAGAGGCCCCGCCCAGATGACCGAAGCGCGACAGCCGACTGCCTCCGCGACTAAAATAGTGCCGCTCAAAAAATCGTGCTCCTGAAACGCGTAATTCTCGGTATAAATAAAGACTTTTGTACTTTGATGACTGGTTTAGTAGAGCTCTCTTGTGCTACAGCACATGTCGGATAGCGACAGCAAAATAACCCCGTGCCTTCTACAACGCTGCCCGTCGTCTGCTCTTTAGCTTCATTGCAAGTGACAAATGTAGAAAAAGCAGCTCTGCAAGGCTTTTGCGTTTGTTCACATGTACACGGTGTATCTGCTACTCGTTTTCCAAGCTTAAAATGAATCAGTTGCTCTTGAAAAAGTACTTATATGAAACAATGCATTTATCGCAACCATTACAAACCTGGGGCGAGAATACGGTCGATGCAGGAAGGTACAAAAATGCTTCATTCATCGTTTTAAATAAATACTCTAGGTTTTAAATAGCATAAAATTTATATTTTTTGGTTTTGTGTTTTCACAATTGCACAGAACGCATTCTACAGCTTGCGCGCGCAGTGAGCATTGGTGGACAGAAATCAATCGACCGTGCTACACAACGCTCGAACACCGTCGCTAGACGCTCGGCTATGTCACTGCTGACAATGATCGTTCACGCTAAGTTAACGGCGACAAATCTTTGCGTTGAAGGCTTCTTCTGTAAATATTTTCTGTTGAGACGCTCGTAGGCTTGTTTCATGCACGCACACTTTTATGATTTCTCCTGAGAATGGTTTTGCTCCATCACTTCACCCCGTACGTCGAAAAACGCAGTGACACAGTACACGAACACACCCGCCGCTAACAGTAGGCACCAGTCTTTGGAAAACTTTTCTCGTCGTAACTTCACTCGGGAGCGAAATAAAACAACATGGAACAAACACGCAGGATGTGTTTTCGTAGCGGTCGCCGCGGGATCCTGTTTTCAGGCAAAGCGTAGCGCAGCGCCAGCGATGCTCGCTGCAATGTTCCTTCGCCGGATCACGGCTCAAAATAAACGCACGTGGCACAAATGCCGCATCGTAAGCTCGCAGTAATATTTCCGACATGATAGACCATCACAAACAGCTCTGGAATTCACTCTGACCGAGGGGCTGAAGCACACAGCTGACGCGACCTCGCCCAGTTCGAAGAGCGGGCGGTCATCTTCTCCGTCGGCGGAGTCACCGGCAGTCCGGCTCATGACGTTAGTCCAGAGTGTGCGCCCATTGGTGGATGCTCGAGTGCCTCCGCTTCGGAGGAGCAAACGCCCCCTTTTTTCTAAAGTTGTATCCGACTATAGAAATGATTTTGAGTACAGAATGTGTACGAATAAAGAATCACAAAACTTATGATGCACGGGTTTCTATATAGCTTAACAAGCACAGGCTTACTTTTCCTCGATACTTGGACATAAATATTTCAAATTCGCGCTTTACCCATTTTGCCAAATTTTTGGCAAAGCATATATGTGACGAGACAGTATTCACAATGCGGATCGTACTTTATAGCTATTCGTAATAGGACCACTCAACCGCTGATAGCTGAAATATTAGTATA
This sequence comes from Dermacentor variabilis, assembly GCF_050947875.1. Classification (NCBI taxonomy): domain Eukaryota; kingdom Metazoa; phylum Arthropoda; class Arachnida; order Ixodida; family Ixodidae; genus Dermacentor; species Dermacentor variabilis. The sequence continues at coordinate 90,399,575 of NC_134568.1, forward strand.
ATGTTTCCTATATATAGTGCAACTTTTATCGCCCGGTCAGCCGTTAACCTATTCGGGCTGCAAGATCCGCGCCACTTCCGTCTGGTGAATGGACGGAGTTAGCTACTGTGTTGCCAGCGCAGTAACGGTAAAGGTAAGCGGTAAGACTATACTGAAACTTCGCATTTTTAGTGAAGGTGGCCTGTCAATGACAACATTTGTACGAATAAAAAGCATCGCTAATTCGGTTCCACATCTTGTAAAAATAAAGAAGAATGAAAGCTACAGACAGTGCTAGACTTGTAGACGAGCACCGGATTACGTTGCTTGTATTGTTATGGGGACGGGGTTTTGTGAACCTTCAACAGCGTCTGCTTGGAGGTCGAACTAGGTTGACCATCGGAGCGGGCTCGGCAGGGAAGACGAGGTGACGTAAAAACAAATAACAGCAGTTTAATACATCGTGACGGGTTAGGGTTGCACTCCAAGAAAAATAAATAAAAAACGTTCAGCGTGCGTGTACTTGCACGCCATGGAAGAGGAGATGCCACCATCCGTGGCAGCTCACTGGATTTCTTATACCCTCCACCATCCGGGCATCTTCATTCTTTGCTGCCCCCTGGTAGAGGGCCTTGTCAGGACACGTCGGGGCAGCCCACATGGAGGGGCACGGGAAGGAATCCACTCCTTGGCGTGGACGGGTTGAGCGACGTAAAGAGGGGAGTAGGATGGGCGCATTCCGCGCATAATCCCGTCTCACACAGCCGACGAACAAGTCTTTCCATGTTGACGAGCATGACGATTAGGCATCCCGTGTCCCAGGCGTTTGGCATTCGTTCTATTTATTGCTGCACAAAGTGAACCGTAATAGTATATACAAGTGCCAGTTTGCCCAACTTTCAGGCACTAACGAGCTCCTGGTAGCATGGAAAGATAATTACCCGACTCGAATAAATGCAACGTGCAGAAGCGACGTGAGAAGGCACAACACATAACAAGAGGTTTTTCTTTTTTCTTTTTTTTAAGTCCTGGGTAGTGTTTCAGGGTCGATACACGAACACTATGCAGCGAAAAGCGTCTACCACATAAAAACCGACGTACCCCTTAGCTACACCTGAAGTGCGATGCAGTATAGCAGTAGAATAACACCACCACCACTAACTGGTGAAAAAGAAAAGCCTTCCTTGTATATGCCACTAGTCCTTGTCGGCTTTGTGCCTACTCAAAAGGCTCGGTTTTCTTTTCTTGCCAAAGAATAGGTGTGAAGAAGGAAGCAAAGCAAAGCGCAACACTTTGACCTGGTTATGTTGCATCTGCAGAGCGAAAGAGATTGGGTAAAAGAGCGGTGCGAGAAAGCAGGCCCCGATTGCGTATCGGTATGCACGCGAGCATGTTCGGAAGAAGCGCCCACTACGTGCAGCTGCTACGACAGGCAACTTGGGTCTCGGGCATCCAGACGTAAGAAACAAAACAGTTATCGCTTTTTCGAGCAGCCCATTTGAACGTCATGCTTGGTTCTGTTTTGTTTGTTTGTTTATTCTGTTCTCAATAGAGGCGGTATCGGCAGCAGGCCCATTCCTGGACAGCGTTGCACAATCTCGCGACGACTGGCAGGGATTTATTGGCTGAGAACATGCTTGTGGTAGTGACCACTAGAGTAGATAAGATTATGCTCTCGGGGCACAATCGCATGAATTCGTGCGATATGCAGCCTATCAGACGAAAACTGGAAGGAGGAGGCCAGTGCATATATTTCAAGCCAGCTGGTGCTGGTCTAGTGGGAGAGGATATTAAATTCTCAGACTGACAAGTGTGCTTTTCTATCGTATTTATTCGTTTAAGCGACATTCGCTCCTGAATATTACTCGCACATTGCACTAATCTATGGCTGAATTCCCAATGTTGCTTGTTAGTAAGACCTACTAATAAGACCTAATAAACAGCTGCCGACTGTCTTCGCTAACAAATGACCAATGGCCCGAATGGGTGGCATCTGCTCTTATATGAGCCCTTAGCGCCTAATAAATTTTTGTGAATATGGGGCCCTATTCTTCGCGGTGTGTTAAAGATCGTTGCGGAAAAGGCTCACAGAATCATCTGGGGCCGTATTTCACAAAGCCAACTTACGAAAAAATTTTGGCAAAAGAAAAAATTTAACGAGAAAAAAGCGTATCTCACATACCTAGAAGCTTTCGTAAGACAACGTAAGAGCTCCTTCATGGTGAGAGCATGTACGCTCTCGCTTTGGCGCTCTTGACACCCTCTGCCTCTCGCTGTCTCTCTTGGACCTTTCTTCTATAGCAAGAATTACCTACCAAGTTCCTTGAACTTATTAAAAACGAAGGCCTCCGTAATCTAATTTCGCCATGCCGCGAAAAGCGAAATGATGAGCTATTGGCGGACGCCGAGTAAGTGCTCTATCAGAACTACCTAAATAGGAATCTCGTGTCCGTTTTCTCTTTAAAGTAAATATGCTTTCAAAACCGAAAATTTGTGGTTTGCAGCAAGTTAAACGAAAACTGCTTCATCTGCCAGGATGTTTGAAGAAACGTCCTCAGCATCTGCCTGTTCTACAGATGTCTCGTGACATAAACACACAACATGAGGCACTCGCTTAGCGAAGGTAGCTGACGGCGGTACTGTGGCTGCCAGTGCGCTGTGAGGCGGGCGTCTTCAGGCCTAGCACGTATACACTGCAGCGACAATCTACTGCTGCGAAATCACCTGTTCATGCCCGGCGATGGTGTTTGATGTAGCCGAGTGCTGATGAGTCGCGGTCGGACGTTCCAGCCACAGCGGTTCTGGAGAGAGACGGAGACTCGGACTTTGAGAAAAGCAAAAGTAAGTTTACACAGACAAGATGTTCATACAGCGTGCCCCACGGGACTTTAGCCAAACTTTAAAGATATGAAAACGCCGCGTAGCTGAACAGAAACGAGGCAATGTTGTTTACCGTCGCCTGGAGATACTCATATTAATAATTTTTTGCATTCAGCCTAACTTCATAATTAGTCTTAATTAATTAACCAACTTCTCATATATTATATTTAGTTGAAAAGCGTAAATGAGAAAATCGTAGAGCCGCATGAAAAATTCCCGATAGAGCTTTCTCTTGCTCAATACGGACTCCATAAAGGTGCTTTTCTGAGCGTGAAACAAGCTCGCAAATGCAGGCCAAGTGACTCGAGTTGCCAGTCACGCGGCAATTTTGCGTGTATTCGTGGGCTCCTTTCACGCTCGGAAAAACACTTTTATGTAGCACGTATTGAGCAACAGAAAGCTGTATCGGGAGTTTTTCATGCGGCTCTACAATTTCCTTATTGGCGCTTTTCATCTATGATATTTCAGAAGTTGATAAATTATTGAAGACTAATTATGTAATTAAGCGGAATTAAAAATTATTCTGATATCTCTAAACAACGATAAACAACATTCTCTTGGTTCGGTCCAGCTACGTCGTATCTGCATATTTTTAAAGTTTGGCTAAAGTTGCGTGGGACGCCCTGTATAGCACTGAGCGAGACGAGTCTCTTAACAGGAAGCCGGTGCGACCTTAAATACTGTTCGATATCCGCCTAGGCCGGGCTGTAGCTCTTACTTGCCATCATTGGCTTTAGCAAAAATGGGTTGGGCGTGGTAATCCGTGACCTATCACATCCTATCACACAGGTTGTGTTCTGATCCCGTCAGGAGGAGACAGGAAAGAGAAGATTGAATGAACTTTGGAGTTCCTTAAGAAAAGTGAACTGGCATCGGCTGGTTTATACTACCACGCTGCGGCTGCCCCCCCCCCCCGCCCCCCTTCCCAAGACAGATTTTAAAGGCTAGATCACATGAGGGCGATTTTGTGGGCGACAGCGACGAGCGACGACTTCGAGAAAGCGATCGGGCCGTCGCTTGAACAGATCGGTCGGGCCTTGTCGCGCGATCGCTCGATTCTGCAAATCTAGAATTTGTCGCTCGTCGCCCGGAAGTGCTATGAGCGACTAGCCAATAGCGCGAAACCAGATCTGGATGTACATCACTCAAGTAATACCGATCATGGCACGGAAGGAACAAACGATTGAATTTTTATAGTGCAAGCATAATAACTTACTGGAAGACCTTCAAAATATTTCATGCTGCTTTTTACAGTAAAACACATCAACTTAATTTAATAAAGCACGCGTCACGCTAGTTTCGGCGCCTATATTGCTGCCCTCATACCGGCAACACCGGGCAGACGTCGTTCGAAGTCATCGCTCGCATGGGGGAAGATTTGTAGGCGACGAGCGAACGCGACAGCCATTTCCATCGCGTCGCTTGTCGTTGTCGCGCGCATGATCGCTTGCATGGGGTTTATAGTTAACTTCTCGAACAAATACGGGAAAGATCATCTCTATCAACAGCTTTATTGGGCATCATAGCGGAGAGTAACCCTGTAACAACACAGTACGCAGACAAGTGTACTCGTTGTGCTGAATGTGAAGACACCACTTAATCTATTTCCACCCCGCCTCTATCAAATCATGCTTCACCAATGTATCGACAAGTGTTCCAGCACGAGTTTGAGCATTAAACCTCCAAAGGCGTTCCAAGCCCTTAAACGTCAAAAATTGATAAACAACGGGTGAACAAAGGAAGCCTCAGTGATTGCTCGGAAGTTGTTGGTCCACTGCTGGTAAGTTAAAGTTTTCCTTTTCCTGTGATCCCTCTATATTGTTGGCCTTTTAAACCCCAAAATCAAACTACGTGAGGGACCGCTTGCACCAAATTTAGCCTGCCAGGAGATCAGGTCTCGCTGTGATGCTAACCATTTGACCTGCCATATCCATCTTCGGCAACTCGGCAAACTTCCTTGACGCTGGACCATCGCTATGGCATCTTAAACGCTCAGCACGTGCTTCCTCTCCCAACGGATGAGGCATCTCGTTAGCTTACGTAACGCCATTGTGTGCGCACATGCGCTCGCGTAACCAATGCCGCCGTTGGGCACCGTCCAAGCTTCGACAGCGGCTCGCTGCAGCGCGTAAATTGGCCATGAGAGCCACTGCCGCGCTATGCATGCGTACTTGTTGTTGGCAGTGACCAGCCGGAGGCACGAAGCCATGCGGCACAAAGCGCTGCTCACGACCTACTCCTGAGTGCTCGGGAACGAGCCAATTTTCCCACGAGGATTTCTTTCCCACCGTAATCTAGGCTACGCAAAATGAATTCTTTTTTTTTTTTCAGCGGACAGCGCACCAAGTAAACGATAATCCAGGACTGAGCGCGGTTTCGGCATCGCACGTTGCAAGTTCGAGAGAGTTCATTACTCACCGCACACTCGAGGCTTGGGAGAGAAAGGCTCGCGTATTTACTTGTCTTGCATTTCCTACGATGCGAGCAGGGAATTTAGACGAAAGGGGTAATTGCCTCCGCGACGTTGTTCTGACCGTGTAGACGCGCAAACCGTCCCCGAATGTACACGCGCAGAGCTCGAGATCAGGGTAATTAAATGCGGAGAGCAGCGTAATCTAAGCTGTTGGCAAAGAAGAAAAAAAAGTGAAAGGAGAGGACACAGGAATGTGCACCGGCTACCCTCAAGGCTTTAAAAGGCGTTGTTTGTAGGAATACCCTTCCCTATGTAAGCTAAACGTAGTGGTGGACGGCAACTGTGCCGTATACTTTGCTATCGTTGCCGAGGCTGCAGTGCGTTAAACATTCTTGGGGGTCGAAAACATGCTGAAATTTTACAGGCGCGCATCTAGAAGGAGAATATGAACAGTGTCCGAACACAACAACTCGTAATTGGCGCATGCCATAATTAGTACGCACCGTAACAATGTACACAACATACCGTAGTTGTAGATAACGTAATTAATAAAATATTGCTGAAGTGTTCTGTAAGAGCTAGTTTTTGCACACAGCAGAGCGCCCATTTAGGATTGCTATTCTTCAACGCCATTTCGTTCTTGCATAACTTTTAAGACGGCTCTTGTGCATCACCGTATCCATCGTCAAAGGGTGCGGTCAATCAGTTTCATTATGCAAAATGGAGTGGCCTAAAAGAATGACTGGTTTCAATTGTGCTGCATAAATGCCAGGCTCCGCCATCAGCAAATAAAAAGTTTATTAGATGCTTGTGTAGCTGGTTGACGGCTGTGATTTGTTACTCAAGTTATTTCCGTCTTTAAAATTGGACAGGGCTAGACTGTTAACCTTGCTGTGAAGGTGAAACGTTGTTAATCCTGAACAGGATATCTTTAACGAGAGCGCAAATGTTTCAAAAAGACACTTGTTTGACCCAATTGGCCATTTGGTTGCCTGAATTATTTATTTACACGCTATTCCGAATGTTACCATGCGATACCTCCGACCTCTCTTTTATCATAAGTTATTCCTTGATCGAAAGGATATGACATGAAGCCATCACTGCGTTTAAGTCTCACGAACATACGGGATGACGTTAACTAAAAACAAAGTGGCCCCCAAGAAAATGAAGTTGGTGCCCAGAAAATTAAACAAATACAACAATGAATTACATCTAACGCCAAACAAGGTCACCAAGCAAAACATTGCTTGATATCAAAATTTAAAGGAGAGTGATAACCCAGCCACTATAAACGAAAACTAACGAAAGGCACAGCCGAAAACATTGTGCTCATAGGACATTTGGCATTTTGCTTTCTTCTTATTGACATGACGACTATATCTTGACAACCACCATGGTAGCCTAGTGGCTATGAGGTTGCGCTGCTGAGCTCCAGGTTGCAGGTTTAATCCCGGCCGCAAACGTCGTATTTCGATGGGGGGTGAAATGCAAGAACCCCAGGGGGTCAAAATTACTCCGAAGCCCCCCATATGGGGTGTCTAACAATCGAATCGTAGTTTTGGCACGTAAAACTCCACAATTTAATTAAAAGTTGCATAATTTGTAGAGGTGGGCGCATAACAGGTTTTCCACTATGGCTAGTAAATATCGAATAGTGAAACATACACTCATACGCATATTTACAGCTGTGATATCTTTTTCTGTATGATTATAGGTACCACGCCTGTACTGACTGGCCTAAACGGTGGAGCTTTCTATCAGGGACGAAGAATCAGCTTTAAACACAACTAATTGTCATCAAAAAGGGCATGAAAATCCTATCAAGATCTTTAAAGCCGGTTTGCAACGAAGTTTCCACGAGAATGAATGGCTGCTGTATGGTACAGAACTTAAGAAGAACGTTAAATTATTGATTGCCAACAAGCGATCAGAAGTTTAGAAAAAAAAAAGATCTGCTGAAGGACTTGTGCGCCGTGGACAAACGTAAGAGGGCCCGTTGCAATAAAAACGTCATTGGTCGTAGCGTAAAAGATAATAATCTTACATTATTAGACTGCCGTAAGCACTAAATAATAGATTACAACCCAAACTCACAGGTTGTCACGCAGCGAATCCGAAAATACAACTTACAATTATCCATTTTGTATCTGTATTCCTTCGAATACTTAAGCCGTTGTCTCACTTCGGATAATTTCTGATACTTTGTTTCGCAGACTGAGAACCGTAAGAATACTTTAACAATTTGTTGCAATATATTTAGCTAGCTTCAAATATTCGAAAATACTGAATAGTTCCTGTTTGAATACCAATAGTTTGTGTGTAACACTCGATAGGTATTCGAAACTTGGAATATCTGCCCATCTCTAATAATCTGACTAATAATACAACTACAGATCAAGTTGGGTGAAATTCACCATGACTACTCGAAAGAGAAAGAAGAGACAACGACATAACACTGTGGCTCTCGATTACGCTCTCGTCTTTTGTTCCAATGTTATACACTCATAGCAAAAAGAAAACAAAAATGTAAACCTCGTAAAGAGAGACGAAGACGAGTGCTCTAGTGCAGAGGGCGTAGCGAGCACACTTGCCTGAAGGGAAGAGAAACACAGGTTGTAGCGGCTTACAAAGCACCTATAAAGAGTGCCAAACTGATACTCCCAGAAGCGGCGTTCAATTTATATTATTCCTTTTTTTTTTTGCGCCCGCATTTTCATAAAGGAAGCTGTCTGAGCGAAATAGAAAAGCCTAAAGTGCACCATAACCCTCAACGGGCTCCTCAACTTTCTCCACTTCCTTTCGCTGGTAACATAGAACATGCAGGCGTCACGAATGCAAATTTCTGTTTTTCAAATGCCGCAAACCGGGGAAAGGCCTTTGTCATGTTTCGTAATTTCATTTTAGAAGCCGTCAAGTTACTGCTCCAACACAAAACATAGCACACATTTCTAGCGAGGTGTGGGATGTAACGCGTCATCAGAATCAGAATCAGAATCAGAATCGGGTTTTATTGAGATCTTTAGAATGATTACAAGTTGTTAATATTCAGGAGGAGGTCCCGGAGTCAAAGACTGCAATGGGACCTCCGTTACAAAGTAAACGTAATAAAACAAAAGTACAGCAGTTTTAAACAAATTGTTAACATAGAAAAATTACAAGTTTTAGTATGAATACCATGATTGAAGAATTACATATGCATAGATGTCATGAAAAAGAGCACTGTAACACAATCTCGTAGACAACTGATAAAGTAACTGCGTAGATGACGTTAAGAACACAGTAGAATTAGTTAACTCGAATGTATATGTGAGGCAGAAACAGAAACGTAACTGTATGGCATTGAAAATGAAATGAAGGCACCCTGAAAGAATGGTTGTGAGTATGGACTAGGCATCAGTATTCGACAGAATGTAATCTTTTAGTTGTTTCTTGAATTCGTGAATTTTAAGTGTTTTTATGTATAATGGTAGTGTGTTCCAGAATGCGACAGATGAAAAATGGACGCTCTGTTTGCCATAATTAGTATATATTTTAGGTAAGAGGAAGTTCCTATTTATTGCAAACCTGGTAATATTAGTATTTAATAGAGAAGATTGTGGTAACAGGCTATTGCATCGTGTGTAATTGATTTGACGGAACAAAAAGGTACCTAGATTGTATTTAACGAGTTGTGTGACTGTAAGAATGTGATTAGTTCGTAAAAGATATGAGGCGTTGTTGTTATATGGGCTAAATGTAATTATCCTAATAGCCTGATTCTGTAGAATTTGCAATGAGTTTAAATGGGTTACGTAAGTTTCCCCAGCAAGTAACGCAGTAATTAATGTGGGAATGAATAAATGAAAAGTATAATGATAGTAATGTTTGATGGTCAAATATGTTTCGTGCTGTTAGAAGTACCCTAATCCCGTAGGTAATCTTCTGTTTTAGTTTGGTTATGTGTTCAGTAAATTTAAGATGTTTGTCAACTTCTATGCCAAGATAATTGCATGAAAAACTTGCAGGGATAGGACTTCCGCCCAATAAGATAGGAGGAATGGAGTGAAGTGTTCGTTGGTGAGAAGTGAATACAACAAATTTTGTTTTAGACGGGTTTATCTGTAGCTGGTTAGTATGGCACCACTCCAGCAGGCTGTGTAAGTCGCCATTAAGGTTAGATACTAAGGTTGTAATACATTTATTGGAATTAATAATAGTAGTATCATCTGCATCAAGTATACATTTCGAAAAGGACAGGCAGTTAGGCAGATCATTGACGTATAATAAAAATAAAAGCGGACCCAATATGGGCGGACGCTGTATTGGCGGAGGCTTTATTGAAGGCGGTGTGCACCCACTTGCAACAAAGTATGGGCTCATTTTCTATCGATTGAAGGGCCATATAAGGCCACCTAGCCTTACGGTCCTTCAATCGCCTAGCCTGTCTTCAATCACCGGCCCCTCAGCATTCTAGCCACAGGGCCGCCTAGCGTAGGGCCGCCTAGGTAGGAAATGAATATTGCAGAAAACGGGCGTCTTTTCGAGAACTAGGTTGGAAACACTAATTGAAAAGTGTATTCCAACACGCATGATATCTTCATCTAATCGGGCTCCCTGGTTTACCTTAACTTTAAAGTACTTGATGTATAAGAAAAAAAAACTTTTTTTTTTCGAAGCTTCTAATGTTCTGCGGAAGCCAATGCTACTTCTGCTGATGCTGCTATCCATTCGAGAAAAAAAAAGGACACTCGCTCATCCAAGCGTAGCTTTTTACAGCGAAGCTGTTAGGGGATACTTTGCCCTCTATCATGTCCGCGTGTAGAAAAAAATCTCGAAGATAGTGCAATGCGGGGCCGACCCGCGGCGGAGGTGCCGCAGGCGTTAAGCGCTCCCCATACGTGGGCCGATCCCGAAGATAGTACAATACCGGGCCGACCCGCGGCGGAGGTGCAGTTTGCCATTAAGGGGCCCACATACGCAGCTTCGCTGGTCATGCTTCTTCATATGCCCTTCCACAGAGTGGAAGGGCATTTAGTTTTTTTTTTCTGAAGCTTTACCTTATAGCTGCTTACAACTAATCCTCAGAAATTTTGGAACGCCACCCACGTTCGTAAATCTGAAAAGATATTGCTGAATATATGAACTGGAATTATTGTCCCCAGTGAGCACTGCTCAACGGTTTTCAACAACACGTCTTCTCTGTCGTTTTCAGAGGCCCGATCAGCTACTTCTCCGTCATTTTGTTCTTTGATATTCCCTGAAATGGAGGCGATTTCTATTGACATCAAAGGCGTTTCTAATTTGATTAAAAACGTTAAACATTCTTCGTCAGTAGGCTTTGACCTCATAAATTACAATATTTCTTCATAGTACTGAAGCGTATTCATCTGTTTTTTCTCATATTTTCCCCTAGTTTTTGCAGAGCTAAACGCTACCGGGAGATTCGAAGGCAAGGAAGGAGATTCCAGTATACAAGCCTGGTGATGTTCACAACACCTCTAACTACCGGCCGACCTCCGTATCTTCGATTTCATGCAAGTTTCTTGAGCACATATTGTACTGCAACATCGCTAAATTAGTTTACATTTACTTTTAGTTTTTTTTTTGCATCTCAGCAGCATGGTTTTCGAAAACGTTATTCCTGTGAGTCTCAGTTACTAACATTCACTAATGATTATACTTTCGCTTTAGATGGATCCTCAGCAATTTATTTCATTTTCTCTGACCCCGCTAAGGCATTTGACACCGTCTCACATACACTACTTTTACTGACACTTCGCGCACTTCACCTTGATTGTAACCTGCTTAAAGGTATTGCATGTTTCTCGCAGAATAGGACACAGTATGTGTGAATGAAAATTACTCTAAACCGGCCATGTCGTGTAACATCGGGTGCTCTTCAAAGGTCTGTCCCTAGGGCGTCTTGCTTTTCTATTTATATGAACAAATTGGCGGATTATGTTACAGTATAAATCTCTTTGCTGACGACTATGTTCTGTAGTGGGAAATTCTTGATGAGCCTGACATTCCCATACGTCAAGCTCACTTCAATAAAATGCCATCTGTGTGCAACACGTGGGTTACGAAACCAAACATTAACAATTAAATTTAAAGAAATGCGGATGTCTCGTAAAATTAACCAGCCTACATCGCATAGTTAGTACCTTAACGGTTGTCCACTCGAGTTCGTCGATAGCAGTAAGTACTTAGGCATTTATATAACTAATCGCCTCTAGCGGCATAAGCATGTTCAGCACGTTGTTAAGAGAGTTATCACTACACTTGATTTTCTTCGTAGGAGTTTCCATCTTGCTCCCGTTTCATTAAAGGTTTTACTATTTAAAACCCTCGTTCGTTTTAAGCTCCAGTACGCTTCAGCCACATGGCACCCGTACACTAGCTCACTAACATAGACATGAGAATCAGTTCAATATCTTTCTGGTCGATTTATCCGCTCTGATTAGTCTCGCATAGCTACGAGTTTCTCACATCAGCCAAGGACTTGAACTACCCCACCTAAAGTTACTAGACGTCGTATGTTTTGCCTCTACTGGTCCCATAAAATACATTACACTTCAGCGCACTGCTACGTGCCACAATGGTCCGGTCACAAAAAGACGACGAGGGCACGTCCAGCACGCTAACGGTGCGCGAGCAGTGGAATTGGCGCAGTCAGGCTTCCGCCTGCTTGAGCGGGCTCGGCTAGAAATGTAATGTGTGGAGACCAGGCACCAGCGTCTGTCTCGTTTTTCTTCACCCGCAAATTAAATTTCTCGTTAGCTCCTCGAAGCTAACAAGGAGCTCACACGGCAAGAAAGCCCGACTGACAGCTGAGGTCGCTGCCATCCGAACACGCCGGCCGTGTTCTTCGTCATGACCTCGCCGCCCCAGCCCCGGTCACGTTGGACGCCGTTCTCCTCCTACTGTTACGCTTTGCTTGCACCACCGTCGCTATGGCTCTCGCGCAAACTAGTGGCGCTAGCCCTGCACCTAGGCGGGAAACGCTTGGGCCGAACGCTGACGGCGACCGTTGTTCCCGGCTCCAGATGGAGCCGCCTTTCCCACGTGACCGACCGCGTCACCAAAGTCCGCTATCTCGTCGACGACACTCCTACGTTGGCTGAGCGCCGCCATCCTCCCGACTCGGTGTACGTGTACACAGAGTATTTTCCCATTTCGCTCCCAATGAAATGCGGCCACCGAGGCCGGAATTAGATTCCACGACCTCGTGCTTATTGGCCCAACACAATAGCCACTAAGCCACCACGGCGGGTCCAACCACAGTCGTTGAACCATTCGCAAAATCCTGCCTGCGACATCGCACCGTTCCGCCTGACTCCGCCTCCAGTGTTGCACGAACGCCCCCGGATACGAGGCAATGACGTAGCAAACTGGAATTCCATGAGTCGTTCCCATGAATTCCAAGTCGTTCCCATGAAAGTCCTTGACGTTCGCCCCTTTTATCAATTAGTGGACCATTCGTGACCGTCCGCTTGTCAGAGTCAGGTACCTGTAAAGTGTTATTCACGGTTGTTTTTGCTTCCATGAAGGGCGGTGGCCGTTCGCACCTCTGGTGAGCTCTTTTCTTTGCGTGTCACGGTCTATGACGGGTCCGTCTAGTCCAGGCGGGTGCTCGTCTGGCCTGTCAGCTTCGGTTGCACTGATTTAGTCGCTAGGTTCCTGGCCCTGAGAAAGTGACGATGCAGCGTGATTGACCTTTTATAGCTGCCCGCTGCATAGCTGCATAGTTGCATGCCGGTGAAGCACTAATCGTCGATAAGGGATGCCGGGCATAGCAATGCTAAACGCCAATCATAACACCTTCGATGCCTCCACAGTGCCATCCTCAAGTAGACCTCACCGTCCGAGGACTTCAGAAAGAGTCGGACTTACCGTCGTCTACACTGAAGCAATAAAGCTGACTCCTATTACATGAGAAATACAGCGACTGCACACGCGTCTACACTGATGGCTCCACTATATACATCACAACCAGTTCCGGTGGCGCTATAGGTAACACCAACAAGGGGAACAAACCAACGGTTCAAAACTTCCCATACCACTGCGTCTACAGATGCAGGGCTCATGGCTCCCCGCCGTGCGCTTCATGTATCAATACAGAGAGTCCTGGCAAATAATCAGTCTTCTGTGATTCAAGGCCGGCCTTGCAATGTTTGCATTCGTTTCTCCGACATGTAACTCACGATCAAGTGACTTGCGACATCGCGGAACTTATTCCTCACTTGAGAGAAAAAAGGCCATGATACCTCTTTTCAATGGATATTAGGCAATTGCGGTATCATTGGAGAGAGAGAGAGAGAGAATGATAAATGAAAGGTATGGAGGTTAACCAGGACTGAGCCCGGTTGGCTACCCTACACTAGGGAAAGGGGGACGGAAAGATTAAAAAAAGAGAAAGTCCACTGGAGATATCAGTCGGTCACTCAGTTCGGATCACAGACGCTGACTCAATCCGGTCGCTTTCAAATATTGCAGCAGCACATTTGTGGCCTTTTCTAGCTGCGATATGCGAGGCCATGATCCCAAGATCTTGTTCAAGGTGAACGGCTTTCCATCTAGCTGATTGAGAGCTGTGCAGAGGTCTTGCCTTTCATTTTCAAAAGATGGGCAGTAGCACAGTAGGTGTTCTATGGTTTCCTCGACACTGCAGGCATTGCACTCGGCGCTATCAGCCATTCCAATCAGAAATGCATAAGCATTTGTGAATGCGACGCCCAAACGTAAGCGGCACAGCACTGTCTCCTCATTTCGTGGAAGACTTGGTAACAGCCGCAGTTGCATAGAGGGGTTGAGGGAATGCAAGCGATGTTGAGTGAATTCGTGTGTGTTACTTCTCCAATCTCAAAGAGTGCGCTAGCTTGCCTAAGTGTTGGGCTGCGTCGGTCCGCGATAAAGGTATTGAAACAAGGGTTGCTCCTTCGTGTGCTTTTCTAGCAGCTTCGTCAGCGAGGTCGTTGCCGGAGATACCGCAATGACCAGGCAGCCATTGAAACATGACGTCGTGTCCTTTCGCGATCATGTGATGGTGCATTTCTCGTATCTCCGACACGAGTTGTTCACATGACCCGCGACGAAGAGATACCAGAAGACATTGTAAGGCCGCCTTCGAATCGCAGAATATAGCCCACCGATTAGCCGGTTGGTTATTAGTGTAATCAACGGCACCTCGGAGGGCAACAAGCTCCGAACCGGTCGATGTTGTCAAGTGCGAAATCTTGTATTGGATGCTTAGTGATCGTGATGGTATAACCACTGCGCTGGTGGAGCTGGTCTGAGTGGAAGAGCCATCCGTATATATGTGGACTCGATCAAAGTAGAAAGAGTGCAAACAATCCAGAGCTGCTTGCTTCAAGGCCAAGGTAGGCAGGTCGGTCTTCTTTCTTATTCCTGGAACCGTAAGACGCACTTGAGGTTGTTTTAAACACCACAAAGCTGAGGTTGAACGTCCAGAGGGTGTGAAACCCTACGGTAAGGAGGCACGATGGATGCTGACCTTGTTGGAGAAGGACGCCTGTGGTCGTCGTTCTGGCAGGCACGCAAGAGAGCTTGACTGCATCCGTGAAACATGACGAACATGGGCTCTAAGCGTTTCGGTGCTAATGTAAGTTGTGATCGAATGGTCTTGAGCCATTATAATGGTTCCAGCTGTTGAGGCGCTGCGCGGAAGGCCTTGGCAAACACGAAGTGCCTGCGCCTGCACGCTCTGAAGTTCTCGAAGATTTCACTTGCATGTTTTAGCAAGCACGGGGGAGCTATAGCGTAGGAATCCGATGAACAGTGCTCGATATAACTGTAGCATGGAGCCCACTGACGATCCCCATGTTTTGCCGGCGATGAACTTGAAGACGTGAACAGTAGATGTGAGCTTCTTCTTTAAGTGGGCAACATGAGGGCTCCAAGTGAGGTCCCGGTCTACAATGACGCCCAAAAACTGGTGATTTCTCTTGTAAGAGATAGGCTGACCGTTGATGCATACTGGATAAGGAGTCATCGCTTTTCGCGTAAAAGCGACTAACGCACATTTTTCTGTTGAGATGGTAAGGCCTTGTGTGTGAAGGTAGTCAGATGCCTGTGTTGCTGCTTTCTGTAGTCGTACGTGAACCTGCAGGCGAGTGACCGCTGATGTCCAGATGCAGATGTCGTCGGCGTAGATTGAAACACTCCCTGTTTCCGGTAGGGATTCGGCCAGCCCAAGAAGCGCGAGGTTGAAAAGAATAGGGCTTAGAACACCGCCTTGGGGAACGCCTCGGCATGTGTAGTGGTCGGTAGTCGGACCATCTTCCGTACGTACGAACAAGGACCTTTGTGTCAAGTAGTTACTGACCCATCGATATACTCGCCCTCCTAGTTCAGTTGTCAAAAGTGCGTCTAGAATGGTTTGATGGGAAACGTTGTCGTAAGCGCCTTTCACGTCAAGAAAAAGTGCTACTGATAATCGCTTCCGAGATTTTTTTTGTTCCACAGATGATACTAGATCGATGACACTGTCAATCGATGAACGACCGCGTCGAAATCCCGCCATAGAGTCAGGGTAAATTTTGTGGTGTTCAAGGTACCATTCGAGACGCATGAGGATCATACATTCCAGGAGCTTCCCGAAGCAGCTGGCAAGAGCTGTAGGCCCATAGGATGCCAGTTCGAGCGGTGACTTTCCTGCTTTTAGAAGCGGTACCAGGCGGCTGCGTTTCCATTCCTGTGCGACGACACCATCTTGCCATGAACTATTAAAAAGGCTGAGGAGTTCTTTTCGTGTTTCTCTGCCTCGGTGGCGCAAAGCAGTATATGTTATGCCCTCGGGCTCTGGTGAAGACGAACACCTGCATAGCGCCATAGCAGCTTCTAACTCTTCCATAGAGAATGGAGCGTCCATACTTGGATCTCGTGGGCCGGGGATGTTGCCTAGAGCCATGTCAGGGACTAAAACTGTGCCGCCGGCGACGTTCGCACAAAATTCCTCTGCGACGCCTGTCTCACTGCGGTTTGGATAGAGAGCAAGGGCGTTGAATGGGTGTCGTTGCTGGGGACTTGAGCAAAGACCCCGTAGGGTACGCCACACACAGGACAATGGCTTGCGGGGGTCTAGTGAGTCGCTAAAACATTTCCATCTTTGATCCGCTAGCTTATCTATTCGGCGGTTGATCTTCTTTTGCATGCGCCGAGCTTCTCTGAGGTCAAGAATTGCCTTCGTGCGCGTGTACCTCCTTTCAGCTCGATGGCGTAGTGCACGAAGCCTTTCCAATTCAATGTCATTCTCTGTACGCTTTGATGGATGTGTGAAGCAGCGTGTACAATCTTGCATAGCGTCTGTAATTATGTCTTCTAATATGCGTGCAATATGTGTCTTGCATGTGTCTTCTACGCGATCTTGAAAGACTGACCAGTCGATTTGGCGAGAGACAACCGGTAACGCGGCGTCTAGTTCATCGATTCTCCCATTGGTCGGAATATGATCACTCCCATGGGTTTCAATATCAGTGAACCACTGCACGCTCAAAGTCAGGCAACGTGACACCAAAGTCAAGTAAAGGCAGCTGCTGTACGTAGTTCCTCGCAGAAATGTCGGGATTCCGTCATTTAGAAGACACAGGTTGTGGCCTGATGCAAAAAAATATTAGTGACCTGCCCCTAGAATTTATCCTGGAGCTTCCCCATATATGGTGGTGAGCGTTGAAGTCCCCTGTTATTAACCAAGGACCGGGAGTAGCAGCCACATTATCTTCCAGTCTTTTTCTATCAAACTGACTTGTTGGGGAAAAGTAGACGCCAATAAGAGTAAAAGACAGCTTCTTCTTTTTCACAGTAACACAGACGTATTGGTTACCGTCGCGTGGCGCTACGTGTTGGGAAAAATACGTAAGGTCCTTGCGAATGTAAACCAGAACCTTACTACTACGGACACACGTGTTTGAAACAAAGGATTCATATCCCGATAGTCTTATGGAGGCTGATAAGTTCGGTTCACAGATGACCAGTATAGGAAAATGGTTTTCAAGTACGAAGTATCGAAAATCCGAAATACGGGACCTCAGGCCTCTCGCATTCCATTGGAATATGGAGGCACTTCTCACATCATCCCGGAACGATCGTTGTTGTTGTCGATGAGCCATGGTTCTCAAGCCATATGGCTTGAGAACTTCTACAGGGGTATCATTGGAAATGATTACGCAGCTAAGGTAGCTCGGACGTCAAACCAAGAAGACCGCCGCGTCCCCATTCCTCTCTCAAGGGCAGACGCTGCGAGGCAGCTTCATATTTTAGCACGCATACTCCCGTTAGCTGAGTGCAGACTACCGCACTTACAAGGTGCACCAGACTGCACATAACAGCAAAGGACGCTGGTCATATCAAGCAAATAAGCAATCTACACAAGGAGAAACCAAAAAAACCGTGAGAGAGAAAAGCAAAAAAAAAAAAGAAGAACGCCGTACCTTCAAAAGTGCATGAGAGAGAGAGGGGGAGGGAGGGAGAGGCGGGAGAGAAGGACACGCTTCGCTGCAACTCCGACCTCCGACCGGACTGCACCGACGCGAAGCGTCTCTTCTGTGTCTGTTGTGGTTGCGAGCTGCCTTCACAAAAGCTTATTCAGCCCAAATTGGAATGGCTGATAGTCTTGCGTGTGATATAACATGGGGAGCGCGCGGAAGAGGCAAAAAGTGACGTAAGAAGGGAAGAAAATAGACACCGACAGCAGTTGCGCACAAACTGGATAAATTTAAATTCAAGGCGCACTACAGTACGTTTGTTATATTTCTGAAAAATAAACACCGTGCAAATTGGTCAAGCGAAACACTGACGTAGGGCGTGCTGGCGCAACGTCGCATTAAAGCACTACAGCGTCTAGAAGACAGTATGGAAACGGCTGCCCATCAAATCAACATTTCTGTACCCGCCATGGTAGCTTTGTGGTTATTGTGTTGCTCGAGGTCGCGGGTTCAGTTCCGACCGCTACAGCTGCCTTTCGACGGTGGCGAAATGCAAAAACGCTCGTGTACTCAGATTTAGGAGCACGTCAAAGAGTGCCAGGAGGTTAAAATTAAAACGGGGTCCCCAGCTCCCGCGTGCCTCATAATCAGATTTAGGGCGTGGTACGTCAAGCCCCACAATGTAATTAAAGTTTAACACTTCTGTCACGATGCGTTGGGACGTGTCAGGCAGTGACAGTGCTAACCTTCTCGCAGGCTATGAACAATGGCGCAACAAAACGCCTCAAGCAAACACGCTTCTCTGTGTGTTCTGTGCACTACACCGCCAAACGAAAGTGGTGCTTGTAAGTAACGTTTCACATCAACTCACCACTCCAGTGTAGCAGTAAACGTTGATGAACTTCAACATTTCCCTTAAACGTCACCGACAATTATCGTCAATCAACGCAGACAGCACAAAAATCTTCGCTTATATCGATTCCCACAGTGTGTGGTATCCACATACATAATCTGCTATGTCCCTCCCTCCCTCCCTCCCTCTCTTTTTCTCATGCAGTTTTGAATGTACGGCGTTCTTTTTTTCTGCTTTCATCTCTCCTGGTTATTTGTTTCTCCTTGCGTAGATTGCTTATTTGCTTGATATAACCAGCGTCCCACGTTATGTTTTCTTTAATTATTTCTTTGTCGCTCTGTGGTCCTTATTTTACATTAGCCACTGCTCACTCAACGGCGATTCGGATCCTCTATGGCAATATGAATAAAGAACATCGAACAGTTAAGAACAACCACTACAGATATTTTTATTTAGTGCGATATCACATCAAGGAACCATATTTCTGAATTCCTACATTCTTCGAACATTAAGACGAAGAAAATAAAACGAGAGGAATTCATCAAAGCGTAGTACAATCTGTGGTAAATCGCAGACGACTGCTAAAGACGAAGGGTGCCTCACTGTTGTGTCTAATTCGGCGGATCTAGCGCCAGTGAGTTAGGAGGCCTTAATTGTTATAAGCTCTGCCCTAGGAAGCTCGTCAGGAATTTCAAAAGTGAGGTATTTGCTTTGCTTCTTTTCTGGTTTGTGTCCTTCTGTGTGTTTTTACTTGCGGCATCGATCCCCTCGTCGTCGTAGAAGTGGCCCCCCTACATGGCGTTAAGTGAGCTCTCGTTACAGCATAACGGTAGCAGCTTCAATTTCGTGGGCAATTTACTCCATGGCAATTAAAATGAAAGGCTCCACACAGAGCAGCCGAAGAAAAGGAACTATGGAAGTGCGCGCCTGTTGTGCCTTTCGCAGCGCTGTTGTCTTGAAGTATCTTTTTTTTCTTTTTCTTTGCGAAGACAGTGTGCACTTGTTGTTTTCTTCATCATACCAAAGAAAAGAAAAAAAAGAATAAAACAAAAATGTCTTCTCTCGTGGCGTTCACGTTGTAGGCATCGTCGTAGGCTCTATGTAAAGTTAAAGCTACATTTTCAAACTAAGACAAAGCACAACTTGCTCCGCATATTGAACCTTAGCGCGAGCGCCCAAAACAACGTCCGCGTAGGCCAGCTGGCCAGGAACTATACTGGGAGGCCAATACCGCCTGTTCTATAAAGCACAATACACGCACACGCGCACGAACACGCACTCGATAACTCCCCCGGCCGTTAGCAGCACCTCTTTCGCTCTCTCAAAAGTGGGCTGGTCACTGATCACAAGGGGGGAGGGGGGATGTAGGGGGAGTCCCAGTAAAAGATAGAAAAGGCAAAAAAGTGACACAAACAGCGCCCACAAACTAAGACACAACCTGCGAAGGCTACAACGGATGCGTCGAAGTAACAGCGGCAACAAGCGAGTGAAGCTCAGGGGCGCCGCCACGGAGCGCGTGACGTTTCGAGTGCGGCCGACCCTGTCGATCGATCTCTGTCACGTCAGCATTCTCTATTATTCCTGCCGAATCTTTCACCGTTGCGCCCGCCGGAGAAACAGCTATCGATGCCTGCGAACGAATGATGTATCGACATACGTTGGCACAAATGATGTCACGCGGAATCTTTCGACGCGGCCAAGATCGATCGGGGACACCTTGCGACACGCCACTCGAGTTTCTCTCTTTCCGCCTCTCGTGCTCTCTCTCTTCCTGTTGTCTGTCCGACTCCTGCGGGAGAGAGAGAGCACCTTTTTTGTGCAGCGCCTCTGCTCTTGCGGCTGTCATGAACAGGTACTCCGGCACTATTTCTCGCGTCACCTTGGTCCGCCTCGTCCGATCTGCTGCTCCTTACCTCCTCATTCTTTTACTTATTTTTTATATCTCTGATTTTCTTTTCCTCCTTTTCCTAGTCAGAGCTTCTTATCTGTCATCGTTTTATTTCCCCACGGTTATAAGGATGAATAGCTCGACCCTACTGCGCGCTTCGGATTTTTTTATTCTTTTTGCTTCCTCAATGGCTGTCTCGTCTTCTTCCTTTGTGCTTTTCTGAAATAACTTAGGGGACTGGAAGCAACTCCCCACGTCGCTCGCTCTGTTTTCGGCTTATCACAGCTGCGTGTCAGGAGGGAAGGAGATGCTCCAGAAGCAGGTCTCTTTACAAAGCTGTCTGCAAGCCGAATGACGCGAGCCGCGAGAGCAGACGCAGCAACATGGCGCTATGGAATCGGAAGCAAAAAGTGCGTAAAAAGCAAAGCACTGACAACGTTTGAAGAAAGTGTCTGCATGAATTCTCCGTTTCCGTTTGGGTAAAGAAGGAGATGTTTTTTCCGCACGAAGCAGGGACATTCTTTCTTTTCTTTTGCACAGCTTTCTCCGGAAGTTCTCATTCTGCAAACAAGGAGGAAGAAGAAAGCAAAGGAAGGCTGCGTACGTGTCGGTGCACTTTCAGAACCCATTTCGACACATCCATGTAAAACGTATTTCAATATCGCTTTACTGCCTAAATTTCAACCAGCAAGTCCTTTAAAGATAAACTGGAGTGCAGTTGCTTTCTTCGTCTCACTACATTCACTAGGGGCACGAATAGTCACTAGTGACTCTTCCTCTCATCAATGGCTTGATCTGCGTGGTCAGTGCCAACGCTACAAGACAACTTCGTCGGCTTGCCCATTGATTATCCTTAGAGCTGTGACATTGGTCAACTTTCACATGCGCGCAAGTAACCCGTTGCTACAGCTCCTATCCCCAGCCGTACTCCCTCGGCGCGAGGTACCTCTCCTGAGTAAGCTGCCACTTGGAAAGGCGCTTACGAAAGCCTACTTCGCCTTCATCGGAATGGCTGACGATGCTTCGTGTGCTATCTCTGATTTCGCCGGGGCTATTGACCACTTGCTGTGTGACCGTACTCAGCTTGACGCACAGGGGCAATCGTTCTCCTATGCATTATCACAATTGGACGGCCGGTCTTTGTCTACAGACCATAACCTAGAATACTGAACTCACCACGTGGTTACAGAATTCTCAGAAAGTGCTATTTCGTTTTCTTTTCAGATAACTGGGTCTGCCTGATCGCCTTTGACCGCATGGCAGCGTCCTTCGGCGCGAATGCGTTCTAGGAACCTTCTGTTCCTCTTTTTCTTTTCTTCGTTTTTATTGCGAAAAAGGACCCATTGGTGGTATCGTGTTCTGCTCGCAGTGCAGGCAAAACCTACGGGCTGCGTCAGCCATTCAGAGAAGCCAATGTGCAGATAGTGTCAATATGCGACCTGTCAATCTGAGCACTTCTGACCATCCGGCCACCTGCTCTCAGGAGCCCGGGGCCGACGACGGATGCAGCAAGCGATGTGCCTGAACATCTGCAGCAGTCTTTGTAACAACAGACGTGTACAAAGAATTAGTGCGCAAGATCTTATGCATTGTCATTCACCGGCGTTTTTTAAGGTCCAGAATGCTAACGGAGGATAGTTTTTATCAAACAAACACTTTCATCGCGGAACACTTTTGATGCGTTATTGTAGTTTTCGGAATACGTGGTAAAAGGCTTCTGTGGTTTTACGTGCCAAAACCGCGAATTGATTATGAGGTTCACCACAAGGGGGGGGGGGGGACTCCGGATTAATTTTAACCACCAGGGGATCTTTGACATGCCCCAATGAATGGTACACTGGCGTTTTTGCATTTCGCCCCCATCGAAATCCAGGGGCCGCTGCCGGGATTTGACCCCACGACCTCGTGCTCAGCAGCGCAGCACCATAGCCGCGAATCCACTACGGCCGGTAGGTATATGTGGTGCGAAGGAGCACAAGTAGCAGCAACGGCGATAGGCCGTCTTTTGATAGGCGCTTTGTTTCTTTCTTTTTCTTTTTAAGCAGTGTGTTGTGATTCTGATGTTCTAATTTCGCGCCACACGCACTACGGGTTGCTGTGCCGTGACTCCTCCGACGCCATGCCAAGGCCTATCGCAGACATAACGCGTGGTTGCGTCAGCGCGGAAAGGAAATCGTGGAAAGAAATACATACACTGTAAAAATAAAATTCAAAAGATATCTGATAGAAAAAGTATGGGAATTCTAGCGACGTACCTTTCCTGTTTTCGATTTGTTACATACTTTGCCTCCTTAAGAGGAAGCTTTAGCTCGGAGGCTCCTACATAAATGCATGTAAAAGGAGAATTGGTTTTTGTCGGCAGCCAATGCACCAAATTTGAGGAGGTTTGTTGCATTTAAATAAAAAACTTCAAATCTAGTGATTGTTGGTTTCCAATTTTTGTTTTAGGTCGTCGATTTTGTATTAAAAATTGTCAATAATGGAAAACTTTCAGAAAACGAAACAATCACATTTCCAACTCTGTAACTCGGCAGTGAAAAACGATATCAAAATTCTGTGAATCGCATCTAATAGTACATCTAAAGCGGATAAAATTGGTGTGTTAGAAATAAATCCTAAAAAAATTGGTAATATGGAAATACAGCTTTTGCAGAACCCTTCTACCCAACGTAAGAAATTCACGTAAGATATAAATTGACATATCGAATTTGTCCGTTTTGAATTGTCTAATGGACCCCGTTTACATAGCCGTGATTGGTGTCTTTCAAGCAGAGCTATTACATTGTAAACTTCGTGCTTCTATTTATTTCGAACGTTCAATGTTTCGAAATTTCTTTTAAGATAATTCAGACCCTAAATCGAAATTCCTCGTCTAACCGCCACTAGAATTTAGCTTTCTTTTTGAAATGCGACAAATTTCATTAGAATTAGTCCAAGGGTTATCTCAGAAAAGCGGTTTTGAGTTTTACATCTATTTGAATAGGCCGCATCGGAGTTTGGCCCGAGCTATAGCTTCCTCTCAAGGGAGTAACTTTTGCTCCCATTCTCACTGCAGTTTTAAGGAGTGCGATAGAGTCAAAGACCGCGATTGGGCTGTAACAAAACATACCAGTGTGGTGAGATTCAACTAGAAAGGTGATAATAATTCAAACTTAGTCTATACTCCATTTCATAGATCAGGTGCCACGCTGTGGAAGCTACGCACAAAGTTTAGTCACCAAAATTTATCACTTCGCGCGTTCCTCTTAAGCTTCGGTGCTCGCCAGCGGCGCTTGCTCGCGCGACCGTGCACGCTAGGCTGCCACAATGGGCTGCAAATAAAAAAGACGGAAACAAAAACAAAGAAAATCAAATTGATCTGAAACAACGTGTTAGCAGAGTACATGGTTTGTTTGTTTCTAAGGGCTAAAGAAATATTTTTTTTCATTTAGCATAATAAATAACATTTTCACAAACATCAGTCAGAAAACACCGAACTATTCCTAAGCACGAATGCAGCCACTTCAAGGAGGCCTCCTTGAAGCGTTGGAACTAATGTATGAAACGGAGCACAACAGCAGTGAACCAGCGCGAGCTCTCTCGCAATCACATCACAGGTCGTCGTCGTGGTCTTCGAGTTGCCACCGAAAACACGAGGCGCGTCTGACTCATTAAATTAGCCACGACTGTGAAACCGCGTGCAGCGGTGGCGTAGAGGTAGAACATCCGCCTCGCGTGCAAGAGGACCGTGGTTCGAATCCCGGTGCCATGCAATTTTCAACCGGATTAAAAAAAAAAATTTGCGCATAAACAGGCCTGGAGTGTGGCCTGACCCCGGTGACCAGAACCGGTAACGCACTCCCTCCCTGGTGCAGTACTTGGCCACAACTCCTATATGAACACAGAAGAATAAGAATGGGCTGGGGTGCGCTTGGCAGGCATTCTCAGATCATGAACAGCAGGTTGCCATTATCCCTCAAGAGAAAAGTGTATAACAGCTGTGTCTTACCAGTACTCACGTATGGGCAGAAACCTGGAGGCTTACGAAAAGGGCTCTACTTAAAGTGAGGACGACGCAACGAGCTATGGAAAGAATGATAGGTGCCTTAAGGGATAAGGAAAGAGCAGATTGGGTGAGAGAACAAACGCCAGTTGAGGACCTCTTAGTTGAAATCAAGAAAAAGAAATGGGCATGAACAGTACATATAATGAGGACGGAATATAACGGATAGTCATTAAGGGTTACGGACTGGATTCCAAGGGAAGGGAAGCGTAGCAGAGGGCGGCAGAAAGTTAGGTGGACGGATGAGAATAGGAAGTTTGCAGGGACAACATGGCCACAATTGGTAGATGTCCGGGGTAGTTGGAGAAGTATGGGAGAGGCCTTTGCCCTGCAGTGGGCGTAACCAGGCTGATAATGTCCAGCCTGGCGACTCAGGGTGTAGCCCAGGGGAGAGGGTCGTAATCCATCTTTAGGCAGCTAACATGAACTGTCTTGCGACGACAACGGTCCAGCGACGGCGTGACGGGCTCAACGCTAGAGCTCACTGGCGATGTGGCGTTGCTTATACGGACTGGGGTACCACGCAAGTACAAACTTTGTCAGAAAAGTTCCAGGGCGAAAGTAGTAAAAAATAGAAAATTGCGCTTACAAAGTAAAGATGCTAGCTCTTATCAAAGTAATCCCCTTGGTTATCTATCCGCAATCGCCAACGTTTCTGGAGGTCTTGGAAGCAAGCAGGAAAATCTGTAACAGCGATGCTTGTAAGCTCCTTTGTCACTGCCCATTGGATGTCTGCGATATCTTGATGAAGCTTTCCTTTCAGTCGCCTTTGCACTCGCGCAAACAAGAAAAAATTACGAAGTGAGAAGTCGGGTGAATATGGCGGATGTGGGATGCCAATAACAGAATGTCTGGCCAGATACTTGTTAGCAACTAAAGCAGTATGGGGTCTTGCATTGTCATGCAGTAAGAACCAACCTTGAGAATGCCACAAATCAGGGTGGCGACGTTGAACTGCTTCTCGCGAACGTTTCAAGACTTCGATGTAAAAAGTTTGGTTAACTGTTTGACCTGAAGGAACATATGGTGAACCAATCCTTTACTATCAAAGAATGCAATCACATTGTCGTTGTTCTCGAAGGTTGTCGTTTGACTTTTTTCGATGCTTGTGATCCATGACTCCGCCATTCAGCACTTTGACGCTTCGTGTGAGGATCATACTGATAGCACCAACCTTCATTCCCTGCAATAATCTTTGACACAGATGTGCCATCACGTCTGGTTCTATCGAATAGTTCAGCACAAATTCGTCGTCGTCCTTGTTGTTGATCCACGAAAACCAATGCATGCCCTAGCTCTATCTGCTGAACTACTAAACTGCGAGGGCGAATCAGAAAGTCTTTGCCCCTATGTTGTTTAGCTAAACTATGGCTGTATATGCGAAGTCAACATATCCATTCACAGCGCTGAACCTTTCTTGGAAGGGCCCGGCCTTATCTTCCGCTAGCTCCTGGGAGTGCGGCTCCTGTCAGTTGTTGAAGATGGCGGTTGTGCTTCATTCGTCCACGGCGTACGAGCAACGAAGTGGGATTTGTTTTCTATGAAGCAAGGGGCGAACTCTCATCGAAATCCATAGGGAAATACAGCCCACGTATGGGGAAAGGTGTCTCGCTTTGTGAAGTGTGAGTTGGTGGTGTTGTGAGTTCGCAAGAAGCCGTGAAGACTTGCATGACAGTGAGCGTTCGGGGAAGCCACGTGCGTCATTGACTGACGACTGCAATGAGACAAATTTAGTGCTGCGATAGGACAAATGTCGGAACCGCTGTCGGGACTATGTCGAAAAATAGGGTAAGGTACGTAAATAGTACGTATATTTGTAATTACTTGTATATACTTTATTTTGGCTGATAAAAAATAGGGACAGCAGCTTTCTGATTCGCCCTCGTATATCAGGCCGCTCGTGCAGAGCCTTTTTACGGCCTAGTTCGCTCATTATGAACAGATGGTGCTTGTGCCGCACGGAGCCATTTGTTGCCTCAAGACCTGCTCGTAGCCTATCGGCCGTTTGATTTCCGGTCTGAAAGAAGCATTCCGATAGTGGTGCAATGCAAGAACGCTTCTGTGCTAAGATTTATATGCACGGTAAGCTGATCAGCTCGCAGTGTTTTATGTTCAGAATGGAGAAACGTCGAAAAACTATGTACTATGCTCGTTTATGGCGTGGCACTCCGCCGTCTTCACACCGGCAGGGTAGTCACGCTGGCATTCAGAGCCCAATACATGGAAAAGTCGTTGAACTCATCTCTGGGGAGCTTGCGACACGGGTGAGCCAGCCACGGCGCACTATCTGCTATGGACATGTCGTCGCCTATCCTCATTGCGAAGAATATGCCTTGCTGGGCTATAGACTCAGTCGTTACGCTAAACGGCTGGATTCTTCCAAGGGGGGCCTCTGCCCACGGTAAAGCAACATATGACAGCTTGCTGCCCTACCCATTAAGGAGCGAAACAATTAACCTTGTCTAGACACTTCGCAGGAATAACCACATGGATTGTCTTTTAATGTATGTACATATTTTTTTTTCAACTTCCAGTTTATGACGTTCTGTTAACCCTGCCTTACTGCAGCTATTGCCCTGCCGGGCTTTCTTCGCCCTTGTGTCTATGTGTCACAACCCCGCCATAAGGTGTTGCGCCGTCATCTAACTCCAACCAAGGTTTTCCTCTGGCAAAACAGTTTTGAGATTAATTTTGATCAAAGGCAAAATTCCCAGCAAAATATGATGGCCGCATGACACCGCAAATTTAGTAGATATACTCGCTCGCGCTTGTAAACAGTTTTATAGCCCCCACCAACTTCCAGCCCCATTCACTGAAACTCACTCAGACTCACATTCATGTATTTGACATGAGTGCACTCGTTAGAGAGCATGCCGACCAATGAGGGGTTTCCATATATGTTACGCAAGAATGTTGGGCGCTTAATGTTTCGTCAAGTGGTACAATTAGCGCAGTTGAGTGACGAAATATATTACGTTTCTTGAACTGCTACAGAAATTCAGAACATGGATGTTTGAAGCTCCAAGCGTAGCATAAATAAATCCAGCGCAATTTACACAAGCACAAGTAAGTATGTAGGAAATAAATAATGTACTGACATAGCACCAAAACCATTAGTGAACTGAAAAATGACGATCTGTGGTTTCCAAGTCATTGGCAATAAATAAAAAAACGATGAGCGCATGATGGTAATCCTGATGTATTACAGCGGCTGAAAGTTTGTAGCACTGTGTCTTGGAAAACAATTTCTAGCCTTGCTTGTACGCGCACCATATGGCCGTGCTCGCATCATTAGGACAAGGCGTAATCGTCTCGAAAGGATGGATATGTGACATTTACATGTCTTCTAAAAAGTTTCGTGCCATTCACGCACTCATTGTTGGTGACAAATGCCGAAACAGTGGCTTGGTGCAGCGCACCTGCTTCGTGCGCTGCCATTGAATAAAGAGAGCCAGTGGAGGCCGGCTGGGCCACGCAATAGATGCGTCGCCACCTGATAAAACACGGTGAAGCCCACGGAAGCACAGGGAAAAGCGTCCATAAGTTATAATACATAGACCACAACAACAAAAAAAATACGGCAAAAAGAAAGATCAATATATAGGAATGGTTAATAATATAGGGAGTGAGGTACGTCAATATTATTATAAAATATTTGATTTGATTTTGTTTTTATATTATTACACATTATTATATTACACATACCCTCACCCTCAGGACGGCTCCTGGGCACATGACACGCACGCCAAAGTTTTAGTGCATTTAAAACGCAGGCATAACAAGCGATCCAGAGGCTACTTTTGGCGACAACTGGCGTCGCAGGCTTCTCTGGGGCTTTGAATCAGCTGTTCGAAGCCGGCTATACGTTATGTCTTGTAAACTTTTGTTCAATGGCTACCGATTGTGTGACTGCGCTTGGACAAAAGTGGCATAAATTTGTTTCATGGTCATTGCGCTTTGCTATGGCAATTCGATCGACAGAAATCGTTGTCGTCAAAGGCCCAGTCTTGTATTCTATAGAAGCTCTCTTCAAAATTGGCATTTTCCTTGAACCTATCGGGTTCAGAGGCAGAACTAGCGCTCCTCCGCAACCTATCATTGCTACAGGCACCTGACGCAATGTCATAACGTTAGGTGAATGTGCGACTGCGCTTTCTTGTCGTTTCGTCCGAGTTATCGTTTCCTTACGAGGCCGTAAGCATTCATGTAACAGTACAAGACCTTTTCGACAAAGAAACTGCGTACGCAGAGCGAAGCTTTTCTCAGCATGCTTATCGTGGACATGATACAAAGCAAGTTCAAGCTGTCAACGGACGAACTTTCTGTTTTCCTTTCATGTGAGTGCTTTATGTATGTCTACACGCGCTTGTGGCTGTGCATGAATTTATGGGGGTTGCAGATTTTCATAACGTTTGCAAACAAGAACGCTTGCGTGATACGCGGATACTTTAAAGTGTAGGTGAAAACCAAATCTTTTACAGTTAAATTCAAAGTGTCACACATTACTAAATCTACGGCAGCAGAACTTACAGCCCTCCTTGTCGCTATGAGCTACGTCACCGATAAGCCGGCACACAAATTGGTCATATTTTGTGACCCTAAGGCAGCTCTTCCCAGTACCAAGTCTGCCTTACATCTCAGAACATACGAGCACATGACATCCGACATTAAGAAAATACATCACCATGCTCTCGCAACAGGGCACAACATAACATTTCAGTGCATTCCTGCTCACTGTCGGACGCTGCAAGATAATTTCGTCTAATTGGACGCAAAAAGACGCTAGTTTTCTGGAGTTCTCCAAGTATCATCAGTTGCCGACTGTGTAAGCTGGACCCCTTGCTACATCTACAACTGCCATCTAGCGTTCCCGCGGTGAAGCAACGTTGTTGTGCCGCTTGTGGCTGGGGATGTCAATTACGAACGCTTACTGCTATAGTATGGGAATGGCCGATAGCCCGAAGGCAAGCATACTTGACGTCGCCTTCGGTAGATGTCGCAGACAAAACTCGCCTTGCCGTTGTCAGGTCCAACTTTTTCTCCGCTGAACGAGATAATCGTTGCAATCCTTCGGGAAATAAAATTAATCACTCGCAGGGCCTCAAAAAATTAAATTTAAGTAGTCGGAATCAAGTGTTGCTAAACATCTCCACCCGATCTCCCAATTAAGCCTCTCTACTAAGACTTGCCCAGTTGGCTACTAGAGACGTGGAAAGGATAGCGGTGATGCTTTTGCAGAAACTTGCCTCCTAATATTATTTCTCTTTAGAATAAGAGAATAAGTACTCTTTAAACGATGAGGTTCGCAAATCAATACAGGTAATGTGCCACTCATCAATAAATTCACCAAGTATTAGAAGTGTAATACAACTGTAAAATTTCAAGAAGTACAGTTACCCTTCGTGTTCTACTGTTGTTGTCATTTCTGGATACAGAACAGCAGGAGCACAAAATTATCCAAGCCTATCACATAACACTATCATTATCATCATCATCATCATCATCATCATCATCATCATCACCACCACCGCCCTATTTCATGTCCACTGCAGGACGATGGTCTCCCTGCGACATCCAATTAGCCCTGTCCTGCGCCAACGGATTCCAACTAGCACCCACAAATTTCCAAATTACAGCGCCCCACCTAGTCTTCTATAGTCCTCCACTGCGCTTCCCTTCTGTGGGCACGCATTCTGTAACCATAATGGTGCACTGGTTATCTAACCTACGCATTACATCACCAACCCACCTACATTTCTTTCTCTTAATTTCAATTAGAATATCGGCTATACCCGTTCGCTCTCTGATTCAAACCGCTCTCTTTCTGTCTCCTAACGTTATGCCTAGCATTCTTTGTTCCATCGCTCTTTGCGCGGTCTTTAACTTGTTCTCAAGCTTCTTGGTCAGTCTCCCAGATTCTCCCCCATATGTCAGCACCGGTAAAATGCACTGATTGTACACCATTCTTTTCAATGATAATGGTAAGCTTCCAGTCAGGAGCTGAAAATGTCTGCCGTATGCGCTCCAACCCATTTTTATTCAGTGAATTTCCCTCTCATAATCAGGGCTCCCTGTGAGTAAGTGATATAGGTAAACGTACTCCTTCACAGGCTCTAAAGGCTCACTGACGATCCTCAACTCTTGTTCCCTTGTCTGGCTATTCATCCTTATCTTTGTCGTCTGCATAGTAATCTTCAACCCCACTCTTGCACTCTCTCTGTTAAGGTCCTCATTCATTTGTTGTAAGTCGTCCACAGGGTTGCTGAACAGGACAATGTCATCTGCAAAGCGAAGGTTGCTGAGATATTGGCCGTTGATCCTCACTCCTCTGCCTTCCCAGTTTAATAGCTTGAATACTTCTTCCAAGCATGCAGTGAATAGCATTGGAGATATTGTGTCTCCTTGCCTGACCCCTTTCTTTATAGATACCTCTCTACTTTTCTTGTGGAGAATCAAGGTACTTGTAGAATATTGGCAGATATTTTCGTAAGTCTTCTCTACTCCTTCAACACGTAAAGCCTCTATGACTGCTGGTATCTCTACTGAATCAATGGATTTTCGTAATCTATCAAAGCCATATAGAGAAGTTCATTATATCTGCAGATTCCTCAATTACCTGATGATGACATAGATGTGATCCATTGTAGAGTATCCCTTCCTGAAGCAAGCCTGTTCTCTTAGTTAACTGAAGTGTTGCCCTTATTCTATTGGAAATTATCCTGGTCAATATTTTACATAATACTGGAAGTAAGCTAATGGGCCTATGACTCTATAATTCTTTAACGTCTCCCTTTTTGTGGGTTAGTATATTGTTGGCATTCTTCCAGTTCTCTGGGACTCTTGAAGTCGATAGATGCTTCGTATAGAGAGCCACCAGTTTTTCAAGCATTATGTCTCCTCCATCTTTAATTAAATCGACTGTTATTCGATCTTCTCCTGCCGCTTTTCCCCGTTTCATGTCTTGCAAGGCCCTCCTAACCCCATCGCTAGTTATATGAGGAGTCTCTGCAACCTGTTCAATACCGCTTCGAATAGAGGTATCGTGGCTCCTGTGGGTACTGTACAGGTCAGCATAGAATTCTTCCGCTGCTTTTAATGTACCTTCGAGATTGCTGGTGATGCTTCCCTGTTTATCTTTAAGTGCATACATCTTGGTTTGTCCTATGCCACGTTTCCCTGTCACTTATTTCATGCTGCGTCCATTTTTTACTGCTTCCTCAGCCTTTCTCACGTGACAATTTTGAATATCCCTTTTTAGAGCGCAGCTCTTTGGCGTCCGTTCCTGGGTTTCGCGTCGTCGTCGGCGTCGTCGTCGTCGTCGGCCTCGTAACCAGCTCCGCCCCCCTTTCATCCCCCCAGCGCTAGCAGCGACCGACTGATACCGCTGGATGCCGCTGACGCCGCTAGAGAGTCAAGATAAGGTGACTGCATAGAACACCGTCGCCGCCATGCAGAAAGAGTATCAGTCAAAGGCATCAGTCAGTCGCTGCTATCTCTTCCCTCCTCCCTTTATCGTGTTGTCCGCTTGCTGCGCGCGCTTCTGCCCCCATCGCTTGCCGCTGGGTGTACACGCCGCCCCCCTCCGCTTCCGCTTACTGCTGGTTGCTCTCGACGGCGGCGATGAGCCTCCGCTTCGGCGGCGCGAACTGCAGGGTCTTCTCGGCGGCGGCGATGAGCTTCTGCTTCAGCCTCGCTTACTGCTGGTTGCTCTCGACGGCGGCAATGAGCCTCCGCTTCGGCGGCGCGAACGGCAGGGTCTTCTCGGCGGCGGCGCTTAGCCTCTGCTTCCCCCACGGCTGTGACAACCTCGCGAGGCACTTGTATAGATCTCGTCTTTGAGAATCAAGCATTGGTGTACCAAGTCGAACATATATCAGTCTATTTCTCCGACCACAAAGCTTCCTTCATGACTGTCAAGAACTGTTAGTGGAGTCTTTGTTAAAGGAATACGTGTGAAAAATAAAAAAAAAATTCTGTGATAGCGCATACATGTGTTGCTCGATTTCTTTGCCTCAATCTATCCAAAAGGTGAAACAGCTTATTTGCTGCGCTCAAATTTCGCATTAGGAAGTAACGTAATCGTCGGTAATTTTTTTCTCCTTGGTGATCAGTTTTGACAGTTCCGCATATTCTATCTTATCTCTTGAGCTGGACACTTTCATTCTTTGTTTTTTCTTTATTAGGTCCTTTGTTACTTGGGAGAGCTTTCCTACTGGTCGCCTTGGTGCCTTATCTCCCACTTCATTTGCTGCCTCTGAAGCCAGCCTAGTTGCGGTTTCATTCATTACCTCTATGCCATCTCCAAGTCTCTGTTCTAGCGCTGCATATTTGTTTGCATGCAGCAACCTGAGTTGGTTTGCTTTTATCCTTACTGCGTCTTGGTTGGCCTGTTTCTTCCTGACCAATTTTACTCTTTCTCTCTTCAAATTGATGTGAATCCTAGACCT
This sequence comes from Dermacentor variabilis, assembly GCF_050947875.1. Taxonomy (NCBI): domain Eukaryota; kingdom Metazoa; phylum Arthropoda; class Arachnida; order Ixodida; family Ixodidae; genus Dermacentor; species Dermacentor variabilis. The sequence continues at coordinate 90,432,499 of NC_134568.1, forward strand.
CACCAGCCTATGATCACTGCACTTTACTCTACCTAACCCTACAACATCCTTCACTACGCTCGGATTGGCAGAAAGTATGAAATCTGTTTCGTTTCTTGGTACACCATTAGAGTTTTTCCAGGTCCAGTTTCTGTTGTTGCGCGTCCTGAAGAAGGTGTTCATTATTCGCAGCGTATTCCTTTCCGCGAATTTTGCCAACAACTCTCCTCTAGCGTACGTAGAATCAATGCTGTAGTTGCCAATTGCTTGTTCACAGCCTGCTTTTTCCTCAATTTGCCACTGAAGTGGCCATTAATAAAGTATAGTGAGTTTGCACTTTTCTCATCGCTAATTGAACAATTTCATAAAACTGATCTACTTCATCATCGTCATGGCTGAATGTTAGAGCGTAGGCTTGTACTGCCTTTAATCTATAGTTCTTATTAAATTTGATTATGACTACTGCTACCCTCTCATTAATGCTGTAGAATAGGGAAGACAACAGGGTTCAAAAGTCTGATGACTACGCCTTCTTAAGTTACAAAGAGATTGGGTTACAGTGTCACTATCTTCATAAGAACGGCTGAGGTTGATCGTGTGCCCTTCTTCGACTTCTTTTTCGTTCCTTATGACTTTCAAAAGATTCGGGCGGTTGCGCTGAATATTCCCACGGATGTAGTAGGCATTTCCAACACAAGTTAGCGAAGTCCAGCGCTCGGCCCGTCGACTTCCTCCCACAATCAATGTTCCCTCACGAAGGCTGATTTCGCATTCGAAAGTAAGATTAGGCTCAGCAAAAACATTTATTAAACAGATCCGTTCGGGAGCCCAAGGAAGACTGTTACTCGTCTTTAATAATCAGAAACCAAATTTCAAAGAGAATACGCAAAAAAGATCCAACTACATCTGCCCTACTTTAATCAACGCCGTGCTCTTTGGCAAGTCATCGACGCTGTCAGACACAAGCGCCAGCGGCGCTTTGTTCAGGGGCTGCGGCCACGCGACTTGCGGCCAACGTAGGCGCAGACACACGCCACGGGCATCTCTTCGAGCGTGTCGACGTAGACCCTGCCTACACGGCGCATCAGGGTCACTGGCCGGCTGACCTCCAGGCAACGGTAGCCCCTCCGCGAACTGCAAGGGCTACCGGGGCACATGCAGCGCACGGTGGTAACCAGTCTGGGCAGTCGGCGCCGGTCAAAGCTGGTCAGGAAGCGGAATGGGCACGTCGAGCGGTCCTGCACCGCCGGGCTCGTCTCCAGAGGCAGGCAACCGCGCTCGCGCAGCGTCAGCCTGTCCGGCTCGGCCCTTCCCGCCAGCGGAGGCGGCGGCAGCAGTGGTAGCGACGGCGGGGGCGTCGTTGTCGTGCGGTTGGTGCGGTTGGCGCGAGACAGCACCACTTTGACTTTGCGCAGGCTGCCGCGGCTGCTCTTGCGTGGCCTCATCACCGACTTTCTTGGGGCCATGCGCGGTCGTGGCATCACCTTGGTCTCGACGCCAGAGCGACGCTCCTTGTTCCTCAGGCGACCCTCTTCGGTACACTCCTCGGTCGGCTCCGAGGCAGGGCGAGCCGGCACCGAGGCTGCCGGGACGTCGTGACCAGGCACCAAGGACGTCTCGGTAGACAGCCGTGGTGGTGGCTGCAGGACGCTGGCCTGCAGGCCGAGACAAGTCATTCATGGGGACTACCGAAGCTCTCTTTTCGACTGAATAGTTATGGGGCTTCCGGGCAAAGAAACGCAGCGGCCTAGGAAGACAGAACAAACAAGTATGAAAGTAAACCACACGTGCATTCGGTTGACTGCCCTAGGCAGGGGGAAATGTCGTTAACAAATGAAAATAAAGAAATAAAGAAAGGAGAGGGGAAGAAGCACTAGCAGTGCGAATACGTGGGGCTGCCCATCACGCCTTCAATCGGCAACTGAGGCCATTCTATTTCATAAGCTGAATGCCACCGTCCCTTTTAAACTCGCGACACGAGGGGCCATAGGTTAATAATCTTTGCCTCTGAAAATTTTCGAACTAGAGTTTTTATTGGTAATTGAAGGAGCATAACGTCTTAAAGTGATGCATTGGCTATGAAACGCGCCGTATTTAAGAAGGCTCCACCTTAATTATGATCCCTTTAGAACCGCTTCTCGAGCACCTGAATCTATTTGCACGAGTGTATTTTCACTGCGCTTCCAATCAGAGTGTGTCCGCCGCAGCTGAGAATCGAAGCCATGACCTCACGCTGGGCAGCAGAATTGCATATCCAGTGGGCCACCGAGGTGGGTCCACGATGAACTTCAATTGCCGCGAACATCTGGTGCTCATTTTCGAGCATGCTTCCTTAGGGCGATATTTTACTTGGATGTAGTCCAAAGTGGTAGTTCTGATATAACTGCCACTTTGAACCACATCCAAGTACATTATTGGGGCATTAAAGTGAACCTAAGGATCTATCCGGAAAGAAAATCAGTGATGAATGGTACCAAGATTTGGTAGCAAAAACAATCTCTGTACTTCGATTTAGGTGCACATTAAAGAACCGCGGGCGGTTCAAATTAATCCGAACTCCACCACTACGGCGTGCCTCGTAATCAGATGGTGGTTTTGACACGTAAAGTCCCATAATTTATTTTTTAACTAGCTCTGCATAGAGGTCTGTTCCAGTATGGAGAGAGGGCGATTTGTATAATGATTAGTACAAGGCTTCGCCACACCAAGTCGAGACAGTAATATATTACGCCCTACTATTAAAGCGAAGCATTCTTTGCTAACCCTCCTGCGCCTCTCTTGGTGGCCGTGGCTGCCACCTGCAACTGCTGCTGCGCGTGAGTTTTCGCTGGATAGCCCACACTGGACACACTGTATCGGCATCGTCGAAACGTGGTATGTATGAGACAGGTACTGCAGCGGAACTCCTCGTTCCCGATTCAATGATGATGATGATTTAATGACATCCCTTTTGAAACGGGGCGGTGACAAATAGCCACTCAGTCTGCCTGATTTAATCACGTATGCTATACAGGTTTTTATCGAGCATTTTGTATACATCTCCATAATGTTTTTCTTTTCCTTAAATATCTAGCTTGTACCGCTAGCTACGACTGTAAGAGATCGAGTCGTATTAATCTCTTCCCTGTTTTTTTCTTTTCATCTAAGCGTCTGTTGCTTATCTCGACTGTTGACCGGTTGACGCTTCCGTACACTTTAAACCCAAGTGCTTCTGGAAGGTGTACGTTGCCTACGGTTCTCACTGGGTGAATGCCTTCGCATTCCATTAGGATGTGCTGAGTGGTCTCCAAATTATTGCTGCAGCATACACACGTCTAATTTATTTCCGGGTATTTGCTTCGGTATGCTTTTGTCTTTAGGCAATTGGCTCGAGCCTCAAATAGCAAGGCACTGCCCTTTGTGTTAACGTACAGATTTTCCCTTTTAATTTCTTTCTTCTCATTCTTGTAAATATCCATGGTCCTTTTTCTTTTCGTTCTTTGTATCCAATTAACTGCCTCTGTTTCTCTCACTTTATTTTTGATGACCCCTCGTTGATTATTTGTAGTTTCAATTGCCCTGCACTTGATGAAGGGAAAATGAGACATCCACCCAAACGTAGCAAACTGCTACAAAGGAACCCCATACGGGTTCCTCGAAAGAAAAGCCTCGCAGCTGACGATTTTGTTCGGATTTTCTTCCACTGCGAGGCTTTTCTTTCGAGGAACCCGTATTGGTTTCCTTTGTAGCAATTTGCTACGTTTGAGTGGATGTCTCATTTTCCCTTTATTCATCTTATCTCCACCTTGCGGGCTTACGCAGAACTATTACGCCAATCCCTGTACTCGGTTGCCAGCTTTCTTGACCTATTCCTCCATTTTGTCTCTGCGCTTTTCAAGAACAGATACGTGTGCACTTTGCCTGCCCATTTATATTAATCAATGTTCCTGAGTCTTTCTTCAAAACTAATTTTGCTCTGCGCTTCTCTGAGTTCAAAAAAGGCCCAACCCATGTCACCCTGCACTGCCTCATTGGTGGTTTTACCGTGGGCTCCCAAAGCCAATCGGCCTGCGGATCTTTGGTTAACTTCCAACCCAGACAAGATACCCGATTTTAAGAATAGAATGACATTTGCGAACGTTAGCGCGGGCACCATTACTCCTTTCCAGATTCCACTCGCCATCTCATACTTATTGTGGCCCCACAGTGTTCCGTGTTTCATTACTGCAGCCATTCTGCTTGCCCTTTATTTTCAGATTTTCTTGGTGCATGCTTGAGTAAGTCTTTCCTTCGTTCATGTATACGCCGGGGTAGTTATATTGCTTGACTATGGGTACGACTTTATGTTGAATTGACACCCCGTAATTACTTGTCTCTTCATTAAATATCATAATTCCCGATTTCTCTGTGCTAAACTTCAGGCCCTAGATTTGTCGCTGCGTTACCACAGATATTATCAAGTGTCCGTAAAGCTCTTTTATTGCCTACTACTAGCACTATGTCGACCACATACATCAGTCCAGGGAGTTTCTGGTGCACCATTTGTCCATTACACATGTAGGATAAATCAAACCCTAATTCGCTGTTTTCCAGTAATGTATCTATGTCCGTAACATGAAGAGGAAACAACAAGGGCTTTCTTGCTTCAGTCCTTGGTGGATTCCCACCACTTCATTACCTTTTCGACTTTCCAACTCAACTTGTACTCGGTTGCATATCTATACCTCCCTCATCTATATCTCCCTTCGTACTTAAGAATATCCCATAACAATTCCCTGTCTACGTTGTCATAGATTGCTTTAATATCTATAAAAGTTATCGATAAAGGTCAATTTCGAGCTACTGAAGTCACTACGCACTGAGTTAGTGCAAACATGTTATCACCTAAGCGTCTGCCTGGCCTGCACCCATTCTACAGTTCCCCAAGTAAATAATTTTTCTCCACCCACTTCGACAGCACCAATTTTATGGCGTGCATTGCCGTTCTATATATAACCGACGTTACCGTAAATGGCCTCTACGAGCTCGTCTTATTCTTATCACCTTTGCATTTGTAGATGAGGTTCATCTTGCTTTCACACCATCCAACCGAATTTTCTTCATTCTAATCACTTGCTCTATAACATTAGTCATCAGCGCCTTGCTCTTTGGACCGAGTTTTTTTATTAGCTGTATTGGGATTTCATCAGGTCCTGGTGCCGTGTTATTAGAGCCATTTTCTTCTACTTTTGTTCACGAAAAGCTTTCTAGCTAAATTTTCATCTCTCATGCTTCTCTGTTGCTGCTGGATCTGTTTGATTCTGAAATACGCTTTCTTTCGTGCCGAAATTATCCCTAATAACATCTGTGATGTACCACAGCGCATCGTCTCCTTCGTAGACCTTACCGTCTTCATCCCTTGTAGCCGTTTGGGAATTTTCATTTGGAGCTCCGAGTGCTCTTAGAGGGTTCCAGAATCTTTTTGGGGCGCCTTTGACTCTTTTGCGAATGTGATGCACCCCACGTTCACTTGTGCATTTAATTTTCTCTTACACGAGCTCGCTCACCACTCTTTTCTTTTCTGGGTATTCTTTCGACCTACGAGCATCTCTTCTTCGTGTAATCCCAACTTTTTGGCTTCTCGATGATCCCTAGACGCCTGCTTACGCTATTCTATAGCTTGCTTTATTTCCTTGTTCCACCACGTACGTGCTGATTGTCCAGTTGTGCGCAGCATCACTGACTCTGCAAACAAAATTTCATCACGTGGGGTATCTCTCGTTGTTTATTGGATAGTTCCACGCGTAGGCATCGCCGGAAAAGAAGAAGCTGATCGGCTGACTTCAACTTGCGCTCATAACAACTGCGTCTACCCTGAAATTTTGTGCGAGCTTGACGACGCTCGTCTGCTGATTCATCGCCATCTGCCCACGCAGCATCCAGGCTGCAGCGCGTCGTAAATGAGACGTTCCCGCCCCGTGTTCGCGGCCCAGGCTTGCCTCGTCGGGCTAGAGCGCCACTACTCAAGCTAAAGGTTGGCTGTGTAAACGTGTGCAAACGTTTATACAGAGAAGGACCTGTGGCCAGTCCATCGCATACGTCTTGCGGTAGCTGCATGCGAGACACTTCAGCACCTGATATTGGAGTGCCTCGCTTTCATTGCACAGCGCACGTCGCTAGTGAGGGACTATCACCTCTTTTCCCTGCGGTGTACGACACTCGACGAATGTTTGTACCCCAGTGGTTGTGCGTCTCGACGCGATCAGGCTCATCGCGCTCTCCTTACTCTCCTAGAATTAACTAACTTGGTTTCCCGTTTGTAGCTCAGACACTACTTCTTCTATTTAACATTCTTCAGTAGCGTGACCTGCAGTGACCGGCCCTACTGTGCTTGACCTGCACTGTGTGTTCTACTTTATTCTTTTAGACTTGTCATCTTGCTTTTTCTTTCCTTCCCTCCCTCCTATCTTCCCTTTCTATGTTTCTGTCTCCTCCTTTCTGAAGAGCAGGCAGGCGTTATGCCCATTCCGGTGGCAGTTGCCAGCCTGCTCCTTGCTTTCCCTTTCCTGTTAAATGTGTGAATGTTTACAAAACAAATTAATAATAATAAATAAATAAATTACGTGATTTCCTCTTTGCAATCCAACTTTTTCTTTTTTTTGCCGTGTCTGTCTTATTTCCTGCTGCATAACGTGTACCAGTCCTTTATATTCCCAGACGGCTGTAGGAAAAGATTCAATTTTCTTCACTTTGTTTTTTGCGATCTCTGTTATTTGCTCTTCATACGATTTTCGAAATTCTGATTATTTTTAGAAATTCGGCTTTATGTTAATGTATCTCTGAAACTTTAATGTTAAACGTCTATGATGGCTACCCACGCTATTTTTTCCATGCTCGTCTATTATTATTTGATCTAGTTGTTTGGCCCCTCCTGTCTTATCCTTGCCCTTTGCTTTGTTATCTTCTTCCGCGGCCGGCACATCATGGAGAGAAATAGAAAAAATGACCACCGCTGACGTTTCCGCTACTGCTTTCCAGCGTGGTGGTTTCGGCTTGCTGAGCTATTCTCGCCTCGGAACCAGTCTCGTTCGCGGTGCTCGCATCGAAGTGTTCGTATCGAAGCGTGCAATCGATGGATGGATGGATGGATGGATGGATGGAAGGTAGGAGCGTCCCCTTTGAAACGGGGTGATGGCAGTTGCCACCATGCTCAGCTTTTTATTTGTGTTTAACAGTGTTGTATGTTATTAAAATTCGCCATTTTCTTTAAATACTTCTTCCTACACTTTTAACCTTATGTCACCTCTCTGATTTTGAATCACCAATCCTCCAATCGCTTTTTGCTAATTTCCACCGCATATTTATTTCCATGACTATTGTTATCTCTGAACTCTAGGGCCTCAGGAAGCGTGACTGTGCCCGCATCGACATCGGGATGGATACCATCACATTTTAGTATGAGGTGTTCTATTGTGTCTACAAATGTACCACATACAGTACGTGTGTCTTCTTCCTCGTTAAATTTCTTTTTATAGCTCCGCGTTCTAAGACATCCTGACCTAGCTTCAAAGAGTAGGGCACTGCCTTTTGAGTTATCATAAGACGCTTCCTTCCTGATCTGCTGTTTCCATTATCGATATAGTTCAACACTATGCTTCTTTTCCATTGAATTTATCAAAGTTTTACCTTCCGCGTTTTTAACCTGTCGTTTAATGCTCTGTCTTTCTCCGTCCTCGTGTGTGGCATACTTACTGGTTAGCTTCCTAGTTCTTTTCCGCCATTGTGAGTCAATGCTCTTTCTGTGTACGTACTTAAATAGCTTAGCTGCCCACCTGTTATCGTCCAATTTCCTCAGGCGCTTTTCGTATATTATTTTACTCTGAGCTTCCCGTGCTTCGAATGATGCCCAGCCCATATCCCCCTGTACTGCCTCGTTTGTGGTTTTCCCGTGGGCACCTAATGCTAATCTTCCAACAGCTCCCTGATTTACTTCTAGTCTCGACTGAACTTCTGGCTTTAAGCACAGGAGCGCATTCCCGAAAGTAAGCCCCGGCACCATTATTCCTTTCCAAGTACCTCTCAGTACTTCATACCTGTTGTGCCCCCACAATGCCATATGTTTTATTATCCCAGCATCTCTTCGCCCTTTTGCTATGAGAGACTGTTCGTGCTTTTCCGTGTACATCTGCCGTTTGTTTATCCATACCCCGAGATATTTGTATTCGGCCACTCGGGGTATTTCATGGCCTTGTATTGTAAGCTCCTGATCAGTTGTATCGTTGCAGATGGGCTGCAGGATGGCTGCGCCATCTAGTAGCCATGGCTCACACTATTTCGCCCGCAGCAGATGAAGGTAGATGGGGAAATGCGGCCTGCGCATGCGAAGGGGCCGCGACGCGGAGAGCGGTGATGAGGCGGGAGACAGGGCACCGGAAATGATGGCTTCACGTTGCGCATGCGTGGCGCCGCCAGGCAACCGCGAGGACGGTCGCATCTGCGCCTGTAAGGGGAAGTTGGGTATCCTCAAACAAATGGGGCAGAAAACCAGCTTGGCCTTTTCACCTCCTATAACGCTGGTTGCGTTCAAAGGTGCTTTGCATTGCAGAGCTCCTCGTTCGGGGCATCCTTGAGCGAGATGAGAAGGTACGCATGAACACTGCCTCCTAAGCTTCGCTGTATATAGATTCCAACAGGGCACGTTGGATTTGCTGGATTTTTCTTTTCAAACATGGTTCGAAAACACAGTGCCAACATTCGTTCGGTTACGTTGCTTGTCGAATTTCGTTACTCGCTTTATGCGGTGAGTTTATTCAAAACGCAGCCGTTTGTACTATTGATTTTTACGAACTCCAACTTTCACGTTCTTCAAAACGATTGCTAACGAACATCCCTTTTCTTATATCCGGGGCCACTATAGCCGCTGCCCAATGTTCTTCAAAAAGAACCCTAAACGCCTTTTGTCGAATCTGAATCTTCAGTATCTCTGGAATTTTTCCTTTTATCTCACCATTGTGGTCGGAGGTGGGACAAGGCAGTCCGGGTGATGGTCGGCCAACGCGCCTAACAATCCTGCACTTCTTTCTCGTTACTTCTCCCCACTAAACCGGTAAACGAATAATTTGTAATACAAGGATGAAAGGAAACGTTAACATCCGCATGAATGCAAGGCAGACCAAGACGGGAATATATTCTTAATCCAAGACCACCATTTGGTCGCGCAAATTGCTTCAAAAAAATGTCTCATTCTCATTTGCTAGAGCGATTGCTCCGGTCGGAAGGTAGTGGAGACAGTTATTGGGCGATTTCCTAGGCCGGGCAATGATCCGTGCTCAATCGCCAGACGAGGAGGAATTCAACCTTAGTTGCGAAGCTTTCTTTCCTAGGAGTTCGGATGTGTTTGCCTTATAGTTTCATGCTGCGTTTAGGTGGGTACAATATGTTACTTTGATAAATTTATGTCCACCATACGCATTTCCGCAGAGCTTATTTGGCTATTCTGTAGAAGGAAATACCAGATAAATACTAGATTTTTGCTTCAGTGAGAAATGCGAAATGCATCAATACGCAAAATAGTGGAAACGTGACAAAAGAAGGATGACAGTGTTCCAGAGTCCTTTTGAGTAACTTCACTCGTAATTGTGAGACACTGGAACAGCAGTTTGTTGCTTTACCAACATGCATGTTTGTAATTTGGCAGTGTGCGGACCTGCTACTAGCGCAACAAAAGGCGAATAAGGTGCTGCTTCCTCCTAATTTCTTTTTTGTCATTGACGTAATGCTCTCATTTTTCATGGATTAAATCTGGAATATGAAACAAGAAGGATGCAGTTCTAAACTATGTTTCGACAGCATTTGAAAGCTCCCTTGCCTGGGTGATACAGCGCCTGAACGTGGCGACATGGAACGTCGGTTACTACATTACATCCTGCGCTTTCCTACCTACCAAAACGTCACAAGTCAGAGCGCCCCAAGAAGTTCAGTGAGACAAAAACACGGAGACAATTCTTCTGGGAAAATTGGTTTCAAAGAAATCTTCTTTTCCATGATGCGGATTTAAGGGAAATTCTTCGCTGGAAATGGGGCAATTCGTAGTCGCCTCCGCAAGGAGCTCCTTTTGTTGCGTAATTTTTTAAACGCGACACTGATACATTAAACGTTTCTTTTACCCTCGTTGTTGCAGCGTTTCGCAAAGCTATAAGAAAAACTCCGTGGTGCGCTCATAGTATCGCGCACCCACGGATTGCGCTAGTGATATGTTGGGCGCTTAAGGAAAGAGACAAATACTTATTAGTTCTATCAGCACGCAGCGTCTCGTCTTGACTAGGCAGCAGTGTAATTCACACGATCAGAAATTTTCTGCGCTTCGAGGGAGTCGCTTATCTGCGGAGGAAAAGTGTTCAGTGCCCTTGCGATCACCTCGGATTTCAAAAGGGCCTTTCACTCGCAACACAATAAATGACGACCGCCGCCGTTTACGTTTATCTCACGTGGAAACTTGTATGAGTTTAGCGAACACGGGACGTAATCGCTTTCCCTAATATCAGTTTCAGTGCACGCTTATTTAAAAAATACTTTCCCCTCAAATATCAGTAAAGTCATCCTCCCAAATTATGCGGCAAAATTACGACAAGGCAGTGACCTCAACGGATGGACCGACCGCCCCATCGCTGAACTTCTTTGCTATTGTAGACTAATACTCTTCTCACCACGTCACCACCCGTCGTCGTTGGCTCTGCCGCCCTGTGTTTTTCGTCGTCTTGGAAGCCGCCGTGGCGTTTGTCTTTCAGGAAAGGCAGTGGCGAGTCCGGATTTCCGCTAGCGTTGAGCACCTCGTTGGTACGCTCCGTCACGTCGCTCTCGGTGGCAAAGTCGGATACGCCGTGTCTTACCACGATGATCTGCGCCACCGGCTCTGCCACTGAGTCGTTGCTCCAGGTCGACTCGGAGCCGCTGATGTTGTACTCGGGGCTCGCCGCGACACCTTCAGCGAAAGACGAGGAGGCAGCCGCGCGCAGCATTTCCTGCGCATCATCGGCCGCCACCGTAACGTCCCTAGGTAGGGCCAGAGTGTCCGGCACTGTGGTGTTTTTGGCTGGCCCGTTGTTGTCAAAACGCTGAATTTCACCGCAGCCTCCTCCGGTCAGTACCATCGACAGCACAACGCCGAGAAGTAGCATGACGCTCATTTGTCTGTGCCTGTGACAAAACGTCGAAAGCGAATGGATTCGGAAACGCTTCCGCTCGCTAGCAAACCGCAGACGGACTGCACTCCTACAGCGATGCGTTCGCACTGCTATTCGTTGCCGAGACTGCGCGAATCGGGGCGACATCCGAGGTTGCCTGCGACTGGTGGCGGAGAAAGGATACGCCATGAAACTGGAGACAAACGTTCCCGCCGGCGCAGACGCCGCTCGGGATGATGCGAGACCACGTCGCCTTTGCCGAGCGGCGAACCAGTCAGGCGTGCGGGAACACGAGCGGAGTGAAATAATGACAGCGAATTTGGCGTCGTGAGTTCTATGCAGATGTGATGGACGCCGGACGCAGCAAGCTCCTTTCAGTCCCACTGGAGAAACTATGCGGTATTGTCTAAATGACGCCGTGCTCCTTCGTTGTTAAATTTACTAAAAACGCGAACAAGCAGGTGATGATATCAAATAACTCATCAATATTGTTAATGGATGGTGGTTTCCTGACTCCCTGAGCCACTAAGTACAGGATCTCGCGGGCCGTGTGCTTCAGTGTTGCACCCACGAATACGGTCAGGTATATCTTTGGTCCCAGTACGTTGTCGCCTGAATCAGCTAAAGCCCCTCCATACACGTTTCCGCCGACCAGGTTAAGTACCGCCAACTTGCCCTCCTCCTCCACGTCCTCTCCCACTTACCCCCTTAGCTTCCGGCGCCAAGCGGAACTTACGTAGCAGCAGCTTCCTGTTCCGAGTGGAAGTGACGTTTTGTTTTTTAGCGTTCTTTACTTTCGCGTCGCTGGAGAGGCTTTAATTGCACCAACTGTGGTTGAAACTGTGAATGCGATTCCATCCAAGAACCACCGCCTATTGTAACCAGCGATCTGCTTGTGTTCGCTGCTTCGCGTCAACCTGCGACCGGTTGTGGCACGAGCGACAACGTACAGTGGAATGTAGTGCCTGGGCGCTTGGAGACCACTGCCGTTTTTCGTGCATTTGGAAAACAGCGACCGCGAACTTCTACTTCAGCGGAATACAACAGCTTGTCCCCTTTGCATTCTTCTTATGGTGACTGCCACAGCTCTGCTAAGCACGCGCGGGCGTCTCACCATCGTCTAACAGGTCAAAGCGGAAATTCCAGCAGCGCAACTCCAGGAAGCGGAAACGCCGGAACCGGAAATTTTTCAACCGGAAATGCCGGAACCGGAAATACCGGAACCGGATTTGGTGTGAGGGGAAAAGGCGACGCACAACAAAGGTTGTCGCTACTTAAGAAAGCGGCGGTGGCGCGTGGATGCAGGGGTTTTAGAATCAGCCACTCAGCTGTCGTTATGGGAGGGGCAAATGCAGTGCGTAAGGGAATTGAGGAACTTTATGGGGGGGCACGTCCAAAGTACAGGCGTGAGCACTTTTTTCCTAATAAGTGTCTACCTATCATTTCAACCAAATATCCCATACAAGTAGGGCACAAGCTAAAGTGTTCGGCTAATTCAACACACCATTTTTTGCTTGCCATGTGGACAGCTACACTGTAAAATAATTTACACCCTAAAAAGTGAAAAAGGGTGTAAATGTGTCTACAACTCACACCCTTAGGGTGTCCCTCATATAGAAAACACCCTTAGGGCGTGAGTTATATACACATTTACACCCTTTTTCACTTTTTAGGGTGCAAATTATTTTACAGTGTAGGAAGCAAGTCATCGAATTCGCCAGAACGCTTGGTGAAGCACGCACGCTAAAAGATGCTTGGGCAGAATAATTGCCTGCCAAGCATGCCAGGCTAACCGGGCCTGCTCCTACACCCCATCATCAACACTCCTTCACGAAAATGAAAGAACAATCTTACAAGCTTGCAGTTAATAAGATACGTATAAGTGACGCTACTTGTGTTTCTGATCGCGCCACTTATACAGTTGTGTCATTTTTCTCATGTCAGAAGAACTCCGCTTGCCTCCTCTCCCTGCAGCTATTCCTAAACGGACGCGACCTTCTAGCTAAATGCTCTCGCTAAACCGTATGTTATACGTACTATGCGAAATTGCTACCCAGTCTTGACAGGCTGTGTCCGTACACAGATGATAGCCATCCTGAGATTGTAGCTCTAACCGAGACTTGGTTGTGCTCTGATATCATTGGTGCTCAGCATATGCGAAGCACGGCGTAGGAAAAGAAAGTTTTGCTTTAAAATGTCGGCATCGGTGCTGTCATTAACTTCAACACCGAACAACGTGTTCAATTATTCGGCTACCGAATGGCTCCGAGCGCTATTAAACAACAAGACGAAATAAACGATGCTGTTATTCGGCCAAGTAGGTGACTACTGCGTCCACTTGTGCGGAATACAGTGAATTTCTACAAAGTTACAGCAGATTGTCTCGTGCTGCCAGTTAAAAATATTCTCGTTACTTACGCCTTCCGCTCAGCAACAATCCTGCAAAATCCTTGTAGGTTATATCACCTGGTCGTCTTATTCACAAAATTGTGCTACATGGTTATGAAGAAACCCCTTTGTCTAATGCTGAACGTCTAGTTACATTTATTAATTTCTTTGTGTTTGCTTAATACAGCAAGATTTCTGTACTTTGTCCTTTTTTACGTATTTAGATTTATTTATTATGAAACCTGGGGCCCTATAACGCAAAACTATTCCAATATGTTGTTATTCCAATCTCTTGACGTCAAACTTGTGTAACCATCGACGCAAGCATCGGGCGGTCACCCGCAGGGTTATGAAACATCGTTCCAGCGCACAATTGAACAAGGACGAGAAGAGAAAGACAACACGAGTTGTCTTTGCTTGAGACAACTCGTGTTGTCTTTCTCTTCTCGTCCTTGTTCAATTGTGCGCTGGAGCGATGTTTCATAATGCTATTCATAACCAACTAGCCCAGCTGTCCATACTTACCCGCAGGGTTGTCTGAACAGACGAATCAAACGCACTCCTCGTTCAGAGGAGGTCACTTTTGTTTGCTTGAAGAACGAATAACATTGCCTACACTGAGCGGCTTGCCTTATTTAATTGGCTGACAAGAGGCGAGGAGCACGCTCAAGTGGAGAGGGATTCGATGGGGCCGAGCCACTGCACTGAAAATCAATAACCGGATGAAGAGGGTGGTGCCGGCGTCTACGATTAATCCGCTTTCCCTTACTTAGCTTGCGGTGGCTGGTCGCGGCAGCATGCAACGGAAGGTTAAGAATGACGCTAAAGCGGATCCTCAGCAAAGAAGAGTCGGCAGAACGAGGTCGTAAACGTGCCGAAAGTGCTCGAAACCGTTACACGACCACGCAATAAATTTTGTTACACGCAAATAAACCCATGCTCTCCGGCAGGTGCGAGCAGCCAGTGCCTGAACGATCGGCGGCAGCCATCTTTTATTCGTTTCGGAATGGGGCAGCCAGCAGCTATTCAGAAGAAAATTCAGTTTTGTTCGGCATATTAATACATTTTTAAGGTGTACACGTCACGTTGACGCGGTGGGTTTTTGCGGTTTTGTGACGTCGCGTGACAGGCAGGTGAAGTGGGTGCAGCCCGAAAACTTTTGACCAATAGCCGAGGTCTAATGGCGAAAAGGCGTCGAATCAGAAATAACAATTTTTCTTTTGTTCTGTCAAACCATGCATAATCGGTGTGTACACGTCATATCAGATGGGGAGTTATCGCTATTTTCGTGACGTCGCGTGACAGACAGGCGAAGTGGGGGTGGTCGAAAAAAGCGTGAAATACGGCGACGGGAAGCGAAAGAAGCACTTGTAACTGAATCTTTAGAGCAGATATACTAGGCAGTATTGTGAGTAGTTTGAAAGAATGAAACGTGTAGCAAGATTTTGAACTGATTCTAGAGCTTGAACAAGGTTATACATATGTGGATCAAAGACCGCGCTGGCGTATTCAAGGGCCCTATAACGTAAAACTATTCCAAACTTTTCTATTCCAATTCTGCTATCAAGCCCTCCGCGATTGGTCAAAAACATTTTTCGACTTCACTTGTCTGTCACGAGACGTCACGAAAGCCGCAATACCTCCGCATCTGATATGATGCGTACACACTGATTATACATGATTTGACAGAAAAAAGAAAAACAGTTATTTCCGATTTGACCCCTTTTCGCCATTAGCCCTCGGCTATTGGTAAAAAGTTATCGGGCTGCACCCACTTCACCTGCCTGTCACGCGACGTCACAAAGCCGCACAAACTCACCACGTCAAAGTGACGTGTACGCGATAAAGATGCATTAATAGGCCGAACAAAACTGAATTTTTTTCGGAATAGCCGCAGGCTGCCCCGTTCCGAAAGGAATAAAAGATGGCTGCCGCCGATCGCTGAGACGCTGGCTACTCGCACCTGTCGGAGAGCATGGGTGTATTTGCGTATAATAAAACTTCTTGCGTCACCGTGTAACGTTTTCAAGCACTTTCGGCACGTTTACTACCTCATTCTGCCAACTCTTCTTTGCTGAGGGTCAGCTTTAGCGTCATTCTTAAGCTTCCGTTGCATGCCGCCGCGATTTTCGACCAGCCACCACAAGCTAAGTAAGGGAAAGCCGAACAATCGCAGACGCCGGCACCACCCTCTTCATCCGGTTATCGATTTTCAGTGCACTGGCTCTGCCCCAGTGAATCCCTCTCCACTTAAGCGTTCTCCTCGCCTCATGTCAGCCAATTAGATACGACAAGCCGCTCAGTGTAGGCAATGTTATTCGTTTTTCAAACAAACAAAAGTGACCTCCTATGAACGAGGAGAGCGTTTGATTGGTCTGTTCAGACAACACTGAGGGTGACCGCCCGGTGCTTGCGTCGGTGGTTACGCAAATTTGACGTCAGGAAATTGGAATAGAAACATATTGGAATAGTTTTACGTTATAGGGCCCCAAGTTTAGGTCGCACAAGTGTTTTGTCAGTTAATAATTTTAAGGAAGAAGGTGCCATGCGCAGGTTACGGCGAAGGTACCCAATTGTTCGATTAGATGAATTTATTATGTGGTGCAATCGCGCAGGGCTGATTGCAGAAGTGGAATAGAAAAGCTTGGAATAGCTTTACATTATAGCGCCCATATACCGAAATTGCCCTGGGCGCCACCAGGTTAATGGTAAGCTATCTCAAACTTTTCTTCCGGTACTGACAACATCAATTCAAGAATATTTAAATCCACGATAAACGTTTCTAGTCTATTACTGTGCAATCTTTTTCAACAAACTTTATCTTCTGGTCAGCCACCTGTTGGCTAGAAAATCGCGAAGGTAATCCTGGTATTCAGAAGCGCTAAGAAACACTCTGCAGGAGACGACATCCCTGTACCGATCTCTGTATATAACACGTATCTGCTGTAAGTTACTGGAGCATATCACAGCGACACACGTATCACATTTTTTTTTCAAGCAGGATGAATTTAGAAAGTATATATCATGTGACAATGCATGAGATGCTCACGCGGAACAGTTGCCCGCCAAGCACGCCTGGCTAGCCGCTAATCCCGCCTGTTCGAATGCCAACACCACCTCCACCAAGCAATTACTTGAATAAACTGGACAACACTTTACCATGCAGGGAAACCAGAAAATAAATTATTTTTGCATATTTCAATTGAGCCAATATCTTAAATAAATATACAAATTTCAAGCTTGACATTGCTTTGAAGGAGAAGTCAGAGGGCCTAATATTCTTCCTAGCTCTAGTAGTTCTTGGGAAACAGAGCCCATTCTACTGAAATAAATCTTGTCCTCTCCGTAACGTGGGCATTAAAAGAAAATGTGTCCCATGGTTTCTAACGCACCACAGTTATCAAGATAGGGGCTGGTCTAGCCTTTTTACATCAACATAATCACCTTTGTCGCACCTGCACATACCATGTTCATGTAAATTATTAGAGCGCAGCTCTCAGGCGACGGTTCCTGTAAAGGTTCCTGCGGCGAGCGTTGGCGTCGGCCTCGGCGTAACCGAGCGAACGAGCACACCGAAAGATGAAAGCGAACGCGGAGCGCAGTGGGGGGGGGGGGAGGTAAAGGTGCGAAAAGGAAAGCGGAGAGGAGGGTTCAGCGCAACTAGGAGGCGGAAAGAGGAGGATGGTATGGCGAAAAAAGTGAGAAAAGTGGAGTGTAGGCACGACTAGGCATACATCCAGCGCGGAAACAAAGTGCTGGCGTGGGCTTCGGACCCACTGGGCATGCGCTACTTCGCCTGCGGCGCCGCCGTCGCTAGAGAATGCATTCCGCGCGAGCCACGCGTTCCCGTCAGGGTGCGGGGGACACTCCTTATGGCTCCCATTGGCCGTTTTCGAGCAGACGCTCTTTCGACGCTAGCGTCAAGGTGCCCTTCAGTTACGGCCCTAACCAATGGGCGATGCAGAAGCAAAATGGCGTCGCACATGATTGTTTACGTTGTCATGGCAACAGCAACAGCAGCCGCGCGGCACCTCCTCTCCCAAACGGTTTTCTTTTTGCTTTTATTATGCCGACCCGCTCCACTTCCTTTTCCCCTTTCCCCTATGCCGTAAGCGCCGCTCACTATTTTTTTGTTTTTACCCGTAAGCGGCGCATTTTCTTTTTTTTATAGCGCGCGTGTTACGGGGCGCCACGCGCCAGCTCGCAAGCAATGCGCGCGCTGCGCCGCGCATTGGCATTGCTTGCGAGCTGGTGCGTGGTGCGCCGTGGGCTATGCGTCGGCACGCACGCAGTCTTGCCCATACTTATATTATACCAGCATGTGCCGGGACATACAAAAAATTCCACTTCCAACACAACAGATGTTTAGTCTCGCTTTATTGACTTAGTTTCCGAAAACAGATTTTTCTTACAACGTGGTGTGATACGCGCTCAAAAAATGAGCAAAAGTGAAAGGTGCATGACATATACAAGAGTACTAAAGACAAAAGTTCACAGATCGTGAAATAACAAAAGAAAGCGCTAGAAAACGCGAAGGCCGTTTCATGTACACACATAAAAAACAAGATTTTTATATAACGTCCTCAAGACCGATATGTAGACGAGCTCCTGATATATGCACTAAGGTATTGCACAAAATTGGACGACATGTATGACATAGTCACGACAACTATAAAAAGGGAAAACTCACTGGTAATGGCAAAAACAATTACACGCAAAATACCTGAAAAATAGAATAAAATGCTAACATTGTTTGATTGAGAGCCATACCAAAAGAAAGCTTACTTATATATCTGCACGAAAGTATATGAAATGCGTGACATGTTGATTACTGCTGAACGAATTGAAAAAACATGGCAAAAAATAACGTTGTACTAAGAACTGAAACGCACATTATCACATTATTTTGCACTTGGCCACAACTTGAGTAACGGTGGCCAGGGCAACAGAAGGTAGTCGGCTTTTGCAGCAGCACATAGAAAACATTTGCAGAAAGGCTTATTCCTCAATCAAAGACCAGGTAAAACAAGCCAACACGACTTTTCTTTCGACCCGAATGCAATGCTTAGCATTAAAATTACGTCACTTAAGGCACTAAGTCGTACCTACTGGGCTCTCCTTTGTATAGTAAACACTGTTACGTTTCGCCTACGACGCGCGGTATAGCCGGCGCGGATGCAACGGACGCCGGGGCTTCGTTCAAAGCGGCAGACATTTTGGCCCGTTCGGCGCCGCCGCTACGCCTCCCCGCCAAGCGCGTCCAGGCATGTTCCAATGCCACGTGTCTTCGTGTGCTTGTGTGTGTGTGTGTGCATGTTGGTGCCCACGCTTGTCGAAGCGCGGCAGCCGGGGAGAGGAGCTCCCCCAACTGTGAAGCGAGGAGGTCTGACCGGCGCCGGCCCGGCGGATGCGTCCCCTACTCGTCCCAACGTTCCCGAGCGGCGCCGGCCCGGCGGATGCGTCACCTACTCGTCCCAACGTGCCCGAGCGGCGAAGTCACGTGCGCGTCTATAAAGGCGTTCCTTCTTGCCCTCAACTGCGAGAGTATAAAAGCAGCTGCCCCCGGACGCCGAGAGAGGCTCCGATTTCTTCTGTTGAGTAACGTGCTCTCCAGTCTCTCCACTTCGGTCGACCTGACCGCCCGCTCTTTTGCGATGCTAGAATAAACAAGTTGTTCTGTTACCAGTCGACTCATGCTTTGCCGGGACCTTCGAATGCTTCCAGTTGTGCCCCACGCCGCCAGGCCAACGCTACCCTTGGGGCTTGCGACCCAGGTGCAACAACGGGCGTCAGCGCTGAGTTTACAACAACTGTCTGCCAGCGGTGAGATCGCGACAACGGAGGCCAGCAGCGAAGATATGCAGTTGACTGTATGCTGAGCAGCACAACGACCATCCGGGAGCAGTGCAACGAGCCCTGTGTGATGACTGGTTGCCTGCAGCGGAACGACTGCGCTGAATTCTTGGCTGCGAGGTTTGGTGAGTGCGGGACTTTCTTCTTCTGAATTTTGCCAGGCTTTTGTTAGTGTCAGAAACAGAGCTGGTAATTGTGGTTGTCGTTGCTGCCGGGTTAGTTTGCGGCAAGACAATAATAGGCAGTAGAGAAAGCAGCATTCAGAGCAGCCATGGATTTGAAGTCGTTGCGCAAACCGAAATTGCTGGAGCTTGCAAGAGAGTTGGGTCTGGATGTCTCGGACAAACTCAGAAAACCAGAACTGCTAAGGGCTATTCTTGAGTTAGAAGCTGAGGATGACGAGCTGTCGGAATGCCTTGAGACCATTGAGGAGAGGGAGACTGCAAAAAGACAGGAGCGCGAACGAAAAGAACAAAAAGAGAAAGAAAAAGAAGAGCGCGACTACGCTTTGGAAATGAAGCGTCTCGAGGTAGAGTTGGAACGCGCTCGTAATGGAAGTCAGGCACACGGTGCAGGAGAACGCGTATTGTTCAAAATGACTGACCTGATGCGGCCGTTTAAGCTTGGAGAGGACATTGGTTTGTTCCTGGTTAACTTTGAGCGAACGTGCGAGAAGCAGGGGTTCTCTCGGGAAACGTGGCCACAGCGCTTGCTCACTTTGTTACCCGGCGTGGCGGCCGACGTAGTCGCTCGCTTGAAAAGAGAGGAGGCAGAGGATTTCGACAAAGTGAAATCGAGTCTGCTAAAAAAGTACAGGCTGTCAGCGGAGGCGTTCCGTCGGAAGTTTCGGGAAAATGAGAAAGGCAAAAGTGAGTCATATACAGAGTTTGCCTACAGGCTTATGTCAAACATGCAGGAGTGGCTCAAAGAAGAGAAAGCGTTTGGTGACCACGAGAAAGTTCTGCAGTGTTTCGGGCTAGAACAGTTTTATAGTCGGTTACCTGAGAACGTGCGGTACTGGGTCTTGGATAGGCCAGACGTTAGTACGGTGGCTAGAGCCGCTGAGCTAGCCGAGGAGTTTGTGAAGCGTCGGGCTCGCGGAGCTAAGGACGGTCAAAAGGGTGAATTTGGCTCGAAGTTTGAGAGGCCGAAGTTCACGTCCATGAGATTAAAGGGGGACACACGTAGTGCGGATGCGAGTGAAAGCAGTCCGACAGAACGTAAGGAGACGGCGGCAGCCGAAGCCGAACGCAGAAAGCGGTTCGAGACGAGGCAAGCGCGCGTGTGTTATACGTGCCAGAAGCCGGGTCACTTTTCGGCGCAGTGTCCAGAAACAAAAACAAAAGTCGTGTTTTTGTCATTATGCAGCACTGACGAGAACATGAAGCTTCTCGAGCCTTACATGCGAGACCTCCTCGTGAACGGGAAAGAGTGCCGAGTGCTTCGCGATTCCGCAGCTACGATGGATGTAGTTCACCCCTCCTACGTAGAACCCGATATGTTCACGGGCGAGTGCGCATGGATCAAGCAAGCCGTGGAAGCTCATAGCGTGTGTCTGCCCGTAGCAAAAGTGCTTATTGAAGGACCTTTCGGAGCACTTGAGACGGAGGCCGCAGTGTCATCTATGCTGCCCCCCCAGTACCCGTACCTATTTTCGAACAGGTCCGATCACCTCCTGCGCGAGAAGGGGCTTTTGTTTGGTGAGGCTAGCGTTCAGGCCTTAACCAGATCGAAGGTTCGGGAGCTCGCTGCAAAGGCGGTAGTTGCGGGGCCGACGTTGTCGAACAATGAAAAAGGGTCAGAGGCGCAGCAAGCTGATATTCAGAGCACGCCCGAACTGAATAAAATTGAGCCTGTAGCGTTAAAGGCACCAGATACTGGAGAGGAAATTACCGATGCGGGAAAGTTAGAAGAGCTATCTGCAGATTTGCTCATCGCGCCTACGTCAGACGGACTTAATAGGTTGCTAAAAGTCAGCAGGGCGGCTTTGATAGCAGAGCAAAAGAAGGATGGCAGCCTAGAAAACATACGCTGCATTGTCAAGGAAGGTATCGCCAAGAAAAGTGCTCGCTTTGTGGAAAGAGGTGGGGTCCTGTACCGGAAGTATCTAGACCGCAGGGGAGTGGAGTTCGATCAGCTGATCGTGCCTCAATGCTATCGTCAGGATCTGTTGCGCTTGTCGCATGGGGGTTCGTGGTCCGGACACCTAGGAGTTAAGAAAACTAAGGACCGTCTCTTGCAAGAGTACTATTGGCCAGGGTGTTTTCGGGACGCAGACCACTTTGTGAAGACATGTGACACCTGTCAGCGGGTGGGCAAACCAGGGGACAAATCGAGGGCGCCGTTGAAATTGGTACCTATCATTACGGAGCCTTTTAGACGGCTCGTTATTGATACAGTGGGACCTCTGCCGGTAACAGCCACGGGGTACAGACACATTTTGACTGTGATCTGCCCAGCGACAAAGTTCCCTGAAGCAGTGCCGCCTAAAGAACTCAGCTCAGTTGAGATAGTCAATGCACTACTGTCCATATTTGCACGAGTTGGTTTTCCTGCGGAAATCCAGTCAGATCAGGGCACGGTGTTTACGAGCGCTTTGACGACAGCCTTTCTCGAAAGGTGCGGGGTAAAGCTGTTACACAGCTCGGTGTACCACCCACAGTCGAATTCCGTTGAGAAGCTCCACTCCGTCATGAAGCGCGTGTTGAGAGCATTGTGTTTTGAACATCAAACTGACTGGGAGCTGTGTCTGCCTGGGGTGATGTTTGCATTACGGACCGCGCGGCATGCGGCTACGGGGTTTTCGCCAGCTGAGCTGGTGTACGGTCGCTCACTGCGATCTCCGCTTCGCATGCTTCGAGAATCGTGGGAAGGCAGGGGCGACGACCCAGTCGTGGTGGAGTACGTGCTTAAGCTCCTCGAACGCTTAAGAAGGGCACAGGAGTTGTCAGGTGAAGCAATGGCAAAGGCCCAGCAGAGGGCCAAGGTTTATTATGATCGGACAGCCAGGGCCCGTCGTTTTGAGGTGGGCGATGAGGTCATGATATTGCGCACATCGCTAAAAAACAAACTAGACGTGCAGTGGGAGGGCCCAGCACGAATTGTTCAAAAACTGTCGGACGTCAACTACGTGGTGAGTCTGCCAGGAAAGCGGAAAGCACAGCAAGTTTACCACTGTAATCTGCTCAAACCCTATAAACAACGGGAAGCAGTGGTGTGCATGATGGTAAACGTTCCTGAAGAGCTTCCGGTCGAGCTTCCGGGACTAGGCTCAGTGACGAACAGGAAAGACACCGATCAAGTCATTAGTGACTTAATCAGTAGAGCATCGCTGTCGCCTGAGCAGAAAACCGAACTACACCAGCTCTTACAAGAGTTTCAAGGTCTGTTCTCTGAGAGGCCTGGTAGGACTTCTGTCCTTACTCATGATATAGAACTTACCTCCCCTGACGGATGCTCTAAGAAAGACAGAGCCGCAAACAGTCGTCTGGGAGGAGACAAAGGAAAGAGCTTTTAGCGCCCTAAAGAGTGCCCTAACAAGCCAGCCTGTGCTACGATCGCCCGACTACACAAAAGGGTTCGTTGTTCAGTGCGATGCTAGTGAGCGAGGCATGGGCGTTGTACTGTGCCAACGGGAAAATGGAGAAGTAGAACACCCCGTCCTGTATGCTAGTCGTAAGCTGACCAGTCGTGAGCAGGCGTATAGCGCCACCGAGAAAGAGTGTGCGTGTCTCGTGTGGGCCGTTCAGAAATTGTCATGCTATCTAGCCGGCTCGAGGTTTATCATTGAGACGGATCACTGCCCTCTCCAATGGCTGCAGACCATCTCTCCCAAAAATGGCCGCCTCCTGCGCTGGAGCCTCGCTTTGCAACAATATTCCTTTGAGGTGCGTTACAAAAAGGGGAGTCTCAACGGTAACGCCGATGGCTTAAGTCGAAGCCCCTAACGTAGGAATCAGCCTCAAAATTGTTTGTTACTGATGTTTTTCTTCCTGAGGCAGGATTTTTAACATATTGCTTTTGTGTAGTGTTTCAAAGTGATGATGTGCTTTCTAGTGCAATTTTCCAATTTGTGGACGCGTTCTGAGTGCTGCTAGACTACTGTAAGGAACTAGGCAGTGGTATAAAAGGGGTGAGAGCCTGGCAGGGCTTAGTGAGGGTTGTGCCGTGCTTGCTGACTGAGCGGTTGAGTTTCGGCGTAGTTCTAACGCTTGCCGAGAACGAGAACCAAAAATGTGAACTCTCCCGAAGTCACTTTGCAGTGTCCTGTGTGAACCTGAACGAGAGAACGAGGCCTTCTCTGTGCGCTGCGCTCAAGAAACGTCGAGGGACGCCCGACTTCGTTTATGAGCATCATCGAGCGACATCCCTCCGGACAGCGGATGCAGTCCCCTGACCATCGGGATCTCCTTCCCCCGGCGGGGCGGTCTGTTACGTTTCGCCTACGACGCGCGGTATAGCCGGCGCGGATGCAACGGATGCCGGGGCTTCGTTCAAAGCGGCAGACATTTTGGCCCGTTCGGCGCCGCCGCTACGCCTCCCCGCCAAGCGCGTCCAGGCATGTTCCAATGCCACGTGTCTTCGTGTGCGTGTGTGTGTGTGTGTGCATGTTGGTGCCCACGCTTGTCGAAGCGCGGCAGCCGGGGAGAGGAGCTCCCCCAACTGTGAAGCGAGGAGGTCTGAGCGGCGCCGGCCCGGCGGATGCGTCCCCTACTCGTCCCAACGTGCCCGAGCGGCGAAGTCACGTGCGCGTCTATAAAGGCGTTCCTTCTTGCCCTCAACTGCGAGAGTATAAAAGCAGCTGCCCCCGGACGCCGAGAGAGGCTCCGATTTCTTCTGTTGAGTAACGTGCTCTCCAGTCTCTCCACTTCGGTCGACCTGACCGCCCGCTCTTTTGCGATGCTAGAATAAACAAGTTGTTCTGTTACCAGTCGACTCATGCTTTGCCGGGACCTTCGAATGCTTCCAGTTGTGCCCCAGGCCGCCAGGCCAACGCTACCCTTGGGGCTTGCGACCCAGGTGCAACAACGGGCGTCAGCGCTGAGTTCCCAACAACACGAACTGCAAGAATCTACATGTAGGACACTTGCAATGCTCATGCTTTCCAGAAGAAAAAAAAGCGTATCATGCCTACACATGAAGGTTTTTTCCGCGGTTTTCCCATCGGGGGTTACTGAGATAGTACACAAACACTAACAGTAATTTTTCTGCTGTTAGTAGGTTTGTAGAGCGTGATACACAGAAAAAGCACTGAGGGCGGTATGGAAAGCTGGGCAAATTACTGAAGTTGCAGAATGAGACTTGGCACAGAAAAACACAAGTCCTGGACCAGGTGACAATGAGGAGGAACATCTATTTGTCAGCTTTCTCTACCGGGAAGAGGCAAGTGTAGCAGAATCAAGGCGCAACGACGTCCGGAGCCTCATGGAGCACACAAATGGACAGGGCTGTGTTCGTGTAGATGCGCCTTCTGATGTCCTTGGGTCTGAGCGCTCACCTGTTGTCTTTAGGCACCCGGAACAACCTTGCAGGACTTGTTTTTGAGGTATTTGTGCACCACTGCACGATGCACGAGAGGTACGAGTCGTGAAACGGGTGAAACATCGCGGAGCACAAGCACGCAACTACCGAGGACCACAGAACTGAAGAAACTAGCCACGCCGGTCAACGCACAGCAGGGCACGCTTCGCGATAACAGCAGATAACGAAACATGAAACGTCATGCAGCGGGCTGAGCTGCTCCGGACCGGCGGGGCCGCACGGCGTGCGCGCGGAGACAGTCGAAGGTGAGGGAGAAGCGAGGGTGGTAACGAGGGAGGGCGATTGGAGAGGAGTTGGGCAGGGGGAAGGGCTCGGCCACTTGGATGGGCGCGCGTGCGCGCGACGATCTACGAGGCCATGCAAGGCAAACGGATTTTTGCGTTCGCCCATTACAGAGATGGCGCCAATTACCTCTGCCACCGAAACCGGGAAGTTTCCCCCCCACTGTTCCCGTGTTCACTCTTTCTCTCTGATCAATGAGCGACGCTACCGGTGGAAATGCTTGGTTTGCCGCTACTGCTAAGCGAGCTGCCCAAGCAGCCAAGAGTACCTTGTACTGCTGAATGAAATGCTTTGCCATTATATATCGCGGTGTTTCAAAATTGATTTGAACATCAAGGGTCCCCGGACGGGACTTTAAATGAGGAGTGGGCGCATGAATGGCGGATAACAATGACTGTTGCGTAGTGTTACGAAGAGTAACTACATAGCTTCTTCGATGACATTCTTGAAATAAGCGGGATCAGGGATAAGAGCTTGGCTGCAGGGAAGGTCATTCCAGTCGCGAGCTGGCGTGCACAAAAAATGACTCCTGGAACGTAGTAGTGCGGGCACGATGCGGAATGACGCTGTTATTATGGCCTGTGCGTGGTGTTCAACGCACTGGTTGGATGAGCTGGTTGTCTTGGGGCGAACAATGCAAAAATTTGTCATAAAGACAGAGGCGTAAAATACGGCGACGGGAAGCGAAAGAAGGCACTTGTAACTGAATCTTTAGGGCAGATATACTAGGCAGTATTGTGAGTAGTTTGAAAGAATGAAACGTGTAGCAAGATTTTGAACTGATTCTAGAGATGGAACAAGGTTATACATATGTGGACCAAAGACTGCGCTAGTGTATTCAAGTTTAGGTCGCACAAGTGTTTTGTCAGTTAATAATTTTAAGGAAGAAGGTGCCATGCGCAGGTTACGGCGAAGGTACCCCATTGTTCGATTAGATGAATTTATTATGTGGTTAAGGTGGTAAGGCAATGATAAATTACTGGTGATGTAAACACCAAGGTATTTAACGAAGCTAGTGGAAATAATGGTGGTATCCTTGATTTTATAAGTAGGTTGAGTATAATTTCGGCGGCGGTGAAAAGAAATTAGTACACTCTTTGCAGTATACAGTGGCATTAGCCAAGTAGCGCACCATTTCTTTATGTTATTCAGGTCATTTTGGAGGACAGAAGAATCGTCGGTGTTAGTTAGAGGGCGGTAGATTACGCAGTAAAAATCGAAAAGGCGGATAGTAGATGTTACTATGGAAGGCAGGTCGGGTACTCCTGAAAGAGCATGCGAGTAAAAAGACGAGAAGCCATTAACGGAAACAAATTGCATGCGGTCTTTTTTCTATACACCTCAACAGCTGCGCTCAAAATTCGCTTTAGACAGTATCGTAATAGTCGGTGAAATTTTTCGCCGTGTCGTTCGCAGCTCTTATTGTGAGCGCGGAAAAAGGATAACGTCATGAAAACAAGTTCATTAGGTGGAGCATGCTGTAGAGCTTTTACATTAAACTTATGTTCTGAAACTTATATTTAAATATTTACATAACTAATTTAGCTAACTAGTCGCAATTTCAAAATTACTTGTGTAACTCAGACGACTACGAACAACATGCTGTCAGTCTCAATCACCTAAGCTGTAGCACATTGTTTAAAGCTTCGTTCAAGGTTTCTAAACACACCATTTTCTTTTTTCTTTTCTTTTCTTTTTCTTTCTCTGCTTTAGTTTTTTTTTTTTTTTCACATGACCTAATAAAAGAGGTTGACGCCTTTAGGAGGCGCCGACTATTCCTCGTAGGCGAAGAAAAGAACGTTATTACAAAATTTTGTCACAAAATAGATGTATCCCAGAATACTGCCAGTCACCATGAACGCAAAGTTATGTACATGAGTACAGGAAGCCGCCGAAAATAAACACGTATATAGTTACATATGTAAACGCAACTACTTCGACTTGTCCGAGAACGCATACAGTTCACAGTTTCGCAGACGAGGGAACAGAACGTAAGTACATATACATAACATGCTCCATAAGTACTTATTTCTCCAATAAGCTTCCGAACTGTCACTTCTCTTCGTTCTTATATAACAATGTATTGTCTCTAACGCAGCTATACAAATATCTGGGCCATTCATCTGACACCTACTCTTCATCCACATGTATAACGCCGTATGTGCTCAAGCTTCGCAGAAACTTGCGAAATTCTCCTTACAGGTTGTAAAATATGCTTCCACAGTATGGTCTCTGCATCCAGATTACTGATTTTGCATGTTGGAATAAATCCAGAAGAAAGTAGTGCGTTTCCGTTCTAGTAACTATAACAGGTATTGTAGTGTAACTAAGATGTTGCACAACGCACACGTAATGCAGAGGCTGAGTTTGGCTCTCACCGGCGGCAAGTTGTTTCTTCGTCCACTTTCATTTCCCTTTAGCTTATCATTTCTGCACTTCAATTAAAATCTGCAAATAATTTACCCTACCCTTTCCTTGGCTTCATGAACTGTTGGTTTCATATGAGCCATGTCATCGATCAGACGTCACAGGAATGGGTTATATTTTAGGACTCTAAATCAGCTCAATTCACAGTCTCAAGTCTGCCTTACATCACAAAAAATACGCGCAGATGATATCCGACATTAAGAAAATACATCATTATGCCCTGGAAACAGGGCACATCATAATTTTTCAGTGGATTTTTTCTGCTCACTGTGACATCGTTGCCAACGACTTTGCTGACTGGGCTGCCCAGTCTGCCCACGAACACACCCAGATACATTCAATCATTTGGTGAGGACGAACGCTGCCAGGGAACTTCGTCTGCTTGCACGCAAAAAAGACAAGTTTTGCTGGAGTTCTAGAAGTATCTTCAATTTCTGTCGGCGCAAGCTGCTGTACCGCTTGTGGTGGCGAGTGGCGTTTACGAACGTTTACATCTATCCTATGAGAATGGTAGATATGCCAACGTGCGACTCCTGTAGGTGCGAGGAAACCATCGAGCACCTGTTGTGTTGTGTATCTGCCCTCGCTACAACGTACAACGCCTCTCTCTCCGGACAACTTTAAACCGACTGGACTCGAGACCGTTCTCCGACTCAAAGATACTTGTACCGTGGCCACGTCCGCAAATGGCACAAAAAGCGATTCTTTCACTAGGGTGGTACTTGAAGTCCACCGGCGTAAAAGACCGCTTATAGTGCTCCTGTGCATCCTCCCACGTGCTCTGAGTGCTCCCTCTCTTCCTCTTTTCATCCTTTTATTTCCCCTTTCTCTTACCACCAGTGTAGGGTAGCGAACCGGACGCTCAGCTGGTTGACCTGCCTGACCTTCCTCTCCTTGTTTTCTCTCCCGCTCTATCTTGATATGGTTATGGATGACAAAAAAAATTCAACAAAGATTATGATACTCCCTAATGCGAAATTTGAGCGCAGCTCTATACGTGTTTTTGTTTCGCAATACACTGGCTGGCAGCGACCATCTGTCTTGTGCGGCACGTTGCAAACGGAGTGAAGTATGGTGAGACTCTGGCTAATCTCGAAATCGCGAGAGGCAGAGCGTGGGTGATGC
Source organism: Dermacentor variabilis (assembly GCF_050947875.1). NCBI lineage: Eukaryota > Metazoa > Arthropoda > Arachnida > Ixodida > Ixodidae > Dermacentor > Dermacentor variabilis. The sequence goes on from NC_134568.1 coordinate 90,461,235, forward strand.
GTGGGCACGATCCACAGCAGCCGCCGCAGACAGACCTCCCAGACGACGCGCGCTGCTGTGGCGCCATCGCGTAGCCATTGTCGGCGCACTACGCGTTTGTTCTCACGCTTTCGCCTCCCCCGCCTCTTTCCTCCTAGCGTCTTTTATCCGCCGCAACACTCCGCGTTCGCTTCTTTGTCCTTCACTATGCTGGTTCGCTCGGTTGCGCCGACGCCGGCCGCAGGGACGGGTGCCTGAGACCTGCGCTCCTAAAATTGGACCCCTCAGGACCTCTTCTAGTTCAGTTAAAACAAGCTTTTTCTCTCCAGCCGTTAAAAATTTGACGCGCAATAAATATTCTTCGGCTTTTTCATGAATAGTATGTTTGCGACAACGCAATTGCTATTGCAAATGCTTTCCCTTCAAGCTCACAAAAGAATGTAACGTCGCCTTAATAATAAGGCTAGCTTTAGGCACACCTTTGGAAACACATGAATATTTAACACATCAGCATTACCACGTGCCACAGAACTACCGAATGGTTTTCCTGATTACATTCTCTCCCTCTCATGTCGTTATGCCTTTCGAAGTAACCTACATGGATTTTTTGCTTAAAAGTGTACGCGTCTAATGATCACGCTCCATTGTTTTTGTTGCCTTATTATTTGCAGTCTTTATTTGTATGCTATTATATGAAGCGAACCCGCTTGCAATCAGGGCAGGTTGGGCAGGTTGGGGACGGCAGTTGTAGTGTGTTCATTTGCGCCTGTCAAGCATGCCTTGCATCAGTGAATTGACGTAATAACTGCGAAAAAAGACTAAAACAAAGCATGCACACTGTAGTCCTGTTCTGCGTGTGTCTGTTTTGTTTTAATATTTTTGCATTGCTACAACGTTAATTCCCAATGAAATAACTGTGTCAAACCTATTTGCTACTGGCACCCGTGTCAGATTCAGATAGAGTTGAGCCAGTGAAAAGTGCAATGATGCACGTAGCGCAAAAACAGAGAAATACACGCGCACGCAAACACACACACACACACACACACACACACACACACACACACACACACACACACACACACACACGCACACACACACACACACACACACCAGGTCTGATTCGAGGATATCGGGAGCCTGAATTAACAACACGCAGTCAATCCCTTCTGACTCTGAGGCTGGCCAAATCTACTCCACAGTTGCACTTGCGAGATATTCACTTTCTCGGTTGCTATAACACGCAGTCCGGCTAAAGTAGTGTCCTCTGCGGGTGTAAAGGCAGTATATATCGATGTGAGGGCATAGTCTAGGGACGGCGTCACTGAGCCTTTGTCATTCATGCTGGCGTACGCGTATACTAGTGTGTTGCGTTCCGCGGGTGTACCTCGCTTTGCAGGTGACACGTTGACGTTAACGTTTTCGTCGGCATTGACACTATAAAAAAGAAAATGAGTGAGAGGGCGGTAATAAGCCAATGAAAACCAGTTTTTACGGATGACTTGCTTTGAGATATGGTCTCTAGGTCGTTTATTACTCTATTTGAAGTAGTAAGTTAGCGAGATAAAAACACGGAAACAAGAAAGGCGGACAAGGACAAGCGCTTCATTATCCGCCTTTCTTGTTTCCGTCTTTTTATCGCGCTAAGTTACTACTTCAAATATGGACGACCAACTAGCCCAACAGTCAACTCTTCTAGAGTTCGTTTATTACTGGCCAGACATCAGTGTCTATTCTTTACCGGTGGCACATCCGTTGATGCTACAAAATCAGGCACTTGCGTTGCCTTTTTCAGTGCAGCAACAGTGCCATATTACCGGCCACCCATAAGGTTAAATAACAAAGTGATCTATTCAAAAACGGCGCAAGAGAGAGAGAAAGGTTTAATGAGAGGAAAAGTGAAGCGGTTGGCCAAAGCAGCGTGTTTATGGTTTATGGCCTGCTAGTCTACACTGGGGTAAAGGGGAAGGAAATAAAACGGGAAAGTAGAGGACGATGAGGAGGGATGGTGGAAAAAAAATGCTATGTTATAAGCACCTGCTGTCCGATCAGTCCGATTTGATCCGTGTCTCCGACAACTGCACAAGAAGACGCACGCTGTACATAGCACACACACTATCTATGCGTACAGCACTATACAGGGTGTTTAATGTTAGCTGTAACAAATTTGACAAAGCTGGAATAACATGGAGAAGGCGTGACGACGATGTAATGATGACAGTCAGATGACGAAGCTGGAATGACGAAGATTGAACGACCGTAACAGCATCACAACCACGAGCGCATATACCTAGTGTCTCAAGCCGGTAGACAACTTGGACCATTGCGTTGGCGTAAGAGGTCACACAGATAGATAGATAGATAGATAGATAGATAGATAGATAGATAGATAGATAGATAGATAGATAGATAGATAGATAGATAGATAGATAGATAGATAGATAGATAGATAGATAGACAGACAGACAGACAGACAGACAGACAGACAGACAGACAGATAGATAGATAGATAGATAGATAGATAGATAGATAGATAGATAGATAGATAGATAGATAGATAGATAGATAGATAGATAGATAGATAGATAGAAAAAACGTGGGGTCCACCACAAACCAGAAATCTGGTGTTCGACAGCTAGCAGGACACCACAGCTTCCTTGTCAAGACATCTCACATGCATTTACAATGCGTACCTGTTCGTCGCAGATGCTTTCCTGGCGTCAATTTCTGTACTGCACGGAACAGCGACTTTAGCAAAGCATCCAATTCTCTGCTGGCTCTGTTTTTTTTTCCTCTTTTTTTTTTTACGGCGAAGCTGTATATGGTCTAGGTTCTAGAAAAAATTGCGTGCGTCTGTCGAGCCTTGTAGATCGAGAATTTCTCCCCATACGTGGGCCGATCCCGAAGATAGATAGTGCAATACCGGGCTGACCCACGGCGGAGTTGAAGCAGGCTTTAAAGGGCCCCTGAAACGGTTCGGACAAATTTTGTAAACGCGTAGGGTACAGCTTAAGTAGAACATTCGCACCACAATTTAAGTGAAGCGTTACGTATTAATGGAGCTACAAGCGATTACAAGTTACCCTCCTCCCTAGCCATGCTTTTCCTCCTCAACTCGTTCGCCGAGCGATCGGGGCTAAGCTCCGCCTTCACTGGCTCTGCGTCACGATGCGACGTCACACCGTCGACTTCCGGTTGTTTTGAAGCCCGCCCCCGACCGTTGAGAAACCTCTCCGCTAGCCGCTTGGCCGTCGACCCCAAGCGAAAGCTATCGAAGCAGCGTGCGTTGCAAGCATTCTGTCGTAGCGCCGAACGTGTCTGGTATTCCGGTAATCACACATTACCTGAATATTTCGACGGAACGGTGGAGGCATAAACTCAAGCTGATGAAGGAACTTTAGCGTAGACGTACGTGAGCTGCCTGATACGGGTGCCTGCCTCCACGGTCCAGCCACCCGTTGGCCCCGTTGGCGTAGAGCTTAACCAGCCAAATAAAGAGCTAATATTGCTCTAACCAAGTGTAAAATATTTTAAACATTTACAAAAACAACGTGTTAACGATTACACTCCTGCGAAAAATTTACACCAGCAGCAAAGAAGAATATATTTTGTTACTGCTACTGTGTGTGGTTGAGCTCTATGCTACCAGGTGGCTGCACCGTGCAGACCATTCACATTTGCTCTTCTGCACCTCAAACGACAAGCAAGGGGACACGGCCAGGCTCTAAATTAAATTAAATTATTTGGTTTTACGTGCCAAAACCACTTTCTGATTATATATACCGGACTCGCGAAACGCTATTGCGTTAGTAATCTTCCGGTGTAAAGTGACGGCCGCAATCGCACAAATCCTGGCGCCGATCGGATAGTGGCAGTCCGATGCGCTGCAGCCAGTCAGCTCGTGTACTGGCTTGCAGAGGGACGCGATGTCGCAGCTTGACATATTGCCAGTCGCTACGCCTGCAGTCCACAACGCAACAAAGTCGAATCAAAGCGCTCGCGAAAAGACAAACCCATACTGACGGCGGAGCTCTCGTCAAAGACGGAGCACTGTAACACAAGCAGACAACACTTGCTGTGTGCCGGAAGTGCTTAAGTTTACTGAAAAATTGTTCTTGTGCATTCTCTCTATGTTACTTTCTTTTTATAAAAAGAAATTAACTAACATACCAACTATTACGAACATCATTTGTTTACCATAAAGTTGGAAAATTATCGATCACGCGCCCTGGTCAGCCAATCGGATAGCTCGCCCCACTGACGTCATATGGGTGATTTCGGTCATGTGAGTAGGGGCGGCTTAAAATTCCGCCGAGCAGTGCGCTGAGATCGGCAGCGATGTGCATTTTTAAAACCTTATAATAAATTACACGCTTTACGCAGAGCACTTAGATGTGTCAATTAATGATCAGAATGACCTACTCTAACGACTCAGTACGTTTGTAGAATATCGTCAAAATCGTTTCAGGGTCCCTTTAAGGACTCCGCCAACTTGCAAAAATAATAAAAATAAGTTTAATATCGTACGCCCAAATACAACCCGTATCAAATATTAAGCTGATAAGAACAGATACTATACTTTGAACCGCGTTGGCCATGTCTACGTTCGCACCGACCTCTCTTTGTCGGCGAATAGAAAAAGAAAAATATGCAAGCGAGAAGCCAAACCGGTAGAAGGAACTAAGCTATATCAAGACGTGTTCGCTTGAGTTTAAATGTACCAATACACATCTTTTCGAGAACTAAGTGAGGGAGAAACGAAGTTGGACCAAATGTTTAATAAATACAACACTAAACTTATACTAGATAGGATAATATATTCATGTACATCAATGTACACAGAATATACAGGGTGTTTCAGATAACTTTAGCCAGAGTTTAAAAATATGCCGATGCACTCTAAGACGACGCGACCAAGTACATGTCGCTCACCTTTGTATGTAGCGTGTCACGCTATCTTTTGTATTTTGCTTAATTAGATAGTTAGTCAAGATTAGTTAACCAATTTCTGAAGCAACGAACCTAGGAAAAAAATTCAAGTTAGAAAGTTGCAGAGCGGTTTGCAAAACGTTCGAATAAACAGTTTCTGTCTTTCCATCTATTAAGTATTAGTGTTTTTCAGCTTACTGCGGATACCCGCGAAATACAAAAAAATACCGCGGGACATGCCCGCTTGCCCAAATTTCAGAGAAATTCTAAAGCATTTGAGCTTGCGTTCCTTCCCTTGAGAGACCGCACTTAGAGCGAGGAATAGAGTCGGTATAGAAGAGCTGAAGTCCCCGTTGGGATTGGCGGTAGGTAGGAAATAAATAAAATTAATAAAACGCCAAACAGCCGGGCGAGGCCGCAAACTTGGATTTTTTGCAAAATGTCTGTACAAGTCCGCCGTCTTTCTGTCTTTTGTGAACCGGAAAAGGACTGGCGTTTCCTTTAATCATTACTTGACGCAGAAAAAGTAAGAAGAAAGAAAAATTAAATTATGGGGTTTAACGTGCCAAAACCACTCTCTGATTACGAGGCACGCCGTAGTGGAGGAGTCCGGAGATTTCGGCCACCTGGGGTTCTTTAACGTGCACCTAAATCTATGTACACGGGTATTTTCTTATTTAGCCCCCATCGTAATGCGGCCGCCGCGGCCGGGATAGGAAGAAAGAAAGGTAAAAAACAAAAAGATACTTGTTTGCAGCCCGTGGTAACAGCAGAGAGAAGCATTTTTTTATCCAACCAAATCTTCTATAGTGAATGGTCCGGCCACGGCTACGTACGCAAGAGGGCGGGCACTATTTTGCAAGTCGCCTGTTTCTCACTCGCGCTTACGCGTTGTGGGCATGCTCTATCTGCATTTGAAGAACAGGAATGAACCTTAGCGCTAGAACTTCGATAGTGGCCGGTATTTTGTAGCGATGCCTCTTCCTATTCTATGCTTTTTCAGGCTTTTCGCGCTTGGCCACTGGTCAGAGCGACGGTCTGCCCTCATTATCAACGCGATCAGGCGGCCGTGTGTGGTGGATGATAAGAATAACATAGAATAAGGCATAAGGTATCGCTACAATATAGCGGCCGGTGTCAGATGATGCGAGTTTCGCTCACTTTCGGTGACCTGCTGTCCGACTTGTTTGAACAGATGTTTGGAGGGAACTTGCGATCGTGATATTGCAGTCCTCATCACGCGACGCGTATCATTCATCATCATCATCATCAGCCTGGTCACGCCCACTGCAGGGCAAAGGCCTCTCCCATACGTCTCCAACAACCCCGGTCATGTACTAATTGTGGCCATGCCACAATTAGTATCATTATTTGATTACATTCTGGAATCGACGAGACAGACAGTACGAAGCAGGGCTGCTTTCTGTATTAGAAGCCTTTGTCAATATTACGGCACACGCAGTTCGCAATAAAATAAAGGCTAGCAGCTCCGAGAGATATTAATGTGCCGTGTCTCCTGACACCCGGCTGTTCTGAAGACTGCATAGACGTTTTGTTAGGATGGGCTTTAGTCAGCTAGTAGAACGTGTTACGATGAGGTAGGTGAACCTCATCGTAATGAAACCTAATGAAATTAGGCGACTGGCCAAGGCCGTCAGATGCCAAAGGATCGGGCAGTGACGAGACGCTGTCCCTATATGTCCATAATTTTTCGCCACCTTCGTTCTTTGCGCCTATTATTCGCGCTCCCCCGCCTCCCCCAATTTTATTGCGAAAGCAATACTGCTCGCACTTTCGGCCCATCGGTGGTCGTTGCGCCTCCTTACACAGCTGCACGTCACGTGACCGTGTGACGTCACGCCAGACCGAGAGACGGGGCCCCAGCTCGCGGCATCGATGGTGGAGGCGAAGCCTTGCGCGCCGCTGCTGCTGCGCTACCGAGAGAGGGCGCTCGCTGGTGTGACGTCACGCTAGGAAGATAAATGGCGCTACAGCTCGGCTCCTCGCAGTGGTCGGCGCGCTGCCTTGCGCTATGTCGGATGATGTATAGCCATAAGTTTAACAAAGGGCAACCATGTCCACACCATCAGCCGAACCAAGGCGCAGCCAAGGGTATCGCTTTCGCAATCTTCAGGCTTAACCAAGCTAAGCCTTCAGCCAATTTTTTTTGTATGCATCACCCCACTCCCCTTCTTAAACTATTTTCCGTAAGTCCCTCTCACACTCTTCAACATTCACCGGGTTGATGAGCAGCGCGGTGGCTGGCCTCTGACATTCCTATATTTCAGTTTACATTTCAAGGCAGCGCCACTGTGGGAACGTCGCGGCCGTTCACCCAACTCCCTTCGCACCTCTTTGTTACGGCTGTTCCTTAGCTTACCCGTACCCCTGCCCTTGATATATTTTGCAGTGCGCCCGTCAGCGTTCTGTGGGTCTTCCTTTCTTATCCCGTTTATTTTTTATTTATTTCTTGCGCTGTTTTCATTCTCAACATGTACAAAATAGCCCAACGACAAGCTCTCCTCAATTTTATTTCTATAATGAAAGTCAGAGACAAGGGCAAGAACAAGAATGGGGGGGATTATACTTGTCGGTATCGCCCCCCCTGGTTACGTCAATGGGGCGAATCCTGCTAGAAACTGTTACGTCATGCACGTGCCCAAACATCTCGAAAAGCTAGTCAGCATCGTCACAAGATAAGTATGCGTGTGATCGTAGCCTGGGGCATATCTCCAAAGAACTAAAAAAAGCTTGAGGAGTCACGCCATACACAATTCATTTGCTGCCTTTCAAAAATCCCTGTGATCCCTGTGACATGATCATATCGCTTGGCCTGCATAGCCTTTTGCACAGTTGGATGTGCGGCAGGCATGTGAACCACCGTGAAGCACACGGTCTTTGATTTGGGAACCTGCTGCTTACGTTCAACGTTTGTGGGCAGATGAAGAATCACCGCCGCACTAGATGTTTTTCAAGCGAAGGTTGTATTGGCTCGCAGGTTTCGGTGGCGTTGTGATCACGCAGAAAAAACAGTTGCTCCCAGAGCACAGCAGCTGCGGGAAATTTCGGTTTGATGAGTTGACAGCTGCGCCGGTGCCGGAGCGTGAGTCATTAGCAAATACTGCAGCAGCATAGACGCGCACTCACGCCAGGCTGCGACTAATCAGAGCCGTTTCGCTTCCGTGGGAGAGGGAAATGGCAGGAAAGGGCTTCGCACGTGCTGCGCCGGCTTCGTTTCCGTTCAATTCATTCTCGGAAAACGGGTGGGACGGCAACACGTTGTGCGTTCCCCCGAGGAACTGGCAGCCTTCGACAAGCGGTGGCGAGAACTCGCGCGCGAAAGGACTCGCCGTTGACGTGTCGATCCGACCGTTAGAGCGGCCCGAGCTCAGGCAATCCGACAGCAACGAGAAGACCGCGAGCTGAGGCAGCGGGAGGCCGAAGCAATCCGGCACCGTTACCTGTGGGTTACCTAACCGTGCCGAAGGTCCGGTATACACAGGACAAGCTTCGCTTACCTCCATTTTCTGGTAGGGGAAGGGTCGGACATATTTTATTAGACGCTTCCATTTGCTTGGCATGACATTTGAGTGTATGATTTTCGAGTCATCTTCAGTTACTGTAATGCTTTGTTTTTCTTGGAATATTTAACTCCCACGTAATTAACAAAAAAATTGAGTAGGCTGCATCAGGGATGTCGCCGTAGTGGGGTTCGTGAAACGTCTTGTGCGTGCTGCCGTCGTTGTATGGGCACTAAGGTACAGAAATGGCGTAGCCAAATACACAAGTTACAGTTATTCATACATTAGAAAGTTTACATACATAACTTAGGTTACAGGTGATGGGGGTCTTACGGCCTAATTAAGACCGCGAATACACGAAAAGTGCCTCGAGAGGCAAGTCGCGCGGCAATTTTTCGTGTATTCGTGGGCTTCTTTCATGCTTGGAAAAACACTTTTATGTAACACGTATTCAGCAACAGAAAGCTGCATCGGGAGTTTCTCATGTTGCTCTACAATTATCTCACTGACATTTTTTCATCTAATTATAATATTTGAAAAGTTGGTTAATAAATTGAGATTAAATATGCAATCAGGCGGAATGGAAAAAAATAATCTGAGTATATAAAAGTAAAGCAAACAACATTACTTTGATTCCATCCACCTATGTTGCATTTGCATATTTTTAACATTTGGCTCAAGTCACGTGAGACACCTTATACATGCCTTTCAGAGATTAGGAAAAGGCATTTGATTCAGTAGAGATACCAGCAGTCACGGAGGCATATGTGAATATCTTGGCAAACATCTACAAATATTCCTCAGCTAACTTGGTTCTCCGCCAGAAAAGCAGGAATTTACCTATCAAGAGAGGTGTCAGGCAAGCAGAGACAATCTATACAATGCTATTTACTGCATTCTTAGAAGTATTCAAGCTATTAGACTGGGAAGGCTTAGGAGTGAGGATCACTGCCGAATATCTCAGCAACCTTCGGTTTGCAGATGACATTGTGCTGTTCAGCAACACTGGGCATGAATTACAAAGAATTATTGAAAATCTTAACCGAGAAAGCGCATGAATTACAACGAATTATTGAGAATCTTAACCGAGAAAGCGCAAGAGTGGGGTTAACTATTAATATGCGCAATACAAATATAACGTTCAATAGCCTGGAAAAAGAACAGGAAAGAATTTCGGATCGCCAATCAGCCTCTAGAGCCTGTGAAGGAGTATGTTTACCAAGCTCAATTACTCACAGAGGACCCTGATCATGAGAAGGAAATTTACAGAATAGAATAGAAATTGGTTGGAGTGCATGCAGCAGACATTGTCAGCTCCTGGCTGGAAGCTTGCCATTCTCATTGAAAAGAAAGGTGTACAATCAGTGCATTTTACCGGTGCTGACATATGGGACAGAAACTTGGAGACTTACAAAGAAGCTAAGGACGAAGAAAGAATAAGTTAAGAAAGAAGTTAAGGACCACGCAATGAGCGATGGAACGAAGAACACTAGGCATATTGTTGAGAGACAGAAAGAGAGCGGTTTGGATCAAAGAAGAAACGGGTATACGCCTCGTGCACCGCCTGTAGAGGCGCCACTGAGGGCCACCTAGCGGGGGCTTCCAACAGTACGTGCGGGAGCAGTAGCAGACGACAACCCTTCTGCACCAAGGATGGCTGAAGCTCGAGGCTGCGATTTCTCCTTTGTTCGGGTGCCAGACTACTTTTTCTGCGGTGACAGCTGTAGGGAAGACGCTGACCTCTGTGGGAGCGGGTATGAACACGATGTTACCGGTGTTTGGGACAACATGGTCCACATACTTGCTAGTTGCGTCCGGCAGGCAAACGCCATGAACCCCATTTACATGAAGTGGAGCTCATGTTAACTAGCCAATAAATTCCGTTGAGTAATGCGATGTCTGGATCGTTTTTTTTTAATTCTACCCTTGCCGTAATGCTACTTCTGTACCTCAATAATAATAAGCACCCGTCGTTAGTGCAGACATATCAAACAAATCCGCATGGTGCGATGTCTGCATATGCCGTTGCGATTTTTCTGCCGATGAATACATGTGACATCGCAGAATAAGTGCAGTCAAAGTCACCTCAAGAAGAGTAATTGCGAATTTATAGATGGAAACGGTTACACTAGTCAACGAAGTCACTAAACGCAAGGGTTATTAAAAGCGCGTGTTAGTGCTGTACCGCCGATGCAATTTTGCTGCATACGCCGATGAACAGCATACGCTGCTGTTTTTGCACTTTTAAATTCCCTAAGGGAGCTGCTTGGAAGCGTACAACGATAAAGTCTGACTAACTTTTAAGTACTTTTTTTAATGTTACGGGAGAGAGGTGCCACATTTAAGGGCAGAGCAGCGCTAGTCAAAGTAGATGAGTGCTGGCGGCAAGGACGGGTTTAGTCCTCTGCGGCGTAAGCATAATAAGAAAGAATTCAGTTGAGTACAAAATTCCCATGCAAGATGGGACTACGTTGTGAAGCAAACAAATCACTCGGCGTGTTAAATCTTCTCGGACAGCGTCGAGGTGTGGTGACTTTCCAAACGTGACGCGAACTTTTGAGCGTAAAATGGAACAAAAATACCATATGCAGCAGCTATTCGCAATTCTCGCCCTGGACTAACTATTTTCTAAACACATTTCCCAAGAAACCACAATATCTAAGATGCCCTCGTGCGAAAAGAATAAAGTTTTTGCATTATTATAAAGAATGAAGCACTTGCTTGGTATCATTCCGATAAAACACAGCGTGATTTATACCCTTTACAAACGTGGCAGGGTAAAAACCTCGCACCTCAAAAGAATCAACAAGAGTTATGCATGAAGCAACCACCAACAGTTAAAAATGTGCGAAGCCATGCATAAAATAGATTTAAAAACATGAAGTGCGTGACAATTGGTGCGAGGATTTACCGGGCCACATAAAACCAACAATTTCAGTTCTTGCAAACTTCAGTCGCTTTAACATACAACACAATTCCCTCGTGCAGTCGTGCTGCCTCGCTAGCGCAACGCGGTAAAGAAGCGGAAAACAATATAAGCGGCAAACGGCATTCCGAACTTTAGCGAAATGCCTTTAAAACGCTTGCTGCACTGCAGACGAACTTCGTCGCTTACGTGTCTAACTATGATCGAGTGAAAAAAAAAAAACACCGACGCGAAAAAGGAAAGGATGAGCACAAGAAATTTCCCGCCGAAGCGACGATCCATTGCTACCGTTGCTCCCGCTGATGAGGCTTTGCGGGGAATGATTAGAACCGTATCGCCGGCCCGTTTTCGCCGGTATTTGAGCCCACAAAAGAATAAATTTAATTTATTCTTTTGAATAAGGAACGAAGAATAAAGAGTTACATCCTGCATTGTGACATGACCCAGTGACGCTAAAGTAACAGTGGCGACGAATAACCGCGACGAAACGCAGCTGCACCTGAATAACAGCCATACGACGAATCCAACTGCAGGCAGGGCTAGCTGGCTATCAAATTTTGACTGAGTGGCCAGCACATATTGAGACATTTGAGGCGCATTCTGAAGAAAAGAAATTCATATTTACTGAAATTATGGGGTTTTAGGCGCCAAAACCATTTTCTCATCATGAGGCCCGCCGTAGTGGAGACTCCAGGAAATTTCGACCTCCTGGGGTTCTTCAACGTGCACCAAATCTAAGCACACATGTGTTTTCGCCCCCATCGAATTTTACGGCCGCCGTGGCCGGGATTCGATCCCGCGACCTCGTGTTGAGCAGCCCAACACCATAGCCACTGAGCAACCACGGCTGATGGAAAAGTTCAGTAATGACGTCAAGAAGAAACCTTTGTTGGTCGCATGTACTGAGGCTTATAGGCTCCAGTGTAGCGCAACAGCCGAACTCGCTTACTTACGGCGAAATTTTTGGCACGCTAAATGATTACTTTGAACAAGCACTCAAAGAGATATCGGAAAGTTTTAAGTTTTTTCATCGTAACCAACAAGGGCGGAACGTGGTGATGTTATTGTTACAATTAAAAAAAAAAGTGAAAATTTTCGCCCACATCTGACAGAATGCTCATAGATCGTAATATATCTGGCTTCCATTAAAAAAGCATACAAGAACAGTTGCTCACAAAAAGGGATTGATCACTCAAAGAAGCGGTAGCACTCGCGTTGGCTGCCGACCCGCGACTGCGTTGGCTGCCGAATGCTCTGGGCATGGCTCGTAGAAGATAAATAGGCAAAGTGATGCCTTCAAAGTCGGGAAGATTTGTCAATCGTATGGTCAACCCAACACAAGGAGAGTGCCCGGTATCGAGTAACAACAATGTAAGCGTGGCGGCAAGCGTGCTCACGCAAGCTTTATGAGCTCCTGCAGAAGCAATCATTGTTACAGCTAACCACGGCAAAGGCACTTGGCTCGCATGCGCATGCCAACAAATGGTGCAAATTGAGCACTGACGCTAACCGCGGAAAACGCAAAAGCGAGCGAATATTGTGACGGCAGCTGAATACTTTTTTCCGTCCATTCAAAGGTTTGTCACGTAGAATGCCTTCACCGCGCATGCAAATGGATATTGGCACGAGAATATAACCAGGGTACCCCCTACCCGCCGCGTAGGCTTGTAACGGCTATGGTGTTGCGCCGCTAAGCGCGAGGTAGCGGGACCAAATCCAGGACGCGGTGTCCGCATTTCCATGGGGGCGAAATGCAAAACATCATGAGGCACTCGGCTCTGTGAAAGGGGTTGACCAGCGAAACTGTTTAGCGCACGATACAGATGTGACACATAATTTTGAACAAAGGTACGAACTCATCTATTGCCTCGATGGGTGGTCATCGTGACGAAAGGTACGCATACTCATTTATTGTCTTGATCGGTGGTCATTATTTCACTCGCAACTGCAATCACATTCTTTGATAATGTTAAATCGATGCACGTATGCCGCTGGGTGGTCGGTTGGGCCGAATCGGTGTGGCATCGCAAGGGATATGTCTCCAACACGGAATGTGTAAACCACTCCCTTTTCGGTAGCGACACATCCCCATTGAAATCACCGACAACGACAAGAGGTGTAGTGTCATCGCAGCTAATTCACGCAAAGTGAGTATTCATGAACCTTAAGGGACAATGAATCATTGCATTTTTGCTTGCTTATCGGGGTATGAGCCATTGCTCACGGAGGTATGAGCCACTGATGGTGAGTTTTTGACATGCTGTTCTGTATGATTTATGCGCGATTAGAAAGAATGTAAGCACTGTTCGCTTCACTTTGCTGAGTGCTTGTGGCCTCTGCCTTACGGGGCTATGAAACATTGCATTTTTTGCTTCCTTACGGGAGCATGAATGCTTCCGGGGAATGAGCCATTGATCATGATAGTTTTTGTTCACGGAGAACAAAAATGAACGGAACCATAGCCATATACCGCTTCTCTGTAAAATGTCCGTGTCCCGTGCATTGGGTGCACGTGAAAGATCCCCTGGGAGTCAATATTAATGCGTAGTCCGCCACCACGGCATGACTCATAATGAAATCGTGGTTTTGCCACGTAAAACCCCAGAATTCAATTAAAAACCAGGGTCCCCAGCACAATAGCTCGATGCTCTACCTATTAGGACACAAACGCATGCATACTTCTCTCATCGCTAACTAGTACTTTAAGACGATTGGCGCATGTGTCACCTCGCATAGGAACAATTTGCTTTAAAAAGCGAGAGCACATGCACGTGCCGAATTTCCATTAAGCCCCAGACGATGGAAAAGACCACGCGAATAGCTACCGCATCACGTGGCATCACGGCGTGTATCGCCACGTGTATCACGTGGTAGCACCAAGTTGCTTAAAGAAACGCACATACCTACGTACGAACGCACACACACAATACCTCGCCTTACATAAACATGTTCGTCCATCTAGCAACGCTTTCAAGAACAAACGATGCTAGGTAACCAGCTACTTGCAAAATGATTCACATAACACCTATGCCCATAGTTTATGGGGTTCTGAAAAAAATATTCTTTTAATGCGAAGTATTCTTTGGTTCATAACAGGCACCTTGTGGTAGGTCGGTTGTTGTCTCGCATCGTTTCTGGTGTCAATGAAAAAATTCAGGCGACTGGTGGTTGGATCGAACCTCGGCCCACATGGCCATGGTTGCTTAGTTGCTTCGGGGTTGCACTGCTAAGCACGAGGTCGTGGGTCTAGATCCCGGCCACGGCGGCCACATTTCAATGGGGCAACATGCAAAAACACCCGTATAATTAGGTTTAGGTTCAAGTGCACGTTAAAAAACCCAAAGCTGATCAAAATTAATCCCGGAGTGTGCACTACGGCGTGCCTCATAATCAGATCGTGGCTTTGGCCCGTGAAACCCCAGAATTTAATTCGTTAACATCAGCATCTTTGCATGTCATTGACTTCTTATACATTGGCCACAAAGAAAACGAGGGCAAAAGAGAGAGAGACGAAGACACGCGTAACACTGATTATTACTGATTGTTTATTGATGAGAAACCTTGCACATGTTTATAAGATCAGCCGCTCATGTTTACTGCATTCACATTTCCTCTAAAAAGATCAACTTCCTTTTCCGATACCATGATTCATGGTTTTCACACAGAAAAGGTCCCGAAGGCTAGCTATCGGTTCCATTTCAATAATCTCCCTGTCACTACCTGTCGGGGGCGCGTTTGTGCTGCACATCCGTGCATGTGCCAAAGTACCAGCTAGTCACCAGTCGTGACTTTAGTAGTTCCACGGAGGAGTCTGCTTCTGACCGCTGCCGTAGTTCCACATGTACACGTATTCCCCCAGGCCCATGCTCCTGCAGGGAAAAAATAAGTTCTACCTTGTGACCAACCGGTAACCCAAAAGCATTGGAAGAGGAAAGCCCAGATTACTGATGCTTGTTCCTGTAGTCGAGCAAGACGCGAGATGCGCCTTCGATCTTCAAACAGCGCGTTCCGCCAGCCACTCTGCAAGCCCAATGCCTTGCTTGATAGGGTTGCCAACGGTCCCGAATCGGACGGGAAAGTGCTAGCTTTTGAGTAAATGTCCCGAGTCCCGACTTGACCCAGTAGGGAGGGCCAAATGTCTCGACTTTTTTGTTCTCTAGTTTTCTTTCTTTTTTTACTTTATAACAACCCATTAACTAGACTGCCTTTTTATAATGTTTGACAGCTCAGTTGCACAATCTTGCATTTTGTCTTCTGTTGCACTGTCATAAACGTTGTCAAAGACATAAAACCGGTTTCGTTTTTGTCGTGGTTATAGTTCTGTTGTCGGCACTTACCGTTGACAGTACCTCTTTCTGTAGCCATGTTAGCTAGTCAACTATATTGAACTTTTCTTGTTGTAAATCTAAACTCAGTAGAACTAAATGTATTTTGTGCAACTTGTTGCACGTATAGACTGGTGGCTACTGGCACTAAGGGCCCACTTACGCTCACACCGCGCGCCGCGCCGCACTACACGACTGCCGCGCGTACCTGTCGCACACAGCAGCACCTGTCGCACCAAAGAGCACCTGTCGCACACAGGTGCACGAATTTCGATTTACACAGTGGGCCCGCACAAGCAGTGGTGCACATAGGTTCACCCGGTATATACCCCAGACGGCATTTGTGCACGCTAAGTGTCGTGACCAATCTCTGGATAAGGACCGTTTTTATGGCAGGTGACTACCAGTTTTCTGTTAGAAGACCGAAAAAAGACTTATGGTAACTAATGAGAGTGAACTCTCTGCCCAGTAGACAATCATGGAAGCGTGTCACGCCGTGAACCAGAGCCAACGGCTTCCACTCGATCTGGGCATAATTCTCCGCAAGAGTCAGTGTTCGTGACCGAAATCTTACCGCTCGATACTTTCCATCAATTTGACGGAAAATAGTAGTTCGTACACTTTAATATTGCGCATCGAATTCCAAGAACTCCTCTTCCTTAGAATCGAAGTGGCTCAGTACACCCGAAACATCTTTCGCCTTCTGCAATGCATCTTCATTTATTGCTCCCCATAGCCGTCTTTTTAAGGTTTCCAAACGTCTACATAAGAGTACGAGGAGCGTCGAAATACCTGACAGGGATTTGTTGTAAATTGCTAACGTTCAAATGAATGAATGCAACTCCGTAACGATCTGAACAGCCGCAGCAAACCTGACAATTAGTATTTTTTTTCTTCTTTTTTTGTAAGGTGCAATCTTGCGTGGTTGATTCTGTGGCCTACGTTCATCACTGCAGCTTCGTCTGTCAGACAATTGTGAGCACGAGTTTTGATGCCGTGTTCTTTCCAATGTTGCATTACATGCAGTTCGAAGATGTGCGTTCCGCTTATCACTATTTGTAATACTGAAACGTCGACGTGGTAGGCTTGCACCAATGGCATTCCCTGCGATATATAAGTCGGTCGATTACTCTTTTAAATGCCACGGGTGATGACGCGATTTCGAGCGGATGTCGGTTATAACAAAACGGACCTTTATGCGTGTTTCTGAATGTACTGCATTCAGAAATTATTTCTGGATTAATTTTGACCACTTGCGGTTCTTTAACGTGCACCTAAATCGAAGTACACGGGGTTTTTTGCATTTCGCCCCCATCGAAATGCGGCCACCCTGGCCGGGATTTGATCCCACTACCTCGTGCTTAGCATCCCAACACCAAAGCCACTAGGCAACCACGGTGGGTGCCCGTGAGTGAATCAATAATTGTTTTTCTCTTTTTGTCTTTTCCTTCTTTTTTAACCCACGAGCAATTAAATAAACACTCAGCTAGTGACCGCACCAAGGAATGTTACTGAGTCAGAAATATGACAAGTCGCTGCTCCAAAGTGATTGACAAATAAAGAATGAAGAGCAAAAGACACTGATATTGATTTAATTTAGAAGCGGAAATTTCGCACAGCTTGGAATACATTTAATGCCCCGAATTTAGAAAAATCACAGTATACGCTGCTCAAACCGTTTGGACAAGGCATAATGAGGTCTGAAAGTGCTTACATATCCTCTGACGCCGTGGCCAAAGCCTCGTGTCGTCTGCACAGTCGCCGTCTACGATATTCGCGCCGAAACAGAGGTTTGCTGAGCCGCACCGGGCGTCATTCACATCTATTGTAAATGCGGAGGCAACATAGGCAGCTGAGGCAGACAACGCACGCGTCGCCACCTGATCAAAGATGGCGGCGCCCACGGCATCACCGTGAAAAGGGTCTATACTGGAACAGTAATGCCTGCCAATCTTTACAGTTTGTAAGGGGACTGCTGCAGCAAGCGTTTTCCCTGTGATAAACGCCAGCATAGAGTGGTCATGCTCGCTTTTTTGTAGTTGTTCTTGTTCTTCTTTCCCTGCTCCTGTTCTTCCCCTCGCTATCTTCTTTAACTTTACCCGTGAAAAACAAATGCTTGCCTTCTGCATGGTAGCACGATTCAGATTCTACGAGACGAGGCGTGGCCGTCACCAAATATATTCTAAGATACCTATATTTACGTTGCAGAAAAGGTAGGCTAACTACACAAAAACAAAAGGTATATATTGTACCATTCCCCAGAGTGCAATGGCTACACCGTACGCGGCCCTAGATGGAGAATATATATACCGAGCACAAGTGGCCAGGTCGATATGACATGCAGTAAAGTTCACTGCAAACAGATACGTTGCTTTCTGCCATAAAACATGAGCTACGGAGTATAGCGCGCATAAAGACCCTGTTTCTGCCGCGACTTCTTGTGATAACGTACAGTTTTTCTTATCAGTGCGTGCAAAACAGCCATTATCATGTGCCCATTGACCAGACAACTCGAGAAGGACACGTTCAAAGTATTTTATACTCTTGAATGAACGGCGGTGGTTTCCATCTTCTTTCCCATTTTTTAGAACAGTGTCTCTCCCATATACAGACAGCTCTGTGAATAAGTGGGAGAGCTGCTTCTTGGGGTAGTTCGTTTCAA